>NW_028292579.1:22186649-22825399 GCF_029948245.1 Actinia tenebrosa
GTAGAGCCGCCACAACGATAGCTTCGGAGAATCTTTCCGTTGGGACTTTACACTATGGTGCTGTTATTGCACTGCGAAACGGAAAAGCTACTCAGATAAGGAGTAGATGACACCCGAGGAGTTGTTTGCATAAATACGCATTACGAAAATCAAAGGAAGTACTGTCTATAACCACAGGACCTCAGCAACCAAAACTTTGAGGATTTGCGCCTACTAGAAGGGAAACTGTTCCCTGTAATATATGAATCCATACGTGAGGGACAACGAGTTCTATACCCACAGCTTAGATGAAGAGGGATATGACAACCGGCGATTGGCATGAGTTGGATACTGTGGGTCTTCCGAGGTGGGGGGCAATGATTAGGTTCTATGTTTGAACTACTATGTCATTAATGCAACATAAGAATGCGATGTGTGGGGTTAGGTTATCGTTGAGAATAATAAGCCCCTGCTTACTTATCGAACTTCAAACGAACAAAACCACAGAAAGTAACCATTTTTCGATGGAGCCTACACCTGGATAAATCTGAAGACCAACGCCAGTGACTTCGTCATATGTGCAGCACAATGTAAATATGCTAAGTTGCACGGACACTTCTGATGGGACCGGCAATTTGGGATAAATCGCATAGGCTCGCAGGCCCTTGGCTAATGCAGCCTGGAGTCATAAGCCCACTTTCTACCATGGAGTGCTTGTCTGAGCCGTTGTTTCACACAAATTGCCAGGGCGGTGCGCTTAAATACGTCTTTTATTATCTCAAGCGTGAGACACCGGTACGCAGGAGAAGGATAAGTCAAGCCTTCATCTCTTCAGGACTGGACCACCCAATAGCGACACGACTAACAATCCAAATGTTATTCCCTCACAGAAACTTTATTTACATATTCTCCGGCCTTGGTTCCTAAGTGCCAAGGAAAACAACCGAACCCCAGCAGCCCAGGGCAAGCGGCATGCCATCTTTTTTCCACTAGTCTATGTCAGCCCATTGCCCGTAATTTTTCTTTACGCCGCGCCCGTAGCCTTCAAGCGCTCGCACATAGGATAAAATAACTCATACTACGGTTGCTAATAGCTGTACTGCAAATTGCCAAGCGGAACGCATACTTCAAAAGGGCTCTTTCGGACTTTTCCTTGGTAGTAAGCCCCCAGCTCCTTTTCAGGTGTCCTTTGCGCCTGTAATCTCAGCGAATCTTTTGAAGGGTTCTATTCCTTTGCTTAGCTGCCCTCCCTTTCCTCTTCAGTACGAGTTTGGTCATTGATGATTTACCTGCTCGCCGCTCTATTGCCCTTTACAGTCTCAAATGCCTGATCTCATTCAGGTCGGACTTTGCTCCCTCTTTACGTGTGATTTCTTGGCCAACACCAACTTGCCGCACGGGCCTCCAAAGAGCCGTGTTTTAGGTTGTGATATGCACAAGTTTTTAGCTCTTCCTACCTTGCCTCAGTGTACTAGGTCTTGCCAGTGGCCGAGCTACAGAAAGCCTCTTTGGGCTTGTACTTGATCTCTTTCACGTAAGGCATTTCTTTGTTCGCTCAGTTCTGTTATTCCTTTTGGTTTCTATAGGTCACAGTTCTCTCTTTGAAGCATCAAGGAGTAGTCGGTTTAGCACTCGTATGTAATCTGCCCCTTCCTATTTCCTCATCGCTTGCTTTAGCTCTTCTACTTCATTATCACTCAAGACTTGTTGTGTGCCGCTTTCTGCATTATGTTCTAACTCTTTCGACGGCTTCTACTTCGTCACACGTTCTCACTATTTTCTCTAATATTATTTAGGGGAAGGTCGCGGCGTTCTTCCCTACTGTACTTTCTAAGGTTGGAGGAATATTCTTATCTGCGTTTAGTATTTACCCACATTATGTCCTGATGACATATGGATGGCATTCTAGGACCTATTCTAACCTGTACTATTTTGCACTTTCCCTACCCCATCTCGTTATGTCCGCGTTCCGTTCGGAACATTCACTTGACTTGGTTTGGTTACCCATTGTTTGGAATTCTTCCTTGATCCTATCAACACCAGCGTCCGGGGTCTTCCATGGATTCATTTCCCATTTTTAGTTTCTGAAACCTTACTACGCCATGCAGCGCTGGGGTGCTTCGGGGACCAGGCCCCAGATTTGTCATTTCAAAGCGCTGTGGTAAACTGGTTTGCTGGCACTTTGTTGGTCTCTTTTTTGTAAACATACCCCTGAGCGGTAATCAGTAACGCTAATTTGCTCTGCTAACGCACGTTAATATAATTATTTGACCCTTTCGGGGCCGGTGGTTAGACCGTCTCTTCGTGTCGGCGGTAGGTAATCATATTGGTCTCGTTAATGTCGACTTGACCTTCTTCGGTAAGGGGATCAAAGTCTTCGGCTTCCATTATATATGATAAGCTCAAAGTTAAACCCCCAACATATTACCTAAGCAGGTCGGCGGACTGAAAGCAGAACGCACCTTTCACCGGGTTACATTCACACCTTCTAGCGCAAAGCCGGGGGAGACGCTGTACGTAGGCGTACCCCGCCTAACGGATAACCTAGTCCTAGTACCCGGTACCTTGGCTTTGAGGTTTGACCTAGCAATACAGCCAGATACCGCAGACGTGCGTTACGTCGTCAATAACGTGGGTAGAAACCTCGTTTCCCAAAATACGCGTAAAGTTCGCCGGGGAATCCTTGCTGGACTTAAACAGGTATGATTTGTATACCACGTACAAAGACTTATGGTTGACTGCATTTGACCGCGCGCAAAGGATAGAGCAGGAACTCGCCAGTGATGCCATACGCAAGGTAAGAAGCGCAACCTCTGGCGCCTCAGGAGAAGACGAAATAAAGACGGCTTATGGTACTAAATATGTCGTTCCATTAGATTTCGAAATTATCACGAACCACGGTGCATACTACCCAAGGCAGCTAAGCGAACTGCAGTTCGAAGTGACCCTAGCAGACACTACGAACATCCTGCAAGGAAAAGATGTAAGTTCATCAGCCGTGGATCCTTATTTCATCAAGAACTTGGAGCTGCAGTACGAAACGGTATACAGCGAAGAGCTGGCTCGTAGCGCTGGCATGGAATACAGCGCCGGGAAGGCTTTCCTTTACGATCACGTCGTGATGTACAAGACGTTCAGCTTTACGAACAACGTCGAAGAGGTCATCAACCAAAGCATTAACCTTCCCAGGCGCAGCCTTACAGGGATAATGTTGCTGTTCGCAAAGACATACACGGCAGGATTGCGTGACTCTGAGGCATTCTTTAATCCTAACATCACTAACGTAGGCGTTAGCATTAACGGAGTGCCTAATAAGGTTTACTCACAAGGGATAAAGCCCGAGGACATGTACCGGGAAGTCGCGCGTAAGTTTGGCGACCAAATTAGCCCAAAGGAATTCTTAAGGATAAGTATGCGCTGTGGATCGACATGCGCACGACGAACGACGAAGACCCTACATGGACAGGGATTACGCCTGGTAAATACCCAGGACGGCATTACGTTGGAGATCAAGCGCACCAAAGACGCCAGCGACACTACTAAGATAAATGCATACATTTTCGTAGTCTCAGACGCGCAGCTAAGCGTGGAAATGAATCAGCTAAAAAGCGTTGCGTACTAGGATGACTGAGGATAAAAATATCCCTTACGTATAATATGCTCCGCGTATTCGAAAACAACGAAACTAAACTGCAATGCCTAGTGCAAAGCGACAAGCTGTACTTTAAGGCGAAAGAGGTAGCAAAGGCATTAGGTTACGCAGACACCAAAGATGCTATTAAAGTCCACGTGCGGGATAAGCATAAGAAGAGGCTTAGTGAATTTAGAATAGAGGTGAATCGCCTCCCTTCTGGTTCACACCCACAATCCCTGTACGTGACGGAATCTGGTTTGTATCAGTTAATATTTAGCTCCAAGCTACCGACAGCAGAGGCATTTCAAGATTGGGTCTTCGAGGATGTCCTACCTACGTTAAGGAAGACGGGAAAGTACTCGTTGGATGGTCCAAATAAGTTGGTCTTCAAGATCGAGAATGAGTTTGACTTACATAAGAAGGTCATCGATTACATACGGCCGGTTTCACCCTACGCTGTTATTAGCACCTGGACTCGGGGAATTGCAAGATACCACCAGTAAAAGGATAACGTGCTGGCAAAAGGGCTACCAGGCAGGTCAACCCGACATCCTAATTCTTAACTCCCATAAAAAATACAATGGGTTATGTCTGGAACTGAAGACGCCAAAGGGTAACGGCGTATTGTCCGACAAACAAAAAGCGGTATTGACGCAATATGAAATGAATGGTTATCTTACGATGGTTTGCAACGATTACGATCTGATCTGCAGGGAAATCGACCGTTACGTCGACGGCATTCGCATACCTTGTCCTGGCTGCGTTAAGGCTTTCAAGTCACAGGAGACGCTACAAACGCACCGAAAGATATTTCATAAATATAATGATAGTTGAACAAACTCACTGGCGCGAATTAATACAAGGCATTTCATACAAAATAAAAATTACGTCGTCTTCGAGGACATTAACCGTTTAAGGTTGGTCCTCTTAGACGGCAGCCAAGAGTACAGTTTATGGGCTCCTGACTGCGTACGGTACGTACTGCAAGGCGAAGAGTACACTCACGTACGTAGCTATGGTAAAGTCAACGGTCGATGGAAGTTCGACGTTGAAAGAAAAGGCGGAGGCTAATCCATTGTGTGATTAGTCGTCCTCATGGGCTTCTAGGTATTGGTCTGCTACGTCGGACCTCATTTTTTCCGACATGAAATCGATCGATATCGTAATCAAGGCTCCTCCTGCGAACGCTGCGACGTAAGGTAACATCATATATTAGACCATTCTTTTCGTATTGCAAGGTAATGGTCTAAAGGCTTGGGACCTTCGTACAGGCAACACCAAATATGTTGACCGCTGCGTTGACAACCACATTTATCGCAGATGCCGTCCCAGTGTTCTCGGTTCTCCCATCTTACTCCTTCGTAGTCGTCAAAGCATACGAAATCTTGGTCTATTTCTTTTTTACGCAGCACTAAAGCCCGGCTGGTTTCAAGGGGGCAACATCGCTCTGCTAAATCGCCGTGGGTTTCACAGACGACTTCTTCGAGGTGGTAACGTCGGCAGCGGTATTTATGCCAGTTCTCTTCAAAGAGGGGTTCATCGCATCGGTGGCAATGGCCTTTAAGGCAGACTCTATGCTCGCGGTGATATCGTAGGGCCTGTACGGTGGACAATTCCTTACCGCAGTCGCCACAAACAGTGCTGATGGTCTTTTGACAGACTTTCTTGGAAAGGTGGTATTGCAGTCGCTGCTTGCTACTAAAGGCTCTATCGCATTGCATGCACTTCATTATATATACCTCATTTTTTATTGTTAAATTGTTAAATGTCAGCAAGAGACAATTACGTAGATCTTATTATTTTATTGTTAAATTGTTAAAATACGGTAAGAGACGAATGTAGATTTCATTCTTTGTAGGAACTTAACGATGAAAGATATAGACCATTCTTTGACATCATCTGTGCAGCATTTAACAAAATAACAATAAAAAATAGACTATCCTTCAATGTCATCTTTGCAGCATTTAACAAAATAACAATAAAAAATGAGGGTCTATGCTAATTCCTTTGGTGGAAATCAGTAAGACCTTCTTTACGACCTTTTCATCGAGCATCTTCTAAAGTCCTTTGTGCTTTAGTATCCGCAGGACACCAATGTCCAACGAAGTCTCCTTCAGAGAATACCTCATTACAGTGACGGCAGCTGTGTTTCTTACGAGGCTTTGGCGTTGGAGGGGTAGCGACTATGCAGTCATCGGATGGTTCAGTAGGTACTTTAGGCGTAATGCAGTCAGCAGCTAATTCAGATGTAATGCAGTCCATATATATAATCACAGAGGGTATCGCATGAAATCCTTAAGGGAATCCCTAGTCCAGCCTATCATCGTCCAGAGTGCAGCAAGCCTTTCTGTGCGCTTCAGACTACACATTTCGTCGTACAATTCCTGCACGCGCTCTTTTAACCGATTTATTTCCTCTCTTTGCAGATCTATGGTGTCTTTTTTATCTTTTGCGTCGGCTATGATTTTTTGCATTGCTTCCACTGGTTCCATCTATATATGAACCCAGATCACATACCTTGTAACGCTCTGATAGTAGGACCCACCAGCTGTGGAAAGACACAATTTGTCGTGGAGCAGCTATTAGGACCCTTTAGATACCGCTTCGACTACATCGTGCTATTATGTCCCACCTACAGGAATAATGTTACCTGGGAAGGCATAGGAGTGAAAGACGACGACTTCTTTGTGGACATCTTAGACCCCAACGAGTTATCCAGCCATCTTAAGTTCTGGCACAAGCAATTCCCTAAAGATACACAGACTTTATTCATATTGGATGACATTGCCTGTGGGGATGACGTAAAAAAGCGCACCTCCGAATTGGTGAAGCTTGCTTTCAGCGGTAGGCATGACAATATCAGCGTTTGGTTACTCTCGCAGCAGCTTACCAGCGTCTCTAAACCCTTTAGGGAAAACATAGGCTCCCTGGTCGTATTTTATACTCCGAGCAAGTCAGACCTGGAAACCATCTTAAGCGACTACGGCGGTGAGATAAGCAAGGAACAGTTGCATGAATACATGCGGCATCTAAAGACGCACCAACATTCCAAGATGATCTTCTCTTTGAGGTTTCCTTATGACGTTAATGTATATGGAGATTGAGCAGTTGATAGATGAAGTCCCCACGCAGTTAAGTGAACAACTCAACATCCTTGTGTCTTCTGGGAAGTGTAAAGAAATGATAGGTAAGGAACTTACCCATGAGCAAGTTAATAAGCTGTCAGAAGAGGAGGTTAAGAAGTTCCATAAGAGGTACGAGGCTGCCCTTGCAAGTAAGACCACGGACGCCGTCGCAAACTCCGCTATCCGACTTGCAACTAAATTACTTGGACTTGCACTGCCCATAGACGACGTGGAGCAACTACAGAAGGATATAAGAGATGACTATGTCATCGCCCAAGAACTTAAGATAACCTGCGGGTGGTTGTCTTTGAAGTGCGGTAAGTTAATGGCAGTCGCCTCTGCGGCTTTGCACGTAGCTCAGCATGTCGACTTGAAGGAGGTACTGGTGTCTTGGAAGGACTTCAAGAAGGACAGAGAAGTCGAAAAGGTCTTCCAGGCAGCACTTGCTGAGGTACCTAGTCAAGTCGCCTCAAGTACTTAGTCAAGTCGTTGTCAAGTCGCCTCAAGTACTTAGTCAAGTCGTTGTCAAGTCACCTCAAGTACTTAGTCAAGTACTTAGTCAAGTCGTTGTCAAGTCATTGTCAAGTCGTCATCAAGTTACTTGTCAAGTCCTTCAAGTCCCTTAATATAAGATGAGTGGCACCGAAGAACAACCAGAAAAGGCTCCCGTAGAAGATACCAAGATTACCAAGGCTAAATCTCCGGGCAGAGTCGCTGCCGGAAAGAAGCTCGCGGAGATGAATAAAAAGAACAAAACCAAAAAAGAAGAAAAGGTGGAGGAAGAGGAATCCTTCATTAATCCTGGGTACGTCATTGGCGCGTTAGGAGTTGATATAGCAGCAGGCAGCCTTTACTTACAATGGTGGGCTACGAAAAAGGTAGAACCACCAACATATCACACACCTGTGGAACCAGCTGTTAGAAAAAGTAAGATCCCTGAAATGGAGTAGATTTATCACCCGTGGCGACCTAGATTTTCCTTCTCGCTTTGTAATATAATGTCGACCGCGTTGTTGAAAACTGTTGAAGAAGCAGCCATCATTACTTCCATCGTTGCGGGTATTGGTTGGGTAGGTAAGAAAGTGCTCAAAGAAGACTTTACTGAAGACCCAAGCAAGAGCTTCGCTAATTTTGCTAAGATGACCGCTGCCGTTGGCGGGGCTATCATGGTAAAGGATTACCTACGGAAGGAAAAGTACCTGCCAACGACGTAACTCGTGAAAATCCCTGTGATTTTCTAATATATAATGGCTAGCGTGGTCGCAGGTGGAGTTATTGCAGCCTTAGCATTCACTGGAGCTAATTATGGTGGTCAATATTTGGATAGATTAGTTAGAGGTGATCGCAGCGGAGATTTGGCCGCCGAAAGGAAGAGACACGACTTAGCGCTGGAGAAATATCAGCGGGACGTGGCAACTTGGAATGAAAAAAGACAAGCTTACAGGGATTGGTTGGACAAGAACTACCAAGACAAGATGCAGGCGGATAAGAACTTCGAAAACACAGACTACGCCTTCAAACTTTATGCGCAAGCACACCCCGCGGCATTAACGGGGTTAAGAAAGCCTCAGTTCAAGAATTACTACCAGCCTTCTAAGAAACAAAAAGATAATGAGTTGGTCTTTGTAGGAGTCGCAGGGCTGGTGGGAGGCGTGGCCTTGGCGTATCTGCTCTAACGAAGGAAACTGTGTTTCCTGAAATATATGATCGTCTTTTTGGAAAGCGACAAGAATAACTTTACCACTTATCTGAATCCCCCCATCAAAGCCCATAAGGTTCGGCTGGTTAGTTGCTCTTTGTACAATTCTTGGTATAATTTAGTCAATGCCTTGATCACTGAGCATAAAGGCGGCGGCAATTATCAAGGCGTATTGCTGCCCGATGGACATTACACACCAATCACCCTTGCTAAGGAATTAGCAAAACACGGTTATACTCTCACCACAGGATTGCCGCACGAAATGACCCTCAAACATAATATGTCAAATTATTCAATGACTTTTGGAAAGTCTGACCCACTGGGATCTTTATTATGTGCCTCGGGCAAGACAATTACCGACACAGCCATACCTGTGAAATGGAAAGTCGCATCCTCTTACGAAGTCTATTGCGACTTGGTCCATAGTTACAACAATGGAGAAAAGTCTTCTCTTATGTCCAAGTTTCTGCCCAAAGGTAATCCATTTGACCTGGTAGAATACACTCCCATTTCTTTGAGCTATGACTTGTCTAATTTGGTAGAAAGCATAAACATTACCATTAAAGTGGACGGAAAGACGGTGGATTTTAACGGACGCAAGATCAATCTTGTTTTGGAATTCATATAATGGGCCGCGTAGAGGACAAACTCAAAAGGATTTACTATGGGCCCGAAGGCTATTGGAGAGGAGCGTCGGCCATCAAGAAACTCGCGACCGCGGCCAGGGTATCAGACGAAACGGCTAAGAAGTGGTTAAAAAAACAAACCCTCTGGCAGGTTTATCTTCCCGTGCCCAAGTACATTCCCAGGCCCAGCTTTACCGTAAATACCCCTAATGAAGTTCATCAGGCGGACTTGCTTTTCTTGCCGCACGACAAGGTGAGAAAAAAGACCTATAGGTACGCTTTGACTGTAGTCGATATCGCAAGCAGATACAAGGACGCCGAACCCATAACCAGCAAGGATTCTGGGGAAGTCGCAGAAGCCCTAGGTAGGATTTATAAGCGCGTCTTGATATGGCCTAAGCTGCTGCAAGTGGATGCGGGGACGGAGTTCATGGGCGTGGTTACCAAGACCCTGAAAGACCACGACACTAAAATTAGAAGAGCTAAAGCAGAGTACCACAGGGGCCAGAGCATCGTCGAAAGATTTAATAAAACCTTGGCCGAGCGTCTCTTTGGGTACCAGTATTGGAAAGAGCTGGAAGATCCCTCCAAACGCAACAGGGAATGGACTCAGAGGCTCCCCCAGGTCATCGCGGCTTTGAACAACGAGGCGGCCAGGGCTACGGGAATGAAACCCAGGGATGCCATAAAAAAGAAACACGTGGAACACAAGTCCTTCATCAGAAGTTCGAGGGCGGTCTTCCCCCAGGAAAAGAAATTAGGTAATGTCACGGTTCGATATCTCTATGAGCCGGGTGAATTAGAAGGAGGATCCAAAAGAGCTACGGATCCTAATTGGTCTTTGGAAACTTATCAGATCCGAAGTGCGATAGCTAAGAAGGGCCAGCCCATCTTGTATTATCTTCATGATGGCCCCACGCGTGGGTTCGTCATGGAAGAACTGCTTATCGTGTGATGTCCGAATGCTATCGTATGCACTCCGTCATCACACATCCATCGCTTACCGTCAAATGCAGACAGCGACACCTTCTCCTGCGTGACGTTATGTATCTGATGACCATAGCTGCGCAGGCTGTTCATCTTATGCCGCTGTTCCTTGCGTGTTCGTAATACGTTGAGGTAGGACTCGTGCGTAATGTCCTTCTTAACCACGTACTTTTTTACGCCTTTAGCTTTCTTTTCTACGCCGTCTAACTTTAGCACGCTGTACATCTTTGGTTTCAGACCCACGTACTCTACTATGGGTTTTCCTAACATTTCGTCTTTCATCTTCCCAATTACCTTCTTATTCTTCGCAGAGTAAAGGAAGTGCTCCTTCGGGTAACCGCTGGTGTCGTACTCGTCTATATCGGGGAGGCAGTCTTTGTAAACGTCTTCCGTTTGCACTTCTAGAATTAGGGAGTCGGTGTCTGTGTACAGGAGGCGACAGCGGTCTCCGTACTTTGGCTTAAGCTTATCGTAGTAGAACTCATACATAAGCAGCTTCGATAGATCCAGCACCGTAAAGCCTGTGTAAACGGGCTTGTTTAGTAAGAGGTTTGCCCTTTTCATGTGAATCACGTAGAAGTTCAGCATTTCTACGTATCTAACGAAGCCTGGCTGTGACACGTATGCTTCTGCTTCCTCTTTGGTGCTGACTATTTTTACGCTTACGCGCTTGCGGATGTTCTCCATTGTCTTTCCGAACACGCTGTTGTTCATCAGTTTGAAGAGGTTTTTCTCGAAGTCATTTTTCGCTGCGGTACGCTTTTGCGTGTTAAAGTCAATGTAGGGGCGCATCCAGGGTTCCTGCGTGAATTTTAGGACTCTGTGGATCTTCTCTACGCGCATTCCGTGTCGCACGTAGAACTGCAGGTTGCGGTAATGTACCACATACTTCTTCTTATCCATCAGGTTCATAGTTAGTTTCCTGTACGGTTTGTAACCAGGGCACATTTGCTTTTGCAGGGGACTTAGCTGCTTAAATGGTATCTCTATCGCTTCTGGTGCTAAGGGGAACTCATTGTGTTCGTCGTGCAGGCGCTCTGGGTACTCCAGATCCACTTCTAAGACGTAACCCTTGTCTTCCTCCTTTCCTACCTGCATGTAGAAGTCTATCGGCTTCACTGGATCCCATTCGAAGTCTCTCACAGGTAGGTACTGTGACATTGCCCAACCATAAAGGTTATTCGCATCCAGGTAGTAAATGTATGTGGTTGGTTTCTCTGGGTCGTGCTCTACTAAGGGGTTGTTTGCGCGGGCGTAACGTCGGCTGGGTCCGCATACGCCGCCACGAATACCGTCTTCCATAAACCGATACATGTCGTACTCCGTTAGGAGATCCAACTGCGCATTTGTCTTCTTTAGAAGTGCACTCCAGCTGAGCCCAGGAGCCGTGTAGAAATTAGCGGGATCCAATCTGTAATATTCCATAGCCATCTTTCTGAAGCTTTGGAAAACATCTGCAAGCAGCACTACGTCAGACCTTAGGTAAATGTCGTGGTAGTCACCCATGTTCTCACAGGAGTACTTTTCCCACACGTCTAACGCATGCTGGTACTCCTCATCCTTTATACCAGACTCGTTTAGGGTGCTGTAGAAGCGATCTTTGGGTGGTAGGGGTTCTTTGAATCGATCCCAGGAGTCCATGTATTCGTATGGGTAGACTCCTTTCCTTTCCGCGCCGTATTGACTGGAAATGGGAAAGTTGGTGTTATACTTTACGAGGTTTGCTAAGGAGTCCGCCATAAACTGCTGCGAATCTAAGAACTTTAGCTTACCCACAGTTACGGACATGTAGCGCTCTTTGTTGTTGGGTATGCATTTGACGTCGGAGCCGTCTGTTCCTTGTAGTAGCAAATGGGAGTCGTAACCGCGGAGGTTGTGAAAGAACACCGGAATCTCCATGTCTGGATTTACTTTGAAGTTTATATTGCATTTCCAATGAGCCGCTCCTCTGTATTTACCCGTGATGTGGCAGTGATCCCTAACCTTATCCACATAGAAATCCTCAACAAATGCTTTGTGGCAGTGAATGCAGTGCGTGGAGGGCTTTCCCGGCTTCTCACCTTTCTTAGCATACTTCCCGCATTTAAAATGAGCTTCTCCTAGATACTTTCCATCTTCATCCCACGCTTTCTTGGCTCGTCTTCCAAACTGGAGAAGCGTATGTTGACAAATGTGGCATTTCTTTGCCTTGGTAAAAGCCTCCTGGTTCTCTTTGGTAAATTCCATCTTCTTTGGACGTCTTAATTGTTCTCTTATCTCTTCCTCCTCTTCTCGCAATGCTTCTAGAAACTCATTAGCTGCGTTCTTACCTCGGTAAATCACAGGAGGGTTTGCTTTACCGTCTGATCTGACTACTATGTAACCAAAGGAGCAGATCTCGTGTAATCCTACCTTATTCGTGGCGCCACGTTTCTGCTCTTCCTTAGTTATCAACGCTTCGAAGTCTGCATATATCACGTAAGGCACTTGCATCTGCTTTTGATGGTCTGCGTATGAAAGCTCTTTGTTGGTGGGCATCTGGATCCGTTGCGCCACTTCTTCGACTCCGCGGCAGATCTCATCGTGTTTCTTTAGGGTATTTAAGGATGTAAATGACAGCAAGCAGCAGTCGCAGAAGTACTTTTTACCTTTGTGCTTAGTATGTCTGTAGAATAGTCTGCTAATGTGTTTAACCCATGAGTAGTGTCCGCCGTGGTAGAATAAATGTACGCGCTCTCCTTTACTTTTTGACAGAACTAACGGTACTATCGTCTGCTCTCTGACTCCGTAAACGTTAATTGCTAGATCGTTTATTTCCTCAAATATGGGGATGTCTATCAACTGCATGGGAAATTCCACACCATCCCACTCTAAATCATCTGTGGGATACTTACTTGTCCTACAGGGATCCTTCTCTGCTGGATACAGTGCAGACCTGATTGCCCACATAAAGCATCGATTGTCTTCATTCTTCACGTTTACAATAGCCTTCTTCCTTTCTACCCACGTTGGTAGCGGTACGTAACTCCCCCCTCGTATGGGTACGTACCTGGCTATACTTATCTCTATTCCTTCAACCTCCTCTACTGTCCAACCCGATCCTTCTTTCGTGTAGTTAGACAGCGACTCCATTATTGCTTCTAAGGCTTCGCTGAGTGACTTATCCAGATTCGTGGATTCTAATATCACTAACGACTTTGATCGCAACATTGCTGTCGTCATTACCTCGTCTTTTGACAAACTTACTTCTACCATTATGCTCGCTTTCAGGGCTCCTAATTCTTCTATACCTTTTCGGAGAGTCCTTTTAACCTTCCTTTCTGACTGACGCCAAAACTGTCTAACGTCAATCTCACCGTTACCGGGTATTGACACCGTGCTGAAGTTGCTTTGGGATTCCATCTATATAATAGGAAATATTTTATACCTAATACCAAGCACTTTTTAGGTCGTCGTAGTCGTACTCACAGTCCTGACAATGCCAAAACAATTTAACCTTAGTCTCAAACTTCTTACCACATCCACAATCATAACTGCTCATACACTTCGTCTTCATTTTCAAATGCTTTTTCAAATCCGCTTCTTTCTTAAAAGTTCTCTTACAATCTTCGCACTCCATATATAGACTAACATATTTGCGCTGTTGCCCCCAACCACACTTGGAGTGGGTTGTTTCCGTAGGTGGATTTTTGACACGGGTCTTGCCCGTGTTGAGATTGCGCTGGAACCCCCATTCCCTATACTACTCTCACTCGATTATGCGATTGTCAGCGATGTTAATTGTTGGGTGATGTTCACATAATAAAACCAGACAACGTCCGGCGCAGTAGTATACATCTCAATCCTATTTCTGCAATTTTGCATAAGTAGTATAGGGGATGGGGGTTCCAGCGCAACGACTACCGGAGGATTACCCGTCTAAAGTGAATTCCTCGATTCGTACCGCGATTACCCGCATCCCGTGTCTACGTAGTTAAATATGTTTGTCTATATATGGAGTGTGAAGATTGTAAAGAGTTTGCTTATGATTTCTGTGTAAAGTGCTTGAAACCCAAGTTTAAACCCACTAAACCAAATAGGTATATTTGTTGTGGTAAGAAAATGCGAATAGAAGATGACACGTCAGCACAGTGTTACGAGTGTGGTAAGAATATTCGTAATGCCGTACCAAATGCCACCAGAGAGCAGTATTACGCCAATGGAGGTCGTAAGAAAACACCTTATAAGAGAATAAAATACTTTAGGGACTGGATGGACCACATACGAGGACTTCGACCAGTATATTTAGACAACGAAGTAAAGAAGAACATCATAGACCACTTAGAAGAGCCAACCCCACAAAGTCTACGGAAGACATTGAAAAAATTAAAGCTAGGGAAATACTACAAAGCTATTCCCTGTCTTTTGTCTGAAATTACCGGCGACTCTATTCCCGAGGTTTCTGATATTCCTTATTACCCTGACGTAATCTATGAAATATTTTACAAAATAGACCCCAACCACCCACTGTTAGGATGGATTCCAAGAAGATAGTGAATCTTATGGCATAAGATGAGCGAATAGCATAAATCTTATGCCATAAAATGAGTAATTAGCATAAATCTTATGCCATAAGACGTTGGTTACGCGTAATTTCCAGACTGACGTTCAATATGTAAATAGAATCCTGTTTTGCTTTTTTCGAAGCAGATGTTTACTGAGCAAGCTTTCTTTGAAGCTCTTCTTTTGCCTCCTGGTAGATCTTTTTGCGAGATTCCTCGGAAAGATCTTTTACGACTGTTTTTTTATTCCTTATGTCCGACTTTAGCTTTTCGTATTTCTCCTCTTCGGCTAAGATAAGCAAGAATTCTACGTCGTCTATCTTTCTGTCACGCAAAGCCTTTGAGACAAGATCGGTAATTGTATTTACTTTAGCCCTTGACAGAGCTATTGTCGTGTCATGCTTGGATATTTTGCTTGACAACTGTTTCATAATACCCGTAGCAACAGCCGAGATAATACCACAGGCTGCCCCAACGCCGGCCAAAGGAACTCCAACGATTATTCCCGGCCCAGTAAGCGAAGTAGCAACGCCGGAGCCCGTTAACACAACGGATATGGATCCTGAAGTTATCGAAATCTTATGTAGCGTACTCCGTGCTTTGACGTACTTTTTTCGGACTTTTTCGTAGTGTTTTGTTTGCCCTTCCAAGTAAGCCAGGATTAAGTTTGCTTTATTAAGCCTGAAATTCTCCGCGTTTAGTTCGTTAGGTGTAGTATAGGGAACATCTGGGTACAACTTAGGTGCTGATGGTATAACATCCATTATATATAGTATGTACGACGCTTTTGGGAATGATATTGAGGACCAGCCACATCACGATAATCGAGATTACTGGAATTGGAGAGCATTTAGGAAGATGTTTCCGCATGCAGACCCTAGTAAGTTTGAGCGTAGACCTGATGGGATTTACTTCAACGGCGAAAGAATGTACAGTAATGCGGACTTGGAGCCAAAGGCGACCGCCAAGCATCCTAAGATTTTACAACCAAAGCCCGTGCATAAAGAAAGGCTACCTAATTTTCCAAAGAATCTATTAATAACCAACCAGGATTACCCATTTTACGATGCTGAAGGTGGTATAAACAACTTTGATAAAATAGTAACGCATTTAAAGATTCCAGTGGGTAAGCAAACGTTTGACGTAGTAATAAGGGATATCCTTAAGGATTTTAACCTTACGCACACTTCAGGAAAAGAAGCCCACGAATGGCTAAAGGGGCCTAACTTTAAGTACTGGCCGCAGCAGTTAAACTTTGCCGTCTGGGCGGCTACAAAGGGCTGCGGGGTTGCCGCGGATATGTTCGACATTGCCTTTCTAAGGTTCCACGTTGCCTTTACTATGCGGCGCATATTGAAGGAGCTTAGCGTACCGCTGCCGGGGGAAAAGCCATTTAATCGAATGAATAACCACTACGATTCCGCTGCCCTAGAAAGACTAATGAATGAGTTTAAGCCGCAGCAAAGAGACTTTCGTTATCGGGAGGGCGCCACGCATGGCTTGGGCATTATCTATGCTTGGCATGTTGACGGCGTGCGTCCGGCCGACATGTATCATCAAAAATACCCTGGGGTCCTAAAGTTTTACGACTTGGGCGGTCGATAGGATTGAGACGATTTACCCCAGTCCTTGGGATCCATTCGTATTATTAAAAGGAAAAGGCCTAAGAAACCTAGCTCGAATTAACCGCAGCATTGAAGCATTCGTCTACTGCACCCTGGGAGCGCAGGTAAATACCCGCAGCCCCATTGTCGGATCCCAAGGTGCTTCGCGGGAAACGCAACAGGAATTCCTTGTCCTGTTTGAGTCCGCAATAATAGAAAATGCCATATCCAAGTCAGTTCAAAGGTATCAACTTGCGGTGCAGCAATCTAAAGTGCGGCTAGATTATGCCTTGAGTCCTAGTTGTTGGTTAATGCCAAGTAATTTGGTCATCAACGCCAATTCCGTCGTGGGTTATAACAACAAACTTCAACGAGCAACCAAAGACATGAAGTTTGGGGCGAATGACGTAAACTCCGACATGACCAAGGGTATTCCTCACTTCGTAGAGGAGCCAAAAAAGTCACACGAAACGAAGCTACCCGTAGTTAAGAAGCATATTCCCGTGTTACCAACCATACCCGAGGAATATGACCATAACTTATTAAAAGCCGGCTTAGCCACCGCAAGCATTGGTCTGAGCTATTATATATGGCGATGAACAACCCCTACGTAGCTGGAGTAGATTGTGTCTATACGACTTACGCAGGCGAGAAAAAATACACCCAGGCGGCTTGGGTTGATGTCACGGGCATGTCTGTAGACTTGAACTGCTCGGGAAAGAAGTTGATAATATGCAGCATTTGCATTGGCACGAGCAGCCATGCCAACGTGGGCTTTAGGTTCCTGGATGAGAATGGCATACTGCAGCCTATGCGTACGAAAACGAACAACAGGGAGCCTGCGCATTTCTCCGTAGAGCCCAACCCCGGCAGCAATGAAAATTTATCGGTTTGGACTTTACATATGGTCGCCGATTGTCATGGAAAGGTAAAGCTGCAGATAAGAGTAGACGATACGGGAAAGGCCACAGTAAATAGCATAGAGGATCAAAGAGATCAGCCTTATAATCACGCAACCATTAGCACTCTTACGGTGATTAGTCTTTAGAAGGGAATTTATTCCCTGAAATATATGAACCCACACGTAAAAGAGGACTGGTTTCTCCATTACCTGGAGGAGAAGGACTACGTGAACGATGAATGGTTCGATACCGGGCTGTGGGTAAAGGTTGGAGGCCTAGGATTGGTCATGTGCACCATTTGCATTTCGACGGGGTGGTCGTGTAATGTTGGGTTTAGAATCGTCGATGAAAGCAACCAACCACTGCAGCCTTACAGAAAAAAAAGGCAGCAATAGGCATCCGGCTCACTTTTCATTCGAACCATATCCACTTAGCGTAGAAGATTTAATGCCCGCAACTTTTCATATGATAGCTAATTGTCAATATGCGAAGCTGCAGATTCGCCCCAGCGATGCCAGCGGCAACAATGCCGAAAATAAGGGTCTCATTCGAATAAATGCCACCC
The DNA here is from genome assembly GCF_029948245.1 of Actinia tenebrosa. Classification (NCBI taxonomy): domain Eukaryota; kingdom Metazoa; phylum Cnidaria; class Anthozoa; order Actiniaria; family Actiniidae; genus Actinia; species Actinia tenebrosa. Next base: position 22,204,291 of record NW_028292579.1, read on the forward strand.
CAACCGATAAGCCTCCAACGAATGATGTTTGGAATCATAAGCCCATTAGCACCATGAGTGTGCTGCCGCTAGTTCCGCATTATCGAGGCGGCGCGAATACTATTTTTACTTATCCCCGGTCGAGGAAGTCCGGCAAGGACAAGCCCCCAGCAACGCACGACGGCAAGGACTTATCTGATCTTTCTTAAGAGGACCGCCCCGATGGCTACTACCAGGATCCAAATGTTATTCCCCACGAACTTCAACAGTTCTCCGCCGGTCCTAAGTGCCAAGCCAAGAACGCTACCAAGCAGCCCAGGCAAGCCGGCTGCCATCTTTTTTCCCAAGTCCGTCAGCCCATTGCCTAATTTCTTTACGCCTGCGCCCGTAGCCTTAAGCGCGGATAGGATCACGCCTACTACGCTAGAAATAGCGACCGCAAATGCCAGCGGAATACCATACTTCAAAAGGGCTCTTTTTACCTTTTCCTTGGTGGTAAGTCCCAGCTCCCGCTCCAGACCTTCTTTTTGCGTCTGCAATTCCGCAACTCTCTCCTGAAGGGTTTCTACTTCCTTTTGGGCAGCCTCCCTTTCCTCTTCGGAACGAGTTTGGTCCGCAACTACTTCTTGCTGCCGCTCTATTTGCCCCTCCAGGTCTTCGATAGCCTGATCTCTTTGCCGGATTTGCTCTTCTTTGGTGTTAATTTCGGCAACCAACTGCCGCCGTTCCTCCAAAGAGTTGGCAATGGTGGTATGTAAGTCCTTGGCTTCTTCTTCGCTTAGGTTTGCGTCTCGTAGGGCAAGTTCGAAGGCTACTTGGGCTTGGTCTCTTTCGCGCCTGGCTTCGTCCCTTTGTCCTACGAGTTCCGTTATTGACTTGTCCTTGTCGTCAAGTTCTCTCATTTGAGCATCGAAGAGTAATTCGCTTTGTTTCGCGTAATCCGTGTCCTTTTCGTCCATCGTTTCCTTTAGTTCTTCGAGTTTCCTTACCGCCTCGATACCTTTTCGTTGCCGCTGCATTAGGGTCTTGAACTTTTCGAGGGCTTCGCTGGTGTTTTCATCATTTTCTCTTAGTCTTTCCGCCAAATTAGGCCTTCCTAATGCGTTTTTGTTTTCTTTTGGGAGATTACTGGTTAGCCTGCTGGAGTCTCTTCTTTGGTAGAGATTATACCACTTATCCCTTCCTTGGTACTGGATTTGAATTTGCCCCTTATCTCCGGTTTGGAAATTAAGGCGGGCCAAGTCCACATTTGGAAATTTCTCCCTTACGTCGTCTAAAAGCCCCCTTAGCATTTCAGTTCTTAGGTCCAAGTTTTGCAATTCCAAGTACTCCGGAATAGATCTCCCTGGGTTCCTCGATTGCCACTTGTCCTTTAAGGAACGCCAGGCCTCGCGGGCCCTACTTCCGAACCTATTTCGAAGCCTATCCCAAATATACTCGCGGGACACGTCGTCATTTAGGATTAACGTATCATATTCTTCATCGTTAATATCGACTTGACCTTCTTCAGTGGTGGGGTCAAAATCCGTTCCTTCTTGAGGACCATAAGTCGTTCCTTCTGCCGCCATTATATATGATAAGCTCAAAGTTAAACCCCAACGTATTACCTAAGCAGGTTGGCCGGCTGAAAGCGGAACGCACCTTTCACCGGGTCACCTTTACACCTTCTAGCGCTAAGCCAGGGGAGACGCTGTACGTGGGCGTACCCCGCCTAACGGATAACCTAGTATTGATACCCGGCACCTTGGCTTTAAGGTTCGACCTAGCTGTGCAGCCCAGCACCAAGGACAAGCGCTATACCGTCAATAACGTGGGCAGGAACCTCGTCTCTAAGATGAGAATCAAGTTCGCCGGGGAATTCTTCTTGGACTTGAACAGGTACGATTTGTACGCCACGTATAAGGATCTGTGGCTAACAGCCTTCGACCGCGCACAAAAGATAGAGCAGGGAATTGGAAGCGTTATCCTTCGTAAGCATCGCAGCGATACCAACCCGGCGCCTACGGACTCCAGCGGAGCAACCGCAGTAGCAGACGCAACAAAGGTAAAGACCGCTTATGGTAGCAAGTACGTTATCCCCTTGGATTTCGAAGTAATTACGAGTCATGGCGTGTACTACCCCAGACAGTTATCCGAGTTACAGTTTGAAGTAACCTTGGCGGACACTACGAACGTCATTGGAGGCATGGACAGCGCAATTAGCGGGGCTGTTGATCCCTATTCTATCACCAACTTAGAGTTGCAGTACGAAACGGTATACAGCGAAGAGCTGGCCCGTAGCTCCGGCATCGAATACAGCGCCGGAAAGGCATTCCTTTACGACTACGTAGTGATGTACAAGACGTTTAGCTTTCTGGATAAGACGGATGAGGTTATCAACCAAAGCATTAACCTCCCCCGAAGAAGTCTCACGGGGTTGATGTTGGTGTTTGCTAAGCCCTACGAGGCCGGTAAGCGCGACTCCGAAGCCTTCCACAACCCCAACATTCCTAACGTAGGGATAAATGTCAACGGCGTTCCAAACAAGGTCTACTCACAGGGAATGAGGCCCGCAGACGTGTACAGAGAGGCAATGCGTAAGTTTGGCGACCAAATTAGCCCTGAGGAATTCTTTAAGGATAAATATGCGTTATGGATCGATATGCGCACCACCAACGACGAAAGCATGCACGGTCAGGGTTTACGTCTAGTAAATACGCAGGATGGTATAACATTGGAGATTAAGCGCACAAAGAATGTCTCCGCGGGCGACGGCGACAAGATAAACTGCTACGTCTTTGTTGTGTCGGACGCGCAGCTAAGCAAAGAAATGAACCAATTGAAAAGCGTTGCATATTAATGACTTCGTTGCCTCAGTCATTCTAGAATATTTTCGAAGAAAATATGGTATATATACGATGCTACGCGTATTCGAAAATGACGACACCAAACTGCAATGCATTGTGCAAGGCGACAAATTGTACTTTAAGGCGAAGGCAGTGGCTGCTGCGTTAGGTTATGAACGTTCCAGGGACGCTATTAGAGCACACGTTTCAGAGAAATACCAGGAAAGATGGGTCGATCTGCAAGGGGCTTCAAATCACCGCTCCCTTACTATACAGCCACATTCCGTGTTCATTTCTGAGCCTGGTCTGTATCAGCTGATATTTAGCTCCAAACTACCCAAGGCCGTAGAGTTCCAAGATTGGGTATTCGAGGAGGTCTTGCCAGCATTAAGGAAGACAGGCAAGTATGAAATAGAGCGGCGTTTTAACAGTCCTAACAAGTTGGTATTTAAGATCGAAAATGAATTCGACCTGCATAAAAAGGTAGTGGACTACATCCGCAGGTTTTACCCCCAAATGCTCGTGACCCCTGGTCTAGGTGAACTGCAGGATTCGGATGGAAAGCGCATAAAGTGCTGGCAGAAAGGATATCAACGCGGTCAACCCGACTTGTTAATTCTTAATGCACACGTGCGATACCGTGGCTTCTGCGTAGAGCTGAAGACCCCTAAAGGCAACGGGGTATTATCTGAGGACCAACGTCGCCTGTTGCACGAATACGAAAGAAATGGTTATAAAGTAATGATCAGCAACGATTACGACGACATCTGCAGAGCCATCACGGAGTATGCACAAGGAATGCGTTTACCATGTAGGTGGTGCTGTAAGCGCTTTAAGAACGCGGACACTCTAAAGACGCATCTTAAAATGTTTCATAGAATATATGGCGTTTGAGGCTGTGAGGCAGATACACTGGAAAGACTTAAAGGAGGGCGTTACCTACGAAATAAAAAATTATGTAGTCTTTGAAGATATTGATAGGCTACGGTTGTTATTGGCGCATGAGGGTGTCACGTACAGCCTGTGGGCGCCGGATCGCGTCCGATACGTGATAGAGGGGCAGGAGTTTACGCATCTGAGGTCGTATGGGAAGAAGGATGGTCGCTGGGCGTTTGACGTCGCAAAGTGCGTCCTTCCTTCGCCTCTATGTGGTTAGACGCGTCTAAAGCGTCGTTTAAGTGGGGTTCGTCGACAATGAGGGCCGGCGACTCTTTTTTAACACAGTCAGCAGGGGGTTCGCACGTAATACAGTCCATATATTGAAAGGGCGATTAGGAATCCTCCAGGCTATCATATATCCTTGTCAGAAACCCTCGTAGAATGTTAAGGATGAGGTTGTTATCTTGTTAAGTAGGGTCGGAAACTATCTCAGAAACCCCCTCAGAATGTTAAGGATGTAGTTGTTATCTTGTTAAGCAGTTAGAGATGTGTTCCTCTTCTCTGACGCATCCGCAGCGGTCACACTCCTGCCTCCAATATTCTCTGTTAGTCCATGGAATTCCTTCGGTGCGCTCAAAGAAAGGAAATGTATGGATTATCTTCCTATGGTAGTCTATTCTATTCCTTAGATATTCCTCTTTATGTTCACAACGACTCATAATATCACCGCACTGGTAACAATCTACTCCTTCCATGTCGTAGGTCCTAGAAAGGAATCGATAAGTCTCCTCATGCCTCTTTCTATGTGTCTGAAGACGTTGGCGGCTGCTAAGTATCTTATCACAGAAACTACACTGCCTAGTCCTACAGCAAACCCCTCTTTTCAGATGTTGCTGCATTTCCTGAAGAGTGCTGAATTCCTTATTACAATCCTTACAGGCGCTTCTACAGACGCGTCTTTCCTGGTGTTGCTGCATCTTTTGAACGGTGCTGAATTCCTTATTACAATCCTTACAAACCCTACTAATTGGCTTCTTTGTGCAAACTCCATGCCGAACATGGTATTGCAGTCTTTGCTTGGTGCTAAACACCCTCTTACACATCAAACAGTCCATATATACTTAACTATATCTTAGCCTCCATTTAACATCCTTTAACAAGATAACAACACATTCCTCAACATCCTATGGGCATCTCAGAATAGTTTCCAGCCCTACTTAACAAGATAACAACTTTATCCTCAACATCCTACGGGGGTTTTTTGAGGAGTTTCGTACCCTACTTAACAAGATAACAACTTCGTCCTCAACATCCTACGGGGGTTTTTTGAGGAGTTTCGAACACTTGTCCACGCAATTTACATAGGATATTTCATAAAGTCCTTCACAGACTCTTTTGCCCACGTTGCCATCGTTATCAGCGCGCCAAACCGTTCTGCGCGCTTTAGACCACACATTTCCTCATAAAGCTCCTTTACGCGTTCATTCAGCCGGTCTATCTCCTCCCTTTGCATTTCGACCGTCCTCTCCAGGTCTGACTTTTCTTTAACGATGTTAACCATTGCTTTGACCGCTTCCACGGGCTCCATATATGTCAGGGAACAAGTTCCCTTCGAAAGAAGGGATATAATGGATCCGAACCATATTCCTTGTAACGCTCTGATAGTAGGACCCACCGGCTGCGGAAAGACCCAGTTCGTGGTAGAGCAGCTATTAGGACCCTTTAGATACCGCTTCGACTACATAGTGCTGCTCTGCCCCACCTACGTGAATAACCGCACCTGGACGGGCATAGGAGTGAAAGATGACGACTTCTTCGTAGATATCTTAGACCCCAATGAGTTATCCAGCCATCTTAAGTTCTGGCACAAACAATTCCCTAAAGATACGCAAACCCTCCTCATACTGGATGACATTGCCTGCGGGGACGACGTAAAAAGGCGCACGTCAGAGCTCGTTAAACTCGCCTTTAGTGGTAGACATGACAATATTAGCGTTTGGTTGCTCTCGCAACAGCTTACCAGCGTCTCTAAGCCCTTTAGGGAAAACATAGGATCTCTCGTAGTATTTTATACTCCGAGCAAGTCAGACCTGGAAACCATCTTAAGCGACTATGGAGGCGAGATAAGCAAGGAACAGTTACACGAATACATGCGGCATCTAAAGACGCACCAGCATTCCAAGATGATCTTCTCTTTGAGGTTTCCCTACACGGTTGGAATCTTTGATTCCTAATGTATATGGAGATTGAGCAGCTGATAGATGAAGTCCCCACACAGTTAGATGAAAGTAACCTTAAGGAACAACTTAACATCCTGGTGTCTTCTGGGAAGTGCAAAGAAATGATAGGCAAGGAACTTACCCATGAGCAGGTTAATAAGTTGTCGGAAGAGGAGGTTAAGAAGTTCCATAAGAGGTACGAGGCCGCCCTTGCAAGTAAGACCACGGACGCCGTAGCAGACTCCGCTATCCGACTTGCGACTAAATTGCTTGGACTTGCGCTGCCCATAGACGACGTGGAGCAACTGCGGAAGGACATAAGCGAGGACTATGTCATCGCCCAAGAACTTAAGATAACCTGTGGGTGGTTGTCTTTGAAGTGTGGTAAGTTAATGGCAGTCGCCTCTGCGGCACTTCACATAGCTCAGCACGTCGACTTGAAGGAACTTGCGGGCACCTTTGGTGCCTCTTGGAAGGACTTCAAGAAGGACAGAGAAGTCGAGAGGGTCTTCCAGGCGGCACTTGCTGAGGTACCTGATCAAGTCGCCTCAAGTACTTAGTCAAGTCGTCCTCAGGAATTACCCAGGTCGCCTCAAGTACTTAGTCAAGTCGTCCTTTAAGTACTTAGTCAAGTCCTATTAAGTTACTTGTCAAGTCCTTCAAGTCCTTAGTATAAATGAGTGAAGCTGAATCGAAGGCGGAGGAACCCGAGCAAAAGATCACCAAGGCTAAATCTCCAGGCAGAGTCGCTGCCGGTAAGAAGCTCGCAGAGATGAACAGGAAGAACAAAGCCAAAAAAGAAGAAAAGGTGGAGGAAAGAGAAGAGGAATCCTTTATTAATCCTGGGTACGTCATCGGCGCGTTGGGAGTTGTTATAGCAGCAGGCAGCCTCTACTTGCAATGGCGGGCTACAAAGCCAAAAGTAGAACCCGTACATGTGACGCAGGAGCCCCCTATGAGAAGCAAGATACCCGTAATGGAGTAATAACCTTCTCGCTTTGTAATATAATGTCGACCGCGTTATTGAAAACTGTTGAAGAAGCAGCTATCATTACTTCCATCGTTGCGGGTATTGGTTGGGTAGGTAAGAAAGTGCTCAAAGAAGACTTTACTGAAGACCCAAGCAAGAGCTTCGCTAATTTTGCTAAGATGACCGCTGCCGTAGGCGGGGCTATCATGGTAAAGGATTACCTACGGAAGGAAAAGTACATTCCTCAGTAAGCGTAGCTTACTTCTAGAAGGGGACTTGTCCCCTGTAATATAAATGGCTAGTTTAATCGCAGGCGGAGTTATTGCAGCTTTAGCATTCACTGGAGCTAATTATGGTGGTCAGTATTTGGATAGATTAGTTAGAGGCGACAAAAGCGGAGAATTAGCCGCCGAAAGGAAGAGACACGACTTAGCGCTGGAGAAATATCAGCGAGACGTGGCGGCTTGGAATGAAAAAAGACAAGCTTACAGGGATTGGTTGGATAAGAACTACCAAGACAAGATGCAGGCAGACAAGAACTTCGAAAACACAGACTACGCCTTTAAACTTTATGCGCAGGCGCACCCCGCGGCATTAACGGGGTTAAAAAGGCCTCAGTTTAAGAATTACTACCAGCCTTCTAAGAAACAAAAAGACAATGAATTGGTCTTTGTAGGAGTCGCAGGGCTGGCAGGAGGCGTAGCTTTGGCGTATTTAGTCTAAGTAAGCAAGCTACGCTTGCTTCTAGAAGGGGACTTGTCCCCTGTAATATATGATCGTCTTTTTGGAAAGCGACAAGAATGACTTTACCACTTATTTGAATCCCCCCATCAAAGCCCATAAGGTTCGTCTGGTTAGTTGCTCTTTATACAATTCTTGGTACAATTTGATTGGCGGCTTTGTCGTTGTGGGTGCCAACAAACCAAAGTTGCCAGATTCCCATTACACCCCTATAACACTGGCTAAGGAGCTAGCAAAGCATGGATATACTCTTACCACAGGATTACCCCATGAAATGAAATTCAAGAAAAATAGTGGAAGCGCTAATTTAAAGGACAGTTCATTGGTAGAACTCCTGGGCCTTACTAGTACCACAATCAATGGTCAACTTGACGTAAAATGGAAAGTCCCCGCTAACTACGAAGTTCACTGCAGCCTGGTAAGCTCATACTTTAATGAAGGACCCAGTAATCTAATGTCCAAGTTTCCGCCTAAGGGTAATCCATTTGACCTGGTAGAATACGCTCCCATTTCTTTGTGCTAGTAGATATGAAATGAGAGTTCTACGCCATGTGGATCGTGGATCAACCCCCACCCCCATCAGGGTTTTTACAGAGGTGACGTAACGGCTATTCTAAGTGAGGTTCCAGTGAGGTAGGGGGAGGGGTGATCTACATCCAACCATCATGGGAAGACCGGCCGGCCGCCCGAGTAGAGGTTCTGATCGAAATCGGGGCCTGGAAAGGTTTGGGGAAGGTGTTTTAAAACACAATTCAAAATCCTTTGTTTAAAAAACGAAGTTTTTGAATTAATGAGCTGACTTCCTTTGTTGGAATGACATGTTTAATTAGCAGACTTAAATGAGAAGCTGTACTCATGTTTTAAGTGGTTTATATCGCCTAAGCCGCCTTTGTCGGAATCACTGACTAATGTTTAGTTGGCAGGAAGCTTTTGTTGGAGAGGATTAAATCCTGTGTTTCGGCGACTGGTGGTTAGGAGTTATGAATTAATGAGTCTAGCCTTTAGAAGTCAAAAGACGTTGGACAAGCGTTCTGATTGGGCCTACTTTTGAAGCCTTTTTGTTAGGATGATGTGTTTAATTAGCAGACTTAAATAAGAAGCTGTACTTATGTTTTAATTGGTTTATATCGCCTAAACCGCCTTTGTCGGAATCACTGACTAATGTTTAGTTGGCAGGAAGCTTTTGTTGGAGAAGATTAAATCCTGTGTTTCGGCGACTGGTGGTTAGGAGTTATGAATTAATGAGTCTAGCCTTTAGAAGTCATTTTAAGGACTATAAAATCGAAAAATTTCAGACTTTTAGTCACTACAAGCGAACCTTTGAAGAGTGTGGATCAAAACAAGCAAGTAAGTAAAAGGATGGCTTTTCACTGCGACGCATGCGACAAGTCTTTTACAGAAGAGACGAACTTAGTAAGGCACAAAAAGGCTATTCACAGTGGGCGATTATTCACCTGTGAACGATGCGGGAAACAGTTTAATCGGAAGGATGCCCTAAAAAGACATGAACAAGTCTGCGGAGGTGGCTCTTCAAAACGGAAAGTAGAGGAAAAAGGAAACGCCCCACCGACGAAAAAACAGAAGACAATGACCGAGGCAGAAATTATTGAATACGAGGTGAATATAATTCATAATCTAATTTTTGTTATAATCATGTAAACCACAGAATATGTCAATACCTCTACTAACCATAAGATACATAGTTTTTCAAGTCGTCTTATATACCAATTTTTTCGATTTCAGTTAGCAAACATACCGGCGGAGATGTATGAAGAATACGACGGAGAAATTCTGGGGGATAATGAAGTGGTAGGTAAGCCTCTATTATCTTCATATCGGATCTTTGTAGAGTAACTTTTTCTAAGAACTAATTCTTTTCTCTAGGATGATGTACAAATAGGTGGTGGAGAGACTGAAGAATGCGCGCTTGGTGGAAATGTGACCACGTTTAAATATAAACCCAACAAGAATGAAAAATATGATCTGTTGCTCACCCTGCGAGGAAAACGAAAGACCATCATCAAAAAACTGAAAACCCTGCTCAAAAAACATCGCGGGATTAAGTGGTTTCTGTGTGTTAAGGTGAAGATGGTTAAAACGAGCCCCGACGGTCAGGACCAGATCTCAACCCCCCATTTTCGCACCAAATGCTACACTACAGTCAATGATACAGAAATTGAAAAAAACTACGTGCATGGAATGGAAAAGATCAAGAACTCTTTCTTGGAATACCAGAGAGAAGGGTCTGGATGGTTATTGGAAGAGGTAATTAAATTGCACCATCGTTATAGCACAAAGGGGATCACTCGACCGGCGATGATTTTCTGCTGTATGTACATACATTAAAACTGTATATCACCGCTTAATAAAGTATTGTTGCTATCATAGGTGTTGGAAATCGATTTAGGAGTCGCTGCTTACACTCCTCTCGAGGGATCGAGTTACATACCTCTACCCAAGAAGATCAAAGACAAGAAAGCGGTGCTCAACATTCAAAATGAAGATGAAAAATGCTTTTTATGGTCATTACTAGCGGCGAAACACCCCACTCACTGGAGCCATCACGCAAACCGCGTCAACAATTATCAAAGGTATGAAGCTGAACTAAATATGTCAGGAATCGAGTACCCCGTTAAGATCAATCAAGTGAAAAAATTCGAGAACCAGAATAGAGAAATTAGTATCAATGTCTTTGGGTATGAAAATAAAGAGCTATTTCCCCTTTACATTACGAAAGAGAAGAAAGAATTACATGTGAATTTGTTACTGTTTTCTCAAGATGATACGCGTCACTACTGTTTAATCAGGGATTTAAGTAGACTACTAAGTAATCTTAATCAACACAATGGGCAGGCTTATTATTGTATGTATTGTTTGCATGGCTTTGTCAGGCGAGATTTGTTAGAAGATCACGAACCTCACTGTAGTAAACGCGGACCCCAGAAAATCAGACTGCCTGACGAAGACCATACAACACTGTCATACAATGACGTGCAAAAACAGTTAAAAGTACCATTTATCATTTATGCAGATTTCGAATCTATTTTAGTGAATTGTGATGATACAGAATTAGACCCTAGTACAAGTTTTACACAAAAAACGCAACATCATATACCCAGTGGGTTTTGTTACACTGTAGTATCTACTGTCGAGCAATATTGCTTCCCGCCTGTTCTCTATCGCGGGGAAGATTGTGTCGATAAGTGTTTAGACTGTTTGATTGAAGAACGAAAGCAGATAGGGGAAATCTTGAAGATGGTAGTACCCATGGACATTAGTGAAGAACAGGAGCGGGAGTTTCAGGCAGCAACCCTTTGTCACATTTGTAATGAGGAATTGGGCGCGGACAGGGTAAGGGATCATGATCATTTGACAGGGGTGTACAGGGGGGCGGCCCACAATGACTGTAACTTGAATTATAAGTTTACAGGAAAGATACCCGTTGTTCTTCACAATCTTCGTGGGTACGACTCACATTTAATTCTACAAAAACTCGGAAAAATCAAGGGAGAAAATATTAGTTGTATACCCAATAATACGGAAAAGTATATTTCATTTTCAGTTGGGGATTTAGTATTCATAGACTCACTTCAGTTTTTGAATAGCTCACTAGAGAAATTAGTAATGAATCTAAGTAAGGAAGGAGATGATAAGTTTAAGACCCTGAAGAAGTATGTGGAGAGTGAGAAGGTATCTCTCTTGTTGAGGAAGGGGGTGTACCCCTATGAATACATGAATAGTTTTGGCAAGTTTGAAGAAACCTGTTTACCCCGTATCGATTGCTTTTATAGTTCGTTGATGGGTAGCACGATTTCACAAGCAGACTACGAACATGCACAGAATGTATTTAGAGAATTTCAGTGTAGGAATCTAGGAGACTACCACGACTTGTATTTGAAATCGGACGTTTTACTGTTAGCAGATGTGTTTGAAAACTTTAGAGAAGTTTGTCTGGAGTACTACCAACTCGACCCAGGTCATTTTTACACCTCTCCCGGTCTTTCTTGGTTAGCATGTTTAAAGATGACTGGCGTGGAGTTGGAATTACTCACAGACCCCGATATGTATCTGTTTTTGGAGGAAGGGTTAAGGGGTGGGATTTCGATGATCACCCATCGATTTGCAAGAGCGAATAATCGCTATGTAGAAGGTTATAACCCAGAATTAGAAAATAATTATATCATGTATCTCGACGCAAACAATCTCTACGGTTGGGCTATGTCTGAAGCGCTCCCTGTTAATAACTTTGGATGGTTGAGTGACCCGGAAGTGGAAGAACTTCGCGAGAACCTCATGACCATCCCTGTAGATGGAGGTGAAGGATATATACTGGAAGTAGACCTCAGCTACCCCAAAGAACTACACGATTTTCATAATGACTACCCCCTAGCACCAGAAAGGCGAAAGGTAACAGAGGAAATGCTCTCTCCCTACTGTCAGCAACTTCTTGAGGACCTGAACCTTGGCGGTGCTCCCACAGACAAACTGGTACCTAACTTGAACGATAAGACGAAGTACGTTCTTCATCACCGCAACCTGAAACAGTACTTGTCACTGGGTATGAAACTGGAGAAAGTACACCGAGTGTTGGGGTTTGACCAATCTCCCTGGCTAAAGAAATACATCGACTTCAATACCGAAAAACGGAAAAGTGCAAGAAATGACTTTGAAAAAGACTTTTTCAAGTTGATGAACAACAGCGTGTTCGGCAAAACCATGGAGAACTTGAGGAAGCGAGTGAATGTGAAACTGGTCAACACGGAAAAGCAGCTTAAAAAACTGACAGCATCACCCCTCTTTGACTACTTCAGAATCTTTGATGAAAACTTGGTGGCAGTCAACATGAAGAAACCATCACTTTATTTAAATAGACCTATTTACATCGGGTTCAGTATTTTAGAATTGTCTAAAACCCTGATGTACGACTTTCATTATAATTACATCAAGCAGAAATACGGTACCCAGGCAACCCTACTGTTTACAGACACAGATTCCCTGTGTTATAACATCAAGACAGAGGACATCTACCAAGATATGTTTCAAGACCTTGACCTATTTGACACCTCAGAGTACCCTAGAGACCACCCCCTCTATAGTACAACAAACAAGAAGGTGATTGGTAAGATGAAGGACGAGACCCATGGGCTACCCATCAAAGAGTTTGTGGGTCTACGACCAAAAATGTACTCTCTTCTCTACGCTGAGGATGGTCGTGAGGTTGAGAAAAAAACTGCTAAGGGAATTGCGAAACAGGTGACGAAGCGGGATATCAGACATACCCACTATAGAGATTGTTTGTTTAAGCGAATGAGAACCATGGCTAACATGAAACAAATACGTAGCTATAAGCATCAAGTATTTACAATAAACTTAAACAAAGTGGGTCTTAGCCCTTATGATGATAAGCGCTACATCTTAGAGGATGGGGTGACTACTATAGCTCATGGTCATTACAAGACCAATGTAATATAATGGTACATTTATGATTGATACGTGTAAATAAACAATTGTAAAGTACAAAGTGTGTTCTTTTTATTTAGAGTTTTTAAAAATATGTCCCGGTGGTCTCAAATTGTCCCTATGATAGTACTAAATTGTCCCTGTCTTAACAGTTAAAATGTCCCCGTTTTATCAAATTGTCCCTGTGATAGTACTAAATTGTCCCTGTATTGTCAAGATATCCCTGTCTTAACAGTTAAAATGTCCCTGTAATATCAAAATGTCCCTGTAATATCAAAATGTCCCTGTCTTAACAGTTAAAATGTCCCCGTTTTATCAAATTGTCCCTGTCTTAACAGTTAAAATGTCCCGGTTTTATCAAACTGTCCCTGTAATTTCAAAATGTCCCGGTTATCAAACTTAAACAAAAAGTAAAAATGAAAAATAAAAAATAATAACATATAAAATGTCATGTCCCCAAAATATTGAAGCATTCATCATGGTAACACGATACCCTAAAGATTGTCCTGTACCAGGGTGTTTAAAAACAAATCTAGTCAAACTTTCTAATCATTTAGCAAATGTGCATTTCATGTCTAAAGAAGAAAGAAAACCCTATCTTCAAGAGGCAAGACTTTTTTTCAAAGAATATAAAAATGTGAACACTTTAGAGAGTAATCTAGTCCCTCATCAACCTCTGAACGTGATGGATGTTACTTTAAAACACCCAACAAACATCCAAGTGTGTGGTCCGACGTTTTGCGGCAAGTCCTACTGGACTGAAAAACTTTTAAGAAATGTGGATGAAATGTTTAGTGAAAAGATTGAAAAGATTGTGTACTGCTACGGTGAATTTCAACCGCGGTTCTTAGACATGGAAAGAGACATTCACAACATTCAATTTATTGAAGGATTTCCAGAAGATATTTATTCATTGTTCAATAACAAAGCTGGGATCTTGGTGTTGGATGATCTAATGAATGAAAGTACAAGTAAAGACTCGATGGTCAATGTGATAACGAGAGGCTGTCATCACCGCAACATTTCTACACTCTTCTTAGTTCAAAATCTTTTCCCACCAGGAAAACATTCAAGGACTCTCTCTTGTTCTTAATAGAGACCTTTTTATCTGCTAAAGTACGCAAGACTGTCTTGTATCTCCTGAGTTTCTTCTTCTGCTTTTCGTTAATGGGGACTATGCCCTTCAAAACGTTCAATGTCACTTCACAGATTGTTTTGATTAATTCTGAGTTACAGCACTTTAGAATAGCACGTCTTAGTTTCGGATTAGATTTAGCTAGTACGCGTAAAAAGTCTGCGTTGTCTCTTAGTCGACGAGACATCATCAAATGATGAGATTAAGTAATGACAGACGTTTATATGCGCCTGACATAAACCACATGTTGATCGTCCGGAAAGATTGAAGTTCGAAGACGGATTTTCTCAGAGGTTGATGGATGAAGGTCAAAGACCAGGTAGCCGTATGGATTTTGAACTGCGTCTTCATAACTCTCCATCACATATTTCGTAGCGTTAGGGAAGGCTTGCCTTGCTAAGATTGAAACTCCCAGAGAATCTCTAGGGTGTTTGAAAGCCACGATGTAGTGAGTGTTGAGTGAAATCGTCCTTGAATGTTTTCCTGGTGGGAAAAGATTTTGAACTAAGAAGAGTGTAGAAATGTTGCGGTGATGACAGCCTCTCGTTATCACATTGACCATCGAGTCTTTACTTGTACTTTCATTCATTAGATCATCCAACACCAAGATCCCAGCTTTGTTATTGAACAATGAATAAATATCTTCTGGAAATCCTTCAATAAATTGAATGTTGTGAATGTCTCTTTCCATGTCTAAGAACCGCGGTTGAAATTCACCGTAGCAGTACACAATCTTTTCAATCTTTTCACTAAACATTTCATCCACATTTCTTAAAAGTTTTTCAGTCCAGTAGGACTTGCCGCAAAACGTCGGACCACACACTTGGATGTTTGTTGGGTGTTTTAAAGTAACATCCATCACGTTCAGAGGTTGATGAGGGACTAGATTACTCTCTAAAGTGTTCACATTTTTATATTCTTTGAAAAAAAGTCTTGCCTCTTGAAGATAGGGTTTTCTTTCTTCTTTAGACATGAAATGCACATTTGCTAAATGATTAGAAAGTTTGACTAGATTTGTTTTTAAACACCCTGGTACAGGACAATCTTTAGGGTATCGTGTTACCATGATGAATGCTTCAATATTTTGGGGACATGACATTTTATATGTTATTATTTTTTATTTTTCATTTTTACTTTTTGTTTAAGTTTGATAACCGGGACATTTTGAAATTACAGGGACAGTTTGATAAAACCGGGACATTTTAACTGTTAAGACAGGGACAATTTGATAAAACGGGGACATTTTAACTGTTAAGACAGGGACATTTTGATATTACAGGGACATTTTGATATTACAGGGACATTTTAACTGTTAAGACAGGGATATCTTGACAATACAGGGACAATTTAGTACTATCACAGGGACAATTTGATAAAACGGGGACATTTTAACTGTTAAGACAGGGACAATTTAGTACTATCATAGGGACAATTTGAGACCACCGGGACATATTTTTAAAAACTCTAAATAAAAAGAACACACTTTGTACTTTACAATTGTTTATTTACACGTATCAATCATAAATGTACCATTATATTACATTGGTCTTGTAATGACCATGAGCTATAGTAGTCACCCCATCCTCTAAGATGTAGCGCTTATCATCATAAGGGCTAAGACCCACTTTGTTTAAGTTTATTGTAAATACTTGATGCTTATAGCTACGTATTTGTTTCATGTTAGCCATGGTTCTCATTCGCTTAAACAAACAATCTCTATAGTGGGTATGTCTGATATCCCGCTTCGTCACCTGTTTCGCAATTCCCTTAGCAGTTTTTTTCTCAACCTCACGACCATCCTCAGCGTAGAGAAGAGAGTACATTTTTGGTCGTAGACCCACAAACTCTTTGATGGGTAGCCCATGGGTCTCGTCCTTCATCTTACCAATCACCTTCTTGTTTGTTGTACTATAGAGGGGGTGGTCTCTAGGGTACTCTGAGGTGTCAAATAGGTCAAGGTCTTGAAACATATCTTGGTAGATGTCCTCTGTCTTGATGTTATAACACAGGGAATCTGTGTCTGTAAACAGTAGGGTTGCCTGGGTACCGTATTTCTGCTTGATGTAATTATAATGAAAGTCGTACATCAGGGTTTTAGACAATTCTAAAATACTGAACCCGATGTAAATAGGTCTATTTAAATAAAGTGATGGTTTCTTCATGTTGACTGCCACCAAGTTTTCATCAAAGATTCTGAAGTAGTCAAAGAGGGGTGATGCTGTCAGTTTTTTAAGCTGCTTTTCCGTGTTGACCAGTTTCACATTCACTCGCTTCCTCAAGTTCTCCATGGTTTTGCCGAACACGCTGTTGTTCATCAACTTGAAAAAGTCTTTTTCAAAGTCATTTCTTGCACTTTTCCGTTTTTCGGTATTGAAGTCGATGTATTTCTTTAGCCAGGGAGATTGGTCAAACCCCAACACTCGGTGTACTTTCTCCAGTTTCATACCCAGTGACAAGTACTGTTTCAGGTTGCGGTGATGAAGAACGTACTTCGTCTTATCGTTCAAGTTAGGTACCAGTTTGTCTGTGGGAGCACCGCCAAGGTTCAGGTCCTCAAGAAGTTGCTGACAGTAGGGAGAGAGCATTTCCTCTGTTACCTTTCGCCTTTCTGGTGCTAGGGGGTAGTCATTATGAAAATCGTGTAGTTCTTTGGGGTAGCTGAGGTCTACTTCCAGTATATATCCTTCACCTCCATCTACAGGGATGGTCATGAGGTTCTCGCGAAGTTCTTCCACTTCCGGGTCACTCAACCATCCAAAGTTATTAACAGGGAGCGCTTCAGACATAGCCCAACCGTAGAGATTGTTTGCGTCGAGATACATGATATAATTATTTTCTAATTCTGGGTTATAACCTTCTACATAGCGATTATTCGCTCTTGCAAATCGATGGGTGATCATCGAAATCCCACCCCTTAACCCTTCCTCCAAAAACAGATACATATCGGGGTCTGTGAGTAATTCCAACTCCACGCCAGTCATCTTTAAACATGCTAACCAAGAAAGACCGGGAGAGGTGTAAAAATGACCTGGGTCGAGTTGGTAGTACTCCAGACAAACTTCTCTAAAGTTTTCAAACACATCTGCTAACAGTAAAACGTCCGATTTCAAATACAAGTCGTGGTAGTCTCCTAGATTCCTACACTGAAATTCTCTAAATACATTCTGTGCATGTTCGTAGTCTGCTTGTGAAATCGTGCTACCCATCAACGAACTATAAAAGCAATCGATACGGGGTAAACAGGTTTCTTCAAACTTGCCAAAACTATTCATGTATTCATAGGGGTACACCCCCTTCCTCAACAAGAGAGATACCTTCTCACTCTCCACATACTTCTTCAGGGTCTTAAACTTATCATCTCCTTCCTTACTTAGATTCATTACTAATTTCTCTAGTGAGCTATTCAAAAACTGAAGTGAGTCTATGAATACTAAATCCCCAACTGAAAATGAAATATACTTTTCCGTATTATTGGGTATACAACTAATATTTTCTCCCTTGATTTTTCCGAGTTTTTGTAGAATTAAATGTGAGTCGTACCCACGAAGATTGTGAAGAACAACGGGTATCTTTCCTGTAAACTTATAATTCAAGTTACAGTCATTGTGGGCCGCCCCCCTGTACACCCCTGTCAAATGATCATGATCCCTTACCCTGTCCGCGCCCAATTCCTCATTACAAATGTGACAAAGGGTTGCTGCCTGAAACTCCCGCTCCTGTTCTTCACTAATGTCCATGGGTACTACCATCTTCAAGATTTCCCCTATCTGCTTTCGTTCTTCAATCAAACAGTCTAAACACTTATCGACACAATCTTCCCCGCGATAGAGAACAGGCGGGAAGCAATATTGCTCGACAGTAGATACTACAGTGTAACAAAACCCACTGGGTATATGATGTTGCGTTTTTTGTGTAAAACTTGTACTAGGGTCTAATTCTGTATCATCACAATTCACTAAAATAGATTCGAAATCTGCATAAATGATAAATGGTACTTTTAACTGTTTTTGCACGTCATTGTATGACAGTGTTGTATGGTCTTCGTCAGGCAGTCTGATTTTCTGGGGTCCGCGTTTACTACAGTGAGGTTCGTGATCTTCTAACAAATCTCGCCTGACAAAGCCATGCAAACAATACATACAATAATAAGCCTGCCCATTGTGTTGATTAAGATTACTTAGTAGTCTACTTAAATCCCTGATTAAACAGTAGTGACGCGTATCATCTTGAGAAAACAGTAACAAATTCACATGTAATTCTTTCTTCTCTTTCGTAATGTAAAGGGGAAATAGCTCTTTATTTTCATACCCAAAGACATTGATACTAATTTCTCTATTCTGGTTCTCGAATTTTTTCACTTGATTGATCTTAACGGGGTACTCGATTCCTGACATATTTAGTTCAGCTTCATACCTTTGATAATTGTTGACGCGGTTTGCGTGATGGCTCCAGTGAGTGGGGTGTTTCGCCGCTAGTAATGACCATAAAAAGCATTTTTCATCTTCATTTTGAATGTTGAGCACCGCTTTCTTGTCTTTGATCTTCTTGGGTAGAGGTATGTAACTCGATCCCTCGAGAGGAGTGTAAGCAGCGACTCCTAAATCGATTTCCAACACCTATGATAGCAACAATACTTTATTAAGCGGTGATATACAGTTTTAATGTATGTACATACAGCAGAAAATCATCGCCGATCGAGTGATCCCCTTTGTGCTATAACGATGGTGCAATTTAATTACCTCTTCCAATAACCATCCAGACCCTTCTCTCTGGTATTCCAAGAAAGAGTTCTTGATCTTTTCCATTCCATGCACGTAGTTTTTTTCAATTTCTGTATCATTGACTGTAGTGTAGCATTTGGTGCGAAAATGGGGGGTTGAGATCTGGTCCTGACCGTCGGGGCTCGTTTTAACCATCTTCACCTTAACACACAGAAACCACTTAATCCCGCGATGTTTTTTGAGCAGGGTTTTCAGTTTTTTGATGATGGTCTTTCGTTTTCCTCGCAGGGTGAGCAACAGATCATATTTTTCATTCTTGTTGGGTTTATATTTAAACGTGGTCACATTTCCACCAAGCGCGCATTCTTCAGTCTCTCCACCACCTATTTGTACATCATCCTAGAGAAAAGAATTAGTTCTTAGAAAAAGTTACTCTACAAAGATCCGATATGAAGATAATAGAGGCTTACCTACCACTTCATTATCCCCCAGAATTTCTCCGTCGTATTCTTCATACATCTCCGCCGGTATGTTTGCTAACTGAAATCGAAAAAATTGGTATATAAGACGACTTGAAAAACTATGTATCTTATGGTTAGTAGAGGTATTGACATATTCTGTGGTTTACATGATTATAACAAAAATTAGATTATGAATTATATTCACCTCGTATTCAATAATTTCTGCCTCGGTCATTGTCTTCTGTTTTTTCGTCGGTGGGGCGTTTCCTTTTTCCTCTACTTTCCGTTTTGAAGAGCCACCTCCGCAGACTTGTTCATGTCTTTTTAGGGCATCCTTCCGATTAAACTGTTTCCCGCATCGTTCACAGGTGAATAATCGCCCACTGTGAATAGCCTTTTTGTGCCTTACTAAGTTCGTCTCTTCTGTAAAAGACTTGTCGCATGCGTCGCAGTGAAAAGCCATCCTTTTACTTACTTGCTTGTTTTGATCCACACTCTTCAAAGGTTCGCTTGTAGTGACTAAAAGTCTGAAATTTTTCGATTTTATAGTCCTTAAAATGACTTCTAAAGGCTAGACTCATTAATTCATAACTCCTAACCACCAGTCGCCGAAACACAGGATTTAATCTTCTCCAACAAAAGCTTCCTGCCAACTAAACATTAGTCAGTGATTCCGACAAAGGCGGTTTAGGCGATATAAACCAATTAAAACATAAGTACAGCTTCTTATTTAAGTCTGCTAATTAAACACATCATCCTAACAAAAAGGCTTCAAAAGTAGGACCAATCAGAACGCTTGTCCAACGTCTTTTGACTTCTAAAGGCTAGACTCATTAATTCATAACTCCTAACCACCAGTCGCCGAAACACAGGATTTAATCCTCTCCAACAAAAGCTTCCTGCCAACTAAACATTAGTCAGTGATTCCGACAAAGGCGGCTTAGGCGATATAAACCACTTAAAACATGAGTACAGCTTCTCATTTAAGTCTGCTAATTAAACATGTCATTCCAACAAAGGAAGTCAGCTCATTAATTCAAAAACTTCGTTTTTTAAACAAAGGATTTTGAATTGTGTTTTAAAACACCTTCCCCAAACCTTTCCAGGCCCCGATTTCGATCAGAACCTCTACTCGGGCGGCCGGCCGGTCTTCCCATGATGGTTGGATGTAGATCACCCCTCCCCCTACCTCACTGGAACCTCACTTAGAATAGCCGTTACGTCACCTCTGTAAAAACCCTGATGGGGGTGGGGGTTGATCCACGATCCACATGATCCACGATCCACATGGCGTAGAACTCTCATTTCATATCTACTTGTGCTATGACTTGTCTAATTTGGTAGAAAGCATAAACATCACCATTAAAGTGGACGGAAAGACGGTGGATTTTAACGGACGTAAGATCAATCTCGTCCTGGAATTCATATAATGGGTCGAACTGAGGACAAGCTCAAAAGGATTTACTATGGACCTGAGGGCTATTGGAGAGGAGCGTCAGCTATCAAGAAACTCGCTACCGCGGCCAGGGTATCAGGAGAAATGGCTAAGAACTGGTTAAAAAAACAAACCCTCTGGCAGGTCTATCTTCCCGTGCCCAAGTACATTCCCAGGCCCAGCTTCACCGTAAATGCCCCCAGTGAAGTTCATCAGGCGGACTTGCTTTTCTTACCGCACGACAAGGTGAGAAAAAAGACCTATAGGTACGCTTTGACCGTAGTCGATATCGCAAGCAGATATAAGGACGCCGAACCCATAACCAGCAAGGATTCTGGGGAAGTCGCAGAAGCCCTAGGTAGGATTTATAAGCGCGTCTTGAAATGGCCCAAGCTGCTGCAAGTGGATGCGGGAACAGAGTTCATGGGCGTGGTTACTAAGACCCTGAAAGACCACGACACTAAGATTAGGAGAGCCGAAGCAGAGTACCACAGGGGTCAGAGCATCGTCGAAAGATTCAATAAGACCCTGGCCGAGCGCCTCCTTGGATACCAGTATTGGAAAGAGCTGGAAGATCCCTCCAAACGCAACAGGGAATGGACTCAGAGGCTCCCCCAGGTCGTCGCGGCTTTGAACAACGAGGCGGCCAGGGCTACGGGAATAAACCCCAAGGATGCCATAAAAAAGAAACACGTGGAACACAAGTCCTACATCAGAAGTTCAAGGGCGGTCTTCCCCCAGGAAAAGAGATTACGTGATGTCACGGTTCGATATCTTTATGAGCCGGGTGAATTAGAAGGAGGATCCAAAAGAGCTACGGATCCTAATTGGTCTTTGGAAACTTACCAGATCCGAAGTGCGATAGCTAAGAAGGGTCAGCCCATCTTGTATTATCTTCATGATGGTCCCACTCGTGGGTTCGTCAAAGAAGAACTGCTTATCGTGTGATGTCCGAATGCTATCGTATGGATACCATCATCACACATCCACCTCTTACCGTCAAATGCAGACAGTGACACCTTCTCCTGTGTAACGTTGTGTATTTGATGTCCGTAGCTGCGCAGGCTGTTCATCTTATGCCGCTGTTCCTTACGCGTACGCAGGACCTTTAAGTAGGAATCGTGGGTTATGTCCTTCTTAACCACGTATTTTTTTACGCCTTTAGCTTTCTTTTCTACACCGTCCAGCTTTAGCACGCTGTACATCTTGGGTTTCAGGCCCACGTATTCCACGATGGGTTTTCCTTTCATCTCATCCTTCATTTTCCCGATTACTTTCTTGTTTTTAGGGGAGTAAAGAAAGTGGTCGCGTGGGTAATCGCTGGTGTCGTATTCATCGATGTCGGGAACACAGTCTTCGTAAATGTCTTCCGTCTGCACCTCTAGTATCAAGGAATCGGTGTCGGTGTATAAGAGGCGGCACTTATCACCGTATTTCGGTTTTAGCTTGTCGTAGTAAAACTCATACATGAGCAGCTTTGATAGGTCTAACACTGTAAACCCCGTGTATACGGGTTTATTCAGGAATAGATTCGCCCTTTTCATGTGAATCACGTAGAAGTTTAACATTTCTACGTATCTAACGAATCCAGGCTGTGACACGTATGCTTCTGCTTCCTCTCTGGTGCTGGCTATCTTTATGCTTACGCGCTTGCGGATGTTCTCCATCGTCTTACCAAAGACGCTATTGTTCATTAGTTTAAACAGATTCTTTTCGAAGTCATTCTTTGCCTGCGTACGCTTTTGTGTGTTAAAGTCAATGTAGGAGCGCATCCATGGTTCCTGCGTGAACTTCAAAACGCGGTAGATCTTCTTCACGCGTAAGCCGTGGCGCACATAGAACTGCAGGTTGCGGTAATGCACCGCGTACTTCTTCTTGTCCATTAGGTTCATCGTTAGCTTCCTGTACGGTTTGTAGCCAGGGCACATTTCCCTCTGCAGCGGACTCAGCTGCTTAAGAGGGCGTCTCTGTAACAGCGTGCCACTCGATCTGGGCTCGAAAAATAGATTTCTTTTATATTCCTACCATCGAAAGTACTATCTATCCTCACTACAAAATTGCAGTTAGAATTGTTCTAAATTCTTTTTTCCACCCGCTATGCGAATTTTTGTCCATCGACCCCAAATCAGTGAAAGACGCCGATTTTCGAGGTCGGCCGAGGGCTACTTTCAAAGTCTGTTTTCTCGGGTTTCTCTCCACATAAAAGCTAATTTTTCTATCCAGAACTTTAGTCTAGTGTAACTTCTGCATAAAAACAGTAATAGTTTTTTTTGGAATGCTCGAATTCTGAAAAATAATCCTAACTGATCGAGATTACTGAAAGCGTGACGTGGAAAGCTAAGATTATGAGACCTCGAATATTGCAAATTTCTCATTTGTGGCACCTAACCCAGCCCTAAAATATCATTCAACCTTGAGATAAGAAGCTATTTTATAGATGTGTGCAATAAAATTTGCGGCACATTGCGTTTCTACGAAATAAGCTAAGTTTCAAATTGTTCTATTTTCAGTTATTTCCTTGCGTGACACGACAGGCCGTTGGGTCTGTGACGGCTACTTCTTTGCTCATTATCCTCAATACCATTACCTAAAATATAATATGATGAATTAAACCTTAACTTTACAATATTTGTTCCAATATAAAAGATTTCAATGATCTACGGCTTCATTTAATAGTGTTTTTATAAGCTGTTTTGAAATTTCACCGCACAGTAATTTTTTTTATTTGAATATCTCGAGGTCGGGAGGTCAATCGCTATTTGTTTATTTAATTGTCGTAAAGAAATCCTCGAAACATACTAAAGAGATCCAAAAATGAGAAGTGTTCTTGTTTGTAGAGCTGAATATTTCTAGTTTTTTTTTAGTTGAAGGTAACATATTATTTATATCATTGTGAGTGAAGGATGTACTCGCCCGAGTTAGCAGCGTTATTGATCAACTCTATACTTATATTAGTAGTACTTGGAATACTGAATCTATATGTCTTTGTACTGAATACTAGTGAGTTAGACTAGGACGTCTAAATTGAAGACTCTTGCAAAAAAATAAAATAAAATAAAACAAAATAACAATGCATAATATATATATTTTAATATACATCTGTAATATAATACAAATAACCATAATTACAAATACGAATATATATCTAAGAGCTAAATTATCAGAGAGAAATGAAACTATATACCATGGGCTCCGCCGAGAACCAGACGAAGCTTCTTATACAGTATATCACTTGTTCAAGAGACATCTTCAACACTTAGCATGGGCTGGGCTCTAAAACCAAGATCCGGAGCTGCTCTACAGAAAATGTGCGGTCGTATTTGACAGTGAAGTTTGACCTGGGTGAGAGGACTGGTTGAAAAGCAGACCCTGAACAAGTTGCCGCGGAAATGCGGTGCGCGAGAAATGATAACAATGGAAGGCGCTTTGAAAGAGTAGAATCGGGCTATCGAAGACCCAGATTGCAGGATTCTTTTCGCGTCTTTCCACTTCGCGAAAAAAATCCACAGTACGAGATATTTCCGTGACCAGTCCTCAACAAAATGTACGATCTTTGGTGGACGAGGAAGACATTCAGGATGTAATACGAGAGTCAGAACGTAAATCTGTTACAAGAAATTGAGGATAGCATTGGCCTGCAACACCACATTATGCACTAGTCAATTGAAACCCCCACCCCCCGACCCCCGCGAAAGAAGGATAATAAGAACCTATAAGGCTACAATTTCAAGAAAGGTTCCGATCAGTGGAGTTCAGTGTAAAAGTGTATAGGTAGAAACTACTATAAGTTTGTTTGAGCATGTATTTTGTGTAGAACATACTGCTATGCATTTGGCTACGGGTTGCCTGTGCTTGGAATCACAACGCCTTCTTTGGTATTTTTCAAGATGGCCGACCTCTTGTTTCAAACGAGCGTTAAAATCCCCGCTCGATTCCCCGCTGAGAAAACCATTCGTTAAATCCCCGAACCCCGGGTGCAATCATGCTCTTAAAAGCACATCAAAAACGCGTCACGACCCCGTTCAGTGCCCGGCTAGCCGCGGGGGTTTCATTTGACTAGTGCATTATGACACCTACGATCTATGCGACTACTATATCAAAGAAACAAGATCTCTGCCTTCAATGGCGGAAGCTGAACATTAGAGAGTTTTAGATTGACCAGGCGCAAATATTCTTTTGATGATCGATGACACTGACACTGACACTGACACTGACACTGACACTGACACTGACACTGACACTGACACTGACACTGACACTGACACTGACAATGATAATAATAATAATACAGCAAAACAACGATAAAAGAAAAGGCCGTCCAATAAAAACATCAATAAGAACAATCTACCAAAGATTTCAGGAATATCAACCATCACAGATTTTGAAAGAATGCTTTAGACGCAACCATAATAGCTTGGCTTCAAAGTAGTTGAACTTACTCGGGTAGAGTGAAAGCTGAATGTTTCTCTAAGAAAAATGAGCAATTTACAGAGTAGCTCTATATCTTCAAAATTATTAAATTGGAGGAGCCAGTACCCGCAACCTCCACTTCCGAACCGCCGCCCCTATATGATCATAATTTTCACAATCACTCGTTCTGTAGTTATAAATGAATTCATACGTTTGTTTGCACCTGTTGCTATAATACTAGAAGAAAAAATGACCTGCACTTACCTTTACCTAAATTAAGCTTAGGTAAGAAAACGTTTAAATATTCAGGATCTCTTATGTTCAATACACTACCTAGAGATATTAAGGATATTTCATCTTTAAGTATTTTTAAGAGTCGCCTAAAAAAGTATTACTTAGCTTAAAAGTTTCGTTTTTTTTTTAGACATATAACATATATAGTTTTTTTTCTAGGTACATGTTATTCTTAAATTTAAATTTTATATAAATATTAGTTAGGATTTTTTCAGATTTTATCATAGAATTAGTTTGTATATAGTGAAGTATATATTTTTATAGTTTGTAATTAGTTTATTGTTTTATATGCAGGGCCCCTATGGATATCAGCCTAGTTGCTGAAAGGGCTACCCTGCTGAAATTAAGTCTTTATTATATTATTGCAAAAATCGTCGTCTCAGCCGAAGAACAGTCAAGACTGCAAAGTATTTTTTAGAAAAAATGATAGTATATGGAGTTCGAAAATATCGGAAGGACGAAATACCTTTTTACAATAGAAAATGATGGATAATTTATAAAGGAAATAAACGTTGAGAATGTTAAATGACTAGTGACAAAGATATCAATGATATATTACCTACAACTTAAAAAAACTATAAATATTCAGCTCTACAAACAAGAACAGTTCTCAGTTTTGGATCTATTTAGGATGTTTCGACATATTACTAAGCGAGTATTTCTTTACTAAATTTACTATAATTAAATAAACAAATAACGATTGACCTCCCGCGGAGCTCGAAATAAAAAAAAAAACAAACTGTGCGGTGAAATTTCAAAACAGCTTATAAAAACACTATTAAATGAAGCCGTAGATCATTGAAATCTTTTATATTGGAACAAATATTGTAAAGTTAAGGTTTAATTCATCATATTATATTTTAGGTAATGGTATTGAGGATAATGAGCAAAGAAGTAGCCGTCACAGACCCAACGGCCTGTCGTGTCACGCAAGGAAATAACTGAAAATAGAACAATTTGAAACTTAGCTTATTTCGTAGAAACGCAATGTGCCGCAAATTTTATTGCACACATCTATAAAATAGCTTCTTATCTCAAGGTTGAATGATATTTTAGGGCTGGGTTAGGTGCCACAAATGAGAAATTTGCAATATTCGAGGTCTCATAATCTTAGCTTTCCACGTCACGCTTTCAGTAATCTCGATCAGTTAGGATTATTTTTCAGAATTCGAGCATTCCAAAAAAAACTATTACTGTTTTTATGCAGAAGTTACACTAGACTAAAGTTCTGGATAGAAAAATTAGCTTTTATGTGGAGAGAAACCCGAGAAAACAGACTTTGAAAGTAGCCCTCGGCCGACCTCGAAAATCGGCGTCTTTCACTGATTTGGGGTCGATGGACAAAAATTCGCATAGCGGGTGGAAAAAAGAATTTAGAACAATTCTAACTGCAATTTTGTAGTGAGGATAGATAGTACTTTCGATGGTAGGAATATAAAAGAAATCTATTTTTCGAGTCCAGATCGAGTGGCACGCTGTTACAGAGACGCCCTCTTAAATGGTATTTCTATTGCTTCTGGTGCTAATGGGAACTCATCGTGCGCGTCGTGCAAGTGCTCTGGGTATTCCAAATCAACCTCCAGCACGTAACCTTTGTCGTCTTCTTTACCTACGTTTAGGTAAAACTCTATGGGCTTTATGTTGTCCCATTCGAAGTCGCGTACAGGTAAGTACTGCGACATTGCCCAACCGTAGAGGTTGTTTGCGTCTAAGTAGAAGATGTATGTGGTTGGCTTCTCTGGGTCGTACTCTACCGTGGGATTGTTCGCTTTTGCGTATCGTCTGCTGGGTCCGCAAACACCGCCGCGGATACCGTCTTCCATAAAGCGGTACATGTCGTATTCCGTTAGGAGATCCAGTTGCGCGTTTGTCTTCTTTAGCAGCGCACTCCAACTAAGCCCAGGAGCCGTGTAGAAGTTCGCTGGATCCAACCCGTAGTATTCCATTGCCATCTTTCGAAAGCTTTGGAAAACATCTGCGAGCAGCACTACGTCTGAACGTAGGTAGATGTCGTGGTATTCTCCCATATTCTCACAGGAGTACTTTTCCCACACATCTAACGCATGCTGGTACTCTTCGTCTTTTATACCAGACTCGTTTAGGGTGCTGTAGAATCTCTCTTTGGGTGGTAGGGGTTCTTCGAATCGCTCCCAGGAGTTCATGTATTCGTATGGGTACACTCCTTTCCTTTCCGCGCCGTATTGGCTGGAAATGGGGAACTCCGTGTTGTATTTAACCAAGTTTGCTAAGGAGTCCGCCATGAACTGCTGCGAGTCTAAGAACTTCAGCTTGCCCACAGTTACGGACATGTACCTTTCTTTGTCGTTGGGTATGCACTTTACTTCGGAGCCGTCTGTTCCTTGTAAGAGTAAGTGACTGTCGTAACCCCTTAAATTGTGAAAGAATACGGGTATTTCCATTTCTGGATCTACTTTGAAGTTTATATTGCATTTCCAATGAGCCGCACCTCTGTATTTACCCGTGATGTGGCAGTGATCTCTAACCTTATCCACATAGAAATCCTCAACGAATGCTTTATGACAATGAATGCAGTGGGTGGAAGGCTTGTTGGGCTTTCCCCCCTTCCTTGCATACCTGCCACATTTGAAATGAGCTTCTCCTAGATACATTCCATCTTCGTCCCACGCTTTCTTGGCTCGTTTTCCAAACTGGAGAAGCGTATGTTGGCAAATGTGGCATTTCTTTGCCTTGGTAAAAGCCTCCTGGTTCTCTTTGGTAAATACCATCTTCTTTGGGCGTCTTAATTGTTCTCTTATCTCTTCCTCCTCTTCTCGCAATGCTTCTAGAAACTCATTAGCTGCGTTCTTACCTCGGTAAATCACAGGAGGGTCGGCCTTACCATCTGATCTGACTACTATGTAACCAAAGGAGCAGATCTCGTGTAATCCCACCTTATTCGTGGCACCACTTTTCTGCTCTTCCTTAGTTATCAACGCTTCAAAGTCTGCGTATATCACGTAAGGCACCTGCATCTGCTTTTGGTGGTCTGAGTAGGATAGGTTCTTATCTGTGGGCATCTGGATCCGTTGCGCCACTTCTTCGACTCCGCGACATATTTCGTCGCGATCCTTTAGAGCTTTAACGCTGGTAAAGGATAACAAACAACAGTCGCAGAAGTATTTCTTGCCTTTGTGTTTGGTGTGTCTGTAAAATAGTCTGCTAACATGTTTGACCCACGAATAATGCCCGCCGTGGTAGAAGAGGTGTATTCGTTCTCCTTTACTCTTTGACAGCACTAGTGGCACTATCGTTTGGTCTCTAACTCCGTAAACGTTAATGGCTAGGTCATTTTCCTGCTCGAATATCGGTATGTCTATCAACTGCATTGGGAACTCTACGCCATCCCACTCCAAATCATCTGTTGAGTACTTGCTTGGTCTACATGGATCCTTATCTACTGGATACAGTGCGGATCGTATTGCCCACATAAAGCAGCGGTTGTCGTCATTCTTTACGTTCACTATGGCTTTCTTCCTTTCTACCCACACCGGCAGGGGCACGTAACTTCCTCCTCGTATTGGCACGTACCTTGCCATGCTAACCTCCATACCTTCTACCTCCTCCACTGTCCAACCTGATCCTTCTTTCGTGTAGTTAGACAGCGACTCCATTATTGCTTCTAAGGCTTCGCTGAGTGACCTATCCAGATTCGTGGACTCTAATATAACCAGTGACTTTGATCGCAGCATTGCTGTCGTCGTTACCTCATCTTTTGACAAACTTACTTCTACCATTATACTCGCTTTCAGGGCTCCTAATTCTTCTATACCTTTTCGAAGCGTTCTCTTGACCTTCCTTTCTGACTGACGCCAAAACTGTCTAACGTCAATCTCACCGTTACCGGGTATTGACACCGTTTCGAAATTGCTTTGGGATTCCATCTATATAATAGGAAATATCTTATACCTAATTCCAGACCCTTTTTAAATCATCGTAGTCGTACTCACAGTCCTGGCAGTGCCAAAACAATTTAACCTTAGTCTCAAACTTCTTACCACATCCACAATCATAGCTGCTCATACATTTCGTTTTCATCTTCAAATGCTTCTTTAAGTCCGCTTCTTTCTTAAAAGTTCTCTTACATTCTTCACACTCCATATATAGACAAACATATTTAACTACATAAACACGGGATGCGGGTAATCGCGGTACGAATCGAGGAATTCACTTTAGACGGGTAATCCTCCGGTGGTCGTTGCGCTGGAACCCCCATCCCCTATACTACTTGCATATGCAGGTGGACACGCGTGAAACGTTTTCCAGTGTCTTGGCCTGAAAGGGTTTATGAGTGAAGATTGAAAGTTAGGCAAACTAATTTTGCAAGAACTACATTAGTTGCGCCAATCGAGAAAAGAATGAATTACAGGATCCTACTTTTGGTCTACAAGAACGAAATGTACTTTCTCCAGTTTAGTCAATAATCTTCTTCAAAAAATTCTTTTTTTGACCATCCAAGTGTCAAACTCGCTTCTTATGGGCAGTGCTTGTTTTTATATGCAGCACATCAACTGATTCTAGAACATTCTGCCTGAGAGAACATGAAGTGGGCAAAATCAAGTCATATTTAAAAAAAAAATTACTGATTCAATAAAACTTACGAACTGTAATTGATCGACTTTAAACTTTAAACTTAATTTAAACTTTATATCTCAATCTTGATTTGTTTTAAATGTCAGCGCATTGACCCTCGTTAAATACGCTCTGCGAATGTTATATTATTATCATCCAAAGGAAAAAAGAAGGAAAAAAAACATTCCAAGAGTACTTCCGTCACCTTGAGAGTTGTGAAGAAGTTCATAAAGTAAAAATGAGAAATAATCTTGTCATCTTTTGTTCTTATATCAATTTATCAATCGAGTATTCTATTCATATGCATTATCCTCTTCATTCAGCTCCTGTGCTAAAAGCAATTGTTTGTAGTGTAACAATAGGAAATATTATCTTGGTTTTACTTGGATCCTTGGTGCGTGTTTTGTTCATTCAAAATTATTTTCTGTTTGGTTCCTCAGAGATCGACAAAGAGATTCCATAGATAACTTTGCGATCTGTCTTGCTCTGAATTCAATCTCGCAAACAGAGGCTAGTAAGAGGTAATAACGAGAAAAAAATGTTTTTTGTATTGTATATGATTTCCGTCATTATCATCTAAATGTCCATCTCAGTACGATAGAGGCAGTTCCTGTGGCCTGAGTTTGTTCCGAATATGCTTGGAACAGCCGAATAGCATTGTTATAGTATTGGAGTAGCTTGGAGTGATAGGTTGATTATCAGCTGGAAGTTTAATAATAAATCGAAACTAGTTGAATGCACTCTTGTTATGACTAATAAGGTATTTCCTATTCCTTATCAAGTTTGATTTCTAGACCAAATGAAATGACATATGGTTCTGTTTCCATGGTATCGCAGTGTTGTCGGTTCTCGATATTTCTTGGGAGTTTCTCGGTCCGTCTGTGAAAATTTCAGCTTCGAAATTGGAAGTTCGGTTATGATTTTAACAAGTTGAACCTTTTTTGCAATAATGAACACCAGTGATCAAGCTGCACATGACAACAACATGACTTTGGATTGCGCACCATTTTTTGTCTACTTTCTTTACGTTCCTCGCGATAATCATTTCGATAACTTTTTACTTGCCATGATCGTTATCAACGCTGTTATGGCTGTTGTAGTCAGCTACAGTAATGTTGTGGTCATTTACACCATTTCAAGAACACCTTCTTTACGAACTCCCTCCAATATTCTCATTCTTGGTCTCGCCATCTCTGATCTGAGTGTTGGGATCTTTTCACAGCTCTCGTATTGCTTATTCACGTTTTACGAGCGTCGTCGTAACTTCGATTTGTATTGTTCCTTTGGTAAAGTCTACGCCTTCAGTACACTGCCGTTTGCAGCAATATCTTTCTTAACACTGACCGCCATCACTGCTGATCGATTCCTGGCCGTACACCTTCACTTGCGATACCAAGACACCATCACAACCAAACGTATTGGAATCGCTATTGGTTTCATCTGGATCTATAGTGTATGTTTTGCTGTTTATTCTGGAATATTTTCCAACTCGAAGGCTGTCGTTTTTATTAACGGTTGTTTTTTCGCTGCTCTACTCGCTCTAGACGTCTATTTCATCTTCCGGGTGTGTCTCGTAATTCGTAGACACTCATTGCAGATACAATCTCAACTTACAACCTGCCTTACAACCCAACAACATGGTAAGATTCAGGAAATCCGTAATAGTCATGTTTCTGGTGATTGGTGCGTTTATATTGTGTTATATTCCTTATGGAATTACCAGACTCGTGCGGATTGTGGTAAATGGCCATTCCTACGAAATAAAAAAAGGGTTCAACATCTCCGAGACCCTTGTGATGTCAAATGGAATACTGAATCCAATCATCTATTGCTGGAGAATTAAAGAAATTCGAACCGCTGCGGTGCTGTTACTGAGAAAGATGTGATCAAATGGGAACTAAACTATTCTCTGCATGGTGGTAGCTTAGGACTCGACAGAAGATCAGCACCAAAACATATCTCAGTATATAAACTCTCTTCAACTAAAACTAGCTGTATAGGTATTGTTATAGCATAAGTATAGTTAGTGCAGAGATAATCAGAAAAGAGACATTTGTCGAAGAATGTTGAGGTAACTAAATATTATAAAGCTTTTAGTGATAGTGAAAGTCCTTAGATAAAAATAACCAAGTTTGTTAGATAATGATAGTGAAGGTTGTCAGTTGGTGAAGGTTGTCAGTTGATGATAGTGAAGGTTGTCAGTTGGTGATGGTGAAGGTTGTCAGTTGGTGATGGTGAAGGTTGTCAGTTGGTGATGGTGGTCAGTTGGTGATGGTAAAGGTTGTCAGTTGGTGATGGTGAAGGTTGTCAGTTGGTGATGGTGAAGGTTGTCAGTTTGTAATGGTGAAGGTTGTCAGTTTGTAATGGTGAAGGTTGTCAGTTTGTAATGGTGAAGGTTGTCAATGAAGGTAGAGAATTAGTGATGGTGAATGTTGCCAGTCGAGGCACAGTCGACGGAGGTTTTCACGTTTGAAAGCTGCGTGGTAGCGTTTTCATAGAAAATTTAAATGGTTTTAAATCGAGACGTATGTAAAATGCGCGATAGAAGGACTTCCCATTATTATAAATCTTTTTTCAAAATGTTTATTTTGCGCGTTGGAAACTGTTTTATGCATGACCCTGAAGCTCAGTGAAGCAGGCAGCATGCATTGTTTCTTTTGCATTGATTGTTGAAAGGTTGGTGAAAGTTGTTAGTTGCAGCTGATTGTATGTGAAGGTTTTTGGTTTGTGAAAATGAAAATGATGGGAAAAAATGTAGTTGCTGGTACGCGTCGTTTCTTGTTTGGCCATAAGGAAAGTTGAATGCATGCGGATTATTAAGAATTCGTGATTGGATAATTAAACCACATCAAATTTATTTGTCATTCCTAGATTGAAAACGTCGATTCTGAAAAAAAATCAAAGAGCTTGTGGTATTTTTTCAATTTGCTATTCTTATTATTGTATAGTATATCGAACAGAATCACTATCGCTGTTATGGTAACAGTATCTAGCAAGGTTCATAAGGAATGACAAGGCTATTAGGGAATTGTAATGATAAAAGGTAAGTTATACACCGTGTAAAGATGAAAAAACTTACTGACGCTTCGGACGCTAGTTCTTCGTCGGAGTAAAAGCGAAAGAGGTGGCAGAAAGGAGTGCTTATATGATAGAATAAGACAAAATAAACCAATGAGAACAAGGTAGGCAAGGGAATAAAAACAAACAATCAAAAGACAAAAGAAAGGATTAGTTGAAAACAAAGCGTTCATTAATCCCGTTAGGAATTAATGTCTAAATGTCCCCAATGAGAAGCGAGGGTTAGTGGAAGTTATCGTTCCTACTACGAGGGTCATTTTGATCCCTAATATAGCCTAATAACCATGGTGTTATTTGGATTAATAGATGGATTGGTTTAAATGGTAAGAAGCCTCTAATTTCTAGAAGTTGTCGGAATTGATATGCTTTGCACTTGAAAATAACGCATGGCTACGCAGGCTAGAAAATTACTAAAAGTTTCAAGTCTATCTCAATGATCTATTAGATATTAGGTGTATTATGTAATAGGTAGAAGATTGACACATGTAAAACACCACTACTCAACATTGAATATCATATTTTTCGCACGCAAACAAACAAAAAAAAAAAACCTGAGAGAAAGGACGTTTGTTTTCTCATGCTACACAGGGCAGCCCAGAATTGTCAAAGACCTTTTGTGTTACTTTCTTTGGGAGTCCTTGTATGACTAAAGTTCTACTTTCTGTTGTCATACTAAGAAAATATGTTCTTAAGAAGTCTATAATGTTGTGATCATACATTTTTTCTACCTTTGCAGGGTGAAGTGAGCATCAATACAACTACCCTAATGGAACAGCCAAGGGATTTAAGTTTACTTAATTCAATTCAAGAAGCTCTCTGTTGGTTAGGCACGTGGCAAAGTGCAAGGGACATTCTTCGTTAATAAATCTAAGGAATGAAATTCAAGAGAATTTAATTTTGTAGCTTAGAATTGGCAAATTTCTCAGCAGCTTTCATGGCTTTTTGAACATCTTTGAAGTTTGGTCCTGATGCTTGGGCAGACATTCCTTTGCCTCCCGATTTGCCGCCAAGAATCTCGGAAACTACTTTGGTCCATTCATCGGCTTTGAGCCCTTTATCAATAACTTCCTGTAAATAGTACCACGAGAAATGCGAATGAGACGTTGAGAAGAGAAGAGAAGAGAAGAGAAGAGAAGAGAAGAGAAGAGAAGAGAAGAGAAGAGAAGAGAAGAGAAGAGACAAACGAGACAAAAGAAGAGAAGAAACAGGAAACGAGAAATAAAGTTAAATAAAAAAATAAAAAAAAGGATGGAAAAAAGAGAGAAAGATAAAGAGAAGTATGAGGAAATAAGAAAAAAGTGAATTTAACGATCACGAAAAACAAAAGAAAATAGTAAAAAAGAAATCAAGAATAGAAAAAGGAGAGGCTGACCCAAGAACCAGTTAAGGTGAAAGAAAAAATAGAAAACATTTATATGCAATTTCATTGACCAAAAAGGACACTGAGCACAGTGTTGTATTACCTTGGGAACGATTGCCATACATATGGCCTTTTCGTTATCACTATCCACGCTAAACAGCATTGCAGCTGTTTTTGGAGAAAGACTTTTGAATTGTTTCAAAGCCGCATCAAGAATCTGTTGGTAAACACAAATAAAAAACAGTCTAAGCTATTTGACTAGTTGTGCACTATTTCTATAGATTATGTGCATGGTGTAAAACTCGGTCCTCGGGTACCCGAACGAACGATTCACGAGTGCTGTAAATATGAAACAGATCTAGAGTTGAAGTCTTTACTACATAGCAATAATAGTCATTCGATGTTGTAGTTGCTTGTGCAACCGTTGGAATTAAAAGAGTAGGATATTGCGCCCTCTTGGCTGCTCTGTCTAATCATATGAGCAGCGGTCATAGAGCAGTGGTGTGGAATCCCGAAGGTATCAGGTTCAATTCCCACTCCGCCCGAATTTTTTTTCGGGTTTAATGAATTAACTGATAGGCATTACTTACTTATCAATCATACGAGATTCAGCACCAATGAAATTCAATAGCAACAACTCCGTTATGTCGCCTTGTCAAATGTCAAAAGTTTGACGGAAACTGACGCCCGACGTCGAACTGCAGTTTGAAGTGTGCGGTACCAAGAACGTCGTGATAAAGATACTGGTACTCGTGGCCTTATCGATTGCTTATAAAGGCAGAGATAGAGATGTACTTATCACTGATTCGCTAATCCCTTTAACTATTAGATAGTTGAGTTAGAATCTTACCTTGGTGTTGGAACCTGCGTCAAACATTTCAATACATGTTATCATATCTGGTTTCTGCTGAATAATTGACTTTGCTTTATCTACAGCCTAAAATTAGAAAAAAATATATATTAGGTTGTGCTCTGGTTTTCCTCCCTCCACAAAAATCAACTTCTAAATTCCAATTCGATATTAGAAGATATTCTTGAAAGGGTTAACTCACTGACACCACACCATCCCCGCCTAAATAAGGACGATTGGTTGCTATATAAAGGACTAATAAGAATCTTACGTTTTGCATCCAGGCCGCTCTGCGCGCCTTGTCAGTATCGTCAACAATCTTCTTGACTTTTTTCAATGTTGTACGCATTTCGTCTTTCTTCCAGGCAGAAATAACCGCAGCACTAATATCCTGAGAAAAAAGAAAATAATTAAAAATAAAAGGTTAAAAGAGCCAGATAAAATAATAAAACTTTAAGGTTGCTGGAGACCTTCAAGCGCGATCTTTTAGAGCAGTACAACATGCCGTAACATTTAAATGGATTTCCATTGTCTTGCAGTAATTCATCCAATCACAACACGTATTACGACTACGAAAGAATACTGTACGGCTTCAGTATGGCTACGAATTTGCCGTATAGGGTTTCCCACTCGTACGAAAACCGATAAAAAAAAAAACAACAACAAAAAACAAAAAACAAAAAACAAAAAACGAAAAAAAACAAAACAAAAAAAAACCACACACACACACACACAAAAAGAAACTTATATGTCACTTTAAAGATCATGAACTTCAATTCTTGGTGAAAAATCTGTTTGCAGTATTATGGTCCAATACGAAATGTCAGGTACTGAAGAAGTTTGACTAAGATGTTCAAGCACGCCACAAGACAGATGCAAATATAACAAGCGATAGAAGATGATATTTGACATTTGTATTCTATTCATTTTGTGGAATTACGACAGAAAACAGAGAAATTCTAGTTTTAACTATAACAAAACTAACTTCCAGCTGAGATTGAAAAACCCCAAACATTACAATTTGAATTACCCCTTCACATCCAGAAAGGAAAGAGAACAAAGCATTGTACAGTATACAATAGTGAATGCAGTTGTTTAACAATGTTCCCGACTCAAAATCAAGCTGGTCGTGAATCAATTCGGAAGCCACTCAATTTTTTATGAAGCAGTGTGGTCGTGACTTTTAAATGGCTTCCTTTCGAAATCGGCCAATCAATGGCGACGACTCCACAGGCCTTCCAATCAAGGCGCTTCAATCTGGAAGCCATTTGTAAGACTAAAAATAGTAGAACGGGAGGACCTTCAATCATTGGTGCTTGAAACTCGCATTTATTACTTAATACAAGATAGTTGTCGCTCGAGAAAACTCTGCCCTATTTAAATCCTAGCAAATCTTGAGCTGCGTTTTGTAGCTCAGTAATTCTCCAGAAATAAACAATTGGATTCAGCGAGCCATTGGATAAGCATTTGACATTTATTGAATTAAATCAATCATATTACAATTACACATTTACTGAACATGTAAGTTAAGTAGTTCAAGTAGCTCAAAGCTGTTCGAGGCAGGTTTATAAAAGACAGACAGACATCTATAATTCCAAAAGAAATTATAACGCAAATAATACCAAAAAAATAAAATCATTATAAGAATAGTTAGTTAATTAGATAATTAATTATTTGATTAATAGGAACCTCATTCTAAGCTTGAAAAAATTGCAGGAAACAATTATCTGAGTCAACGAAGTCAGTATATATAATTAGTTGTTCAAGTTTTGTGTACACATCTTTCGCATTAACACCATTGCAGCGGTGCGAATCCCTTCCATTCTCCAGCAATAGATGATCGGATTCAGTACTCCATTAACCATCACAAAGGTCTCAGATATAATAAACCCACTGCGCACTGCGTAAGAGCCGTCACTTATCACACCAACTACCATCCTCATTGCACCAAATGGAATATAACACAATATAAACGCACCAATCACCAGAAACATGACTATTACGGATTTTCTGAAACTTGTCATGTTCATGGGTTGTTGGGCTAACTGTTGAGATTGTATCTGCAATGAGTGTCTGCGAATTACGAGACACACCCTGAAGATGAAATAGACGTTTAGAGAGAGAAAAGTTGCGAAGAAACAGCTGTTGAAAATTAGAAGCGCAACTTTATCGTGAAATATTCCAGTATAAACAGCAAAACACACACCAAGGATCCAGATGAAACCAAGAGTGATTCCAACACGTTTGGTTGTGATGATGTCTTGGTATCGCAAGTGAAGGTGTACGGCCAGGAATCGATCAGCAGTGATGGCAGTCAGTGTTAAGAAAGATATTGCTGCAAGAGGTAATGTACTGAAGGTGTACACGTTACCAAGGGAACAATATAAATCAAGGTTACGACGAAGCTCGGAAAACTTGAATAAGCAAAACGAAGGCTGTGAAAAGATCCCAACACTCAGATCAGAGATGGCGAGACCAATAATAAGAATATTGGAGGGGGTTTGTAGAGAAGGTGTTCTTGAAATGGTGTAAATGACCACAGCATTACTGCAGCTGGCTATCGAGGCTATCAAAGCGTTAATGGAAATGATTAAGAATAAAAATACATCATAGTGAAAATCACGAGGTTTGTGAAGAAAGTACGTGGAATATGGAGAGCAGCTTAGATTGTTACTTGCTGTGAGGTTGGCAACCATGTTGTCCG
This sequence comes from Actinia tenebrosa, assembly GCF_029948245.1. Lineage (NCBI taxonomy): Eukaryota > Metazoa > Cnidaria > Anthozoa > Actiniaria > Actiniidae > Actinia > Actinia tenebrosa. Next base: position 22,242,402 of record NW_028292579.1, read on the forward strand.
CGTGACACTGTCTTCAAAATATCGTTGGGAAATTGATCATTTATGAACTACGTGATCGAGTGTGAAGACTACTTAAGCACTGAAACAGCCAATCAGATCAGTGACATTTATTCAAGATGAGAATAAAAAATTAATCGAGAAGAAACGTCAAAAAATGAAGTACAATGCATTCACAATAGATAATGTAAGCCAAAAGAATCCCTACCGACATTTAATTTTTTTTCTTTTTTTTTTTTTTGACTCTGGCAGTGGTGTTTGATAATAAAGCAAAGTTTTTTGAATCTTTATTGTTTCCGGCAATGATAATTTTTTAAAAAGATTTTCCATATACTATAAGATACGTGACGATATTTTTTAAAGTAATAATCTGGAAGTTACACACCTCAAGATACTACATCTGCCTGTTTTGGTGATAACTAGCCGGTTGAAGATTAAAAGAGTTTTTCTTATGATAATGTAAATCTGAAGAACTCGTTTCGACTTTGCAGATTCATTTTTTAGATTTTCATCATTTTCATAACTATAAAATGTGTGACGATATTTTTTTTTGATTTTTATTATTAAATCATTAAGTTTTTAAAGTATGAATTATTCTTTATATACTATAAGATGTGTGACCGGCAATATTTATAAAGCAATAATCCGGGGGTTACACAACTTAAAATCCTAGATCTGCCTGTTTTCGTGATCTAGCCGGTTGAAGATTTGAATGAGTTTTTTTCTGATACACAGGTGTGGTAATTGTGTTAGGTACTCAAGAGTTGCGCTTGAAACATGAAAAGCTTTATTATTTCGTACTTTCCTCTCTTTTGACAGATTTTCATCAAGGGCTCTCAACAAGGTTTCCTTCGTATCCATCTTTCTTCCTTTTTTACTTGAAAAGTTTAAGATCAATCACTGGATGAAGAAGGAAGGGCAAATATCTCTATTCTTCGATTGCATGTTACGTCATCGTGGCCTTTCGAGGGAGCGTTGGTGCCATTTAACAAAAGAAACACAGAAACTACTAGTTTCAATAGATTACCAATCTCAAACGAACGTTTCTTGCATTGTCTTAACGGCAAATGACCTTAGATAACATCTGGTATCCACATCTCGCGCAGTAACATCACTGCAAAGGTGTAAATGTCTTCAATAGACCTTTCCCGAATTCGCTTGACTGATCACAAAACAATGGTTTCAAGTCGAGGTTGGACTTGATGAATAAAAGAATCAAGTTCAGTCTCGACTTCAAACCATGGTTTCGTGGTCAGTCAAGCGAATTTAGGAAAGGTCTATCCTCAAGCTTTGCACCATCACGTGATGGCAGCCATGACAGGAGGCAGGAACAATTGATTCTGGTCTAATCTGATTCACATAAGAAAGGATTCAGTTTCCTGGGGGGAAAAGACTCTATTGTTATGCCTTCTGTCATGGCTGCCATCACGTGATGGTGCAGAGCCTCTATAGATGATCGGGTTTAGCACTCCGTTCAACATCACAAGGGCTATAGAGACTGATGAGAGCTATACATTATACATTGTCCCCTCTCTGGAACGCTCAATTAGACTCTCAGTCTCTTAGTCTCTCAGACTCAATTACTGGACATCGATAAACCCGTGAAATAGATATTAGACTAATACACATTAGTTTCTCTCGTGTCTATTTGACTATAGTACTGTATGGAACTTAAGGTGAATTTGATTAACCATATTAACTCTGGACGGTTGAATATTACTGACGTAAGGAGCATCGCGCGGTCGCGTTGTTGTTGGTATAGTACAAACAGAGTCAAGTACGGAACGGCCGTTAAAGAAGTAACGCTCATCGGCTATTCAAACCGTTTGACCTTTGGAATGAAAACGTCTGCATTACAACAGCGAACGAAGGAACACGGACACAAGATAAGTCAAACAAGTATAACGTTAATTTAATTCAAATAATCGAAAGGAGAAAAAAAACTATAGAAATCCAACCACATTCGGTGTCCTGGTGCCCTTGGCCTGTATTTACGTTTTAAATGAAGCATTTTGAGTTTTAAGCGAGCTATACAATTCCCGTGCAAATGTGCACGTTTATGAAACATGCTCGAACAACAACCTAATTACGTATGTCAAAATCCGGGCCGGAACTGGAATTCCAGATTGAGTTATTTATCAGTACTACTTTATCAGTATTACTGGAAGCTCAACCAACTAAATACTCCATGCATGATGAAACCAGGTCCTCCACTCCCCCTTCAAGGTATCCCAGTCAACGCTGCCTACAGCTTCTAGTTAAAAAGAAGCATATCTTTATTTGCACGCGTAAAATCGGTATAATATAAGACTTTTCCTTGAACATGTGCGCAATCTAGGAACGATGACGTAGGCATTCTCATTTGAACGTGCCGAAGGGAAATTTTGTCCACACATTTTTCATATTCAAAATTAAGCTTAATTAAGCAAAATTAAAAGTTGATGGTGGCACTATTGTTGTTGGATGTGATGGTGATAGTGATGATGGTGGCACTATTGTTGTTGGATGTGGTGATGGTGATAGTGATGATGGTGGCACTATTGTTGTTGGATGTGGTGATGGTGATAGTGATGATGGTGGCACTATTGTTGTTGGATGTGGTGATGGTGATAGTGATGATGGTGGTGCTATTGTTGTTGGTTTTGATCATGGTGGTAGTGGTGATGATGGTGCTATTGCTGTTGGATGTGATCATGGTGGTAGTGGTGATGGTGGTGCTAGTGCTGTTGGATGTGATCATGGTGGTAGTGGTGATGGTGGTGCTATTGCTGTTGGATGTGATCATGGTGGTAGTGGTGATGGTGGTGATGGTGGTGCTAGTGCTATTGGATGTGATCATGGTGGTAGTGGTGATGGTGGTGCTATTGCTGTTGGATGTGATCATGGCGGTAGTGGTGATGGTGGTGCTATTGCTGTTGGATGTGATCATGGTGGTAGTGGTAATGGTGGTGCTATTGCTGTTGGATGTGATCATGGTGGTAATGGTGATTGTGGTGCTATTGCTAGTGGTTGTGATCATGGTGGTAGTGGTAAGGCGGTCATGTTGGAGGATTATGTGGATTATACATGGATCATATCATTCCTCATATACTTTTTTAATAAAATAATATTTACAAAAGCATTTAAAGAGATATTTCTGATTTATTTTGTGGTTAGGTACAGGAATATCGAATAGAACTACAAAAATAGTACTTAGTTCCCATTTGATCTGCACATCTTGCGCAACAACAACAATGCAGCGGTGCGAATGTCTTCAATTCTCCAGCAATAGATGATCGGGTTTAGAATTCTATTTGACATCACAAGGGTCTGCGAGATTATAAACCCAAGCAGTATTCTGTAGGAATTGCGATAGACCAAACCCGACACAATCAGGGTGACGCCATAAGAAACATAGCACAAGATAAACGCACCAATCACCAGAAACATGATCGTTACGGATTTCCTGAATCTTACCATGTTGATGGGTTGTTGAGCAGACTGCAATGAGTGTTTGCGAATTACGAGAAAAAATAAGCAATACGAAGGCTGTGAAAAGATCCCAACACTCAGATCAGAGATGGAAAGACCAAGAATGAGAATATTGGAGGGAGTTTGAAGAGAAGGTGTTCTTGAAATGGTGTAAATGACCACAGCATTACTGCAGCTGGCTATTGAGGAGATCAGAGCGTTAATGGAAATGATTAAAAATAAAAATAATCATAGTGAAGATCACGAGGATTGTGAAGAAAGTACGTGCTGTAAGGTTGGAAACCATCTAACTTCTATCTTGACTACATTTACTCGCAATTCTGACTTTGGCAATGGTGTTCCCCAGAAGAGCGAAGTTTTTTAGATCTTTATCCTTTAATCATAAATAACAAATCTTTATCATTGAGGTTTGTAACCAGCCATGTTGTTGTGATGCGGTCCTTTCAAAAATGGATAGAAAGAGCAAGAACTCCTTATATGAGGCTAATTGATTATTTTTTAACTAAGAGATCGAGTGTGAAGTTGAAGCCTACTTGTCTGCCTTGAAACAGCCAATTAGATCAGTGACATTCACTCTTGATGAGAATAGAAATTCATCGCGAAGAGGCGTCAAAATATCAAGTCGATCATTTACAATAAATGTAAACCTAAAGAATCCCTGCCGACATTTAATTTTTTTTGACTCTGGCAGTGGTGTTTGATAATGAGCAAAGTTTTTTGAATCTTTATTATTTCCGGCAATGATAATTGTTTTAAAAGATTTTCCATATACTATAAGATGTGTGACGATATTTTTTAAAGTAATCATCTGGAAGTTACGCACCTCAAAATCCTACATCTGCTTGTTTTCGTTATAACTACCCGGTTGAAGATTAAAAAAGAGTTTTTCTTATGAACAGGTGTGTACGTTGTGTTACCTATCGAGAAAAATGAAGGCTCTTTATTTTCTTTTGACACTTTTTCATCAAGGGCTCAGTGAGGGATTATTTCCTCTTTCCTTCCTTCCTTCCTTTTATCTTCTTTTCTTCCTTCCTTCCTTCCTTCCTTTTATCGTCTTTTCTTTCTTGCTTCCTTCATTTATTCGTTTGTTCCTTCCCTTCCTTCTTTTCTTTATCCATCCTTTCATCCTTTTTTTATTAAAGTTGCTGACCAAGGGTAATGCATGAAGGACAAAGGGTAAATATTTCTATTCTTTATTTTACATCGTAGAATCTACTGTTTTGTTAGCTGAAGAACCGTAAAGTCTTACCCTTTACAAAACAGTAATGATAAAAAGGTAAATTATACACCGTGAAAAGATGAAAAAACTTAGTAAGCTTACTTTAGTAAGTTTTTTTATCTTTTCACGGTGTCAAATTTACCCTTTTATCATTACTGTTTCATTAGAAACACCGACGCAGCTCACACTAGTTTTTAGCTAGTTATATCTTCTCTTTACAAAACAGTTTAAACTCATGACAGCTTTTGACTAAGATCAGTGGTCTTTGCCGTGGGAATTTCGTTGTTGCTTGTGTTGTGGCCGTTAATGTGATAGTGAAATTATTTTTAAATCGAGTTACTTTTACTTTTCTTGCTTTAGCAGTAAATGATCTTAGTTAACATTTGATCTCCACAACTTGCGCAACAACAACAATGCAGCAGTACGAATGTCTTCAATTCTCCAGCAATAGATTATCGGATTCAGTATACCATTTGACAACACAAGCATTTGCGAGATGATAAACCCAATTTGTATTCCGTAGGAATGGCCATCAACTACACTCAGCATGATATAGGAAACACCAAATGGAATATAACACAAGATACACTAGAAGCATGATCGTTACGGATTTCCTGAAACTTGTCATGTTCATGGGTTGTTGAGCAGACTGTTGAGATTGTATCTGCAATGAGTGTTTACGAATTACGAGACACACCCGGAAGATGAAATAGACGTCCATAAAGAGTAAAAATGCGAAGAAACAACAACTAGAAATAACGACAGCCATGTTGGAAAATATTGAAGAATAGATACCATTACAAGTACCAACCAACCAGATGAAACCAAGAACGATTGCAAGTGCAGGTGTACGGCCAGGAATCGATCAGCAGTGATGGCAGTCAGTGTTAGGAAAGATATTGCTGCAAGGGGTAATGTACTGAAGGTGTAGACTTTAGCAAGGGAACAATATAAATCAAGGTTACGACGAAGCTCGTAAAACCTGAATAAGCAAAACAAGGGCTGTGAAAAGATCCCAACACTCAGATCAGAGACGGCAAGACCAAGAATAAGAATAGTGGAGGGAGTTTGTAGAGAAGGTGTTCTTGAAATGGTGTAAATGACCACAGCATTACTGCAGCTGGCTACAACAGCCATAACAGCGTTGATAACGATCATGGAAAGTAAAAAGATATCGAAATGATTATCGCGAGGAAGGTCAAGAAAGTATGGCAAACATCTGTGATTTTTGCTTTGGGTATCGTTGCTAATCATTCTAGTAAATACCAAAAGAGATTCACTTAGAGTTTTGAACCATATTTGATCACAAAATGCAGTGTTAGTCCAGATGTCTTTTGCTCGAAAACAACAGCACAGGTCTCTGCTTTAAATAGGCGGAACATTTGAAATTCTGGTCGTGATACAATGACAGCTGTATCATTATTGTCCTATTATGTTAAGCTCCCTAAATAGTGCAATAGTGTATGTGTGTTATTAGACTGCAAGCAGTCCCTATATTTCCCTTGTTCACTGTCCGTAGGTCACTTGCGCGGAGATTGTTATCGCCCAGTATGGTTACCCTTAACTCGAAAGTGGAGGTTCTGACATTTGAATAAATTAGTTCCAATTATTTCTGATGCATTTCAAACTAAAGCAAAATACATCTATTAAGAAGTTTGGCTGTCGCATCAAGCGTGGGACAATCACATGGAGCCAGACTTAAACTAGCTGACTGAGCCCAAGATCGAATAACAATTTAGAGCTTGTTGAGGGAGGAAAACCGGAGAAAAACCCTCGAAGCACAGGAGAGAACAAACAAACAACTCTACTCACATACGAACCTATTATTATTGTTCACCACAGTGAGAAAAGAGGCAAAGGAGTTAGAATGATTTCTTTTGGGTTTTTTTCATTTAATTTTTTTCGCAACAGGAAAAATTCTCTCCCTTTTTCTGCATAATTATAATTCGGCCATCTGTCTAACCTTATAGCCTCTTTCTCTTGAACAATGAAATGAACAATCAATGTCCCTTTTTCCCCTCAGGCTTACATCAATTTAACAAATAGACATCAGTTTTTTATGTGTCCGTCCTCTTATTGTAATTTTTCTGTTTAACATTACACACAAAACAGGAAATTATTAGTCAATAAGCCTTTTCATAGTTTAAGAATCGATTCCACTGCGCATGCGATTTTATCCTGAATTTCTCACCTTCTTTTGTTTAATTAAGAACAAAAGAAGGTTTAGACAAAAGAAGGTAGAAATTCGGGATAAAATCGCATGCGCAGTGGAATCGATTCTTAAACTATGAAAAGGCTTATTGAAACGAAGGACTTTAGTTATCGTTTTTTTAACTCTTAATGAACATTTAGAATGCATGTATTCTAGTACAGACGTTTCTAATTTTCAGCAATCTAATTTTCCATGTTGTTTATCAGAAATTAACACATTTTAGCTTGTCCGACGTAGCGATAGTAACTAGGGAGGTAGAACAACGAATGCAGGATCGGTGAATCAACTAGATTGTCAGTGTCTACAAATGCACACGAATATATATGAGATAGGGAGCAGCCCAAAAAAAATGGTTGTCGTCATTGAGAGTGGACAGCGGACAGCGGTATACCCATGCGCACCATGCCTTGGCTTGGGTGGAACGAATGTGTGCAAAGACAGAATAGGCTGTAATTTATACGATGCCCGCAAAAGATTGTGGGATATCTATTGTTATGTTAATTTAATATTTTATTTCCGGCACTGAGAATAGCGAGAGAGTAATTGCGAGACACTCCAACACCCTCCCCCTTGGATACACCCTTGTTCTATGTATTAAGACAATAAAACACTGAAAAGTAAAAAAACTTACGTCGTTGAGTCGATTGACTTCCTGGCTACTTTCCTTCACGTTGAGCGTATTGCTAGCGGCTTTAGATTCGATATCCTTCTTGATTGTTTGCAATTGGTTTTCTAGAGCTTCGCATTTCTTTTGAGCTTTGACACCATCTGGCCCAGTGATGGCAACGATTCTCCTAATACCTTTTGATATGGCTTCCTCAGTAACTAGTACGAATGATTTCATATGGCTGGTTCGTTGAAGATGGCTGCAAAGAGAAAGTTAAGGAAATTTGGCGGTTGTTTCAGGGCGGAATAATCGCAAAACTGCAATTCATAGTTCCGATTCCCCTTAGTGTTACCGTTGCTATGTCCCACAAGCCCAACAAATTAGGGAAAGGTCATTATTTACAGGGAAGGCGGAGGGCTGGTGGAAATGAGAAATGTGATGCTCAATTTTTTTTAGTCCCCCCCTTCATAGAGAACTCAAAATTTTCCCCTCCCAATAAAAAAATAATTGACTAATAAGTGTCTAACAAAAAAGGTTACGAGTATCTATTACACATTTTTTAGTCCCCCCTTTTTAGCGCACAAAAATGTAAATAATGACCGATACCTTAGTTTGAACATCTAGGAATTTCAAATTTTGATTGCGGATAAAATGGACCCTAAATTGTTTTAAATTGTTTAATCTCCCGTGAAAATGAGAAAATTGCCTCATAATCCTTGAAGTACTCCATAACAGATACTAACGTAGTTGTTTATGGGACAAGGTTCTATATCCACTGGGGAAATTGAGGCAACGGTGAATGGTTCGCTATTGTCTGGGTCGGAACAATTGATAAAAGATACTTCCACAGGGTAGACAAGGATTAAGGATTTGCCGAAAGAAAAAAAGAAAGGAAAAAAAAGAAAAAAATCAGGCGCCCGATAAGGGACTTGAACCCTTGACCCTCAGATTAAAAGTCTGATGCTCTACCGACTGAGCTAACCGGGCAACTCTTGTTTTTTACGAGGGTTTCCAATCACTTTATTTTATCTTGAAACTCAGTAGATATTTAGCAAGATATTTACATCTCTCACAAACAACTATATCTACATATAAAAGACCAAAAGAAAACACTAAAGCATCAAATATTATGCTGAAAAAAATTGGATGGACTGCGTACAGAAGATAACAGAGAGATATTTCTAAGTGTTAGTAATGAAAAAGATGAGGTAAAGAAAAAACATGATTTTTTCAGTCACGAAATTATTGCCAATATTCCTAGACATTACCACTGAAGTGGAAAAAGAAATTGGCCGCCCGATAAGGGACTTGAACCCTTGACCCTCAGATTAAAAGTCTGATGCTCTACCAACTGAGCTAACCGGGCAACTCTTATGATAAATGGGCGTCACAATAGTTTTTATCAGAATGTTAAGAAAACTCCTTGTATCTAATCTATTATTCATCTTCTATGCACAGCCTCAGAAATACAAACACTTTGAAATTTAATGGACCTTCGCGGGAACACATGAATATTGTACACTAGGTTAAAGCTTACCCTGAGCAACAGAGAACTCGAAAATGGAAAAGCGAAAGAATATTATCAGTAGAAAATTATAAATTTTTAATGATGACACGGGTGATATTGTGATATTTAAAAATGGCTTTGAAGGAGGAATCCGTCATGATATACTTGTGATGTGAGTTACTACTGGTATAACCGTTTGGTGATGAACAGCTAATTAAGGCTCGAACACTCTAATAACTATAACGTATAGTCGGTGCAACATTGCTGGCAACATAGATCTTAATTAAGTGATGCAACAAATTGAGAAAAGCAACTCTAACATTGCAGAATTCCGTTCAGCGGTATGAAGGGAAGTAGCATTTCATTGGCTGAGAACATGACGTCATTGCCAGTTACGTTACTACGGTATGGAGTGAAGTCGCATTTCATTGGCTGAGAACATTGCCAGTTACGTTACACGTTGTGTTCAAACGAGGAAACTAGTTGCGCACAAGATTGAAGAAGTGGATTTCGATTGTATAGACCCCTTGCAGGATATTCCCCATGTAGCCCCATTCAAGAGGACAAAATAGAATCTTATTCTCCTGAGAACTAAAATTCATTGTTCTGTTCTCTGAGTTGAATGGCTCTGGGAATTGCCGAAACTTGTCTATTTCTACAGTGTTGGTTGCGCGCAAACGATGCAGAGATAGACACACGACGATGCAATTTTGTTGTTGTGTGCAACTTGGCGCGTAAAAGTTCATCGTCTGCTAAGGTTTTTAAATTTCAAAGAATTATCGTACAAGTGAACAAAAAGCAGGAAAGACTTATCATAGAAATTCCTTACGCTACCGGGGCAATGTACCACATGGAAGTTTTAATTCTTAATCATTATAATTGCCAAATACCAAGCAAATCAAGGCACATATAGCAACCGTAAGCAAGCGCAACATCTGCAAACCTCTTAATAGTAAACTCAAACAAAACTTACGTTCCACCGCAGAATTCCACTGAATACTTGTATCCTGCCTGAGGATTGTTGGCCAGGTCCTCGAATGGAGAACCAACAGAAATTACTCGCACAGGATCGGGGTAAACCTGATATAACAACAAAAAAAAGATATATCAAAATTAGATATGAAACTAAGACAAAAATTCGCACTATATATATGCATATATGTGTGCACGAAAAAAGAAACAAAAACAAACAACGCAAAGAAAAAAAACCACAACAACTTGTCATTGCTAATCACCACCGCAAAGTACAGCAGTGGCGCAGCTTAACGGGGTCGAACTGAAAGCATGTGAAAACGCCTCTGGCATCCGGGAAATTCAAGTTAATGCGCCCCTTTTTTATTAGGGTGTATTGCGTAAGAATCATCTCTTTATAAGCTTAGACGAGAATGATCCCACCTACTATCTATATATGCATTATCACTGCTCCTAGTTAAGGTGGCTTGACCCTTGTTTTTTAGGCTTGAGGTGTTTCTTTTGAAATTACGATTTCGCAGTTAAGAATGCTTCGATTGCGTTGATACTTTATCCAGTTCGTAGTGTTGGCCCAAAGTTTCGTTTGGTAGTGGTTTTCTGGCAATACGTGTTACCATAGCGACTTTGTTTTAAACTTTGCCCCTTTTTTTAAATCTACTGACTCCGCAAAATATCATGTAGATCAACTTGTGGGCGAAGTTTGAAAACTCCCAATAAGATGGATTCGTAGTAATTCAAGAATCAATTTTTATAACACGATTTTCCTCAGTCACGAAATTATTGACAACATTTCAAAACATTATCACTGAAGTGAAGAAAAAAAAAATCAGCCGCCCGATAAGGGACTTGAACCCTTGACCCTCAGATTAAAAGTCTGATGCTCTACCGACTGAGCTAACCGGGCAACTCATAAATTTGCCATCTTGCATTTTTGTATTTGGACTTCCATGATACAACGCGTTCTGTAACCGGAGCTGTTTTAAGGGGACACGTTATTACTTATATGGCGTATTTTTAGCTCGCTGATAGCGAAACGTGAAAGAAAAGTGATAGGAAACCTTAATTATTGAGTTATCTATCTACATCTATTTAAAAAACGTTGTCGGTTGGATCTGAAATCTGACCTGAGACCGAAATGAATTATGGGCTGTAAATTGTGCATTGTTTTGTCCTTTTAATAGGCCATTTGAAGGAAATAATCACATGACTATTACTGGATGACAAATAAAATTGGACTTCCTTTATTTAAATAATTTTTGCTGGATTACTTATGACATATCCAAAACAATTTATCAAGATACGAAGCATTTTAACGTTTGTTTGCCATTCAGCAGAGCCTTCCCCAAGGGACCTTTGGCTGAATTGATTCGTTATCAAAGTGATATATCAACACGTGACTGTTTGACACAAATGGCCTATTAGTTGTTTGCAACAAGTTAGTATCTAACTATGCCAACTTTGAGCGATGATATGCACTGGCGAATCTCTGGCTGAGTGTATTATGAACTTTTGAATTTCAGTGTCCCTCAATTGCACTCGGTCTCAGATTTCGGATTTCAGATCGCCAACTGACATTGTTTTTTTTTGAAAAAGGTATAAACTATCCATACCTCATCAAATATAGCTCGAAGTCCAGCTATATTTTTGGCATGAGCGAGCGGTACTTCCTTGGCATACACAGGTAAGTCCTGAATGACCAGCTCTTGACCAAGAAGCTCTGTTTCCTTGATCTGGTCGACTGTCATGGCAGACTGGAAAAACAAAACGATGAACTTCAGTGTTTTAACTGTCTTTAAGCCCTGAACTAATAACAACTGGCTACTTTCGTATAGCTTTAGACCTCCTCGGCTCGGGCACGCTCATGCGTCATGTTTTCCCATTTCAGACCACGTGTCATCACGTGGAATCTTATTCTCAAGGGAATGACACGTGGTCTGAAATGGGAAAACATGCATGAGGCGAGGAGGCCTATACCGCTCATTTTCAAATGCTGAATTTTGCGCATTTCAGGGAGAGAAACTGGGAGAGGGGTGGGAGAGGAAAGACCTAACGCTTGAATCCTTTCCCAAGAGAATGAAAGGACAAAAGAGGAGAATGTCATGTTGGTTGGTATAACAAAAGAAATCTAGACCAAATCCTTTGTCAACCGAATAGAGAGGCCGATGAATGTCATGTGTCTCTACCCTCTCGTAAATATTGACCCAATTACTTTGGTATGCAATGTAATGCTTCTATAACAGTCCACGTATCATTCCCTTGATTGTTATTTTCTTATTAGCCTGTAACACACGAGAAGATACATAAGGATGCAGGGTCTCGTAAAAAGTATTTTTCCAAGTGGTTTGAAATGGGAAAACCGATTGAGCTCACAGTGAAGATGCATGATCTACCATGTAGGTTTGAGCTCACTTGAATGTTTTAGCCCTTGAGAATTTTATGAATTCAATGAATACCATCAACACCGTTCTGTGAAGTTCGTCCTAAGGAGTAAATGCACCTAGTGTTCAAGCGCGCAAATGTAAGGGAACCAATATACGAATGTGAATTACAGCTAGTAAACATAAAACCTATTTTAGCCTTCTCCTCGCAATTGCAATTTAAGAACGTGCAAAAAAATCTGTTTCGTAATAATGTTGTTCACGCGTAATTTGCTTGGGAATCTAACTACTTCTAAAAAACGAATATCTTACGATTATCACAGTCCCAGTAAGGTGTTCTTTCGAGAGGTTTGCTCCTTGCACTACCACTACATCCACTGATTTACAACACACAACACGCAACTCACATGTGGTTTATGAAAGGAGGAATACCAGGGAAGCCGGAGAAAAACCGCAACTAAAGGCTCGAGTTACCTTGCAAGTGAAATCGAATCGTAGTTTGTCAGGAGCAACCAAAGATCCTCGCTGGTCAGTATCTTGTCCTAAGCTTCTTCGTAGGGCAAAGTTCAATATGTGGGTAGCTGTGTGGTTGTTCATGCAAAGGCGGCGACGTTCCTGAATAACATAAAACAAAAATTAATAAAGACCCGGGAAAAGGTGGGGGGGATACTCTTTCCAGAGTAAAATCGCTGAAATTCATACCCTGTTTCCAGTGTAGAATCGCTGAATACCATCCGTGTTTGGTGGCACGAACCGCATAGCAGATATAGGGGAATACAGGAAATGATGTCTAAGTCTATTCATCCAATGAAAATACTTTAACACCGTATTGTCCTATCACGGTCATGGTCACGGCACTTGTTTTTTTTTGTGTGCAACTATTTCCCCCTGATTTCTAAGAATGAAACAAGACACCTACCTCATCCACAATACACTTCATGGCGTCACCAACTCGAAGCGTTCCTTCTAGTGCACCCACGTGTAACACATAGCCACCATGAACTTGAACATCAAACACTTTTAATTCAACTTCCTGAAACAGAAGACACATGGAAAACGTAAATGCAGTGGCACCTGTATTCTTCAGTTGCACGTTACATCATCGCGGTGGAGCGTTGGTGCCGTTTAACAAAAGAATTCGAAATAGGATCCATTGTTAAACGGCACCTCAATGGATCCTATTTCGAATTCTTTTGTTTAACGGCACCTCTCGGGGGAGCGTTGGTGCCATTTGACACAAAGAATTCGAATTAGGGTCCATTGTTAGGTGGCACCTCTCGGGGGAGCATTGGTGCCCTTTAACACAAAGAATTCGAAATAGGACCCATTGTAAACGGCACCTCTTGGGGGAGCATTGGTGCCCTTTAACAAAAGAATTCGAATTAGGATCCATTGTTAGGTGGCACCTCTCGGGGGAGCGTTGGTGCCATTTGACACAAAGAATTCGAAGTAGGACCCATTGTAAACGGCACCTCTCGGGGGAGCGTTGGTGCCGTTTAACACAAAGAATTCGAAATAGGACCCATTGTAAACGGCACCTCTCGGGGGAGCGTTGGTGCCGTTTAACACAAAGAATTCGAAATAGGACCCATTGTAAACGGCACCTCTTGGGGGAGCATTGGTGCCCTTTAACAAAAGAATTCGAATTAGGGTCCTTTGTAACGGCACCAAAATGGCTGAAATGCTTCTGACTTTCTTGGGAATGCTTCCAGCCCATCAAGTACGTCGGAATGCAGCTCAATTTGCAGGACATAACAATAGGTTTCCAATTCTCAGGAGATTGAAAACGGACCTCAGTGTAATGGCCTCGGTCAGTATGTTCAAGACTCTGGACGTGACGGTCACAGCAGTAAGCACAACTACGTTTCTACTGGGAGAAAAGTATTACTGACCTCATCTCCTTCTTTGACCATGAATCCCTGGTCATATATTTGTCCTCCCTGCTCGGCATAGAATGCAGTGTTGTCCAAGATGACACCACAATGAACACCACCTGGTACTTCTTGGACAAACTCTTTTTGGTAAAGGAGTGCTTTGATGGTTCCGACTGTGGATGAAAAGTCTGAAACAAAAATAATAAGCAAGTATGTTACTCACTTTGGATGGCTCGTATGCATGCTATAAATTATAGAGCTTTTTGTTGTTGTTTGTTTTTTTTTGTTTGTTTGTTTGTTTGTATTGTCTATTATATACGACAATAATAATTAGAAGAACAATCTAAATTTAATAGAAAATGTCACTTTCTTTTTTTTTCCCCTCTCTCTCTGTTTTCTTCTTCAAAAACATTCAAATGTCATATAAATAGTAGGGGAGGAGGACGGTAACAAAAATAAATAAATAAATAAATAAAAAAAATAATAATAATGAAAAAATTACCAACGTGTATAAGAAATATAAGGAAAAGAGACAGAAAATGTTATGTATAGCTTTATGTGTATATCTGTATATTGTAAAGTGAAACGTCTTTGTTGTAATAAAGTATTTATTATTGAAAAAAAACAAAACAAAAAACAAAAAAAAAATTATAGAGCAGTTTTCGAATGAGTGGGAAGGGACTTTGCCTAGTTCCAACCAATGCTACATGTGTGTACTGGAAGAACCAAAAAGACCAGGAAAAGTGAATTACCTTAATCCATAGACTGAGTTTTCCTGAACTTTTCAATTGGAATGACACATACCATAATTATGCTTTTCCAATCAGAATATCAGGTTTTTCCAGGTAAATGGAAAACTCCTAATACTACAGTACTTACCATAGTTCCCTTGTTTATCTGAAGTGTAGTTGTACTTGGCCAGGTCATTGGTGGGGGGAAGATTGAATTCTTTTTGTAGCTTGTCAATAGAGTGTACGTCTAGAGTGATGGCATCATCACTGGCACTGTCTTTACCTCTGGCTATTTCCTGTTTGGATATAATAGTTCAGTGATTATTATGTAAGGTGGGGAGGGGGGGTTGGAAGGGAAAAGAGGGAGAGTGGAAGGGTGAAAGGGTGAAAGGTAGGAAGGAAGCAAGGAAGGAAGGAGGGATGGAAGGAGGGATGGAAGGAGGGATAGAAGGAGGGATAGAAGGAGGGATGAAGGGAAAGAAGGAAAGAATGAGACATGGAAGGAGGGATAGAAGGAAGGAAGCAAGGAAGGAAGCAAGGAAAGAAGGAAGGAAACAAAGAACGAAGGAAGGAATGAAATATGGAAGGAGGGATAGAAGGAGGGAGGGATGAAAGGAAGGAAGCAAGGAAGGAAGTGGGAAGGAAGCAAGGAAAGAAAATACACGATCACATCAGCAATGCTGTAAAAGTTATTGTGTCTAAATAGATACTGTTATTATTATTATTACTAGTAAATGGAAGAAAGGAAGCACAAAAGGAAGGAAGGAAGGAAGAGAAGAAGCAACAGAGAAAGGGGTGATGGAAAAAAAAGTAATATTTGATGACAGTCTAATAATCGATTCTTACCTGAGCCCTCTTCTTTGCTTCCTCATACTCCTCCATATCCACAGTAAAGCCTCGTTCCTCTGCCATTAACTCTGTCAAATCCACAGGGAATCCATAGGTATCATACAGACGCCATGCCACATCTCCTGGGATGTGGTTATCAGTTCTTTTGTTTGCAGTTCTGTCAAAGAGGCGACGGCCCCGTGCTAGAGTCTTCAAGAACTGAGTTTCCTCTTCATTTATGATATCAACGACCTAAAAAACACATACAAACAAAATATATTTCTTTACAAAATGATTAACCAAATTCTAACTCATACCGTACTCTGATTGGTCAGAATACCATAATTCTAGATTATAATTTCTTTTTCTAAAGTGAGGAGAATTTGTACTTCCATACAGAAAAAATAAAAACAATACTTTTTGAATTCTTCATGGTTTCCTATACTTTTCTTGTGTTTTATTAATATCTCATGCATTTTTAGATCTGTATTTAAAATGTAAAACTGCATGTTTTTTATAACTCTCTTATCAAATAACATGTCAATTGTATCTTAAATAGATAAATAAACTATAGATGCAAAAATAGTAAAATTCATGTAAGATATCAGTTTATTCTTCTATATTAAGATGAAAACAAACGGAATGAAAAATGATAATGAATAAATGAAAAGTGCATAAATTATTGAACAATACTGATCCATTATGAAATTTCCTATTCATAAATGAAGCCAGAGCAGAGCAAAGCATAAGCCTTGCCTAACTAATTTCTGGGTCCATATAACTAGGATTTGTAAAGAAAAAATATATTTATAAAGATATAATATTAGTGCTCTTACACTTTATCTTATGTTTTTTGTTTGTTTGACAAAAGAAGACAGGATAAAATCTATGACAATAAGTGATGTCTTACCTGTTGGGGATCTTTTTTCAGTTCTGGAAAAAAATCACCCTAAAAAGAGGAAAATTCAGGCAATAAAATGATAACTTGAAACCAACATTTCATTTTACAAAATAATTTACACAATAATGAGTTGATACACCTACCAAAGTTTCAATAACAACATCAACAAGACTTGCTACATATCCAGCAGGAGCATTCAATTTTTCAGTAGCAAATCTAATACATCTTCTAAGGATTCTTCTTAAGACATATCTAGAAATAAAATCATCATATTATATACTGGTAACAATGATTGGCATTCTCGTTCTATGTAATCTGGCTGCCCTTCGATCTGACATGGTAACTGTTAGGGTTCTTATACCACTAGTACATGTACCTACCCTCTTCCTACATTATGAGGCTTCCCTCCATCTGATATGGCAACTGTTAGGGTTCGTATACCAGTAGTGCATGTACCTACCCCCTTCCTACATTATCAGGCTTCCCTCCATCTGATATGGCAACTGTTAGGGTTCTTATACCACTAGTACATGTACCTACCCTCTTCCTACATTATGAGGCTTCCCTCCATCTGATATGGCAACTGTTAGGGTTCTTATACCACTAGTACATGTACCTACCCCCTTCCTAAATTATCAGGCTTCTCTTCATCTGATATGGCAACTGTTAGGGTTCTTATACCACTAGTACATGTACCTACCCCCTTCCTACATTATCAGGCTTCCCTCCATCTGATATGGCAACTGTTAGGGTTCGTATATGGTCAGCTACCACTCTGTAAGCCATGTCTATTCCTCCTTCATCTTCAGCACCTACTTTGCCACTATAGGGTCTCACACCTGTTTCCTAAGAAGAAAATATGATATGGTAATTGAAATACACAAATAAATGAAATGCAAACAAACTCATAAGATTAAAACAACCTTAAAATGGTATTGATAATACTGTGCAGATTTTCACAGAGAACTGTTTAAGTGAAGAGGTTTGTAATAATAATAATAATGGTGGGATTAACAGTGGATTCCACAGAGCTCTTCTTCCACTGGATTCCAAGTAGACCCCTTCACAGTTCCCTGCGCCATCTTGAAAGGTAGCCATGCCTTTGCATCGAAGCGAGACAAACAGTGAGCATGCAATGATAGAGACATGTGAATAATTATCCAAGGTGTTAAAAAAGGTCTCTATCATTACAAGCTCAACATTCGTCTTGCTGCAATGCAAAGGCACGGCTAGTCCTTTCAAAATGGTGCAGGGAACTGTGAAGGGGACTATTGGAATTTGAATACCGGTCTTTTCGAACCAAAGTCTTTTCGATCCCGGTCTTTTCGAACCATGTCCTGGTCTTTTCGAACTACCTATATACACTTTCGATCCACATACATACACATTTGATCCAATATAGTTGTGAAATATTTTATAGAAGTTTAGTGTTTTCTTTCAGAAATATTACAGAAATATCACAGAAGAAGTGAATTAATCCAACTGAGTGAACCAAGTATCGTGTGTGATCGTGTGTGATATGTGTTAGTATCGCTTACGAAGTCAATAAGTTAGCCCCCATAGTCACTTCCAACATAAAGTCTTTAGCCAAGAATATCATGAAGGAATATCATGAAGAAGTCCAAAACTTTAGAAGCGAATGATTACTGTTGTGTGACAAGCGTGTATGACAATTAGCGTGTGTGTTGTTATTGACTCGTCAATGAAACCGGTAAATCTTCTATTTGGTAACGAGTTATTTATTGATTTTTGGAATCTTCTTCAAAAACTTTTTTATATTCAAGATGCTTTAAAATACCTTTCAAAAAAATAGAGTAGGGGAGCGAACATCGCGAATGAGTTAAAAAAAGTCTGTAAAAGACGTGAACGAATAGATGTTGTGTGACGTGTTACATGTGAAACTTGTGAATGAAACGGGCAAACTATCCGATTTATGTAAGAAATATTTGCTTGTTTGCCCAAATCTTTCTGCAAAAATTTTTTTTTATTATCCAAGAAGCTTTATAATACCTGTCAAACGAATAAAAACAGAGAAACATCACAAAAGAATAAAGAGAAAACAGATAATTCACGAATTAAAGGAGCAATACATAACACAACACATTTCATATACACATACATTAGAAAAAGCAGTTCATGATAAACATAAAACCAGTCTTATTAAGCAAAAAAAGTTTCATATACGCATTTTATAATATATTTTATATTAAACTCACGGCAAATAAAGTAGGGGAAACATCGCGAAGGAGTTAAAAACTCAAAGTGCTACTACGACGAAAATCGCTCAAACTTGGATTCAGCTGAAACTTCCTAAGAATACTCTTTAAAGGTCCAATAATCACTGTATGAAGTGTTTTCTCAATATTCCGGACGAAAGTATGATATTTTTACGATTATTTTTTGGAGACTGTGACGTCATACACTCAACATCGAACATCCCTCCATACATTTCTTTGTAGTTTATGATCACAATATTAGTAGTAAAGGGAGAAAGAAATACCCAAACACCCCAAAATATAAATTATAGTCACAAGTAATGTGAAATAAGCACATTAGCCACTCTTTGGGCTTCATAGGAATAAAATAAATTAAGGATTTATATACAAAGAAATATATGTAGCAATGTTTGATGTTGAGTGTATGACGTCACAGACTCCAAAAAATAATCGTAAAAATATCATACTTTCGTACTGAATATTGAGAAAACACTTCATACAGTGATTATTGGACCTTTAAAGAGTATTCTTAGGAAGTTTCAGCTGAATCCAAGTTTGAGCGATTTTCGTCGTAGTAGCACTTTAAGACGCGAACAAAAATATGTGTGACAACAAGAGTGTTACATGTGAAACTCGTTAATGAAACCGGCAAGCTAGAAACACTCTATCCGATTAGTGTATTTGATTGAAATATTTTGCTTGTTTGCCCAAATCTTGAGCACAAAAACACAGTTATTTTCTCCCGTAATGTTTATGTTAAACTCATGGCAAATACATTAAGGGAAACACATGGCAAATGAGTTAAAACGTTGTGACAAATGTTTGTTGTTCGGTTGCGAAGGATGCTAAGAAGTGGAGTTTTTTTCAACTGAACCGTTTGTATAAGTTTTTACTAATGGACTAAATAGTTTCAGAAGTCAACATTTTTCTTTTTGATTTAGATGTTGATTAACTTTAGAAAAAACTTTAATATTCAAGTATGTGAAACACATAAATAAGCTTAATCAATCAGAACTGAATAGCATTTTGAATTCATTATTTCAATCCAAAACGATTTGATCGATTACAAAAACAGTTAGCATTTCATACGCTAAACTTAGCCACTGATATTTCCACTTTATGTTTATACACAGTTATTGGATACGATAAACAAGAATTTAAAACAATTTTCTACTATTCAAGACAGGTTAAAGGCGTTTGTTTGAAAAAGTCCGTGACACCGATGTGTCATCATGCCCAGCCAAATTCATAGTACTAGCGACGCACATAGTTTTGATTTCTTTTTTGATCATAATCTTTTATTCGGTGCTCAAGACAACTTTTTAAACTATACTCTTTTACATTAACTATGTACACAGCATATAGGACGTGTTATATGCTTTAGTTATATAGGGGGATCGAAAGTGTATATAGGTGGTTCGAAAAGACCTGGACCTGGTTCGAAAAGACCTGGATCGAAAAGACTTTGGTTCGAAAAGACCAGTTACCTTGGAATTTAGAAGTTGAATTTTACAGAGGGAGGAAAGCTGGAGAACTCGAAAAACCCTCGAAGCACAGGAGAGAACCAAGCAACTCTACTCACATATGACACCAAGCTCAGTGAGACTCCAACCCAGGTTGCATTGGTGAGAGGCAAGTGCTCTCACCACTACGCCACCCATGCTTACCGAAAGAAAAAGAAATTCAAATATTTATTTATGATAATTTATGAGGGGTTTTTCTTCCTTCAAAATGGGATGAACCCTTGCTGATTAAAAGAACTTTTTCATTGACATGTTTCAACAAAACCTTACCTGGTGAATTTTGTCAAAGAAAGGAGTGAACAAGTCAGTATCATAGTTTGACATCTTGCCCTGCAATACGGATATGAGACGCTCAAGACCCATGCCTGTATCAACATGCTGGCTGGGTAGAAGCTTGAGACTTCCATCAGACTCTCTGTGACAAAAGTGAATGAATAAATAAATGAATGAATGAACAAACAAACCAAATGAAGGGATGGACTGATCGGAAAGAAAGAAAGGATGGATGTATGGGAAGAAAGGAAGGTTAGATGGATGGAAAGGTATGGAATGGATTGATGGGGAGGAAGAATGGATGGGGAAGAAGGATGGATGGATAGGAAGGAAGGAAGGATGGATAGGAAGGGAGAAAGGAAGGATGAGATGGATGGATGGATGGATGGATGAATTGTTGTATGGGTATGGATGGAAATATGCATAGATTGGTGGACGGGTTAATTGGCAGGCAACCTTTTTCTAGTGCTTATCTTGTAGGTCAAATTTCGATATTCCAAATCCCAAACAAATTCGAATTTCATGCAAAAATACCATTAAGCGTATCACAAACCTGTTGAACTGAATGAAGACAAGATTCCATATTTCCAATACTGTAGGGTCATCCATATTCACCAGGTGTTTAGCATCACGGTTGCCAATCCTGTCATAGTGGATTTCAGAACATGGACCACAGGGACCTGTATCGCCCATCTCCCAGAAGTTATCCTTCATTCCAAATGGAAGTATTCGACTTGGATCAACACTAATAGCATTCAATAAATAAATAACAAAATTACTAGAAGTAGGGACACATTACCTTTAGGGATCCTGTGCTAGGATGCTCACCTCTCAACTCTGGGGTTTCAGGTTTGATTCCCTGAGATTCAACACCACATGTGCTTGAGCAGAGTTTGTCAATAATACCCTTGATTTTAGGGTTTTTCTCTGGGTTCTCCAGTAAATTTTCTCTCTCTGCAAAATCTAATATGCTAAATTCTGATTCCATCTATGAGCTAGCTGTGCTCTGGCTTAGATCAGCACTGATGCTGTATTCATAAAGTTTAAAAGTTTTTAGTGCATTAAGTCCCTATCAATCAGCATATCACTTACCCTTTTGCGATCCAATAATTTCTTGTTTCTTCATCAGATTCAATCTCACCATGTCCACCGAAGTAAGTGACATACATGCGCTCTTTTGGTAGCTTTAGCTTTTCTGTTAGAAGTTCCCAGGCAAAATCTATTGCTTCTTTCTGAAATGCAGCGACAAGAGGACTTTGTTGTAGAGAAATTGCATATAGATTATATTCGATATGCCAGGACATTCAGTACATTTCCTCATAAAAATCAGTATTATACTAAATTGGGGTACTCTTTTCATCTTAGGTGTTCATTTTGATAAAACTGGTCATTTTTATGGAAGTAGGTCATAACCTGTACTTGGTCATCCATTCAAACCAATTATCATACAAAGGAATTAATTAGATTAAGACAGACAGACAGGGGATTTTGTGCATTTCTTCCTTTACCTTGAAAAAATCCCCAAAGGACCAGTTACCCAACATCTCAAAGAAAGTATGATGATAAACATCTTTGCCCACATCTTCAAGGTCATTGTGTTTTCCACCAGCACGGATACATTTCTGGCTGTTGACAGCTCTCTTGAGCTTTGACATTTCACTATTAGGATCAACTGTTCCCAAGAACATTGACTTAAACTAAAATTGAAGAAATACTTCAATTCACATATATTCAAAATGCATACATAAATATATAAATAATAAATATATATATATATATATAAATTAAAAAATAAATAAATGAATAAATAAATACATGGATAAATAAATAATAGAAATAAACAAACAAATAAATAAATAAATAAATGAATGAATAAATGAAAAAAATAAATGAATATATAAATAAATACATAATAAATACATACTCTGGGGCCATATACCATTTGTAATATATACAGTATGAGTGGCCGTGTTGTATCCGATATACAAACTCGAGGCGTAGCTGAGAGTTTGTATATCGGATACAGCACGGACACGCATAGTGTAGATTGCTTATCAAACGTCTAGGTTAGTTCCTTTGTGTTTCACTAAAATTTTCAAAATTAAAGTGAATCTGCCCAAGAAAATCCAAGTTAAAGTTTATGCAAATGAACACGATTCTGTATCTGATTTACAGAACTCTTCACGGTCGTGATTTCTATTGTGTTTTCCTCATAAATTATTAATGAGTTTGATAAATACATTTAAAACTTAATAGTAGGTCATTAAATAAAATCTTTTCGAAAACATTTTACCATTTCAGTGACCTACAGCCTTCAGAAATATGATCGTATATTCGCCTAAAATAACTCTTGCAGCGAAATAATTCTGAACCAGTTGTAACTTATGTATATTATCCTTAGTTGTGTTCCCCCACACAGTGGAACAATAAAATAATTTAGTGAATATGAAACTGTTAATTAATAATGATAATGTTTGCTTATCTTAAAGGTGCTTAATCCTATAATTATTGCTACTAATATTGGTTCATTATAAGTAAGGCATTGGTCTATAGAAACGCTAAGATCCTTAGCAACAGAAACAGGAGTGATGGTTTTACCTAATAATGTAAGAGAAATCGGAGGCAGCTTCTTAGTAAGTTGCTTTAAACCAACAACTACTAATTTTGCTTTATCAGGATTTATAAGCAAAGAACATTGAGTGCACCAATAAGCCTTTTCATAGTTTAAGAATTAATTCCACTGCCCATTCGATTTTATCCCGAATTTCTCACCTTCTTTTGTTTAATTAAGAACAAAAGAGGGTTTAGACAAAAGAAGGTGAGAATTTTGGGATAAAATCCATGCGCAGTGGAATCGATTCTTAAACTATGAAAAGGCTTATTACTTATACCCTTTAGATCATTATTAATCTGCCATTCCACCAATAAATATTCTTCCTGGTCATAAGAATTAAACTATTAACTAATGGACACACCCTACAGCACACCCACACCCCTCCCATTTGATCATCCCCAAAATGTAAATATTCCAACAATTCAAAAATGTAAATAAACAATAAAAAATAACCAAACAACAAAGTGAAATCCAAAATTTTAAATTTTGGCAAGGGTAAAATGAGCTCTAAACACCCAAATACTCAAATCATTGAGGTGTAAAGCTAAATCGCCTCTAATGTTTTGTGCATGAAACTTATATATATACTTAGCTTTTATTTTATCAATGCTCCCACATTTTCTAATGCGATGTTCATATAATTATATTAATGATTATTAAACCCTTTCTCATTTAAATCTATTTTTTCATTTAACATTTTTATTTCGTAGAAGTCACGGAAACTGTGCTGGAGCCTTGATATTTCCCCTTTTTTCAACACTTAAGAAACGAAATAAGAATAAAAACAACACATAATTGAAAGCCTAAGATGCCAATTAAGAAGAAAAGACAACTTTTAGCATTGAAATACCTGATTCATGCCGGCATTGGCAAACAGTAAGGTAGGATCATCATGAGGAATGGTCGATGAAGAAGGCACAAACACGTGTTGATTGTTCTTGACAAAGAAATCAATAAATATCTGACGGATCTGATTCCCCGTTAATGAATTATCCATCCTTTTAGCTCCACAGAGAAGACGTTTTTGGATTCCTAGGGTTCGATTTGAATAGCAGGATACCAGAATTTTCCGGCTTATTCGATTGAATAACATTCAGTGGAGGGAAAAATCTGATGAAATTCGTACACTTTTGTACTTAACCGCTGGTTTATTGAAGCACAGGCTCGATAATACACAGGGTGACCAAGCACTATATTGATACCTTTAGGTGAAAATATTGGGGGAAAATTAATAAATTTCATTGCAAATTTAAGGAGAAATAGAAACTTAAATTATTTCCATTACCTTTTTTAACAAGATGGTTTAAAGTTACTAAATTACAACTTTACACTAAATGTATACTTTCATTTCAGAATGAGAGAGAGAGAGAGAGAGAGCAGCAGTAAGGGGGACTCGCGAATCGCCGGCATTGCCAAAAATCACGAATCGAAAAACACCAGGGGGGGGTGGGGTTTTTGGAGCAGTGACGAGGCCCTACAGGGGGTCTTGCGCGATCGGGTGGCAGCGCGAAAAGTCCCTTACTGCTGCTCTGTTGGGTACCGTAAACGGAGGTTAAGATATTTGTTGGATATACGATGCATGAATGTAAAAAGTTTACCAATGACTTTTGCATAATTTGTCTAAGACCTAAAGTTATCGTACCTAAGCCAGAACCCTTTTGGTGTTGTGGTAAGAAAATGCAAATAGAAGACGACACGTCAGCACAGTGTTACGAGTGTGGTAAGAATATTCGTAATGCCGTACCAAATGCTACCAGAGAGCAATATTACGCCAATGGAGGTCGTAAGAAGACCCCATACAAGAGAATAAAATACTTCCGAGACTGGATGAGTCATATCCAAGGTCATCGACCGGTATATTTAAACGATGAAGTAAAGAAGGAAATCGTAGACCATTTAGAAGAGCCAACCCCACAAAGTCTACGGAAAACGTTGAAAGAATTAAAGCTAGGGAAATACTATAAAGCTATTCCTTATCTTTTGTCTGAGATTACCGGTAAGTCTATTCCTCATGTCCCAGATATGCAAAGGGCCGAGTGGATGTTTTGTCGGCTGGATAAGGATATTCCTTATTATCCTGACGTAATTTACGAAATATTTTACAAAATTGACCCCAACCACCCCCTGTTAGGATGGATTCCGAGGCGACAATAACATATTACGCGTAATTTCCAGACTGTCGTTCGATATGTAAACGAAATCCTGTTTCGTTTTTTTCAAAACTGATGTCT
This sequence comes from Actinia tenebrosa, assembly GCF_029948245.1. Taxonomy (NCBI): domain Eukaryota; kingdom Metazoa; phylum Cnidaria; class Anthozoa; order Actiniaria; family Actiniidae; genus Actinia; species Actinia tenebrosa. Next base: position 22,267,956 of record NW_028292579.1, read on the forward strand.
AAGCAAGCTTTCTTTGAAGCTCCTTTTTTGCCTCCTGGTAGATCTTTTTGCGAGATTCCTCGGAAAGATCTTTTACGACTGTTTTTTTATTCCTTATGTCCGACTTTAGTTTCTCGTACTTTTCCTCTTCAGCTAAGATAAGCGAGAATTCTACGTCGTCTATCTTTCTGTCACGCAAAGCCTTTGAGACAAGATCTGTAATTGTATTTACTTTAGCCCTTGACAGAGCTATTGTCGTGTCATGCTTGGATATTTTGCTTGACAACTGTTTCATAATGCCCGTAGCAACAGCCGAAATGATACCACAGGCTGCCCCAACGCCGGCCAAAGGAACTCCAACGATTATTCCCGGCCCAGTAAGCGAAGTAGCAACGCCGGAGCCCGTTAACACAACAGAAATGGATCCTGAAGTTATCGCAATCTTATGTAGCGTACTCCGGGCTCTGACGTACTTTTTTCGGACTTTTTCGTAGTGTTTTGTCTGCCCTTCCAAGTAAGCCAGGATTAAGTTCGCTTTATTAAGCCTGAAATTCTCCGCGTTTAATTCGTTAGGACCTGTATCCTTAGTGGTAGCGTGATAATTGGGAACATCTGGGTACAACTGAGGTGCTGATGGTATAACATCCATTATATATACTAATGTACGACGCTTTTGGGAATGATATTGAGGAGCAGCCACATCATGACAACCGGGACTATGCCAACTGGAGAGCATTTAGGAAGATGTTTCCGCATGCAGACCCTAGTAAGTTTGAAAGGAGACCCGATGGGATCTACTATAACGGCTCCAGGATGTACAGCAATGAGGATTTGGAGCCAAAGAACCCAAAACCCAAGCATAAAGAAAGGCAGCCTAACTTTCCAGAGAATTTATTACCGTCAACGGAGGATTACCCATTTTACGATAACAAAGGCGGCGCAAAAGACTTTGCTAAGATGGTTACCTCCTTAGAAATCCCCGTGGGTTCTACGACTTTCAAAATAAAAGTCAGAGACATCTTTAGAGAAACTGCCATGAAACATACCTCGGGGAAAGAATCCAGAGAATGGTTATCAGGTCCCAACATGAGGTATTGGCCGCAGCAATTAAACTTTGCTGTATGGGCTGCTACTAAAGGATGCGGTATAGCCGCGGACATGTTCCATATTCCTTTCCTGCGATTTCATGTTGCTTTTACTATTCGTAGGATATTGTTTGAGTTAGGAGCACCGCTTCCTAGTGACACTATCTTTAAGCCGAAGGATAACAAATATGACAAAGTCGCATGGGAGCGATTAAGGAATGAGTTTAAGCTTACCAACCCTGATTTTCGCAACAAAGAGGGTGCCGCCCATGGTTTAGGAGAGACTTACACCTATGCTTCGTATGTTGGAGCCAGCATAGAAACTCCGGGTATGGGGTATCCTAGCAGATGGGAATTCTCCGACTTAGGGGGCAAAGCGTCAAAAGGCGACTTGATTTACTACATAGAAAGCAAAGAAAAGTATCCTTGGGCGCCTTTCTTTGCCGCAAAGGGCATTGGACTGAAAAACCTAGCAAGGATTAACCGCAGCATTGAAGCCTTTGTTTACTGCATTCTAGGGGCACAGGTTAGCACTCGCAGCCCCATCGTAGATGCCAGCGGTGCGTCACAGGAAACGCAACAAGTATTCCTTGTCCTCTTCGAAAGCGCTGTTATCGAGAATGAGATCTCTAAGTCAGTTCAAAGATATCAACTTGCAGTGCAGCAGTCTAAAGTGCGACTGGATTACGCTTTGTCGCCTGGTTGTTGGTTGATGCCAAGTAATTTGGTTATCAACGCCAATTCCGTCGTGGGTTACAACAATAAGCTGCAGCGAGCTACTAAGGATATGAAGTTTGGGGTGAATGACGTGAACTCTGATGACATGACCAAGGGCATTACTCACTTCGTAGAGAAACCAAAAAAAGAGGTAGAAAAACCATCGAAGAAGGCGCATGTAGGAAAACCCGAACCAAAGAAACCAGTAAAGAAGGTTACCGAGGAATATGACCATGACTTATTAAAAGCCGGCTTAGCCGCCGCGGGCGTTGGTCTGAGCTATTATATATGGCGATGAACAACCCCTACGTAGCTGGAGTAGATTGTGTCTATACGACTTACACAGGCGAGAAAAAATACAACCAGAGCTCTTGGGTTGATGTCACGGGCATGTCCGTGGATCTGAACTACTCGGGAAAGAAGTTGATATTATGCAGCATTTCTTTGGGAGCCGTTAGCAATGCGAATGTAGGATTTCGTTTCTGCGACGACAGCGGGGCATTACAGCTCATGCGCGTAAAGACGGACAACAGAGAGCCTACGCATTTCTCCGTAGAGCCGCCAACGAATAGCGCTGAGAATCTTACGACTTGGACTTTTCACATGGTTGCTGATTGCCATGGGAAGGTAAAGCTGCAAATACGCGTAGACGACACTGGGAGCGTTTGCGTAAATAGCATAGAAAATCAAAGGGATACGACCTATAACCACGCAACCATTAGCACTCTTACGGTGCTTAGTCTTTAAATATATGAACCCACACGCGAAGGAAGATTGGTTTCTTTATTATTTGGAGGAGAGAAAGTACGAAAATGATAATTGGTACGACACCGGATTGTGGGTGAAGGTTGGGGGCTTAGGAATAATAATATGTACTATTAGCATTAACACGGGGCGGAGTTGTAATGCCGGCTTTAGAATCTTAGACGAGACCAATACCCCATTGCCGCCTTATAGGACAAAAGGTAATAGGCATTCAGTCCATTTTTCATTCGAACCCAACCCACTAAGCGGAGAAGACTTAACGCCCGCGACTTTTCATATAATAGCTAATTGTCAATATGCAAAGCTTCAAGTTCGCCCCAGCGATGCCGCCGGGGGTGGTAAATACCCCGGCATCCTCCGAATAAATGGTAAGCTTGAAACGGCTGTAGACGCTGCTTGGTGTCATAAGGCTATTAGCACCATGAGCGTCTTACCTTTAGTACCAAATTATCAGCCCGGGGCTAATACCATATTTACTCATATCCAGCCGAGAATGTCCAGGGCAACCAATGAAAAGGGCGAGAAACCATCTGAGAAGGCGCCGCCTGTCGGATAGGAGTTACCTCTTCATCTTCTTCAGGAGTACCACGCCGATAGCGACGACTAATATCCAAATGTTATTCCCCACGAACTTCAACAGTTCACCGCCGGCCCTAAGTGCCAAGGAAACAACCGAACCCAGCAGCCCAGGAAGACCGGCTGCCATCTTTTTTCCCAAGTCCGTTAGTCCACTACCTAATTTCTTTACGCCCGCGCCTGTAGCCTTAAGCGTGGATAGGATAACTCCTACTACGCTGGAAATAGCGACCGCGAATGCCAGCGGCACGCCATATTTCACCAGGAGCTTTTTTACCTTTTCCTTGGTGGTAAGCCCCAGCTCCCTTTCCTTACCTTCTATTTGCGTTTGTAATTCCGCAAGGCGTACCTTAAGGGCTTCTACTTCCTTCCTAGCAGCCTCCCTTTCCTCTTCGGAGCTAGTTTGGTCCTCGATTACTTCCTGCTGCCGCTCTATTCGACCCTGCAGGTCTTCGATGGTCTCCTGAAGTTGTCTTATTTCCAGATCCTTTTCAGCCATTTGTGCTATAATACGCCTTTCCCTGTCGTGACTCTCCACTAATTCATTTCCTATGCGTACTAGCTGCTCATCCTTACCAGCCAAGCGGCTAAAGGCATTCTGAAAGTCCTTCACGGCAGTGGTCTTTTCATCTAACAACTTAGATATCCGCTGCCGAAAGTCGGCAACTTCGGCGGCATGACTTTCAACAGTAGCTTGGTTTCTCCTCATGAATTCGTCTTCCATTTCCTTAAATCTTTCTTCGAGGACGTCGTTTTCCAGCTCTAGATTCTGGAAAGACACCTTAAGAGCCGCCAAATCCTCACTTGCCCTTAAGAGGTCCTCGCGCTCCCTGGTGATTCGTTCTAAGTCGTTATTAACTGCCTCCGTTCGGTTAGTAATCTCGGCCAATTTTCGTTGCGCTTCCGCTAAATCATATGCAGAAGAGGCTTGCTCGGCAAGGCGTGCTGGTAAGGTCCGTATTTTATTTATCTTGGCCTCCAATTCCTGTTTTTGAGAGTTCAGCGTAGCAACTTCCTCTGTCTTGGTTTGGAGTGACTCACTTAGCGTTCCTACTTGCGCCCTTAATTCTTCGTATGTTCCAGGGCCGCCTGCAAAGACCGGTAATTTAGCTGCCGCCTTAAAGATCTTACCGAAATCCAGTCGCATTTCCTCCCTAGTCGAGCCTCGCTGCGTGGTTAAGTTGGGTTCCCCTATGGCTTTTCTCAAGGTGGGGGGGATCATAGGGTCACTAAAGTATCTACCTCTTTCATCTCTAATTACGTAAACTTTAGAGCCGCTCCTAGAAAGTCTGCCTATGATAATTTCCTTACCCCATTCGTTGCTGTTGTCGAATTCCAGCTGGGCTTTGTTGTGATCCCAGTCCGGCAGCAGCTCCACCAGTCGGTCAAAGTCAGGAGCTTCGTCTTCCGACAAGGATTCATCTAAGCGCGCGGTAACCGATTCCGCCCAAGTTTGTGTAGGTGGCTCTGGTACTGGACCTAAGTCTTCCATTTTCAAATATTCTGGAATGGGTTTGTGTGGATTTTTGCGCGTAAACATACGATTTAAGGCGGCCTTGAACCTCCTCCACCTTCTACCATACTTGTTTTCTAGGGCTGCGTCGTAGACTAGGGGGTCGGTATCCGCGCCTTGGGTCCATGCGTCGAATTCGTCGTCGTTAATATCAACTTGGCCTTCTTCGGTAAGGGGATCGAAATCCGTTCCTTCTACTTCCATTATATATGATAAGCTCAAAGTTAAATCCCAACGTATTACCTAAGCAGGTCGGTGGGCTGAAAGCAGAACGCACCTTTCACCGGGTTACATTCACACCTTCTAGCGCAAAGCCAGGGGAAACCCTGTACGTAGGCGTGCCCCGTCTAACGGATAACCTAGTATTGGTTCCTGGCACCTTGGCTTTAAGGTTCGACTTAGCGGTGCAGTCAAGCCCCACAGACGAAAGAATTATTGTTAACAACGTGGGTCGCAACATTGTTTCTAAGATGCGCGTAAAGTTCGCCGGGGAATCCTTGCTGGACTTAAATAGGTACGATCTGTACACCACGTACAAAGACTTATGGTTAACAGCCTTTGACCGCGCGCAAAAGATAGAGCAGGGAATTGGTAGTGTCATTCTACGTAAGGTCCGCACACCTACGAAAACGCAACCTACTGACAGCAGCGGAGAAACCGCAGTGGCAGACGCAAAGCGAATAAAGACAGCCTATGGTAGCAAGTATGTCATACCACTGGACTTTGAAGTGATTACGAATCACGGTGTGTATTACCCAAGACAGTTATCCGAACTGCAGTTTGAAGTAACTTTAGCAGATGCTAATAACATCATTGGTGGGCTAAGCACTGCACTTACCACGACAACCCCATACTCTATTACCAACCTGGAGCTGCAGTACGAAACCGTGTACAGCGAAGATTTAGCACGTAGCGCTGGCATGGAATACAGCTCTGGCAAGGCATTCCTTTACGACCACGTAGTGATGTACAAGACGTTTAGCTTCTTGGATAAGACGGATGAGGTTATCAACCAAAGCATTAACCTCCCCCGAAGAAGTCTCACGGGGTTAATGCTGGTGTTTGCCAAACCCTACGAAGCCGGTAAGCGCGACTCCGAAGCCTTTCACAACCCCAACATTACTAACGTCGGCGTGAATATCAACGGGGTTCCAAACAAGGTTTACTCGCAGGGAATAAAGCCCGTAGACGTCTACAGGGAGGCAAAGCGTAAGTTTGGCGACCAAATTAGCCCCGAGGAATTCTTTAATGATAAGTACGCGCTGTGGATCGATATGCGCACCATTAACGACGAAGACCTACATGGTCAGGGTCTGCGGTTGGTAAATACGCAGGATGGCATAACGTTGGAAATCAAACGCACAAAGAATACTGACGCGCAGGATGCTGACAAGATAAACTGCTACGTCTTCGTCGTCTCAGACGCGCAGCTAAGCGTAGAAATGAACCAACTTAAAAGTGTTGCATATTAGGGTTAAATATTCCTTAGGTATACAATGCTCCGCGTATTCCAAAACGACGATAACGAACTGCAATGCATAGTGCAAGGCGACAAGTTGTACTTTAAAGCGAAGTCCGTGGCGTTGGCGTTGGGTTACGTAAATTCCAGAAAAGCGGCGTCTGATCACGTATCAGAGGAAAATAAGGTACTTCTCAGGTCTTTAAAGGGTGTAACTCAGCGTGACACCCTTAACGCACAGCCCAATGCCGTGTATTTGACGGAGGAAGGTCTTTACGAATTGATATTCGGATCTGAAAAGGCTGAGGCTAAAAAGTTCAGGAAATGGGTGTTAGGTGACGTCCTTCCCACGCTAAGGAAAACCGGTAAGTATGAGATAGAAAGGCGCTTTGACGGCCCCAACAAATTGGTATTCAAAATTGAGAATGAGTTCGACTTACATAAGAAAGTCGTTGATTACATCCGCAGATTCTACCCCAAAATGCTCATAGCCCCTGGTCTAGGTGAACTGCAGGATTCGGACGGTAAACGCATAAAGTGCTGGCAAAAAGGATATCAACGAGGACAGCCCGACCTGCTCATCTTGAATGCACACGTGCGATACCGTGGTTTCTGCGTAGAGCTGAAGACTCCTAAAGGCAACGGGGTATTATCTGACAGTCAACGTCTACTATTGGAAAGGTACGAGCAGAATGGCTATAAGGTGTTAATCAGCAACGACTACGACGATATTTGCCGCGCAATAGCGGAGTATGCAAAAGGCATTCGTTTACCATGTAGGTGGTGCTGCAAGCGCTTTAGGAACACGCAGACTATGGGAACGCACTTAAAGATATTCCATAGAATATATGGACCAGAATAAATTTAATGAGATAAAGTTCATCCAGACACACTGGAAGGATTTAGAAATAGGGGAAATCTACGAGATAAAGAATTACGTGGTCTTCGAAGACTTGGACCGCCTGCGCTTGGTCTTAAAGAATAAAAAAAGAACATACACCCTTTGGGCGCCTGATAGGATAAGGTACGCCATCGAAGGGCAGGACGTTACCCATGTTATGAGTCATGGTAAAAAGGATGGCAGGTGGGTATTTGACGTAGTCAAGTATGAGCCTGAGAGTCCTCTGCATTCGTAATGTCTGCTAAAGTCCGCTGCGCTTTAGGATCCGCCGAGCACCAATGCCCCACAAAGGATCCTTCCAGGAATACCTTGCCGCAATGAAGGCAGGTGTATTTTTTACGCGGTTTTGGGAGCGTAATGCAATCGGCTGGTAGTTCGCACGTAATACAGTCCATATATTGAAAGGGTGATTAGGAATCCTGCCACAAAGTAGGCTAGCATATACCTTTAAAGGGGGTCCTTATTTTTATTTATTATCATTAAATATCCTTAATTCATTATTCTTATTAAAGAATAAATAAAAATAAGAATGGGATTTGAGACTCTTTGCGCAAACCCCATTCTAAAAGGGTCTCAGAATGTTGAGTATAAGGTTGTTATATTGTTAAGGACGTTTATTTGTCGAGGCAGTCGAAGATATGTTCCTCTTCTCTGATGCAACCACAACGATCGCACTCCTGCCTCCAATACTCCCTTTTAGTCCACGGAACGCCTTCTGCGCGTTCGAAAGAGGGGAAAGTACGGACTATCTTCTTATGGTAATCTATGCGATTCCTTAAGTAATCCTCTTTATGCGGGCAGCGACTCATCATATCCGCACATTGGTAGCAATCCACGCCTTCCAAGTCGTAGCTCCCAAAGAGAAACCGATAGTTGACTTCATGTGTTTTCCGATGCGTTTGTAAACGTTGACGACTGCTTAGTATCTTATTACAGAAACTACACTGTCTGCTTTGTTCACAGACGCCCCTTTTCAGGTGCTCGGAGGTGTTAGGAAATTCCTTATTACAGCCCTTGCAAAGCCCACAAATGCGTTTGTCTTGATGTTGTCGCATCTTTTGAACGGTACTGAATTCTTTACCACAATCCTTACAAACTTTACTAATTGGTTTCTTTGTGCAAACGCCACGACGAACGTGGTATTGTAGTCTTTGCTTGGTGCTGAACACCTTTTTACACATTGAACAGTTCATTTATACTTAAGTGTATCTTAACCACCATATAACGTATTTTTAACTTCATTGTTAACATTCTGAGGTATCTTTTAAAATAGGTCTGCAGGAGCATACAGCTGCGTTTAAAAGACACTTCAGAATGTTAAGTATAAGGTTGTTAAATTGTTAAAGATATCTTATATGAGTCGTTTAAAAGACACTTCAGAATGTTAAGTATAAGGTTGTTAAATTGTTAAAGATTATTATCTTTTTTTAAGAAAAGAAATATCCTTATTCTTAGGTATATTTTCTTAAAAAAAGAAATAATAGTCCTTAACAATTTAACAACCTTATACTCAACATTCTGAAGTGTCTTTTAAATGACTCATACGTATATCTTTAACAATGTAACAACCATACGCTTAACATTCTAAGGTGTCTTTTAAACAGCACACGCAGTATATCTTTAACAATTTAACAACCTTATACTCAACATTCTTAGGTGTCTTTTAGAAGTAACATGCAAGACATCCTTAACAACCTTATACTCAACATTCTAAGGTGTCTTTTAAATGACTCATACGTATATCTTTAACAATTTAACAACCTTATACTCAACGTTCTAAGGTGTCTTTTAAACGACACATGCAGACATCCTTAACAATTTAACAACCTTATACTCAACGTTCTAAGACATCTTTTAAACGACTCTACAGGGGATATCGCATAAAGTCCTTAACGCTTTCTTTCGCCCAACCGGCCATCGTCAACAAGGCGCCAAACCTCTCCGCGCGCTTCAGACCGCACATTTCATTATACAATTCCTGCACGCGTTCCCGCAGCCGATCGATCTCCTCCCTTTGCATTTCTATGGTGTCTCTTTTATCTTTTGCGTCGGTGGCAATCCTTCTTACTGCGTCCACTGGGTCCATCGTATATATAATGGATCCGAACCATATTCCCTGCAATGCTCTGATAGTAGGACCCACCGGCTGCGGAAAGACCCAGTTCGTGGTAGAGCAGCTATTAGGACCCTTTAGATACCGCTTCGACTATATCGTGCTGCTTTGTCCCACCTACGTGAACAACCGCACCTGGACGGGCATAGGAGTGAGCGATGACGACTTCTTCGTGGATATCTTAGATCCTAATGAGTTATCCAGCCATTTGAAGTTTTGGCACAAGCAATTCCCCAAGGACACGCAGACACTCCTCATACTGGATGACATTGCCTGCGGGGACGACGTAAAAAGACGCACTTCCGAGCTCGTTAAACTCGCCTTCAGCGGTAGGCATGACAATATCAGCGTTTGGTTGCTTTCCCAGCAGCTTACCAGCGTCTCTAAGCCTTTTAGGGAAAACATAGGTTCACTTGTCGTATTTTATACTCCGAGCCGGAGCGACCTGGAAACCATCTTAAGCGACTACGGCGGTGAGATAAGCAAGGAACAGTTACACGAATACATGCGGCATTTAAAGACGCACCAACATTCCAAGATGATCTTCTCTTTGAGGTTTCCGTATTCCATTAACATATATGGAGATTGAGCAGCTGATAGATGAAGTCCCCACGCAGCTAGATGAAAGTAACCTTAAGGAACAACTTAACATCCTGGTGTCATCTGGGAAGTGCAAAGAAATGATAGGCAAGGAACTTACCCATGAACAGGTTAATAAGTTGTCGGAAGAGGAGGTTAAGAAGTTCCATAAGAGGTACGAGGCCGCCCTTGCAAGTAAGACCACGGACGCCGTAGCAGACTCAGCTATCCGACTTGCGACTAAATTGCTTGGACTTGCGCTGCCCATAGACGACGTGGAGCAACTGCGGAAGGACATTAGCGAGGACTATGTCATATCCCAAGAACTTAAGATAACCTGCGGCTGGTTGTCTTTGAAGTGTGGTAAGTTAATGGCAGTTGCCTCTGCGGCTTTGCACGTAGCTCAGCACGTCGATTTGAAGGAGGTACTGGTGTCTTGGAAGGACTTCAAGAAGGACAGAGAAGTCGAAAAGGTCTTCCAGGCAGCACTTACTGAGGTACCTGATCAAGTCGCCTCAAGTACTTAGTTAAGTCGTTGTCAAGTACTTAGTCAAGTCGTCATCAAGTACTTACTTAAGTCATTCTCAAGTACTTAGTCAAGTCGTTGTCAAGTACTTAGTCAAGTCGTCATCAAGTACTTAGTCAAGTCGTTGTCAAGTACTTAGTCAAGTCATTGTCAAGTCGTCATCAAGTTACTTGTCAAGTCCTTCAAGTCCTTAGATATAAATGAGTGAACCAGAGTCGAAGGCAGAGCAACCTCAGGAGGAGCAGAAGATTACCAAGGCTAAATCTCCAGGCAGAGTCGCCGCGGGGAAGAAGCTCGCGGAGATGAACAGGAAGAACAAAGCCAAAAAAGAAGAAAAGGTGGAGGAAAAAGAAGAGGAATCCTTTATTAATCCGGGATACGTCATTGGCGCGTTAGGGGTCGCTATAGCAGCAGGCAGCCTCTACTTACAATGGCGGGCTACGAAGCCAAAAGTAAAATTGGAACCAGCACATTACGCACCTGCGGAGCCGCCCGTGAGAAAAAGCAAAATCCCTGAAATGGAATAACCTTCTCGCTTTGTAATATAATGTCGACCGCGTTGTTGAAAACTGTTGAAGAAGCAGCTATTATTACTTCCATCGTTGCGGGTATTGGTTGGGTAGGTAAGAAAGTGCTTAAAGAAGACTTTACTGAAGACCCAAGCAAGAGCTTCGCTAATTTTGCTAAGATGACCGCTGCCGTAGGCGGGGCTATCATGGTAAAGGATTACCTACGGAAGGAAAAGTACCTGCCTAACATATAATGGTTAGCTTAGTCGCAGGTGGAGTCATTGCAGCTTTAGCATTTACAGGAGCTAATTATGGTGGTAGATATCTGGATAAATTAGTTAGCGGTGATAGAAACGCAGAATCTAACGCCGAAAGGAAGAGGCATGATTTAGCGCTGGAGAAATATCAAAGGGACGTGGCGGCTTGGAATAAGAAGAGACAAGCTTACAGGGATTGGTTGGACAAGAACTACCAAGACAAGATGCAGGCGGATAAGAACTTCGAAAACACAGACTACGCCTTTAAGCTCTATGCGCAAGCACACCCCGACTTTAGGTTAAGAAAGCCTCAGTTCGAGGATTACTACCAGCCTTCTAAGAAACAAAAAGATAGTGAGTTGGTCTTCGTAGGAGTCGCAGGGCTGGCGGGAGGCGTGGCCTTGGCGTATCTAATATAATGATCGTCTTTTTGGAAAGCGACAAGAATAACTTTACTACTTATCTGAATCCTCCCATCCGCGCGGAAAGGGTTCGGCTGGTTAGTTGCTCTTTGTACAATTCTTGGTATAATTTAATTAATGGCTTTGTCGTTGTGAATTCCCAAAAGCCAAAGTTACCAGATTCCCATTACACCCCTATAACACTGGCTAAGGAGCTAGCAAAGCATGGATATACTCTTACCACAGGATTACCCCATGAAATGAAATTCAAGAAAAATAGTGGAAGCGCTAATTTAAAGGACAGTTCATTGGTAGAACTCCTGGGCCTTACTAGTACCACGATAAATAGCGGCAGTACATATGACGTAAAATGGAAAGTCGCATCCTCTTACGAAGTCTATTGCGACTTGGTTCATAGTTACAACAATGGAGAAAAGTCTTCTCTTATGTCCAAGTTTCTGCCCAAAGGTAATCCATTTGACCCAGTAGAATACACTCCCATTTCTTTGAGCTATGATTTGTCTAATTTGGTAGAAAGCATAAACATCACCATTAAAGTGGACGGAAAGACGGTGGATTTTAACGGACGTAAGATCAATCTCATCCTGGAATTCATATAATGGGCCGCGTAGAGGACAAACTCAAGAGGATTTACTACGGACCTGAAGGCTATTGGAAAGGAGCGTCGGCCATCAAGAAACTCGCGACCGCGGCCAGGGTATCAGATGAAACGGCTAAGAACTGGCTAAGAAAACAAACCCTCTGGCAGGTTTATCTTCCCGTGCCCAAGTACATTCCCAGACCCAGCTTCACCGTAAATACCCCTAATGAAGTTCATCAGGCGGATTTGCTTTTCTTACCGCACGATAAGGTAAGAAAAAAGACCTATAGGTACGCTTTGACCGTAGTTGATATCGCAAGCAGATACAAGGACGCCGAACCCATAACCAGCAAGGATTCTGGGGAAGTCGCAGAAGCCCTGAGTAGGATTTATAAGCGCGTCTTGAAATGGCCTAAGCTGCTGCAAGTGGATGCGGGGACAGAGTTCATGGGCGTGGTTACCAAAACCTTGAAAGACCACGACACCAAAATTAGGAGAGCCGAAGCAGAGTACCACAGGGGTCAGAGCATCGTCGAAAGATTCAATAAAACCCTGGCCGAGCGTCTCTTTGGATACCAGTATTGGAAAGAGCTGGAAGATCCCTCCAAACGCAACAGGGAATGGACTCAGAGGCTCCCCCAGGTCGTCGCGGCTTTAAATAACGAGTCGGCCAGGGCTACGGGAATAAAACCCAAGGATGCCATAAAAAAGAAACACGTGGAACACAAGTCCTACGTCAGAAGTTCAAGAGCGGTCGGACTGAAGGAAAAAAAGCTCCCCCGCAACATAGTGGTCAGATACCTCTATCAGCCGGGGGAACTCGAAGGTGGCAGTAAGAGAGCCACGGATCCTAACTGGTCTTTGGAAACGTATGAGATTTCAAAGTCCGTCACCAAGGAAGGGCAACCCGTGTTGTATTACCTAAATGGCCCAAGTCGCGGATTTGTCATGGAAGAGCTGCTCATAGTTCCTAAAGACTCAGAGTAGCGCAGCACCGCGCGCCCGATTGCACTCTAGGCATGTCAGTCTTACGTTGCCTCTGCAATGCCCGCGTTTATTATTTATGCGATCCACGGAGAACTGCTGATCGTCATTTGCATCGAAGCTCCATAGTAGAGGTATGTTACATTTGGCACACCTTGCCCCTTTCTTATAGACGTCGTCTACGCATAGGTCGAACGTCATATTTTTTTCTTCGTCGTGCCGCTTGTAGCGAAGGAGTTTCTTAGCAATGTTCTCCTTTGCTATGTCTTCTGGCGTCTTATCGTAACGCATTTGCGGACCCCAGCTTCTTTTCAACTGCTTGGCATACTCTACGCGGCTTACGGCGGTGTAAATTAAGTTACTCCAACACAAACGCTGGTCTATGATCCATAAGGTCTCTTTTATGGTAAGTCCCTGCGCGCTGTGGACTGTCATGCAATAACCCAAGCGCCAGTCTGGGTGGGAGGTAATTTTTTCCACCTTTTCTATGGGTACCCAGGCTTTATCATGTGTTACAGCATTTTGTAGTTGGATGTCGGTACCAGGTACCCAGACGTCTCTTTTTTGCATGCGGGTGTCGTGGGGTTTGTAAGAAACGGGCACCAAATGCGTAGGGAAGCGCTCTCGGTGTATATTGAGTAAGTCTTTCTGTATGCGAGACTGTGCCGCGCGCTTACTACTTAGCACCAGATCCTTAGGGTGCCAGGCGTATAGAAAGTCCTCGTATTTCTTCGCTCGTATGTGCTTACGTAGTATCTTGTTTTGTTCCGCGTCGCTAAGGCCCCTTAATTCCGCCTTTAATTTACGTACTTGGTCTTTGCTGCGGTAGTCGGTGTTGATTTCCTCTGCATGGTCTACCATTCCTTTTAACCATTCGTGGGGCATCTCTCCGGCTATTGGAGGAGGTTGGCATGGATCCCCAGCAAATATCACCTGGCATTTCCCTCTTAGGAAGTCTACGAACTCCTGCAATATTTCTAAGGGAACGGTGCAAATCTCGTCCCAAAGTATTACCGGAGGTATGTCGTGTACTGCCTCCGGTACCCACTTTTGGCCATTCCAGCGAAAGAAGCTGTGGTAGGTTTGCGCGTCGTAACCCATCTCCGTTAATTCCCTTTCCAAACGATGCGTAGGAGTTAACACCTTTATCTTTGGAAAGAGTTCCAAAACCCTGGTGGTCTTACCACTACCACCCGTTCCGTAAAGGTAAGAGAAGCGTTGGTAGGAAATGGGGTCCGTAACTAACGGTAATGGCTCTTCTGTGGGGGCAATGGCGCCTTTTGTGTGTCCACCATGATATTCCACACGTTCTCTCCAGGCTTTTATCTCTTCGTCTTTAACGCGCCATTGACCACTCTCCGCTAACTCGTCTTCGGTGTAGAACTCCTGCATCTTTTCTAACACTTCGGGCTTTACGTACAGGGAATCCGTGGCTACACGTGGTATGTCCTCTTTGTCGAACCGTAGGAGCATCGCAAGAAGGTTAATATGCGCATATGCTAACATACTGGCGCGTAAATGGTAATATTGCGGTCTGTGATCTTGGTAGTAACACAATGCATTCCACTTATGTTCTTTTTGACCTTCTACGAAATAGTCCCACTTCTCCACAGATACCATCGATCCATCGTCATGCGCGCGCTTTACGAGGAAGCTTAACTCTTCTTCGTCCGTTATTAGGCGCCGCTGCATATGTTTTTCGCCTTCTTTTGCACCCTGAGTGAACTTTCCTATGACGACCCGCGCGGTGGGGTTATGCTCAGGTAACCATTTTGTAAAGGAGGAGTGACAAAGTATGGCTTCATGCGCTGTGTACGTCATAAGTTTATGCTCTTCAAAGAACTTTAACAACGGCACTGGAATCCATTCCTTCTCCTGTAAATGTTTACCATACCACGCGTAAATTATAGGGTGTAAGCCCTTTGCTAACTTCCATGAGGTTAATCTTACAAACCCCGTAGCTGGAGCGTCATAGCTGCCGTCTAAGGACACACGAAAGAACTGTGAGTCTGGATGTCCGTAGCGGTCATAATACTCCTTACAATCCCCCAATCCTTTAAAACTTGCGGGGTAACAGTGTTTCATGTCTAAGGAGACGTATTCGTTTTCGTCATACTCCATGTTCCACAGACCTCCATGACCATGCTCTACGCAGGCTTTAGCTATGTCGGCGAATTCCTTAGGCGTGGACTTCCATCCGTTCCTCTTCTTTGCGGCTAAGAAGTCCAAACTACGAGAGCTAAGGACCTCGTCTGAGAAGTCTTCCCCTAAGGTTTCACAGGCACTTCGAATGCGTTGGTGTTCAATTTCGGGGCGGTAAAGAGTACCATCCTGCGTCATAAACTGACTTCCCTCCGCGTCCATCAACCAAACGGAGTTTTCGTGGACTAATTCTACCAACGGAGAAGCTTTATAGACCTTAGTTTCCTTCTTTTTGGGGAACCTAAGTTCTCGCCAAGCGTGTCCATTGTGTTGGTAAATGATTATGGGGGCACCTCTACCTCCGTATTTGTGCGTACCTGGGTAAATGAACCCGTCAGTGATATCTTTTACGTGTATGCGGCGTTCTAAGGCAGTCTCTAACTTCTTGATGTTGTCTATGGTGGCTCCGGCCTTATGTGTGTCTTTTTCCCATTTCCTGATGGCTTCTCTTCTCTTTAAAGTTAACTTACTACCACGGGTGGAGTCCTCAAAGAACTCTCTTACTAACTTCGCAACACAGTTACCTGGATGTCGCATTGGTTTGAGCTTCTTAACGTCGGGCTTCTTAATCTCGTACGCACCGTAAATGACCACAGTAACTGGGTAAGCGACCTCGTAAAACATCATGTCAATACCTACTAACGCTCCCGGGCGCGTATTTTCACTTAAAACAAACAGGTTTTGCTTACCTGACGCCCGAATAGGATTACGGCCCTTTTCGATTATCCACTCGCCGTCTAAATACTTTATAAACGTCAACTCCAAACGGTAGTTACCTTCGGGCATCATGTCGATAATTTTTTCTGCTCTTTCTTCGTTCATCGTCTCATCTGTATCTCCCTCCATAAATGTTGTGAAGGCAAAGTCGGCGTCCAGGCGATCCAACACCTGAGTTCTTAGCTTACGCACAGTTTTGTTTCGTATGCTCTTGATGGCGTCCATCTATATCTAAGGAATATCTTAACCTCCGTTTACGGTACCCAACAGAGCAGCAGTAAGGGACTTTTCGCGCTGCCACCCGATCGCGCAAGACCCCCTGTAGGGCCTCGTCACTGCTCCAAAAACCCCACCCCCCCTGGTGTTTTTCGATTCGTGATTTTTGGCAATGCCGGCGATTCGCGAGTCCCCCTTACTGCTGCTGAGAGAAAGAGAGAGAGAGAGAGAGAGAGAGAATGTGTGTGGGTGAGAGTGAGAGGACTAGTATAGCTTAGGACCTAGGATTAGAACACGACCACATCAGCTACGCTGTATATAACTTATCGTGTATAAATAAATATTATTATTATTATTATTATTTATAAAGGAAAAAAGATGCAATAAAATACATCAATCAAAATATTCCAACAATTTAAAAATGTAAATAAACAATAAAAAATAACCAAACAACAAAGTGAAATCCAAAATTTTAAATTTTGGCAAGGGTAAAATGAGCTCTAAACACCCAAATACTCAAGTCATTGAGGTGTAAAGCTAAATCGCCTCCAATGTTTTGTGCATAAAACTTATATATATACTTAGCTTTTATTTTATCAATGCTCCCACATTTTCTAATGCGATCAATCAAAATATAAGCATGAATAGAAATTCAAATTGTTTCCTTTATTTAAGTTGTTTACAAAAGATGATATTAGTCGATCTTTCCAGTGTTTATAAAAATTTTGAGAAGACTAAAAAATAATTTTTGGGTTCCCTGTGGTAAACATTCCCATAACGGTTTTCATTAACTCTTCCCTCAAAAATATTCTTACTTATCTTTTAAAAGAAGCCTGAAGCATTTTAAATATGTGAAATTAAATTGTATTTTATTATTATTTTTTTTTAATTTTAAATTTCTCCCGAGTTTTAAATTTAAAACATCTGTTTGGTTACCCTGTGGTAGAGCCATGGAAGGACCTGGGGAAGACATGACATAACAGATGATCGGAGAGGACAAGTTAAAGAATCTGAGAAGCACTTGACGACGTTCCTTTTGGAAAGATGGCCGACGTGGCGTCTAAAACACAGCCACAAGGAACAGAAAACTACTCTCTAGAAGAGATCGCTCGTCATACCAGCGAAGGAGATGCTTGGCTTGTTCATTCAAGCAAAGTATACGATGTTAGTGGGTTTTTGGAACGCCACCCAGGAGGTCAGGATATTCTAGTGAAAAACTGTGGTAAAGATGTGACAGAAATAATGAACTCTGCAGACTTTCATAAGCACAGCAAGATTGCTTACGGGTGGCTGCAGAAATATTACATTGGGAAGGTCAAGGAAGAGGTAGGGAATCGTCTTATGGAATTTTAATCTTGGTTGGGCCGTGGGTGTTTTTTGAAATCTGTTTTGAAAGTTGATGGAACGAATGAGTAGTTTTATTAGCTGTAATTATCTAATCTATAATCGCCATTTAATAATAGATAACTTGCTTAAAACGTAGAAATTGAGAACCATTTTGTGCTTAAAAAGAGGAATTATAAGATATTAGAAGATACCTGGGCAAATAATAATAAACGCTTAACTAAAGACGAAACAATCAGCTGTCTCTTCCATTTTGGGGCAACTCAATGCATGACCATGTTGCTTTACATTGTGTAGTTTTTCATTCATGGACGTCATGAGTCGGCGTAGAAAATAAACAACGTGTTATGTATATACCACCAACGATTAAGAGTTTTTGATAAATTTTCAGAAAACTTTTTTTCTGCATAAATTTTTGTCTTTGGCTTTCAAAAGTGAATACCTTGAATATTGAAATTAATATTTCCATTGGTATCAGTTAACTTCGTGTTTGTATAACGTTTATAAACCTGCCTTAACAAATTTTTAAAACTGTGATTCTATATAGCAAATTTATCGGCTTCCCAAAAAAAAACCAACATTTTATCAAAGTCAAAATCTAATTTTTTTCTTGCCAGACTGGCAGACTGGAAGGATCCTGATATGCACCATTTTTTTAAAAGCCAGCTATATTATTATGTAATAACATGTGTATTAAAATTATGTGGACAGGCCAGGGCAGTCTGAAGCCTTGTTCCTGAAGTTTAGTCTTTGTTTTTTAAGTCCCCTTACCTATTTCATTCTTGATCGTACAAGTTAATCTTGAAAACATTCAAATACTAAGTTGTTGTAAAGCATTTGTGGAATCACACCATGTTTCCATCAGATTTATTAACTGTTTCATGCTGTTTGAAGATGACACAACTCAAGTTTTGTCAGAGATATATGTTTTTATAGGCAAAGATTTATATGATGGGTGCTCTGCTGTCAACCAGTGCTATGCTGGTTAAATGTGTGGTCGCAATTATTTATCTGTAATGGTTTCTGGCATTTATAATAATTATAAACATATGTAGCTCAGAGTACACACTAGTACACCTTAATTTTGTACCTGGATACTATCAATTTTTACTGTTAGAAAATTTTGTATTGATATTATTAACTTAAGTGTAATATGAAAAGCTATCACTCATTTGTTATGAAAACTTGATGATTCTAATATAAAAGATCTTAATTAAGCAACCTTTTCTTTCAGGAGAAGAAACAGATTGACAAAGCTAACCTTGATAATGTGTGTGTTGATGGATGGAGAGAGGTAAGGAAACCTTTCTGTATACATTAGAATTCTATTAACAAGCTTTTACCTCTATTTAGTAGCTAGTTGCAGCTTCCCAGAGAGGGGTTTTGCATTGCTTTTTAGCTTGATTAACTGGCTAATTCACAATGAACATAGGTGTGGCTTAATAAAAGTTTGATTTTATGTGTAATCGAATTTTACAGCTTAAAACATAATATTTTGGTTAATCTTTTTTTGGTGTTTTATTTTAGACATAATTTCATTAAGGTAAAAAATCTTCTAGTCTATCTAGACTATAACCACTCAAGGCTTGAATATTCATTGTGTACATAAATATAAAAGCTCATTAAATTTAACAAAAGCTTGAAAATAAAGAGACAGTAAGATTTAAAGTAGTTCAAATCATCAAGTGTCATTGTCAGAAACACTAGGTTTATTTCATATTTTTAAATTACTGGTGCCATGTAATAACATTAAGTATTTTTTCCACATTCCACTTGATATAGTTCATTGATTTAAGAAAGATAGTTTACATTTCAAATTAAGTAGTTTGCCTGTGCACTCAACTGTAACTTTAAAAGCATTTGAAAAGAACCTCAACATAAAAATGCAAAGACATTCATTCACGGTAGTATAATGGATGGATGGTATTTACATTTCTATAAGGAGGAAACTTCACATGTATATTATTTGGCTAAGTTTAAAAAAACTAGTGGAGCACTTCACAGCAGCTATACCAATATAGGGCAAAACAAATGAAATCAATCTCTTTTCATGAAAAATGCATACTCTTAACTCGGACCACAGTGGGGGACTATCTGCTCAAACTCCTCTTTAGGATTAAAACTGGAAAATTAGATGATAAATGTTTACTAAATATATGTATTAATTATATAAAGGCTTTGCACCATCAAGTGATGGCAGTTAACAGGAGGCACAACAATAGTGTTCCCCCCTGGGAACCTGAATTTTTTTCCAATAATGTAAATCAAGTAAGACCATAGTCAATTTCTCACCTCCTGTCATGGCTGCCATCATGTGATGGTGCAAAGGCATGGCCGGAGACACAACAATAGTCTTTTACTCCTGGGAACTTGAATTATTTCTCATGTAAATCAGATTAGAGCCGATTCTATTGTTCCCTCCTCCTGTCATGGCTGCCATCATGTGATGGTGTAAAGTCCCTTTTTTGATGTTCATTTTTCTTATTTTTTCAGGACATGGTTGATTGGAGCAAACCAATGCTTGCTCAAGTTGGAAAGTTAGGTTCTGATTACCTCAAATGGGTCCACTCACCTGTGGACCGACCCCTCCGCCTTTTCCATTCAGATTTTGTAGAATTCTTTTCACGAACGCCATGGTTTTTTGTCCCCCTCATTTGGATCCCAGTGGTTCTCTACACTTCAGTTTTGGGTCTCAATCACCTTAATAAAGAGTATACTAGCCTCTATGAGACTCCATCTTTCCCTGTGGCCCTAGCTGTCTTCTCTTCGTTGTTCATTCTTGGTTGTCTTCTGTGGTCGCTGGTTGAGTATATCCTGCACAGATTTCTGTTCCACCTGCTTCCACCTGCTGACTCGCCATTTTGGATCACATTTCATTTTTTCCTTCATGGCCAGCATCACAAGGTTAATATATAAGAGAACAAATAATTTTTACATAACAAAATTGAAACCAATGTTTTGTTTTTCGTTTTTTGGAGGATTACATTCTCCAAAGTGATAAAAAAAGAACATCACTAATGATCATTCTATTTCTCTTATTGTTCATTTGAATCATGCAAATGTTTGTCAAACCACGCTATAGAATATAACGTTGATGCTCATGATTGTATAAACGTGGCTTTGACTGTCCATGTTGCTCTAATTGCATTAATGAATTTACTATTTTTGCTAAATGATTGTCCATGAATGCAATTGTTTGTCAATGGTGTTATTGAAGTTTCATTAAGTGTAAAAGAAAATACATTTCATCTCCATGAATGTCTGTTCATGCTATTGTTTGTCAAGTTGATGCTGTTGAATGTTCATGTATATTTAAATATCGTTATTGAAAGCCTATTCAACACTAATGAAGTTTATTGTGACATTAATGAAAGTATGTCCACCTTATTGATGCAACAGTCAACATGAATGAAGTATATTTTCTGTTATTGGACAGCAAAAGGTGTAATACTTTAATCTAAAAGTCAGCGCAATATTTATGTCCATGTAACATCTGATCTCTTTTGTTTTCATTAATTTATTCAGGTCCCATTTGATGGAGCCAGGCTTGTGTTTCCACCAGTGGCTGCTTCAGTCTTTGCGATAGGATTCTATGCTTTGTTTAGTTGTACAATGTCCCCTGGCTGTGCTCATGCCATCTTCTCTGGGGGCCTTCTAGGCTATGTTTTCTATGATTGCATACACTACTACCTTCACCATGGCTCGCCTGCTCAAGGTGGCTACTTCTATAACCTCAAAAAATACCATGTTCAACACCACTTTGAAGACCAACAGATGGGTAAGTTAAATCTCTTTGAAACACATATTAATCTATTATAATCATAATCATGATGATTTATGTTATTTTATTAAATAAATAAATCTTTTTGTTTTCTTCATATGCGGCCAAAATGTTGCCAAGTCCCTCTGACCCGAGGCTAATGCTTATAAATATGTGTACTGTATAGGACACACTTGACTCTCACTTCCACTACAATTAATATTTCTAAGTACACCAGAGAGAAACCCTTAGGGCATGTGATCATGAAGGGAGAGACATCAAACCAAACTCTATTGACACATGGTATTGCAGAATTTCCATCAAACCTGTGACCTGACCCATTTCAGACCACGTCATCCCCTAGAGTGTCATTACTTTGCAAAATGAAAAACACAACTCAGATTCTTGTTCTCAAGAGAATGACACATGGTTTTGAAATGGGACAACATTACATCATACACCCAAGTAAGACCTATTTATTAATGGTTTATTTATTGCTTAATAATGACAGGCTTTGGCATATCCAGCAAGTTATGGGACTATCCATTCCATACGTATCCAAACAAAGACAAAGCAAGTTAATTTGCAAGGAATGTAGTCATGATTGAATAATTTAAGGTAATAATAGTTCCTGTTCACATCATCTTTCTTCTGTGAGATGTATGTTGAAATTAGATTTCTTGTTCATGTGTTGTTGTGGTTACCCAGTCGCCTTTTAGTAAATCACTGTAAAGCAGATATCAATCTAGCCTGCATAGTGGCACTTTGGAGAGGGAAGGAGAAAGGGACTGGGACCGACCTCCACTCCCCTCTACCCAAAGCACTGCTACGCAGGCTAATATAGATCAGTCTTACAAGTTGAAGCTAACAGTACAAACAGTCATGTATTTATCCCACTCTCATATAATTTCATCTAAAATATTTTTATGAAGGAATTGAAATATACCTGCTGGTTGATTAGGAAGCCATGACAACATAACTGCACAGCAAGCAGAGATCTTTTTTCTCTTCCTCCATGAAGGCTGCAGCTAAAATGGAGGGCAAAAATTCCTTAAAGAGGGGTAGTGACACCACCATAAGACAGTATTGTCAAAAATTTGTCCAAGGAAAATCTGCAAGTAGAGTTAATTTTACTTAGTGGTGTTCAACATATTATATTACTACAGTAGTAATATGATATCCATCATAATTTATGTTATATGCACTCATACACAGCTACGTTATAATTTTATATCATATAAAATCATATATACATTCATCACACTCTTAATTCAGACAGACGAATGAATCTTGTTTCTTTCTTAAAATGATGTGGTTTTTTTTTAGATATAATCTTTGAAATTTATGAATTTCCTTCAACGTACTATGTACAGAGATTTTTCCAGCAAACAAAAAAATTTGCCAGAGCAGACTTATAATTATTTGTTGTTTAAGAAAAAAATTACTCCATATGAAAAATACTCTCACTGAATCATATCTGTCTTTAGTTGATGCTCTTTGGACAAGTTTTTTGATATAGACTGTTGTCAAAGTTTTTCTCTCATTTCTAAGACTCTGAAACTTATACACCAAACCAACCTATACAATAGAAAATATGGTAATTTTAATGGTTAGCAATCAATAAAATCCAGCAATTGCACATTTAGAATTCACATCTCAAAAAAAAAAAAAAAAAAAAAAAAAAAAAGATATCACATAATAATTTAACTTATCACTCAGTATACTGAGCAATAGACTACGGGGACTGTGGAGCAGAGTTTTGATAAATGGGGGGAGGGAATAGTTATCACAAATCACACGACTTGTTTCAGTTTTAAGATATTTTTAAGGGCGAGGGGGGAGAAGTATATATTCTCCACAGTCCTGCCCTGTCCACAGTCCCTGGACTTAACATATTTATAAAGGTTCAAAATTACGGGAACACTTTCATCACACAGCATGCAACACTATATTACATGTAATTTTAGTTTCTTAACGTAATTAACTGTCACAGGTACAGATTTGGAAAATAGTTTTAATTGGTGAAGTTTCCTCTTTTACATTTTTTATTTTGTTAATGAACTGCAGTCCATGAACATTTCAATCAAACCTCCAAAAGGTTGATTACCAGAAGTCAATATTCATTTGAAGTAAATACTTAAGTGTAGGACTTCAGGTGCGCTGCCGTAACTAATAAAATGACAAGAGGTGTAAACTACAATAAGTGGACAATATAATCTAGGAATGTATTCAATAATTCATATCTATAGGGGTAGCAAGTCACATATTTGTAAGATATATATTTATTAATTGTCGATGACTAGCACAATTCAACTGGGGTTTAAAATCAAGTGAAACTATTGAATGTGTGTAATTGCACTGCAATAGAAATAAAAGTTTAACAGTAAGAACGCTTTGTTGTTTAGTGACTACTGTGCAGAATTAGTTTGAAAACTAGTGGCCGTTCCGAGGTTGAGGAACAAAATTAGGTGAAATTGGCATCACAGTGCATTGAGGGACAGTTTTAGGGGACATCCAATATGGCGTCTATTTTGTCTCATAAAACAGTCCCGCAATGCAATGTATTGTCAATTTCATTTTTTGGACTTATTTAACTATTCAGCAACAATGCGCGAAAAGAATTTCATTCTTTTGACTTATTTAACTATTCAGAAAGGTTGTGCGCTACAAATTTTATTGTTTGAACTTATTTAACCATTCAGCGACGTTGCGCGCTACGAATTTCATTTTTTGAACTTATTTAACCATTCAACAACGTTGCGCGCAACAAATTTCATCGTGTGAACTCCTCTGTAATGTTTCGTTGCCCCTACAGTATCTACGACATTACGCGCAACAATTTCATGTCTTGAACGTATCTATAACTCTGCAACGTTGCGCGCAAGAAGTTTCATTGCGTGAATTTGTGCGCAACAAGTTTAATCGTGTGTACTCATCTGCAACTCGACAACGTTGCGCGCAACAACTTTCATAGTTTGAACTTATCTAACGACTCAGCAACGTTGTGCACGAGTTTCATCGTGTGAACTCCTTTGCGGCATTACGTGAAACAAATTTAGTAGTCTCTTACGCGAAAGAATTATCATCTTTTGAACTTATCGAACAGCTCGATTAGCAGCAAATTACGCGCAAGAAATTTCATGTCAGAGTCTGCAGCGCTAATGACAAATGACTTGCGGTTCTCACCCTATGACGTTATTTTTTGCGTACCTCTGGCCACAGACTTGGGTGGAATTTCCTCATGTATGGTTTCCTACATGTCAAGTTCCGTCACCAGCAACTTTGAACGCAAGCGCTGAACTCTGTTGCGAGTCTTCATTAACGTGCAATATAAAGTAACATTTCAGCTGTAACACGGTAATAGATTAAATCGTGTGGGCCGCCTCCGTAACATTGGGCGTAATGGAAATGGAGTGTTATTCTCACCCAGCGACATGCGAGTTCTTATTGTCCTATGCAGAATTTGGCCGAGTAGAGTTTATTATTATCGTTTCGTTATGGAGAAAATTGTTACCTGTTATGTCCCTCGAAATATCTTTCAACAACGTTGCACGACAATGATGCATATGACTATAATTACCTTTACCGACCCGTAATTTTATTTAACACTTCGCCACCCACCCTCTGCTGGTTTATGGAGAAATGCAAATTCCAATAGTTTTATTTCTAAATCATGTAGCAGAAGTTTATTTCTTAGAAAACGAATTATTATTCCGCTTATACACTCGATGTAGCATACACTTAACACATACATCTTTAACGAGTGACAAAAACACATTTCATAGGAAAAATATTATTTTGCTAAGAGATACTTTAACTGGGGCAAAATATAACAAATATATTTTCAAAATCTTCTTTATAAAACATGTTAAGACATCTACATTACAAAATATGTAGTGGAGTCCTTATTAAGTCAATTATATACTGACTACTATATACAGGTATTTCAGAAGGATTTTCTATTTCCTGAACAGTAAAGCATCGAATAATGAGCGAAGATAGAGCAGTTTTCGTATGAGTGGGATACGATACGACAAATTGGTAGCGGTACCGTATCTTACCGTAGTCGCAACTACGCGTTGTGATTGGGTGAATTACTAAAAGACAATGGGAAGCCATTTTAATGCAAGGTAGTAGACACTCATTCAATATTTTCACTTTCACTGTTAGAGACTAATCATACAATAATGGAAATCAATAGATACTGTGCCATTTGGACCGTTTTAAAATAGTACTGTTTCGCAGATATAGTATTTGTGCCCTGTTACTCACTTTTGAGTAAAATCTAAAAAGAAAGAAAGACAGTAATAATAAAATGATAATAAAAACATAGAAACGACAGAAAAGAAACAAGGAAAGGAAAGGAAGGCAAGGAGAGGAAAGGAAAAAGAAAAAATGGTTTAAAAAAATGATCATTATTCGATGCTTCTGTTCATTGGTCAGGCATTTTCTCGAATGTACAAAATTATAATTCTAAATATATATACATATTTCTAATCGAAAACGTCACTATATCTATGAACAGCTAATTCTCTTAAAGTGAAGGCATGTTCCACTTCAATCCCACTAATTTTCTGAACAGTTGCGAGTCTTTTCTCGGCATCTTTTTTTTCTTTTCCCAACCTCCAGCACAACTCAATCCTCGTATTTAAAAGTGGAATCAAATATGAACTGGAGACATTGCTGCCAATCAACTCTAGGGCAGCTTCGGCATACTGCTCAGCTTCCTTAAAGCGGGCAATTTTGTCATAAGCCACTACCATACTCCCTAACGTAGCTACTATTTCTGGTATCCCGTCTCCAAGCTTTTGCTGAAGGTGTAAAGAGTTCGTAAGAAGTCTTAAACTGTCGGTCCATTTTCCTCCACGAATATCGGAGCATGCTTGTCTCAAATCAGGAAGATAAAAAAATTCTTTGAAAGCAGTAGCATTACGCACGCTATCATTTGTATAGATGTAAGATAAAAACTTCTCAAATGCGCGGCATCTCGACTGAATGACTTCACCATCAAAGTTCTTTGACCCGTAAACTTTTTTAGGAAGTCGTACTTTGGAAATCAACTCTGGGCACACTTTCTTGAGTTCTTTGCAGAGATTTGTGAATTCAGAATAACGTCTTTCGACTACTGCTTTATCGCTGTCCAGGCCGTCTGTTTTCACTACCATGATAGAGTAGAGCTACGAAAGTAAAAGAAAGCGAGTCAAAGAAAAGGAATGTAAAAATGCCTCAACGATGCGGTACCCAAACAGCAAAAATCCAACTACCCGCCCAATTCTCTCTATTTTATCCTCTGCTTAATTTCTATTCTATTTGAATACCATTACTGGCCAAGGTTAACCTTGACCTGGTGTTCCAAGAAATGCGTTTGTCCATGAATAGATATAGAAATGGAGGTAAAGACAACGGAAACTTGTTGTTTGGCCGCAACCCTAGCGCTTTTGTCTCTCTGCCTTTTTGAAAATGTTGCTCAAATGTGCAAGTATTATACTGTTTTTGGCATAATTTTCTAGAGTGTGTTTGACCTTGGCCTTCAGCAAGTTGAGTGCAAATCACCTTGGGTTGACTCACACCTATTTTATTCTGCTGACTTAGCCTCAAGGACATTGCTTTCAAGGAAGTATGAAACGTTCAATTAAAAAATATCTAAAACTTGACTGAACTCTGTTTAGTCTACAAGATTTTGGTTCACTCTTTAAGGTCACTAGGAAATAATAATATAATAATGATAATATAACATTTATGTAGCGTCTATCCAAATCTGTTCTAGGCGCTTCACAACACAAACAAACCGTGGTAGATTTAGAGCTTACATACATCCTTGTTTCATAAATTCTAAATGAATTAGTAATTTTATTAAGTCAAACGTCTCACTACAATATGACTTCATGTATCGTAATTTCTCATACAGGGAGGGATGAGCACCATATTGAAGGGGGGGGGGGGGGCTAAGGAGCATTTTTTTAAGAGGGGAGGGGGCTAATATTATTAACTGATTTCCTCTACTTTTCTGTGGTATGTCCTCTTTATCTAGCCATCAAAATGTTGTGGACTCACGACGCGTATCTAAGGAAATTGTTTTTTTACCACAGAAAATTAAAAATAATTATTTTACTGCGAAAACGAGGGTAAAATTTGAAATAAAAACAGTTTCAAGTGTGCACATGTTTTGCTGACATAATTTATCGTAATTTATGTCCTGCTATCTCCCCCGGCTCTAGACCAATCAGAAAGCGAGAAAATCCACAAATGTGGTAAAATCTCAATTTTTTATCAAAAAAGAAATCAAACTTACTAGATAAAATAATGTGTTATTCTTGTAAAAAAAATGAAGGGAGGGCAGGGCTTTTGAATCTTAACTTTGATGATTTAACCTTTTGAACATTACAAAGATAATATTAACATATATACTCACAACATATTTGTTGCGGCCTTCCTCACAAACCCTCGTTGAGACAATTTCAAACCTGACTTTTGGTCTGAGATCTTGACTAAGTTTGCTTATACTAAAGCCTCTTGAAATACTATCGACAGGGAAATCCAGTTCATCTACATCACTGCTCTCATCCTCTTCCTCAAAAACAACTGAATATGACAGAAAATAAAGAAAGCAAGTTAGACATCATATCCAACATGGACCATGTTGCCTTACAGTATGAATAGATTTAAATTTTTGATTAAAAAAGCTATTAAAAAACAAAACTGGTGCAGCTTTTTTATTACAATTCAGGTTCTCTCTCATAATATGAACTTCACAGGTTTTTATGTCTAGTTGTTATAACTTTCACATCAGACTCAAGTAAAGCTACCTTTGTAAGTAGAACAACCCAATTATTAAATAAGGTAATGTAACAGAAATGTTTAATGTACACTGAATTATTTTTTCCTGTCATACCTAACAGCTTCAAGGCCTAGTTAGGCTTTAGTCAGCACGTAAGGCACCTATTTTTTATAACAAAAAGTTGTAAATTAACTGTCACCCGGTCAGCTCAGTAAGGTAAGACTTTGGATCTGTTGTGCGGGAGGTCGTGCTTCAAGCCTTGACCAGACCAACAATTAGGGTCTTAAAATAACTGAGGAGAAGGTGCTGCCTTTGTAATTACAAATGGTTTGACCTTCATGTGGCTCGAATGACTGTGGCTGTCCCTTCCCTAATTAATTAGAGGGATTTTAAAAACAACAACAACACTTAAAAAAGAGGACCACAAATTTATCCGTTGAATTACTGTTAAGAGCTATCATGACCTTGGTCGAGTATGTCTTCCCAAAGTGTCAAAGAAACATGAATATGAATACAACTCAAACAAAATCTGAAGTGAACAACACATGGTATGAACTGAGAAAATATAACGGTCATAAAAACCCAAGGTAAATGGGTCTATTCTGGGTAACATACAGTACTAGTCAATAATGGTTTGAAGCAAATATCAGAATTGTAGTAAGCAAAAATGTTAGCAAACAGACATGAATAGTGCCCAATAATCATTCATAAATATACCTACATGCAAAATGGGACCTAAGTTCCATGATGTATAATAGTCACTGCACGATCAAGTATAATTCTTTTTTGTTGTGAAATTGTATATAAGTCTTATTACAACTGCCAAATCATGTAAACATGATCAAAGAAACTGAAAGCATGGTTTCAATTTCCTTATAAGAGTATTCTCAAATGTACAGCTCAATGTAATCTTTTTAATTGTGACACAATATTTATCCAAATATGGTGTCAGCTATTAAAATGTGAAATATATAGAGTTCAAGGGAAAATCAGATTATGAATGTTCCAACTTTAACTCCATTTTATTTTAATGTAATTATCAAATTCAAATACTTCCAAAAATATGTAATATGCCAAAAAGGAATATTATTTTCAAGGTTAATTATGGGCTCAAGGAAAAAAAATCAGATAAAATGTTCACATTTAAAAGTATTATGCACTTAAGGGACCAAAGAAAGTGTATGTATTATAAACAGGGTGTTATTAAAACAAATATATAGGAAATTCAGGGAAATTCAGAGAAATTATGAGAAATTTTGTGAACTCCACTAGTTGAGACTCTTAGCCACTGCATGAGCTAAGTCTAAGGTTTGACTATGGTTGTGCAAAGCCACCAACTGATTAGCTTAACTGGTAAGAGCATCTGTCTTTTATATGGAGATAGAGGTTCAAGTCCCAGCCAGACCAACACTCAGGGTCTTAAAATACTAGTAACTGAGGAGAAGGTAGAAGATGTCTGTTATATGGAGATAGAGGTTTGAGTCCCTGCCAGACCAACACTCAGGGTCTTAAAATATTAGTAACTGAGGAGACGATAGCAGGTGTCTGTTATATGGAGATAGAAGTTTGAGTCCGGGCCAGACCAACACTCAGGGTCTTAAAATACTAGTAACTGAGAAGAAGGTAACAGGTGTCTATCCCTAGCAGGTCGACCTCCTTAGGGGCGATCCTAAAAATCCTTTGTGGGGAGAATTTTTTAGGGCTGCCCATGAACATTCCTGCAAAGGATAATCTAATCAACTAGTGTTATCTTCTGTATTATTAAAAACATTTTCAGACATGATAATCATATATGAAAATAAGCTGATTTTTATAAATTATTTTTATTAATTATTTATATAGTGACATTAAACTTTATCTTGCCACCATGTCCTGGCAGGTTAGCACTCATTCACATCTGCCAAAAGGACTTAAAACAAATCTATTGTGTTAAAATGCCTTGTTCTATTGTTTTATAATTCAGAAGCTCCTTTTGGCCAATGTGAATGAAAGCTAACCGTCTTGGCATAATCAATGGACTGACACCAATAAGCAGAAAATACTGGGATGGATTGCATCCAGGATTTTTACTAAAAAAGATGGTTCAAACAAGTGAACGGAACCAAAAAAGGCCTGTAGTTAAATGAATAAAAAAAAATCTAATTAGGGGGTTTGTATAGTTTTCATTTAGGGGGTTCTATTTTTATCAGCATTATTTATTATTATTATTATTTATTATTATTATCTAATAATATTGTTATTATCATTATTTTATTATTATTGCTATTGTCATTATTTTATCATTATTGCTATTATTTTTTTTATCATCTCATACTATTGCTATAATTATCATTATTAGCAACGTAAAATATGCTATACCCCAATAAGTAGACTACTAACTTGTTAGTAGTAAAATATTTTAGAGATGATGTAATAACAGCAACCAAACTATTGTCTATCAAACGTCTGAGAATGTTAATTCAAATTTAGACATCAATTAAAATAGTTGAGAGTCATATTATTTAGAAGAATATTTCTAAAAAAGAAATAAAAAGATAGTAAGCAAATATCTATCGGACTGTAGTAAAAATTCAACTAATTTATCCGTCGCTGGCTATGGATTTTAGTTACTACAAGTCAAACAAGGTTAAGAACATCTAATATTCGTGCAATGGTTTCCATGCAATACTACGATAAATAATCACACCAAAAATTGTTTACACACAAGAGAATTCAACGACATAGTTATGA
Organism: Actinia tenebrosa; assembly: GCF_029948245.1. Classification (NCBI taxonomy): domain Eukaryota; kingdom Metazoa; phylum Cnidaria; class Anthozoa; order Actiniaria; family Actiniidae; genus Actinia; species Actinia tenebrosa. The sequence goes on from NW_028292579.1 coordinate 22,298,668, forward strand.
AAGAAGAAAGTAAGAAGGGATGGAATAAAAGATATTGCTAAAATCAGATAATAAAAGCATGAAATATAAAACGACGATAGGTACCAAGCTGATTACGAAACTATTCATATTGTGGATGTTGCATATGGCATGTCAGAGCCCGTCAAAATTTAAAAAAATAAATAAATAGATTCTCGAAGATTCTACACTGTACCAACCTTCTCCTTTATTCGGCTGTGAAGGTGAGTATCCATCCTCCTTTATCATAACTAATCTGCCATTAAACATCATAGTTGAAGGTAGACTGTCCAAGTCATCACACGAACCAAGCTCTTTATCCAGCTCCTCAGCATCCGTTGGAGGAGATAATTTCTCTAAAAGTTTTGAAGACATATGTAGCAAGCTTGGTTTTTAAGCGTTGGCGTAGTTACGAGCTTGTCAAGAGCAAAAATCATTCATGTTCAGCATTATTTCCCCGGAATTTTTCGACAGGATGCCAATCGACGCCATTCGACGCCATGTTTATTTTTTGACGCCTTCGACAGGAATGCATGATGGGTATCGAGGAACGGGTATCGAGGAACGGGTATCGAGGACATCAAGCGTCGGTTAAAAATAATCAGTTTGACACGCATTCAGTCTCACAAAAAAATTAAAGATTCATGATCTTTATGGCATTACTTTTTAATAGGATTTAGGAAAAAAGACTAGAATTATCTAGAGTGTAAATCACGAGCTTTATCAGCTTGGAAATTGGAACGGGAATGCCATATGTGAGAAAAGCTGTGAATAAAGCGAATCGAAGATACGATTTCATCTACTTTTAATGGAATAAAACCTGAGACAAGATTACAACTTATTCCTTTCTTACCCCTTTACCTTATTATTTTTAAGAAACCCATAGTTTCGATGACGCGCGTCGTCAGAAGACAGTTGCCATGGCAATATGTTATGCCTTATAACTCCTGATGACGTATATTAGATATTATCCCGGTTTAAAAAACTTGTTTCCAGTATTTACTTACGTATTCCATCAAAATTCTTATGTTACCAAGGGATTTTTGAACATTTCTAAAAATTAAATGTATAATGTAGAAACGCTTTCTTTTTCGATTCGTTGATTCTCTCGACCACTAACCAAATATGTTTGCATTCATTATGAGGCTTTATCAGTTTGTTCGAAAATCGTGCACTAAACCTCGAATTACCATCACGAGGAGATTTTGAAATTAGATATCGAAGAGATATTTATGAGAGAATAAAATGATATTACAGAATCCGTCAAGGTATATTTTAATGTGGTTTTATTCAGGTTTTTCCCTCAGTACGCACCGGAAATAGATTGTGTTTTGTTTTGATTTTTATGTAAATAAGAAGGAAAATTACTTGATCACGTGCTGATTAACATTTATGACATAATAGCTCCTTATTTGGCAACCGGAACTAAATTTGATTGGTTTATCACTCGGCTTGACGGACTTTGACAGAATGTCAACATAAACACAAGAGTTTTCCCAAATTTTTATTTCGCAGTTGAAAAGAAAGTCGTAATCACTAATTTTTTGGCGCTTAGATATCGCCCAAAGCTTAACAATTTCGCTGTTTTTTCGTTTCAAGCTGATAGAACGCAAGAAAAGGAAGCCCTTCTTTTAAACAATTCATTAATTTTTAGTGCATCGTAAAGAAAATCGAGCGAAATAGCTCCCTACATAATCTCGCCCATCACAAGCCAAGAATAGCAAGGCAAGCAAGCTTTCTTGTCAACGGATTTTGGCGGACTTTTTAGCCAAATAAACATCATCGTTAGGATCTACGAAACACTCGTTTAACTCTACTCAAAGGTGAGTGCCCGCAAGCCTTAACTGAAACAAGTATTTTTAGATCTTTGGATTTCGTGCACCAAATTTTTTTTTTGTACGTACGTATGTTTTCAGCTGTTTGCATTGTGTATACGAAGTAACGCTAGTTGTTATGCAGAACCTTGATCGGATGTGTTCTTTATTCCTTCTATAGGTTTGATTATTTCGAGTAAAAGCGACCAATAATCATGTTTTCAAGTCTTACTAGTTATTTTTGGGGGGAGCAAGATGACCAAGTTGTTCACGATTGCCCTGTGAACATCGAAGACAACAGGTCGGAAGAAGGATGGATTTTGGTCGACTTGGCTTCTGTTGAAAAGCCTAAAGGTACAATTTAAGCCAGAATTAACAGTAATTATAATAAAAATGTTACTTGTATTCTTCATCATAAAAAAATTTAAAATAATATTATCTCCAATATTATATTTCGTTGTCACGGTCCTTCGCCCTTGACATTGTTTTCACCACCATTACATCACTCCCGGATTTCATCAGATCATATTCCAAACTCGTAAGTAGAAAAAAGTTCGGATAATCACATTTTTTTTCAATTTCAGACCAAGTCCAGCGTGAAAAAGATGCTGTGGCGGTTCCAGAAAGCGTCGAAGAAAGCTGGTATGTTACCCCGCCATCTTGCTTCGATGCAGGAGACATTTCTGGGGCGAACCTCGAAACTAATCCCTTGGAAAACCTCCTTATTGAACACCCTAGCATGTCTGTTTACGGCCCTCGCTCAACGATATCTTCTACCACTCAAGCCTCTAGCTCCTCATCAAGAGAGGCTAGCCAGCAAGCTGACCACGAACAAGCTGTAGAACGCAGGTCTGCTCGTCGCTCTGTGCGCTTTCAGGAACAGCTGGAGCTCATCTCCAAACGTAAGCTTGTAGAACAGCCGAAAAAGGGGTCAACTAGGCCTAACGCAAAGAATATGAAAAGACAAAACAAGGTTGAACACCACACTTCGCGTTCTAGGAGGACGAAAAAGAGGGACAGAATGGTTGGTAAACATATAGGAATGCATGGAAAAAGAGGAGGCTAAGATGTGATTATGAGGATGAAGTGAATGTGTGGGAGCAAAGTCCAAACTTTGAATATGCAACAAAAACTATTTATATTTTCTTTAGCAAATCAATCCTGAACTTAGGTAGCTTTTTTCTAAAATTAATACTGTACATAAATTAGTGCACTACTTGAAATTTTCTGAGCTGTTTTTTCGGTGTCAGAATTTCTTGATTAGAAGTTGATACAGTTAGATAGGTGTTTCTAGTAATAAATGCGAGATGAATACCTTGCGGTTTTAAAATTTCAAAAAGAAAAAAAAAATTACAAAGACGTTTGATCATACGGTATTTCTGAATTTTACTTGTATGAATTCACTTTCCTTGGAAGAGTGTTCAAGAATGTTCTAATTTAACGAACTGTGATGTAACTTGTGTTGGACCGGCAATGACGACCTTAACAGAAAGACCAAAAAAAAAGGAAAAAAATCAGCTATAATTTATTATTCACAAAAAACTAAAAAAAGTATTATGAATACTGTCAATATAATTACCATCGAACTATATAAGTGCATTCTTAATTATGTGCACGGTAAGATATGATATTGAATACAGTCTGAAATTGACAGCAATAAAAATATGTTTCTATAAAAAGAACTGTGTTGGTTTGTGTGTTAATGGGATTTTCCACCTGTGTCCGGCCTGTGTCAATAACCCTGCTGTCGGCATTTATTATGTAATGTTATTTGATTTTCTCTCCTCTAAATATAACACATTGGTTGGCTGTGGGTCTATAAATTTCCTAACATACTGGATTGCATAATTGGCCTTTGAATAATTTAATGCGGAAAAAAAATGTGTGGTACTTCCAAGGTCTGGTGCCCATCCACTACGATATCAATTCACGGTACTTTATATACAGGAAAAATTGGCCTTCAAATGAAGCTAAAAGAGTATGCTGAAAGATATAACTGTAAAGAAGCCGAGTATCTTAACTTCCGTACGCGTCCGGTAATATGGCTTATGATTTACCAGGCCGAATGAAAAGCCATATATTTATCCACCGGTATTTAAATGACTCGTAATCGTACTAATGTACGTATCCAGTAACCAATGAAAGCTGTAGTCGTCGATTGTTTCTAACCGGGCCGTGAAAAACATCGCAAAATGAATATCCGTTTAATTTTTAATGTCAACGTTCGACTTCAACACGTATGTAAAAATTATTCAGTAAATCTAAAAACATCCGATATTATATTACTACTGAGGGTCTGTGGTGCAATTTTACTTGAAATGTAATAATTCTTTATGTTGGGGTATCGGTTTCTCTCGTTATCTATTTTTGCTCGGTTCGCACTGTAAGTTAAGAAGGGCGTGGCCAATCCTAGACGCAAAATATTGCTAACGCACCGCGGATTCGGAAACTTTTAAATAGGCCAGTTTCTAGAGTTAAGAAGTAATTATTTAAGAATTGTCATTTTGACTATTAAATTGTCTTAACGGTACTTATTATTTTCCCATCATGATAAGTGGTTTGGAATGCGCGTGCTCGGGTCAAATATAGATTGGTGAAAAACGGATTTAACAATTGGTTATTGAAGCACTTAGCATTAATGGCAAACACTTATCCTGAGTGAATGTCTCTCCACAAAACCAGAACACTAAAACTTATCATACATTTTTATTCCCCAAAATTTTATTCTCTTCTGCATGCTTTACCAAGAATATAAATATTTCATCAAATTTATAGTTTATATATTAAAAAATGCACTTACTGAAACCGTAGAGTGCATATAATATATCCGTTAAAAACATTATAAAAAATTGCAGATTTGCACAAGTAAGTTCAGTAGATCGTAGACCTACAAAACTTTGCACCAATATTAATTCGTACAATACAATTTTGTTAGTTAACTTTTACACAGATATATTGTATGCACTCTAATACTACCATGCTATTGCACTCTATTGAGTAAAGTGAATTGTACAGCATTTAGCTCTTGCATGATGACAGTCTTACCGTTTATTCTTTTCTTAGTGCAATTTATCTTCACTGTTTTCATCGCTATGTGCTGATCAAGACAACAGTTGCAATGTCAGGAAATACATTGCCATCGATCAGAGTAATGTAAAAAGGTACTGAACAATTTATTTGATTGATGGTAGCCTGTTGCTTGATTTCCCTGTCACAACCGTTGTCTTAATCATTGCAGTTCTGTGATGGCTCGTGACTGCCTGTGTGAGGATACTGTATTTTCTATATCTGCCCATGGCAAGGTGTACTGTACATCATCCTTGCGTTCATGGGATAATGAATAGTTAATCAGGAACAAAATTGCTAAAAACAGATTTTCCCTATCCGAACCTTCTGATTCGTAAATTACTTCTATATCTTTTCTGCCATAAATTCCCTTTCCCAGATGCATATATTATACTTTTACATAGATACTTTTCTTTGATAAGCAGGTTATAACAGGAAAGACATAGCCAAAGGCTGATGTTTTTAATTTCCACTGCAATCCCCCTTACTAAACATTTTGATTGTAAGAAAAAAATTAATTATTAAATATGTTACTTATTAAATATTATTTTTATGTTTAAAGTCAAGTATTGCTGGCTTCTAAAACCCTAAGATAAATAATTCCAAGATCTTGGAAAAAAATTTAAAACTCAATCAATAAATAAAAAATTATCTGATAAAAATTGAAGAATATATTATTAGTACTAAGTGTAATGTCATAAAATTTACGGGTAAGTAGTTTTCAGTATGTATTTATAATAGTAGATATATACTCACTAATATATAATAACTTATTCTATATAATAAAAAGTGTTATTTTAAATGTTACCCTAAGATTGTTTTCTTGTAGCTGGGCACAATCAAATAGACATTGGTATTTCGTTTACACCCAGATTCAAACAATAGCATAATTCTTTGGTTCAAAGCTCTCTACATTAATTTTTACCAAGATAGTGAATCTGATTAATAATCTGGTCTAGCTTGGGTTCAGATAGGTGCCTATCTCAATAAATACTAAAATGTATGAAGACAAAAATAATGTCAAGAGTATAAGAATAGTTCTTTAAAAAATGATGTATTTTAGGTTATTTTCTTGGAAAACCAGTCATTTGATACTGGTATTTTAAGTATGCCATCTAATATAAATATTTATATTTTTGATACATTCCTAGTATACAATGATGCATCTGAAACAGCAAACAGCTATTATATAATAACTTATCTACTTTCTCATTCTTTCCACCTTGGCCATGAAGCTCTTGACCCTGTCAAAACTGACAGGTTTGGACCAATGGCCATCTTCCTTGAAATGCGACCCTATTATCATGGCATTAGCACTTAGATATTGGTCCACATTACTGATATCCACCCCAGATCCTATTATTATTGGCACAGACACTGCCTCATGTACTGCTAACATCTCCTTGTAGCTTGCTGGGGATCCTGTAGAGATACCAGTTATGACAACTCCATCAGACTGGAAGAACTCAGCTGCTTTTGCCATCTCTACAACATCAATGTCTCTTGTCAAGGCATGGGAACTGAAAATCAAGAGTCAAGAGATTCACATACCTATGCAGTATCAAAACGTAGCTCAGTGTGACTTCAAGCCATCAGATTTCAATTATATTTTATGAACTGTGCTTTATGAAATTTAGTCTAGAAAAGGAAATTTGAAAAATCTTGGTTAATAAGTGTGGTCCTTGAATCTATTTTCAATTACCACTTACCGTGATGCATCACAATTTGTTTACATTTTGAATCGTGTCACCACTGAAAAAACAATTCCAACATTTTGAATAAACTCTTAGATAGTCCCTAAGGCCGTAAAAGAATGTTAATGAATAGTTATTGTGCCTTAGTGCTATGTCGGAAAAGGATTTAATATGAAGTTATTATTCAATATATGAATCTTTGAATTTCATGGACCACGAAATTCATCTGTGACCGCGGTGCATCACGGTAAGTGGCAATGGGTCTTTAAAAGCGGCTAATTCTGAAAGGATGATTAGGATTAATAGACTTTTTCTGAGATAACGAGGATGATGCATTATGGTCTAGCTTACAGTAGGTACAAACATCTTTCATTCATCATGCCTTATATGTTGTTGTTTTGCAGAAGCTATAGAGCCTAATATATCATTTTTGGCTATTGTGATCAATCCCCACTGTAGGATAAGGTGTCGGCAAGCAGTTGGCCGGCCACTTACCGACACCTTCCCATCATCTTACCGACAACCAGATTTCAAATATAGTGTAGAGTATAGAAGTCAAATACAGTGATTTATGAAATTGAACTCTTGGTAAACACATTATAATCTAAGAAAAATCAAGCAGTTAGAATACCTTCTATATCTAAAACTCCTAAAAACTTTGATAAGATATGAAAGTCTGTTTTTGTGGCTGATAAAGAAATAGCAAACGGCAGTTTTGTTAAAATTAGTGATCAAGAGTAAATGTTGTAAATTATTGAACTCTAAAAAGGCCTATATTTACGGAAGCTCTGGGGGGACTTCACACTTCACACTTCACACTTCACACTTCACACTTCACACTTCGCACTTCACACTTCACACTTCACACTTCACACTTCACACTTCACACTTCACACTTCACACTTCATACTTCAAATTTAATAGTTTAAACATGATTGCGTGGTCTCCCTGTGTTTCTGTGCTTGCTGTCAAGATGGCGTCAGAGATGAAACACGAGATGAGATTTATTTATTTATTTATGCTTAAAAGTAACAACTGTAAGGTCTCCAATTTTTTTCTATTTAAATTTAACTATTTATCGTTTATTTTGTAATTTTTGTAAGACTCCAACTTCAAACGACACCAAATAGTCGGGCATAGTTTTACTAGGATCAAGGGTTCTACCGTGCAGGGTAGTCCGTTGTTTGTCGAACTTCCTCTAATAACGGGCCTTCGTTTTTTTTTGATATGAACCTCAACGATGTAATCTTGGTATTAATAAACCTAAATGTAAAAGTTAAGGGAGGTCACTATGGTACAGATTATAGGTTTGACATTATTGAGAAGCTGCACCACAGGTAACCCAACATGCATGCATGATTAATCTAAAGTTATTTGCACATTTTCCCTTTATAACCTACTTCATTACTTGGTGCCTGTACTGGGTGGTTACTAGCATGCATACTTTAAATGTTGGTTTGGTATTAGATAATGAAAAAGCCACCTTTAGAGTAGCCATTAAAGAGACACCCATTAACCAGTCACTTTTAATAATTTCTAGCTATATCAGGTACTGGAAACAGCCAATTTGGAAAGGCTGAAGAACACATTTATTGAGAATAAAATGAGTACCACATGTCATAATGTGCAATTTTGAAATTATGGTCACAAATAACAGGGCATAGCATAATTTTTGGAAATTTAAGTAATTCTTGTTGTGTTTCAATCCCCCCTCTCTTTGCTTAGAGATTTCCACATTTCTGGCAAAATGATAATAATACTTTGTTCTCAAATGTAAAAAGGAAGAACTTAGAAAACTATAATAATATTTTCCGTCCTTTCTTCACACCTGACCACCTCCCCTAATTTCCTAAGATTTTTTGTTTGACCTTTTACACACATATATACATACACACTTTATTTTCTTTTCAGAAGCATTGACAGAAAAAATACAATATGATAAAAAAGTTAAATATATAAAGTATAAATCTAAGATGATATATACTATATATACACCTGCCTCCTGGATTTTCTTTTAAGCAAATCTCTAAATGACTGATCAGTTTCTTAATGACATCATCAATTTATATTATACCAGGTGCACAGTGTTAAGGCATTAAGGATGGTGACCGATCACCAGTTTGAGGCAATGGGTTTGGCTATCGGAGAGACAGCAATGCTGCGAGCCATGATATTGCCAAGAAATAATGATTCTCAAGTCAACTCTCCAATACAAGGTATGGACTAGAAATCATTAACTCATTAAAATGGCACAATATAACACTAGCTTAACAAAAAACATTAGCCTCAAGCTAACCTTTATCTACAGGCTGCTACAGAGATTTGAAAAACAATTCCCCTTTTTGTTCATCCTAGACACATTATCTGACAAATATAGTACATAACCTCACAAATGTTCTTTGCAAGCTACAACATAGCTTTATATGGTTGCTCTCATATGACAAAAATCAAGCTGTTACTATTATTAGATTATATTTAATTATTTATTTTGGATTCACCAGCTTTGTTATTAATTTTTAAATTTCCTATCTTATTGAGTAAGAATTTTTAAAAACTACTGCCATTTTTCATGGGGTGGCCAAAGATGATCAGAATATGTCATTTTTGGCTATTCCCTCCCCATCCGCTACTCCTGTAGATAAAAACCTATGCCAAAATGCATGTAACTACAATTCTCAAACACATTAATAATTCAGGAGTTTTTCATCCAATGACCATGGTCTATTCAGTTAGGTAGATGCATCTTGTTGATACCCCAATGAAACATTGTAGGAAGATCACTAATGATATGGGAAAAAAACATCTACATTCATCCACCTGACTTAACAGGACTATAAAACACGGTTCGAGATCACTAGTGTAGTTTAAATCTACATTGTGGTTTGAATTATCAAAAGAGTTAGAACCCCCCGTTACCTCTTTAATTTCTCTCCCCTTTGCTCTGTTTGTCTGTCAAACTAACTACATACCTAATTTACATTTTTCCCCTAAGTTTTTTTTTTTGTTCAAATATTACATTCCAGCCAATCCAAATCAACCAACTGTGTAAATCAGTAGCGTAGCTAGGGAGGGGGGAGAGGGGAGGGGGGAGAAGTGCCCCCTCCACAATTTAAGAAACTTTGTTAGAATGTATCAGAAAAAATATGAAAATTCAATATTTTTTAGCTTTTTATTATGGGTGTCCACCCAAATTTTTCCTTTTCCTGGGTTCTAGCTACGCCACTGAGTGTAAATTACTAACTGGTAAGGAGTACAGGGGGTTGTAAATCATACCCCTGGTGGGCCTTCAAGTATCAAAGGGATAAAATATAAAATATGACAAATATAAATTCATTATTAGTTATTATTACTATTATTAATTTTATCAGTTCCTTTAACGGTCTCATATCAAAAAGTTTATACACCTACTTGCAGAAACGTCACAAGAAAAAAGAACATAAGTAATTTAGTGAGAAAGGAATAAATTAAAGACAAAAGAAGATCAATGAAGCTGAACTCTGAAGACAAAAGAAAGAGTTCAGCTTCAGTGATCTTCTTTTGTCAACCTAATTTATTCCTATCCCACTAAACTACAAATGTTCTTTTTTCCTATGACAACGTTGTTGCAAGTAGGTGTATGTTTTCAAGTAGTCAATTGTACGTAAATTGTTTGCGTAAAACATGGCAATATGAAATAAACTTTCCATCATTATCATTATTATTATTATTATCACAACTATGCCAAGAAATAGACTGCAATCAAAATAACACGAAAATATTATTTATTTTAGATAACAGGAAGGAAGAAATAAGGCGAGCCATCGACAAAATAAGAAACGAAAGAAAGAATGTAAAAAAAAAAAAGAGCCTGCATCCACAAAGACCGAAAGCAAAGTAAAACAGAAGAAAATAAGAATAGGATGGCTACATAGAGCACAAGGCGCCAGGTTCAAGCAAGTGAGAAGAACTGGCGGGGGCTCTATTCGTCAAATTACATACACTGATGATAACGCCATAACTGTAGAGTTCCTTAAAAGTGAAGGGCAACGCATGTTCTTTCCAGGAGGTACTTCCATACACGGTCCTTTAAAGAGCATGAAAGTTGAACTTGGCAATTTCGAGCAAGAGCCTGTCGACAAATTTTCCGACACTGAGGGAAAGGAATGCACCTACCCAGAGTACCTCCGTAGTCGAGGCCTCTATGCAAGTCGTTCGTGCATATATTTAATGACGACTGAAATACCACAACAAGATGACAAGAAAAGCGATGAGAAAGAAACGCCAACGTCAGAGTACGAGCCAATGACCAACGTTTCTACTCCAAAGTATGGTGTTTACAGTGCAGAAGGCGACTACATTGACGTAAAAAGCAATGTCTTAGATATCACATACGAAGAAACTAAAGAGTCATCATACTCTGAAGTTATCATGCGATCGTTATCTTCATATAGACATCAGTGATACGACCTACAGTGTTTGAATGATCCATTCACACAAGACACCGAACTAGATAACTACGATCCCTTAGAAAACAATTTTACAGTAACTGAGATAACAAAAGGCAACACCTGTTATATCAAGAGAAATTTTGCCGATACAGAGTCTGAAGTGTCTGAAGAAAGTTTCAGTTTTCCTCAGTGTCCTATGGACCACACATCAAATGAAATCATTCTCCATCCCCCCTCTGAAGTTTGGGGATATGACGACAACAAGCTTTTACTATGTGTTGTTGCTGCTTGCCATGGAGACCCTGCCTATTATAAATGGTATCTTGATGGAGAAATAATCAAATAATCAAAGAAGGACATGGTTTGTGTTGCCTTCCGGTTGGTGCAACTGGGGATTACAAGGTTGAAGTACAAAGCAAAGGAAAAGCGGAAGTCTCAGATTCTGTGGCGGTTAAGCCTTGGAGATCCAAACCTTTGCCTAGAATAGAAGAAGTTCACGATGATGCTGATTCTAGTCTTCTTCTTTCCAAGTTGCCAATCATTGACATCAAGGATGTTGACTTCAACTCAAGAGATGAAATTGGAAGAGGTTCTTTTGGAGTGGTATATAAAGGTGTATGGGCGGGAACTCCGATTGCATTGAAACATATAAAATTGCGAAATGCCAAAAGGATGCAACCTGTTTTTGAAGCAGAAGTGCAGGTACACAGTATGCTTCGCCATCCCAATATCGTCCAAATAATGGCCATGTCCCTGCTCAAGAATTCTGTTTACATAGTGTCAGAATTAGTGGACGGGTTTAACCTAGAAGATATTTTTATTTTGTGATAAAAGTTCTGAAGCACACAGCCATCGAGAAATGCTGCTTCAAGGCAAAGTCCTTGTTGCCAAACAAATATGTCAAGCAGTGACCTATTTGCATCAACTGAAACCTGCAGTAGTGCACCGCGACATCAAGCGAGCAAATGTCCTAGTTGACAAGAAATCTGTTGCGACGAAACTGTGCGATATGGGACTGAGCAAAATCAAGACAGGAATAGCAACCACAGCTACCAATGGAGTCCCGGGTACGCCGAGTAGTATAGGGAATGGGGGTTCCAGCGCAATCTCAACACGGGCAAGACCCGTGTCAAAAATCCACCTACGGACAATCCCCACTCCAAGTGTGGTTGGGGGCAACAGCGCAAATATGTTAGTCTATATATGGAGTGCGAAGAATGTAAGAGAACTTTTAAGAAAGAAGCGGATTTGAAAAAGCATTTGAAAATGAAGACGAAGTGTATGAGCAGTTATGATTGTGGATGTGGTAAGAAGTTTGAGACTAAGGTTAAGTTGTTTTGGCATTGTCAGGACTGTGAGTACGACTACGACGACCTAAAAAGTGCTTGGTATTAGGTATAAAATATTTCCTATTATATAGATGGAATCCCAAAGCAACTTCAGCACGGTGTCAATACCCGGTAACGGTGAGATTGACGTTAGACAGTTTTGGCGTCAGTCAGAAAGGAAGGTTAAAAGGACTCTCCGAAAAGGTATAGAAGAATTAGGAGCCCTGAAAGCGAGCATAATGGTAGAAGTAAGTTTGTCAAAAGACGAGGTAATGACGACAGCAATGTTGCGATCAAAGTCGTTAGTGATATTAGAATCCACGAATCTGGATAGGTCACTCAGTGAAGCCTTAGAAGCAATAATGGAGTCGCTGTCTAACTACACGAAAGAAGGATCGGGTTGGACAGTAGAGGAGGTTGAAGGAATAGAGATAAGTATGGCCAGGTACGTACCCATACGAGGGGGGAGTTACGTACCGCTACCAACGTGGGTAGAAAGGAAGAAGGCTATTGTAAACGTGAAGAATGAAGACAATCGATGCTTTATGTGGGCAATCAGGTCTGCACTGTATCCAGCAGAGAAGGATCCCTGTAGGACAAGTAAGTATCCCACAGATGATTTAGAGTGGGATGGTGTGGAATTTCCCATGCAGTTGATAGACATCCCCATATTTGAGGAAATAAACGATCTAGCAATTAACGTTTACGGAGTCAGAGAGCAGACGATAGTACCGTTAGTTCTGTCAAAAAGTAAAGGAGAGCGCGTACATTTATTCTACCACGGCGGACACTACTCATGGGTTAAACACATTAGCAGACTATTCTACAGACATACTAAGCACAAAGGCAAAAAGTACTTCTGTGACTGCTGCTTGCTGTCATTTACATCCTTAAATACCCTAAAGAAACACGATGAGATCTGCCGCGGAGTCGAAGAAGTGGCGCAACGGATCCAGATGCCCACCAACAAAGAGCTTTCATACGCAGACCATCAAAAGCAGATGCAAGTGCCTTACGTGATATATGCAGACTTCGAAGCGTTGATAACTAAGGAAGAGCAGAAACGTGGTGCCACGAATAAGGTAGGATTACACGAGATCTGCTCCTTTGGTTACATAGTAGTCAGATCAGACGGTAAAGCAAACCCTCCTGTGATTTACCGAGGTAAGAACGCAGCTAATGAGTTTCTAGAAGCATTGCGAGAAGAGGAGGGGGAGATAAGAGAACAATTAAGACGTCCAAAGAAGATGGAATTTACCAAAGAGAACCAGGAGGCTTTTAACAAGGCAAAAAAATGCCACATTTGTCAACATACGCTTCTCCAGTTTGGAAGACGAGCCAAGAAAGCGTGGGATGAAGATGGAAAGTATTTAGGAGAAGCTCATTTTAAATGCGGGAAGTATGCTAAGAAAGGTGAGAAGCCGGGAAAGCCCTCCACGCACTGCATTCACTGCCACAAAGCATTCGTTGAGGATTTCTATGTGGATAAGGTTAGGGATCACTGCCACATCACTGGTAAATACAGAGGAGCGGCTCATTGGAAATGCAATATAAACTTCAAAGTAGATCCAGAAATGGAAATACCCGTGTTCTTTCACAACCTCCGCGGTTACGACTCCCATTTGCTACTACAAGGAACAGACGGCTCCGACGTCAAATGCATACCCAACAACAAAGAGCGCTACATGTCCGTAACTGTGGGTAAGCTAAAGTTCTTAGATTCGCAGCAGTTTATGGCGGACTCCTTAGCAAACCTCGTAAAGTATAACACCAACTTTCCCATTTCCAGTCAATACGGCGCGGAAAGGAAAGGAGTCTACCCATACGAATACATGGACTCCTGGGATCGATTCAAAGAGTCCCTACCACCCAAAGATCGCTTCTACAGCACCCTAAACGAGTCCGGCATAAAGGATGAGGAGTACCAGCATGCGTTAGACGTGTGGGAAAAGTACTCCTGTGAGAACATGGGGGACTACCACGACATCTACCTACGTTCAGACGTAGTGCTGCTTGCAGATGTTTTCCAAAGCTTCAGAAAGATGGCTATGGAATATTACGGATTGGATCCCGCTAATTTCTACACGGCTCCTGGGCTCAGCTGGAGTGCTTTGTTAAAGAAGACAAATGCGCAGTTGGATCTCCTAACGGAGTACGACATGTATCGGTTTATGGAAGACGGTATTCGTGGCGGCGTATGCGGACCCAGCCGACGTTACGCCCGCGCAAACAACCCCTTAGTAGAGCACGACCCAGAGAAACCAACCACATACATTTACTACCTGGATGCGAATAACCTTTATGGTTGGGCAATGTCACAGTACCTACCTGTGAGAGACTTCGAATGGGATCCAGTGAAGCCGATAGACTTCTACATGCAGGTAGGAAAGGAGGAAGACAAGGGTTACGTCTTAGAAGTGGATCTGGAGTACCCAGAGCGCCTGCACGACGAACACAATGAGTTCCCCTTAGCACCAGAAGCGATAGAGATACCATTTAAGCAGCTAAGTCCGCTGCAAAAGCAAATGTGCCCTGGTTACAAACCGTACAGGAAACTAACTATGAACCTGATGGATAAGAAGAAGTATGTGGTACATTACCGCAACCTGCAGTTCTACGTGCGACACGGAATGCGCGTAGAGAAGATCCACAGAGTCCTAAAATTCACGCAGGAACCCTGGATGCGCCCCTACATTGACTTTAACACGCAAAAGCGTACCGCAGCGAAAAATGACTTCGAGAAAAACCTCTTCAAACTGATGAACAACAGCGTGTTCGGAAAGACAATGGAGAACATCCGCAAGCGCGTAAGCGTAAAAATAGTCAGCACCAAAGAGGAAGCAGAAGCATACGTGTCACAGCCAGGCTTCGTTAGATACGTAGAAATGCTGAACTTCTACGTGATTCACATGAAAAAGGCAAACCTCTTACTAAACAAGCCCGTTTACACAGGCTTTACGGTGCTGGATCTATCGAAGCTGCTTATGTACGAGTTCTACTACGATAAGCTTAAGCCAAAGTACGGAGACCGCTGTCGCCTCCTGTACACAGACACCGACTCCCTAATTCTAGAAGTGCAAACGGAAGACGTTTACAAAGACTGCCTCCCCGACATAGACGAGTACGACACCAGCGGTTACCCGAAGGAGCACTTCCTTTACTCTGCGAAGAATAAGAAGGTAATTGGGAAGATGAAAGACGAAATGTTAGGAAAACCCATCGTGGAATACGTGGGTCTGAAACCAAAGATGTACAGCGTGCTAAAGTTAGACGGCGTAGAAAAGAAAGCTAAAGGCGTAAAAAAGTATGTGGTTAAGAAGGACATTACGCACGAGTCCTACCTCAACGTATTACGAACACGCAAGGAACAGCGGCATAAGATGAACAGCCTGCGCAGCTATGGTCATCAGATACATAACGTCACGCAGGAGAAGGTGTCACTGTCTGCATTTGACGGTAAGCGATGGATGTGTGATGACAGAGTGCATACGATAGCATTCGGACATCACACGATAAGCAGTTCTTCTTTGACGAACCCACGCGTGGGACCATCATGAAGATAATACAAGATGGGCTGACCCTTCTTAGCTATCGCACTTCGGATCTGGTAAGTTTCCAAAGACCAATTAGGATCCGTAGCTCTTTTGGATCCTCCTTCTAATTCACCCGGCTCATAGAGATATCGAACCGTGACATTACCTAATTTCTTTTCATGGGGGAAGACCGCCCTCGAACTTCTGATGAAGGACTTGTGTTCCACGTGTTTCTTTTTTATGGCATCCCTGGGTTTCATTCCCGTAGCCCTGGCCGCCTCGTTGTTCGAAGCTGCGACGACCTGGGGGAGCCTCTGAGTCCATTCCCTATTGCGTTTGGAGGGATCTTCCAGCTCTTTCCAATACTGGTATCCAAAGAGACGCTCGGCCAGGGTCTTATTGAATCTTTCGACAATGCTTTGACCCCTGTGGTACTCTGCTTTAGCTCTTCTAATCTTAGTGTCGTGGTCTTTCAGGGTCTTGGTAACCACGCCCATAAACTCCGTCCCCGCATCCACTTGCAGCAGCTTAGGCCATTTCAAGACGCGCTTATAAACCCTACCTAGGGCTTCTGCGACTTCCCCAGAATCCTTGCTGGTTATAGGTTCGGCGTCCTTGTATCTGCTTGCGATATCGACTACGGTCAAAGCGTACCTATAGGTCTTCTTTCTCACCTTATCGTGCGGCAAGAAAAGCAAATCCGCCTGATGAACTTCATTGGGGGTATTTACGGTGAAGCTGGGCCTGGGAATGTAC
This sequence comes from Actinia tenebrosa, assembly GCF_029948245.1. Taxonomy (NCBI): domain Eukaryota; kingdom Metazoa; phylum Cnidaria; class Anthozoa; order Actiniaria; family Actiniidae; genus Actinia; species Actinia tenebrosa. The sequence continues at coordinate 22,315,283 of NW_028292579.1, forward strand.
TTAGGCACGGGAAGATAAACCTGCCAGAGGGTTTGTTTTTTCAACCAGTTCTTAGCCGTTTCGTCTGATACCCTGGCCGCGGTCGCGAGTTTCTTGATAGCTGACGCTCCTCTCCAATAGCCTTCCGGCCCATAGTAAATCCTTTTAAGTTTGTCCTCTACGCGGCCCATTATATGAATTCCAAAACAAGATTGATATTGCGTCCGTTAAAATCCACCGTCTTTCCGTCCACTTTAATGGTAATGTTTATGCTTTCTACCAAATTAGACAAATCATAGCTCAAAGAAATGGGAGTGTATTCTACTGGGTCAAATGGATTACCTTTGGGTAGAAACTTGGACATAAGAGAAGACTTTTCTCCATTGTTGTAACTATGAACCAAGTCGCAATAGACTTCATAAGAGGATGCGACTTTCCATTTTACGTCAAGTTGACCATTGATCGTGGTACTAGTAAGGCCCAGGAGTTCTACCAATGAACTGCCCTTTAGATTGGCACTCCCACTATTTTTCTTGAATTTCATTTCATGGGGTAATCCTGTGGTAAGAGTATATCCATGCTTTGCTAGCTCCTTAGCCAGTGTTATGGGGGTGTAATGGGAATCTGGCAACTTTGGCTTTTGGGAATTCACAACGACAAAGCCATTAATTAAATTATACCAAGAATTGTACAAAGAGCAACTAACCAGCCGGACCCTTTCCGCGCGGATGGGAGGATTCAGATAAGTAGTAAAGTTATTCTTGTCGCTTTCCAAAAAGACGATCATTATATTCTAGGCGCCAAAGGCGCCACTAGAGGCTAAGCGCAGCTTAGACTAAATACGCCAAAGCTACGCCTCCCGCCAGCCCTGCGACTCCTACGAAGACCAACTCATTGTCTTTTCGTTTCTTAGAAGGCTGGTAGTAATTCTTGAACTGAGGCTTTTTCATTCTAAAGTCGGGGTGTGCTTGCGCATAAAGTTTGAAGGCGTAGTCTGTGTTTTCGAAGTTCTTGTCTGCCTGCATTTTGTCTTGGTAGTTCTTATCCAACCAATCCCTGTAAGCTTGTCTTTTTTCATTCCAAGCTGCAACGTCCCTTTGATATTTCTCCAGCGCTAAGTCGTGTCTCTTCCTCTCAGTGGCTAAATCTCCGCTTTTATCACCTCTAACTAATCTATCTAAATATTGGCCACCATAATTAGCTCCAGTGAATGCTAAAGCTGCAATGACTCCACCTGCGACTAAGCTAACCATTATACATTAGGTAGGTACTTTTCCTTCCGTAGATAATCCTTTACCATGATAGCCCCGCCAATGGCAGCGGTCATCTTAGCAAAATTAGCGAAGCTCTTGCTTGGGTCTTCAGTAAAGTCTTCTTTGAGCACTTTCTTACCTACCCAACCAATACCCGCAACGATGGAAGTAATGATAGCTGCTTCTTCAACAGTTTTCAACAACGCGGTCGACATTATATTACAAAGCGAGAAGGAATATCTAGGGGTGATAAATCTACTCCATTTCAGGGATCTTACTTTTTCTAACAGCCGGTTCCACAGGTGCGTGATATGTTGGCGGCACATGCACGGCCTCCCACTTTACTTTTGGCTTCGTAGCCCGCCATTGTAAGTAGAGGCTGCCTGCTGCTATAGCAACTCCTAACGCGCCAATGACGTACCCAGGATTAATAAAGGATTCCTCTTCTTTTTCTTCCGCCTTTTCTTCTTTTTTGGCTTTGTTCTTTTTATTCATCTCCGCGAGCTTCTTACCGGCAGCGACTCTGCCTGGAGATTTAACCTTGGTAATCTTGGTATCTTCTACGGGTGGTTGTTCTTCGGTGCCACTCATCTTATATTAAGGGACTTGAAGGACTTGACAACGACTTGACAACGACTTGACAATGACTTGACAACGACTTGACTAAGTACTTGAGGTGACTTGACTAAGTACTTACGAATGACTTAACTAGGTACTTGAGGTGACTTGACTAAGTACTTACGAATGACTTAACTAGGTACTTGAGGCGACTTGATCAGGTACCTCAGCAAGTGCCGCCTGGAAGACCTTTTCGACTTCTCTATCCTTCTTGAAGTCCTTCCAAGACACCAGTACCTCCTTCAAGTCGACGTGCTGAGCTACGTGCAAAGCCGCAGAGGCGACTGCCATTAACTTACCGCACTTCAAAGACAACCACCCGCAGGTTATCTTAAGTTCTTGGGATATGACATAGTCATCTCTTATGTCCTTCTGTAGTTGCTCCACGTCGTCTATGGGCAGCGCAAGTCCGAGAAGCTTGGTGGCAAGTCGGATAGCGGAGTCTGCTACGGCGTCCGTGGTCTTACTTGCAAGGGCGGCCTCGTACCTCTTATGGAACTTTTTGACTTCCTCTTCCGACAGCTTATTAACCTGCTCATGGGTAAGTTCCTTGCCTATCATTTCTTTGCACTTCCCAGAAGACACAAGAATGTTAAGTTGTTCCTTGAGGTTACTTTCATCTAACTGTGTGGGGACTTCATCTATGAGCTGCTCAATGTCCATATACATTAGGAATCATAGATTCCAACCGTGTAGGGAAACCTCAAAGAGAAGATCATTTTGGAATGTTGGTGCGTTTTTAAATGCCGCATGTATTCGTGTAACTGGTCCTTGGATATCTCACCGCCGTAGTCAGAAAGGATGGTTTCCAGGTCAGACTTACTTGGAGTATAAAATACTATGAGAGAGCCTATGTTTTCCCTGAAGGGCTTAGAGACGCTGGTAAGCTGCTGCGAGAGCAACCAAACGCTGATATTGTCGTGTCTGCCGCTGAAAGCGAGCTTAACGAGCTCGGAGGTGCGTCTTTTTACGTCGTCCCCGCAGGCGATGTCATCCAATATGAGTAAAGTCTGTGTATCTTTAGGGAATTGCTTATGCCAGAACTTAAGATGGCTGGATAACTCGTTAGGGTCTAAGATATCTACGAAGAAGTCGTCATCTTTCACTCCTATGCCCGTCCAGGTGCGGTTATTCACGTAGGTGGGGCACAATAGCACTATGTAGTCGAATCGGTATCTAAAGGGTCCTAATAGCTGCTCCACGATGAACTGGGTCTTTCCGCAGCCGGTGGGTCCTACTATCAGAGCGTTACAAGGAATATGATTCGGATCCATTATATATACAATGGACCCAGTGGACGCAGTGCAAAGAATTGTCGCCGACGCAAAAGATAAAAGAGACACCATAAAAATGCAAAGGGAAGAGATAGACCGGTTAAAAGAGCGCGTACAGGAATTGTACGATGAAATGTGTGGTCTGAAGCGTGCAGAACGGTTTGGCGCGCTTTTGACAATGGCGGGCTGGGCTAAGGAGTCCATTAAGGACTTCATTCGATATCCCCCATAGATATATGGACTGCATTACGTGCGAACTACCTGCTGACTGCATAATCCCTCCCAAAACACCGATACCCAAACCGTGTAAAAAATACACCTGCCGTCACTGTAATAAGGTATTCTCTGAAGAAGACTTCGTTGGACATTGGTGTCCCGCGGATACTAAAGCACAAAGGACTTTAGACGACGTTCGAGAAGAGTAAGAGGTCGCAAAGAAGATCTTACTAAGCCCCCGGCAAGGGGAATTAGCATAGGTCTTTCTTTTTTATTGTTATTTTGTTAAATGCTGCAAAGAGGTCTCAAGCAAGGACCTATTTTTTATCGTTATTTTGTTAAATCATCGTAATCGAAGAATGGTTAACATGATTATCTTTTTGCTGGTTTCAACGATGAGAAAGAATGATGCCTCATCTTTTAATGGGGGCTTAACAAAATAACAAGAAATAATAGACCCTATCCTAAAACCCTCTTACAGGGTTTAACAATTTAACAATAAAAAATAAGGTGTATATAATGAAGTGCGTGCAATGTGATAGAGCTTTTAGTAGCAAGCAGCGACTGCAATACCATCTTTCCAAGAAAGTCTGTCAGAAGACCATCAGCACTGTTTGCGGTGACTGCGGTAAGGAACTGTCCACAGTACAGGCCCTACGATATCACCGCGAGCATAGAGTCTGCCTTAAAGGCCATTGCCACCGATGCGATGAACCCCTCTTCGAAGAAAACTGGCATAAGTACCGCTGCCGTCGCTATGACCTCACAGATGTGGTCTGCGAGACCCACGGCGATTTAGCAGAGCGATGTTGCCCCCTTGAAACCGGCCGGGTGCTCACGCGACGTAAGAAGGAGATCGACGAAGACTTCGTATGCTTCGACGACTATGAGGGTGTAAGGTGGGAGAATAGGGAACACTGGGATGGCATCTGCGACCGATGTGGCTGTATACGTAGCGGCCAACATATTTGGTGCTGCCTTTACGATGGCCCTAAGCCCTTAGATCATTATCTGTTGGTAAGAAAAGAGTGGAATCTACTTAAGGTATAATGTTACCTTACATCGCAGCGTTCCTAGGAGGTGTGACTATTACCTTATCAGCGTATGAAATGGCGGAAAAAATGAGGGCAGACACAGCAGATGACTACTTATCCGCCCATGAAGAGGATTAGTCGCACAACGGATTATCCTCCGCTCGACGTTCGATGTCAAACTTCCATCGGCCGTTTACCTTACCATGACTGCGTAGGTGTGTATATTCTTCACCCTGCAGTATGTATCTCACACAGTCAGGCGCCCAAAGGCTGTATTCCTGACCGTCGCGTTCTAAGACCAACCTCAAACGGTCGATGTCTTCGAATGCGACGTAGTTTTTTATTCGATATGAAACGCCTTGCGACAGATCTCGCCAGTGTGTTTGTTCAAGAATCATTATACCTATGAAATATTTTAAGGTGCGTGCTTAAAGTGTCTTGACCTTTGAATGCCTTAATGCACCAAGGGCAAGGAATGCGAATACCGGCAACATATTCGTCTATTTCCCTGCAAAGTAGATCATAATCATTGCTTACGATGGTTAAATATCCATTTTCTTCATATCGTTCCAACATTACCTTTTGTTTCTCGGACAATACGCCGGTGCCTTTGGGTGTCTTCAATTCTATGCATAATCCATTGTATTTATTATGGTTGTTAAGGATCAGCAGATCAGGTTGACCTGCCTGGTAGCCTTTCCGCCAGCTTTTAATGCGCTTACTTGCGGTGTCCTGCAGTTCTCCAAGACCTGGAACTATGATTACGTGCGAGTAGAACCTACGCACCCTGTGTACGGTTCTATCGTGTATGTCTGCCTCCGTTTCTATCTTAAATGCCATTGGATTTGAACCATTGAATCGCTTCTCCATATCGTATTTACCTGTCTTCCTTAGCGTGGGTAGAACGTCACCCAACACCCATTTCCTGAACTTTTTTGCTTCAGCCTTTTCAGATCCGAATATCAATTCGTAAAGACCTTCCTCCGTCAAATACACGGCATTGGGTTGTGCGTTAAGGGTGTCACGCTGAGTTACACCCTTTAAAGACTTCAAAGTTACCCTGTTTTCCTCTGATACGTGATCAGACGCCGCTTTTCTGGAATTTACGTAGCCCAACGCCGCCGCCACCTCCTTCGCTTTGAAGTAAAGTTTATCGCCTTGCACTATGCATTGCAGTTTGGTTTCGTTGTTTTCGAATACGCGAAGCATATTATACCTAAGGAATATTTTTTTTTATCCTTTCGCTTGGCTCAAGGAACGCGAATCAATACGCAACGCTTTTTAGCTGATTCATTTCTACACTCAGTTGCGCGTCTGAGACTACGAAGATATATGCGTTGATCTTAGTAGTGTCGCTGGCATGTTTGGTGCGCTTGATCTCCAACGTAATGCCGTCCTGGGTATTTATCAGGCGTAAACCCTGTCCATGTAGGTCTTCGTCGTTCGTTGTACGCATGTCGATCCACAGCGCGTACTTATCCTTAAAGAATTCCTTTGGGCCAATTTGGTCACCAAACTTACGCGCGACTTCCCGGTACATGTCCTCGGGCTTTATCCCTTGTGAGTAAACCTTATTAGGCACTCCGTTAATGCTAACGCCTACGTTAGTGATGTTAGGATTAAAGAACGCCTCAGAGTCACGCAATCCTGCCGTGTATGTCTTTGCGAACAGCAACATTATCCCTGTAAGGCTGCGCCTGGGAAGGTTAATGCTTTGGTTGATGACCTCTTCGACATTATTTGTAAAGCTGAACGTCTTATACATCACAACGTGGTCGTAAAGAAAAGCCTTGCCGGAGCTGTATTCCATACCGGCGCTACGTGCTAAGTCTTCGCTGTATACCGTTTCATACTGCAGCTCTAAGTTAGTAACGGAGTATGGGTGGACGGCTGCTGAACTTACGTCTTTTCCCTGCAGGATGTTCGTAGTATCTGCTAGGGTCACTTCGAACTGCAGCTCGCTTAGCTGCCTTGGGTAGTATGCACCGTGGTTCGTAATAACTTCAAAGTCCAAAGGAACGACATATTTAGTACCATAAGCCGTCTTTATTTCGTCTTCTCCCGAGGCGCTGTCGGTTGCGCTTCTTACCTTGCGTATGGCTTCGCTGGCGATTCCCTGCTCTATCCTTTGCGCGCGGTCAAATGCAGTCAACCATAAGTCTTTGTACGTGGTATACAAATCATACCTGTTTAAGTCCAGCAAGGATTCCCCGGCGAACTTTATGCGCATCTTTGAGACAATGTTGCGGCCAAGGTCGTTGACAACGTGACGCGCGTCCGCAGTGCTTGGTTGTATTGCTAGGTCAAACCTTAGCGCCAGGGTACCAGGAACCAATACTAGGTTATCCGTTAGGCGGGGTACGCCTACGTACAGCGTCTCCCCCGGCTTTGCGCTAGAAGGTGTGAATGTAACCCGGTGAAAGGTGCGTTCTGCTTTCAGTCCGCCAACCTGCTTAGGTAATACGTTGGGGTTTAACTTTGAGCTTATCATATATAATGGAAGTAGAAGGTGATTTCGATCCCCTTACCGAAGAAGGTCAAGTCGACATTAACGACGAAGAATACGACGCATGGACTAAAGGCGCGGAAACCGACCCCCTAATCTACGACATGGCCCTAGAAAACACGTACGGCAGTAGGTGGAAAAGCTTCAAGACCTCCTTGAATCGCATGTGGCGCGAAAAGAACCCGGGTAAGTCCGTCCCCGAGTACATAGAACTTCGAAACATGGGTGAGCAGGGAGCAACCGCGCGGGAAACTGTAGAGTGGACAACGCAAGAGCTAACGCAGCGCTATTCCCACTTCGAGGCCGACGACGTAAGGCTCACGGAACGCGGAAACAAAGTCCTCATAAGCGTCCAAGACTTGAGATTTCCTGACAAAGACCGCTGGACGAAACCGCAACCCCTTTTCGACGACAATGGTGAAGTTAGGGGTGACGTGGCAAGATTAAAAGGCTTTCAACTAGCTACCAGAAGTGCGTTAGAAAGGTTGGCAGCCTTGAATGAAAGGGTCGCACTAGAAAAACACGCCGAGGAACTACAAGAAACGTTGAAGGAAAAGGAAGCAAATTACGAAAGACAAATACGGCGGCTAACCGATGCTCACAAGAAAGAAATCGAGGGCAAGAACGAAGTCATACTGCAACTCAGGCGAGAAGCTGAAACGGCTTTAGACGAAAGAGACCAAGTCCGACACGCCTTCAATCTTGTTCTAAAAGACCTGGATATGAGCAAGGAAGAAGCTAAGAACTTACGTATCACCATAGCAGGCTCTTTAGAGGAACGGCGGCAGTTGGTTGCCGAAAATAACACTAAAGAAGAGCAAATCCGGCAAATGAGACAGGCCATCGAAGACCTGGAGGGGCAAATAGAGCGGCAGCAGGAAATAATCAATGACCAAACTCGTACTGAAGAGGAAAGGGAGGCAGCTCAAAGAAAACTAGAAACCCTTCGAGCACGCCATGCGGAATTACAAACGCAAATAGAAGGTAAGGAAAGGGAGTTGGGACTTACTACCAAGGAAAAGGTAAAAAGAGCCCTTTTGAAGTATGGTGTTCCGCTGGCATTCGCGGTTGCTATTAGCACCGTAGTAGGAGTTATCCTATCCGCGCTTAAGGCTACGGGCGCGGGCGTAAAGAAATTAGGCAATGGGCTGACGGACTTGGGAAAAAAGATGGCAGCCGGCTTGCCTGGGCTGCTGGGTTCGGTTGTTTCCTTGGCACTTAGGACCGGCGGAGAATTGTTAAAGTTCGTGGGGAATAACATTTGGATATTAGTCGTCGCTATTGGGGTGGTCCTCCTGAAGAAGATGAAGGCTTGATCTTCTCATCGGACGGTGTCCTGCTTTGAGGATAATAAAAGACGGTATTAGCACCGCCCTGGTAATTTGGAGCCAACGGCAACACACTCATGGTAGAAATGGGCTTATGACTCCAGGCTGCATTAGCGGGCCTGCGACCTATGCGATTTATCCCAAACTTGCCGTCATCAGAAGTGACTTGCAACTTAGCATATTTACAATTGGCTAGCATATGAAAAGTCACTGGCGTTAGGTCTTCAGTGGATCCAGTGTAGGGCTCCATCGAAAAATGGGTAACTTTCCTGGTGTTCGTTGAAGTTCGATAAGGAAGCAGGGGCTTATTATTCTCATCGATAAGCCTAAACCCCACATTCGCATGCGTATTTGCATTAATGCTAATAGTGCAAATGACCAATGCAGTGCCCCCAACTTCAACCCACAGTCCAACGTCATGCCAAGCGCCGTTGTCATATCCCTCTTCATCTAAGCGGTGGGTATAACGCGTTTCCCTCACGTATGGATTCATATATTACAGGGAACAAGTTCCCTTCTAGAGGCTCATTACCGTCAAAGTGCTGATGGTCATGTGGTTATAGACAGTATTCCTTTGATTTTCTATGCTATTTATGCAAACACTCCCGGTGTCATCTACTCTTATCTGTAGCTTTACCTTCCCGTGGCAATCAGCAACCATGTGGAAAGTCCAAACGGAAAGATTCTCAGAGCTATTCGTTGGCGGCTCTACTGAGAAATGCGTGGGCTCTCTGTTGTTCGTCTTCGCGCGCATGGGCTGTAATACTCCATTGTCGTCACAGAAACGAAATCCTATATTCGCACTGCTAACGGCCCCCAAAGAAATGCTGCATAATATCAACTTCTTTCCGGAGTAGTTCAAATCCACGGACATCCCCGTGACATCAACCCAAGATGCTTGGGTGTATTTTTTCTCGCCTGTGTAAGTCGTATAAACGCAATCTACTCCAGTTACGTAGGGGTTGTTCATCGCCATATATAATAACTCAGACCAATGCTTGCAGCGGTTAAGCCGACCTTTAGTAAGTTATGGTCATATTCCTCAGGTATCGCAGGCAGGACCTTCTTTTGGGGCTTCTTCTTTGGTTCGGGTTTTTCTGCGTGTTCCTTTTTTGGCTTCTCCACGAAGTGAGGAATGTTCCTAAGAGTGTCAGAGTTCACGTCGTTCACCCCAAACTTCATATCCTTAGTAGCTCGCTGCAGTTTGTTGTTGTATCCTACTACAGAACCAGTATTTATAGATAAATTACTAGGCATTAACCAACAACCCGGGGCTATTGCATAGTCCAACCTTGCCTTAGAATTTTGTATAGCTAGTTGGTAACGCTGTACGCCCTTGCTAATATCGCCCTCCAAAATCGAACTTTCGAATAAGATCAAGGCTTCGGCTCGCGTTTCTTCTGCGGCGCCAGTATTTCCGATTATGCTGGATCGGGTGTTTACCTGAGCTCCAAGGATAGAATACACGTAAGCTTCTATACTGCGGTTTAAACGGGCAAGGCCGGCTTTGGTTAGTCCTTTACCTTCTGGGGGTATGAAATTAAGATATTGCTTTGTTTGCTCGTCGTTGGTAATCTTAATAATCAGTGGATTGGCCCCTGCATACTTACCGCCCTCGTCTTTGAACAGAGGTCCGTCTCTGACTTCCTTAGTGGTTTTGGTATTTGGTTCAAAGAAGGTGCTACTGTCGTGAGTTTCCTTATGATATCCCGTGTTCCACCGTAGCCGCAACGCATGAACTTCCTTATCACTTAGCTCGTGTCCACCAATCCCCCAATAAGCCCAAATATGCCCCAGACCATTGTTAGCGCCGGCAGTGCATCGGAAATCCTTCCCTACAACGTCGAACTCCTTACAAAGTCTGTCATAAGCCGGCACGCTGTATTTATTATCTCTTGGATAAAACGTGGCATCTCCCGGCAGCGCAATAACACCCATTTCATGCAGTATTCTTCTAACCGTGAAGTGAAAATGAAACATAAATATTGAATTCTTCATCAAGTTTGCACTTACACCACAGCCGCTAGTGGCACACCAAACCGCAAAGTTTAGTTGCTGCGGCCAATAACGCATGTTAGGACCACTTAACCATTCATGAGATTCCTTAGCGGTGGTATGAATAATGGGTACGTCTTTGAAGATATCCCGCACCTTTAACGGAAAGGAATGCTTGTTAGAGATCCGCATGTTCAGCGTTAGGTCCAAGCTTGGGTGTTTATCAAATGAAACTGCGGGTATCGGATAAGTACTGGTACCCAGCAATAATTCCTTTGACCAACCGGGTTCAACATGCGTTGGCGCTGGCGTTGGCTTATGCATTGGCGAATGCTTCAGTTGATCGTCTATTTGATTAACCAGCGTAGGCTTCAAATCCTCGTTGCTGTACATCCTGGAGCCGTTGAAGTAAATCCCATCAGGCCTCCTTTCGAACTTACTAGCATCCGCGTGCGGAAACATCTTCCTAAAGGCCCTCCAGTTCCAGTAATCCCGGTTGTCGTGATGTGGCTGCTCCTCAATATCATTCCCAAAAGCGTCGTACATTAGTATATATAATGGATGTTATACCATCAGCACCTAAGTTGTACCCAGATGTTCCCTATACTACACCTAATGAACTAAACGCTGAAAACTTTCGTCTGAATAAAGTGAACTTAATCTTAGCTTACTTGGAAGGGCAGGCAAAACACTACGAAAAAGTCCGAAAAAAGTATGCTAGAGCCCGAAGCATATTACATAAAATCGCGATAACTTCCGGCTCCATGTCCGTGGCGTTAACAGGCACCGGCGTTGCCACCTCACTTACCGGGCCTGGAATAGTCGTTGGCGTTCCTTTGGCCAGCGTTGGAGCCGTCTGCGGCATTGTTTCCGCTGTTACGACAGGCATTATGAAACAGTTGTCAAGCAAAATATCAAAACACGACACGACAATAGCTCTGTCAAGGGCTAAAGTAAATACGATCACTGACCTTGTCTCAAAGGCTTTGCGTGACAGAAAGATAGACGACGTAGAATTCTCGCTTATCTTAGCCGAAGAGGAAAAGTACGAGAAATTAAAGTCGGACATGAGGAATAAAAAAACAGTCGTAAAAGATCTTTCCGAGGAATCTCGCAAAAAGATCTACCAGGAGGCAAAAGAAGAGCTTCAAAGAAAGCTTGCTCAGTAAACATCTGCTTTGAAAAGAGCGTGACGGGATTTCGTTTACATATCGAACGACAGTCTGGAAATTACGCGTAATCTTATGCCATAAGATTTATACCATAATACACGGCATGACCTTATTTAGTAAATTATTACTCGTAATATAAATTATTTAGCGAATTATTACGCATAATATAAATTATTTGCATGACCTTATTTGGCGAATTATTACGCGTAATTTCTCATCTTATGCCATAAGATTCACTATCTTCTTGGAATCCATCCTAAGAGGGGGTGGTTGGGGTCGATTTCGTGAAATATTTCGTAGATTACATCAGGGTAATAAGGAATATCCTTATCCAGCCGACAAAACATCCACTCGGCTTTTGTCATATCAGAAACCTCGGGAATAGACTTACCGGTAATTTCAGACAAAAGATAGGGAATAGCTTTGTAATATTTCCCTAGCTTTAATTTTTTCAGCGTTTTCCGTAGACTTTGCGGGGTTGTCTCTTCTAAGTGGTCTATGATTTTCTTCCTTACTTCGTTGTCTAAATATACCGGTCGATAACCTTGGATATGACTCATCCAGTCCCTAAAGTATTTTATTCTTTTGTATGGCGTCTTCTTACGACCTCCGTTGGAATAATATTGCTCTTTGGTAGCACAAGGCACGGCATTACGAATATTTTTACCGCACTCGTAACACTGTGCTGACGTGTCGTCTTCTATTTGCATTTTCTTACCACAACAAATATACTTATTTGGTTTAGTAGGTACAAACTTGGGTTTCAAGCACTTTACACAGAAATCATAAACAAACTCTTTACAATCTTCGCACTCCATATATAGACTAACATATTTGCGCTGTTGCCCTCAACCACACTTGGAGTGGGGATTGTCCGTAGGTGGATTTTTGACACGGGTCTTGCCCGTGTTGAGATTGCGCTGGAACCCCCATTCCCTATACTACTCGCCGCAATATCTAGCTCCTGAATGTTTACTGGACAAACAACCAGGAACATTACACTCAGATATATGGTCCCTTGGTTGCACATTGGTTGAGCTTGTTTCAGAAAAAGATTGTTGGCAAGACGTATCTGGGGAGGCTTGTGTCGATGTGGAATCACTGCTGAAGAACAAGAAAAGCCCTGAAGCATTAAACCAGTTGCCTCCTATTCTTACCAACTGTTTGGAGTACGATCCAACGAAACGTCCACGTGCAATTGATATCCTTAATGCGGTGTCATTTTGGGCAAGGAGCAAATAAGTCAAAGCCCTTGAACATCTTCTCAGTATTACGTCCGTGTGTCACTAAATCAGAGGCGGATTTAGGGGTGGTCACGGGATTGACTAGTCACCCCCCGTTCACAAATCCTGAATCCGCCTCTGCTGAATGTACTAAAGAGAAATTGAAACTCCAGTAAGTTTTGGACAGTCCGGCGTTAATAGCCCGTTCGACTGCAAATGACTGGAGAAATTTAGGTTTCGAATGTTTTGTTATAGTTAGACATATAATCATATTTAAAATTACTTTTGAAAAGGAATCTTTAAACGATAGAGTACAAACAGTAAAAGTGTGCAATAGTTTTCAGTATCAAGTCCTATACAGTGCTATTTTTATAGGACTAAATAATGCAAAGTATTGTTTAAAAAGCTATTGAAAACAATAGGATTAGCATAATTTATCGCTATTTAGCGCGCACTATGTTTAGTTTTAATATTTTTTTAAAATTACACACTTTTAGTTTTTATACTTTATTCCATTCGGCGTTGTGTGTTAATTATTGAAACAAATATACAGTCGGTTTTTGTTCATTTTCAGGTAATCCTGAAAGACACATAAAGGCAATCCCCTCTGCTTGTCGTACTCTGGCCGTTCGTACACATGCGTTCGATCTTGGTTGAGCTTAGGGTAATGATTGATTATTAGAGATTATATACTTTATGTTATTATAGTTATTGTTATTGATGATACTTGATTTTTTATGATTGAAAATATGATAGTTATTATAATTGATGACATAATTATTATTAGTATCATCATCGTTGATGATAATTGAACTACTGTTATTCATGATATAGAAATTTTTATTAAAGATGTGACAGTTATTGTAATTGATGTCATAAAAGCATAATAAAACTTGTATTTTTTCAGTATTTAAAGCGAGCTATAAGTCTAACAAAGTCTTGATTACGAAAATGTTTGGAAACTTCAAGTAAAAATGTAGTTGACATCCAGATCAAGGTCGGTGTTAATTTTCAAGTCTACTCCCTTTACAAACGGCGTAGCTCTTCAATAAGTTCGACATACAGATCGCAAGCTGCACCAACTGTGTTTGGTCTCTCAGCAAATGGCCTTAGCAGATGTAGTAGTTGTAGAAAGTCATCAGTGTAGTCAGGAGGTGGTGGACTTGCATATTCGTCTAAACAAATTTCAACGTCTTCAACGTCCACCGTTATCCCAAAGTTTTCTGAATCATACAATTCAGGTGAAAAGTAAATGACATTTGGTCTACCGGATGGACATTCTCCATTTTTGTTGCTTCTGATCGGATGAGAGTTCCATTCCTTAACTGTCCTTTGAAGCTCAGCCCGAAGCACACCCATGAAGCAATACCTTAAACACTGAATGTGTACGGGATCATGACCATTGTACAATCCCCTATCCCTGAGATCTTTAAACATATTTATCCACCAACCTGTGCAGGACTTTCTCAACAACGCCCACCATGCCTCTATTCTTTGGTTTGCTGTGCTTTTCCCATACATGAAGCTTTTCACCCCAGCGAATGCATCGCTGCAGTCGTAGCGGAAAAATGGTTGTAAAACCTCGATTGTTGTATTTTCCGTGCCCAAATCACATCGGAGAATTCTTGGGGCTTGCTGATGCTGTTCCAAGTATTTCAGGTAATACCAAGCAATTACCGCTGGATCATTATTCGTTGGGGACACGTGTAACCATAGAACTCGTCTGCTGTATCCATCCATAGCACCATGAATAGCAAACCCGAAAGGTTTAAGTTTGTCATAACCGTCAGCATGCCATAAATAATTAGGGCCAGGTGCAACGTACTTCCTTCTAGATAGTCTGTGACGTTTCCTTGTTTCAACTCCTATCGGATCAATAACTTTCATGAGTTGCCTTACGGTTTTTTGATTAACACGTAAATCATGCTCTTCTTGTATGCGTCTCCACATCGTTCGATACCCGATACTCCCCCCACTGTCCTGTAGTTCTCGTTCAATTGCCCTGACAATATCGTCAATATCGGATTCGTCGCCACAAAACACTCTTCGTTTCAGATGGAGACGAGACAATATCCTTTTCAACTGTCTCACACATAGTTTTATGCCATGGACTGTTAGAAGTGTAGCCACAATTTCCACATATCTGTATCCTTTTAGAAAATAGTACGTGATAAGACGTTCTCTGTTTTCTCCTGAGCAATATGGAAATCCAGTAAACAGTATTACAACTAGCAGCCACTTGGTCTGTAAAGATTATTAATAAATCAAATATATTATTCTTTCCTCATCTACTCTGACACCAAGCAACATGCTTACCCTCGGCGCCTTATCATGCAAGACGCTCTGTTGCACGTGTTATCCCATTCATACTCATTTTCTTACATGGTAATGCTAGGCTAGCATTTTTATATAATATTAACTTCAACTGCTGCTCTTTAGCATAGGTATTTTTCGGCTAGCCCTACCTCGTGGCGTTTTATAGCAATCCACTAGTTCACTAATTTTGTCTCCCACTCAAGCAGTCGAAAGAAGCTAATTAGTGGAAAATCAACCTTTGTTATATAACATTAAGTATGCTATAATCTGAATTACCTTTTTGTCCATTTAATACTACTGAACTTGAGCATTTGTCTTCAGCACACCAAGCATACTAAGCAATAAATGGCCGGCTGCCGGTGTTAAAACACAGGATGACCATAAAACAAACTATTAAATCTGAAGTCTGAAGTCTGAAGTCTGAAGTCTGAAGTCTGAAGTCTGAAGTCTGAAGTCTGAAGTCTGAAGTCTGAAGTCTGAAGTCCCCCCAGAGCTTCCGTATATATTTCCACCCATTTCCCAAAACGTTTTCCATAGTTTCCTGAAGTGCATTACCAAGGCAATTTTAAAAAGTTGAAAACATAAGGAAAAATAGTGGCAATAGCATGAGTCCTAGAAAATGGAGTGGGGGTGGGTGAGGAGTTGGAAAAGATGGAAGATGAGTGGAGGTTTATGTACCCCCAGCCAACAGAACCAAAGAAATAGATATTTAATATACCGGTGTTTAGTTTTGATGTCAGTAAAAATTAGAACATTTTCAGCATTGATATGTCTTCTGTATCTCAATAGTTCTCCAGCATCTGAATTCACCAGTCCTTCATCTCCAATGTGAGAAAACACAAACCCTTCTGCTCGTATGAAGTCAAGTCCAGTTGCTTTGGCAACAGCCAAGGCATCCTTGTTGGCACCAGACAGAATCTGAATCCCACATGGAGTGCTGCCTACTTCTCTTTTAACTTCATTGCAGATCACACTCATTGCAGCTGTAATTTCTGGTCCAACTTGACGGTTGAGATACGGAAGGTCATGCATGTTTTCTACCATGACAGCATCCTGCGGTTTGAAGTAAATGCCTGCATAAATGACCAAACTAAAAAGGTGTTGCTAAAAAAAGTGGTAGCGGTATGATTTACACTTCTTCATCAGTCACTTAGGAGAAATTCGATATCAGTGGTTACATGAAAAAAGGAGATAAGAATTTTAGAAGCTGGTTGGTCAAAGAGAGTCAACTGTATATTTGTATACCTAATATATGAATTTAAAGTATAATCTAGAATTATACACACAAAAAACTAACAAAAGAGAAAAAATAAATGAATGGATGAACAAGGGAATGAATGAACAAACAAACAAATGAATGAATGAACATGAATGAATAAGTATTGAAGTCAGTACGTTACTGACTTCACATACTCACCACCCCTGTCTTCTTGCAAATCTGTGCCTCACAGTTAGCATTTTTAACAATCTGATCCACTGACAATTTATTTAATGGAGTTCCTAAATAAGAAACAAAAATGAATACAAAATTGCTTTTCCTAGAAGATTGCCAAAAAAACATCAGAGGCTACAACATGAAAAATATCTCAGTCTATCCTTTATTAAAATTTAATAATGTTGTACAATAGAATGCAAACCATACCTCCAAGAAATAGTACAATAATTAGTGGAAAATAGCATCAATGAAACAATTTAAAAGAAAGGAAATAGATTTGTTATCTAGTTGTTTTTTTTTTTTTGCTATTTCACTGAATACATTGTTTGCACTCCATCATCTTTAACAAAATTTCATTATTAAATCACCCAATGTTTATTTGGAATTTGTACCTGGCAAGGGATCCACATGAATCATTCCTATGACAACAGCAGACTTCCGACCAAACACAGAAGAAAATTTTGATGTCATCATGCAGTTATAAAATTCTCTCTAAATAAAGTATCATTAAAAGGAAAGCTTAGAACTTAATTCCATTTTAGTCATATTAGTCTGCAGTTATTACTGTACTTCTCAGTTGAGTTTGGTGCTACAGAAGTTTTGTCACGAAGTTGTCATGGAGTTTTGTCAGTGAAATGTGCATGTTGTTATGGCAACATCACTGATAATTTTCATAAAAATGCTTTATTGCTGATGAAGTGTAACCACTTAATGTATTTGAGCAGCAGTAAGGGGGACTCGCGGTCAATGTCAAAGATTTACGGGTTTTACAGGCGGTTTAAGGAAGGTGCCGGCAGCGGGAAATACCCGCGCGACAAGTCCTTACTGCTGCTGTGTTGGGAATCAAAGATATCGCAAACGGAGGTTAAGATATCCTTTACACATAGATGGACACCATCACAAGCATTCGAAATAAAACTGTGCGCCGACTGCGAACTCAGGTGTTGAATCGCCTGGATGCTGACTTTGCCTTCACAACATTTATGGAGGGAGATACGGACGAGACGATGACAGAAGAAAGGGCTGAAAGAATAATTAACTTAATACCCGAAGGTAACTACCGGTTGGAGCTAACGTTCATAATAATACTTTATTCAAAAAAAAAAAAAATGTAGATTACATATTTTGAAAAGGAAGACATTGAGGTTAGCCCTATATAAGTCCCCAAAAAGTATTTAGACGGCGAGTGGATGATAGAAAAGGGGCGCAATCCTATCAGGGCGTCTGGTAAGAAGGACCTGTTTGTCTTAAACGAAAACACACGCCCGGGAGCATTGGTAGGAATAGACATGCTGTTCTACGAGGTTGCTTACCCTGTTACCGTAGTCATTTACGGTGCGTACAAGATAAAGACGCCAGACGTTAAGAAGTTGAAACCGATGCGACATCCCGGTAATTGCGTAGGGAAGTTAGTAAGAGAGTTCTTTGAAGACTCCTCTCGGGGCGGTAAACTGACTTTAAAGAGAAGAGAAGCCATCAGGAAATGGGAAAAAGATACTAATAGGACCGGAGGGTCGATAGACAACATCAAGAAGTTAGAAACGGCGCTGGAGAGGCGAATCCATGTGAAAGATATCACCGACGGCTTTATTTACTCCGGAACACACAAATATGGGGGCCGTGGTGCGCCTATAGTCATCTACCAGCACAATGGGCACGCCTGGCGCGAACTGCGGTTCCCAAGAAAGAAGGAAACGAAGGTCTATAAGAATTCTCCATTGGCAGAGTTAATCCATGAGAATTCCATTTGGTTGATGGATTCAGAAGGAAGTCAGTTTATGACGCAAGACGGCACTTTGTATCGACCCGAAATTGAACAACAGCGCATTCAAAGCGCCTGTGAGACCTTAGGGGAAGACTTCTCTGACGAGGTCCTTAGCAGTCGCAGCTTGGACTTCTTAGCCGCAAAGAAAAGAAATGGATGGAAACCTACCCCAAAAGAGTTCGGAGACATAGCCAAAGCCTGTGTAGAACACGGTCACGGTGGTCTGTGGAACATGGAATACGACGAAGACCAATACGTGTCTTTGGATATGAAACACTGTTACCCTGCAAGCTTTAAAGGTCTAGGAGATTGTAAGGAATATTACGACCGTTACGGACATCCAGACTCCCAATTCTTCCGTGTGTCTCTAGATGGTCACTACGACTCCCCGGCAACGGGGTTTGTACGATTAACCTCTTGGAAATTAGCGTCGGGCCTGCATCCAATAATCTATGCGTGGTACGGAAAGCACCTGCAGGAGAAAGAATGGATACCGGTGCCCTTATTGAAGTTCTTTGAAGAGCGTAAGCTGCTCGAATACACAGCGCATGAAGCCATACTTTGTCATAGCGCCTTTACACAATGGCTCCCAGAGCACAACCCCACAGCGCGGATTGTTATAGGTAAATTCACACAGGGCGCTAAAGAAGGAGAAAAACATATGCAGCGTCGCTTGATAACAGACGAAGGCGAACTAAGCTTCCTTATAAAGCGCGCACATGACCAAGGAACGATGGTGTCCGTGGAGAAATGGGATTATTTCATAGAAGCCGAGCAGAGAGAACGTAAGTGGAATGCTTTGTGTTACTACCAGGACCATCGACCGCAGTATTATCATCTGCGTGCCAGCATGCTTGCATATGCGCACATTAACCTTCTCGCGATGTTACTGCGGTTTGACAAAGAGGACGTTCCGCGCGTAGCTACGGATTCCTTGTACGTAAAGCCCGAAGTGTTAGAAAAGATGAAGGAATTCTACACCGACGACGAACTCGCAGAAAGTGGTCAATGGCGTGTCAAAGATGAAGAAATAAAAGCTTGGAGAGAACGCGTAGAATATCACGGCGAGCACACCCGGGGCACCATAACGCCCACTGTGGAGCCGCTGCCTTCCGTTGCCGATCCTATTTCCTACCAACGCTTTTCCTATCTGTACGGTACGGGAGGCAGCGGTAAGACGACGCGCGTGTTAGAACTCTTTCCTAAGATAAAGGTGCTAACGCCAACGCACCGTTTGGAAAGAGAACTCTGCGAAATGGGCCACGACGCTCAAACGTACCACAGCTTCTTTCGTTGGAATGGCCAAAAGTGGGTACCGGAAGCTATCCACGACATACCACCGGTAATACTTTGGGATGAGATTTGCACCGTTCCTTTAGAAATCCTGCAGGAGTTCGTAGAGTTCCTTCGCGGGAAATGTCAAGTAATATTCGCAGGAGATCCCTGCCAGCCTCCTCCAATAGCCGGAGAAATGCCCCACGAATGGCTAAAGGGGTTCGTAGACCATGCGGAGGAAATTAACGCCGACTACCGCAGTAAGGATCAAATAAGAAACCTGAAAGCAGAACTTCGGGGCCTCAGTGATGCCGAGCAATGCAAAACACTGCGCAAACGCGTACGAGCGAAGTCCTACGAGGACTTTCTATACGCCTGGCATCCAAAGGATCTGGTGCTGAGCAGCAAACGCGCAGCACAGTCTCGCATACAAAAGGATTTGCTAAATATACACCGAGAGCGCTTCCCTACGCATCTCGTACCTGTTTGCTACAAACCCCACGACACCCGCATGCAAAAAAGAGACGTCTGGGTACCTGGTACCGACATCCAACTGCAGAACGCGGTAACGCATGACAAAGCCTGGGTACCCATAGAAAAGGTGGAAAAAATAACCTCCCATCCAGATTGGCGCTTGGGCTATTGCATGACAGTCCACAGCGCGCAAGGGCTTACCATAAGAGAAACGCTGTGGATCATAGACCAGCGGCTGTGTTGGAGCAACCTTATCTACACCGCCGTAAGTCGTGTGGAGTATGCCAAACAGTTAAAAAGAGCCTGGGGTCCGCAACTGCGCTACGATAAGACGCCAGAGGACGTAGCCAAAGAGAACATTGCTAAGAAACTCCTTCGCTACAAGCGCCATGACGAAGAGAAGGGTCATGTCTTTGACTTATGCGTGGACGACGTCTATAAGAAAGGGGCAAGGTGTGCCAAGTGTAACATACCACTACTATGGAGGTTTGACCCAAATGACGATCAGCAGTTCTCCGTGGATCGCATAAATAACAAACGCGGCCATTGCAGAGGCAACGTAAGACTGACATGCCTAGAGTGCAATCGGGCGCGTGGTGCTGCGCTACTTTGAAGGGCAGCTAGCACTACTCTGAGTCTTTGGGGACTATGAGCAGTTCTTCTTTGACGAATCCGCGACTTGGGCCATTTAGGTAATACAACACGGGCTGCCCTTCCTTGGTGACGGACTTCGAAATCTCATACGTTTCCAAAGACCAGTTAGGATCCGTGGCTCTCTTACTGCCACCTTCGAGTTCCCCCGGCTGATAGAGGTATCTGACCACTATGTTGCGGGGTAGCTTTTTTTCCTTCAGTCCGACCGCCCTTGAACTTCTGACGTAGGACTTGTGTTCCACGTGTTTCTTTTTCATAGCATCCCTGGGTTTTATTCCCGTAGCCCTGGCCGCCTCGTTGTTCAAAGCCGCGATGACCTGGGGGAGCCTCTGAGTCCATTCCCTGTTGCGTTTGGAGGGATCTTCCAGCTCTTTCCAATACTGGTATTCAAAGAGACGCTCGGCCAGGGTCTTATTGAATCTTTCAACGATGCTCTGACCCCTGTGGTACTCAGCTTCGGCTCTCCTAATCTTAGTGTCGTGGTCTTTCAGGGTCTTAGTAACCACGCCCATGAACTCTGTCCCCGCATCCACTTGCAGCAGCTTAGGCCATTTCAAGACGCGCTTATAAATCCTACCTAGGGCTTCTGCGACTTCCCCAGAATCCTTGCTGGTTATGGGTTCGGCGTCCTTGTATCTGCTTGCGATATCAACTACGGTCAAAGCGTACCTATAGGTCTTTCTTCTCACCTTGTCGTGCGGTAAGAAAAGCAAATCCGCCTGATGAACTTCATTAGGGGTATTTACGGTAAAGCTGGGCCTGGGAATGTACTTGGGCACGGGAAGATAAACCTGCCAGAGGGTTTGTTTTCTTAGCCAGTTCTTAGCCGTTTCTTCTGATACCCTGGCCGCGGTCGCGAGTTTCTTGATGGCCGACGCTCCTTTCCAATAGCCTTCAGGCCCATAGTAAATCCTTTTGAGTTTGTCCTCTACGCGGCCCATTATATGAATTCCAAAACGAGATTGATCTTTCGCCCGTTGAAATCCACCGTCTTTCCGCCCACTTTAATGGTGATGTTTATGCTTTCTACCAAATTAGACAAGTCATAGCTCAAAGAAATGGGAGTGTATTCTACTGGGTCAAATGGATTACCTTTGGGCAGAAACTTGGACATAAGAGAAGACTTTTCTCCATTGTTGTAACTATGAACCAAGTCGCAATAGACTTCGTAAGAGGATGCGACTTTCCATTTCACAGGTATGGCCGTGTTGGTAATTGTTTTGCCCGAGGCACATAATAAAGATCCCAATGGGTCAGACTTTCCAAAAGTTACTGAATAGTTTGGCATATTATGTTTGAGGGTCATTTCGTGCGGCAACCCCGTGGTGAGCGTATAACCGCGCTTGGCGAGCTCCTTGGCAAGGGTGATTGGCGTGTAATGTCCATCGGGTAGCATTTCGCCTTGATATTTGCCGGGTGCCTTAAGTACGGTGACCAAGGCATTGACTAAATTATACCAAGAATTGTACAAAGAACAACTAACCAGCCTAACCTTATGGGCTTTGATGGGAGGATTCAAGTAAGTGGTAAAGTCATTCTTGTCGCTTTCCAAAAAGACGATCATTATATTCTAGGCGCCAAAGCGCCAAGCTTAGACTAAATACGCCAAAGCCACGCCTCCCGCCAGCCCTGCGACTCCTACAAAGACCAGCTCACTATCTTTTTGTTTCTTAGAAGGCTGGTAGTAATTCTTGAACTGGGGCTTTCTCAATCCCATCGATGCCGCGGGGTGTGCTTGCGCATAAAGTTTAAAGGCATAGTCTGTATTTTCGAAGTTCTTATCCGCCTGCATCTTGTCTTGGTAGTTCTTGTCCAACCAATCCCTGTAAGCTTGTCTTTTTTCATTCCAAGCCGCCACGTCCCTTTGATATTTCTCCAGCGCTAAGTCGTGTCTCTTCCTTTCGGCGGCTAAATCTCCGCTGCGATCACCTCTAACTAATCTATCCAAATATTGACCACCATAATTAGCTCCAGTGAATGCTAAAGCTGCAATAACTCCACCTGCGACCACGCTAGCCATTATATATTAGAAAATCACAGGGATTTTCATGAGTTACGTCGTAGGGAGGTACTTTTCCTTCTGTAGGTAATTTCTTAGCATGATAGCCCCGCATACGGCAGCGGTCATCTTAGCAAAGTTACTCAGGTTTTTACTTGGGTCCTCAGTAAGGTCCTCCTTTAGGACTTTCTTACCTACCCAGCCAATACCGGCGATGATGGAGGTTGTGATAGCAGCTTCTTGGACGGCGTCAATTAATTTGGTTGACATTATATTACAAAGCGAGAAGGTTACTCCATTTCAGGGATCTTACTTTTTCTAACAGGCGGTTCCACAGGTGCGTGCACGGGTGTGTGATATGTTGGGGGTTCTACTTTTGGCTTCGTAGCCCACCATTGTAAGTAGAGGCTGCCTGCTGCTATAGCAACTCCTAACGCGCCGATGACGTACCCAGGATTAATAAAGGATTCCTCTTCTTTTTCCTCCACCTTTTCTTCTTTCTTTGCTTTGTTCTTCCTGTTCATCTCCGCGAGCTTCTTTCCGGCGGCGACTCTGCCTGGAGATTTAGCCTTGGTAATTTTCTGCTCCTCTTGGGGCTGCTCTACCTTCGACTCTGGTTCACTCATTTATATCTAAGGACTTGAAGGACTTGATAAGTACTTGAGAATGACTTAAGTAAGTACTTAAGGACGACTTGGAAATAACCTGGGCGCGACCTGACCAAGTACTTAGGGACGACTTGACTAAGTACTTGAGGCGACTTGATCAGGTACCTCAGCAAGTGCCGCCTGGAAGACCTTTTCGACTTCTCTGTCCTTCTTGAAGTCCTTCCAAGACACCAGTACCTCCTTCAAGTCGACGTGCTGAGCTACGTGAAGTGCCGCAGAGGCGACTGCCATTAACTTACCGCACTTCAAAGACAACCACCCGCAGGTTATCTTAAGTTCTTGGGCGATAACATAGTCCTCGCTTATGTCCTTCCGTAGTTGCTCCACGTCGTCTATGGGCAGCGCAAGTCCAAGCAATTTAGTTGCAAGTCGGATAGCGGAGTCTGCGACGGCGTCCGTGGTCTTACTTGCAAGGGCGGCCTCATACCTTTTATGGAACTTCTTAACCTCCTCTTCTGACAACTTATTAACCTGCTCATGGGTAAGTTCCTTGCCTATCATTTCTTTGCACTTCCCAGATGACACAAGGATGTTGAGTTGTTCCTTAAGGTTACTTTCGTCTAACTGCGTGGGGACTTCATCTAAGAGCTGCTCAATCTCCATATACATTAGGAATCAAAGACCGCAGATCTTTATGGAATACGGAAACCTTAAAGAGAAGATCATCTTGGAATGTTGGTGCGTCTTCAAATGCCGCATGTATTCGTGCAGCTGTTCCTTGGATATCTCACCGCCGTAGTCGCTTAAAATGGTTTCCAGGTCAGACTTGCTCGGCGTATAAAATACGACAAGTGAACCTATGTTTTCCCTGAAGGGTTTAGAGACACTGGTAAGCTGCTGGGAAAGCAACCAAACGCTGATATTGTCATGCCTACCGCTGAAGGCGAGTTTAACGAGCTCGGAAGTGCGTCTTTTTACGTCGTCCCCACAGGCAATGTCATCCAATATGAGTAAAGTCTGTGTATCTTTAGGGAATTGCTTATGCCAGAACTTCAAATGGCTGGATAACTCGTTAGGGTCTAAGATATCTACGAAGAAGTCGTCATCTTTCACTCCTATGCCCGTCCAGGTGCGGTTATTCACGTAGGTGGGGCATAAAAGCACTATGTAGTCAAATCGGTATCTAAAGGGTCCTAATAGCTGCTCCACGACGAATTGGGTCTTTCCGCAGCCGGTGGGTCCTACTATCAGAGCGTTACAAGGCATGTGATCTGGGTTCATTATATCCCTTCTTTCGAAGGGAACTAGAAGCAAATTTATTTGCTGGTATATATGGAGCCAGTGGAAGCAGTGCAAAGAATTGTCGCCGACGCAAAAGATAAAAGAGACACCATAGAAATGCAAAGGGAGGAGATAGACCGGTTAAAAGAGCGCGTGCAGGAGTTGTACGACGAAATGTGCGGCCTGAAGCGCGCAGAACGGTTTGGTGCGCTCTTGACGATGACAACGTGGGCTAAGGAGTCCGTTAAGGACTTCATGCGATATCCCCCGTAGAATGTTAACAATAAGGTTAAATCTTTGTTAAGGATGCCTGGAAACTATTTAAAAAGTGTCTTAGAATGTTAACAATAAGGTTAAATCTTTGTTAAGGATGCCTGGAAACTATTTAAAAAGTGTCTTAGAATGTTAACAATAAGGTTAAATCTTTGTTAAGTCGCCCATAAGCTATTCCAAAAAATGCCTCAGAATGTTGACAATAAGGTTAAATCTTTGTTAAGTATATGTGGAAACTATTTAAAAAGTGTCTCAGAATGTTGACGTTTAGGTTAAATCTTTGTTAAGGATGTTAAATGGAGGCTAAGATACTGTTAAGTATATATGGACTGTTTGATGTGTAAAAAGGTGTTCAGCACCAAACAAAGACTGCAATACCATGTTCGGCATGGAGTTTGCACGAAGAAGCCAATTAGTAAGGTTTGTAAGGATTGCGGTAAGGAATTCAGCACCGTTCAAAAGATGCAACAACATCAGGATAAACGCATTTGTGGGCTTTGTAAGGACTGTAATAAGGAATTCCACAACCCCTTCGAAATGCAGCAGCATCTGAAAAGGGGCGTCTGTAATCGAACCAGACAGTGTAGTTTCTGTAATAAGATACTTAGTAGTCGTCAACGTTTACAGACGCACCGGAGAACGCATGAAGTGAATTATAGGTTTCTCTCCCGCGCTTACGACTTGGAAGGCGTGGATTGCTACCAATGTGCGGATTTGATGTGTCGCTGCCCGCATAAAGAGGATTACTTAAGGAATCGCATAGATTACCATAAGAAGATAGTCCGTACTTTCCCCTCTTTTGAACGCGCCGAAGGCGTTCCGTGGACTAAAAGGGAGTATTGGAGGCAGGAGTGCGATCGTTGTGGTTGTGTTAGAGAAGAGGAACATATCTTCAACTGTCTTAACAAAGATTTAACCTAAACGTCAACATTCTGAGACACTCTTTGAAATAGTTTCCGGGGTGTCTTAACAAAGATTTAACCTTATTGTCAACATTCTGAGACACTCTTTGAAATATATGATACGCAATAGCATTTCTTGGGGCCTTTAATAGTAAAGCAGGGTTTGTGCAAAGAGTCTCAAATCCTGATCTTATTTTTCTTGTTGTTTGTTAGGGATCAACATTTAACAAAACAACAATAAAAATAAGGACCCCTTTTAAAGGTATATGCTAGCCTACGCAGCCGCCTTCTTAGGAGGATTCCTAATCGCCCTTTCAATATATGGACTGTATTACATGCGAACTACCAAGCGACTGCATAATCCCTGAAACCCCCGCAATTCGTGAGGAGAAAAAATACACCTGCCTTCATTGTGGCAAGGTATTCCCCGAAGGATCCTTTGTGGGGCATTGGTGCTCCGCGGATCCTAAAGCGCAGCGGACTTTAGCAGACGCGCTTAACTACAAAGAGGAGATGGAGTGACCCTCCTTTCAATGTCGAACTCCCACCTCCCATTCTTCTTACCATGCGAGCGCAGATGGGTGAATTCCTCGCCCTGTATGACGTACCTGACCCTATCAGGCGCCCACAGGGAATACTCTATGCCGTCACTGTCTTTGAGGACCAGCCGCAAGCGGTTGATATCCTCGAAGACGACATAATTTTTTATTTCATACGCAATACCTTCTATTAGATCTCGCCAATGTATTTGCCGCAGGCTCATTATACATATGGAATATCTTTAAGTGCGTTGCCAAGGTCTCCGAGGTCTTGAAGGCCTTACAGCACCACCTGCAAGGAATTCGTAGGCGCTCTGCATACTCCGTGATCTCCCTGCAAATGACGTCGTAGTCGCTGCTAATCATTACCTTATAACCGTTTTCTTCATACCTCTGTAAGAGTAGTCGCTGATCCTCGGATAATACCCCGTTGCCTTTTGGAGTCTTCAGCTCGATGCAGAATCCACGGTATCGCACGTGCGCATTCAAGATAAGAAGGTCGGGCTGACCGCGTTGGTAGCCCTTCTGCCAGCACTTTATGCGTTTACCGTCGCCGTCCTGCAGTTCGCCTAGACCAGGGGTCACGAGCATTTGGGGGTAAAACCTGCGGATGTAGTCCACTACCTTTTTATGCAGGTCAAATTCATTTTCTATTTTGAATACCAACTTGTTTGGACCGTCAAACCGCCTTTCGATCTCGTATTTACCTGTTTTTCTTAGCGTAGGGAGAACGTCGCCCAACACCCATTTCCTGAACTCCTTGGCTGCGGACTTTTCAGATCCGAATATTAACTCGTAAAGGCCCATTTCTGTTACGTAAACGGAATGCGGTTGCGCATTAAGGGTGTCGGCCAGATTGACACCCTTTATGTGCCTCAAAGTTACCTTGTTTTCCTCTGAGACGTGTGCTCTAGCTGCGTCCCTAGAGTTAACGTAGCCCAACGCCAAAGCCACTTCCTTTGCTTTGAAGTACAGTTTGTCGCCTTGCACTATGCATTGCAGTTTGGTTTCGTTGTTTTGAAATACGCGAAGCATATTATACGTAAGGAATATTTTAATTTTTCGTTCACTTCGTTCACGAAACTAGTAGGCGACGCT
Organism: Actinia tenebrosa; assembly: GCF_029948245.1. Taxonomy (NCBI): domain Eukaryota; kingdom Metazoa; phylum Cnidaria; class Anthozoa; order Actiniaria; family Actiniidae; genus Actinia; species Actinia tenebrosa. The sequence continues at coordinate 22,342,500 of NW_028292579.1, forward strand.
CTTTAGCTGATTCATTTCCACGCTCAGTTGCGCGTCAGACACGACGAAGACGTAGCAGTTTATCTTGTCGCCGTCGCCGGCACTGGCGTTTTTGGTGCGCTTGATCTCCAATGTTATGCCATCCTGCGTATTTACTAGACGTAAACCCTGACCATGCAGGTCTTCGTCGTTAATGGTGCGCATATCAATCCACAGCGCATACTTATCCTTAAAGAATTCCTCGGGGCTAATTTGGTCGCCAAACTTGCGCATGGCCTCTCTGTACACGTCTGCGGGCTTTATCCCCTGGGAGTAAACCTTGTTTGGAACGCCGTTTATGTTGACCCCCACGTTAGTAATGTTGGGGTTGTGAAAGGCCTCGGAGTCGCGCTTACCGGCCTCGTAGGGTTTGGCAAACACCAACATCAGCCCCGTGAGACTTCTTCGGGGGAGGTTAATACTTTGGTTGATAACCTCATCCGTCTTATCCAAGAAGCTAAACGTCTTGTACATTACTACGTGGTCGTAAAGGAATGCCTTTCCGGCACTATATTCCATACCGGCGCTACGGGCCAGCTCTTCGCTGTACACGGTCTCATACTGTAGCTCTAAGTTGGTAATAGAGTATGGGGTTGTTGTGGTAAGTGCAATGCTTAGCCCACCAATAATGTTATTAGCATCTGCTAAAGTTACTTCAAACTGTAGCTCGGATAACTGTCTTGGGTAATACGCGCCGTGATTCGTGATTACTTCAAAGTCCAGTGGTATGACATACTTGCTACCATAGGCTGTCTTTGTTCGCTTTGCGTCTGCCACTGCGGTTTCTCCGCTGCCGTCAGTAGGTTGCGTTTTCGTAGGTGTGCGGACCTTACGTAGAATGACACTACCAATTCCTTGTTCTATCCTTTGCGCGCGGTCAAATGCTGTTAACCATAAGTCTTTGTACGTGGTATACAGATCGTACCTATTTAAGTCCAGCAAGGATTTCCCGGCGAACTTTACGCGCATCTTAGAAACAATGTTGCGACCCACGTTGTTAACGATAATCCTTTCGTCTGTGGGGCTTGACTGCACCGCTAGGTCGAACCTTAACGCCAAGGTGCCAGGAACTAAGACTAGGTTATCCGTTAGGCGGGGTACGCCTACATACAGCGTCTCTCCTGGTTTCGCGCTAGAAGGCGTGAATGTGACCCGGTGAAAGGTGCGTTCTGCTTTCAGTCCGCCAACCTGCTTAGGTAATACGTTGGGGTTTAACTTTGAGCTTATCATATATAATGGAAGTAGAAGGAACGGATTTCGATCCCCTTACCGAAGAAGGTCAAGTTGACATTAACGACGACGAATTCGACGCATGGACTAAAGGCGCGGATACCGACCCCCTAGTTTACGACGCAGCCCTAGAGAATAAGTATGGTAGTAGATGGGAAAGTGCTAAGAACGCTCTAAGGCGCATGTGGCAGTCGAAAAACCCCAGCAAACCCATCCCCGAATACTTAGAGCTTCAAAACATAGACGAGCCGGAAGCAGCCGCGCGGGAAACCGTAGAGTGGGCAAAGCAGGAGCTAGAGCTGCGCTACACCCACCTTGATGCTGACGAGGTAAGGCTCACAGAACGCGGAAACAAAGTCCTAATAAGCGTCCAAGACCTGAGATTTCCCGACAAAGACCGCTGGACGAAACCGCAACCCCTCTTTGATGAGAATGGTGACGTTAGGGGCGACGTCTTAAGATTAAAAGGCTTTCAGCAGGCTACTAGAAGCATGCTAGAAAGGTTGAGAGCCCTAACCGAAAGGGTTGAAATTGAAAAGCGTGCCGAGAAGCTGCAAAGGGAGTTAGAAAAAAGAGACGCAGAGTACGCAAAGCAAGGTCAACTACTCGCTGATGCTGAGAAGAAGTCCGCCCATCAAGATGAAAGAATGAAAGAAATGAGAAACCAGTTGGATAAAACCCTGCGCGAAAGAGATAAAGCACAAAGGGACTTAGAAGAAGCTCAAAGCTCTGGCACCTCAACGGAAGCGCTGCGGGAAACGCTGGAAGAAAGGGAGGAAGAATACATGAAGCAAAACCAGCGGCTCGCCGACGCACACAAAAGGGAGGTCGAATTCAAAGATCAAGAAATAAGGGAGCTGGTAGAACAAAGAACCAAAATTCGTCGCGAAAGACACCAAGCCCAAAGGGCTCTTAACCTTGCCCTGCAGGAGTTGGACTTAACAAGAGACGACGCTAAGGACCTACAAACTACCATAGCTGGCTCTTTAGAGGAAAGGCGGCGGTTGGTTGGTGAAATCAACACCAAAGAGGAGCAAATCCGGCAAAGAGATCAGGCCATCGAAGACCTGGAGGGGCAAATAGAGCGGCAGCAGGAAATAATCAACGACCAGACTCGTCCCGAAGAGGAAAGGGAAGCAGCTCAAAGGGAAGTGGAGGCCCTCGAGGTACGCCTTGCGGAATTACAGGCGCAAAAGGACAACCTGGAAAAGGAGTTGGGGCTTACCACCAAGGAAAAGGTATTAAGAGGTCTTTTGAAGTATGGCGTGCCGCTGGCGTTTGCGATTGCTATTTCGAGCGTAGTAGGCGTAATCCTTAGCGCGCTTAAGGCTACGGGCGCGGGCGTAAAGAAATTAGGCAATGGGCTGACGGACTTGGGAAAAAAGATGGCAGCCGGTCTTCCTGGGCTGCTGGGTTCGGTTGTTTCCTTGGCACTTAGGGCCGGCGGCGAACTGTTGAAGTTCGCGGGGAATAACATTTGGATATTAGTCGTAGCTATTGGAGTGGTACTCCTGAAGAAGATGAAGGGTTGATCTTATCCTTGTGTATTACTGGTGGCTTATCGTCGTCGGGCATCCGAGGCGTCCTCGACTGGGGATAAGTAAAGATAGTATTCGCGCCGCCTTGATAATGCGGAACTAGCGGCAGCACACTCATAGTAGAAATGGGTTTATGGCACCAGGCAGCATTAGGGGAACTAGGACCAAGGCCATTTATTCGAAGGTAGGCAACGTCATTGGGAAGAACCTGAAGCTTCGCATACTGGCAATTAGCTATCATATGAAAAGTTATCGACGTTATGTCCTCTGAGCTTTGCGGTGGGGGCTCCGACGAGAAATGGACTGGGTTCCTATTGTTATCTTTTTTTCTGTAAGGCAGTAATGGATGGTTATTCTCATCAACGATCCTAAACCCAGCATTGCACGAATACCCCGTGTTAATGCTAATAGTACACACGATCAACCCCAGGCCCCCAACCTTCACCCACAGCCTGGTGTCATACCAATGCTGTTGTAAGTATTCCTTTTCCTCCAAATAATGAAGAAACCAATCTTCCTTCGCGTGTGGATTCATATATTTCAGGAAATAAATTCCCTTCTAGAGACTCATTACCGTAAGAGTGCTAATGGTCTTGTGATTATAAACCGTATCTCTCTGATTTTCTATGCTATTTACGCAAACGCTCCCCGTATCGTCTACTCTTATCTGCAGCTTTACCTTCCCGTGGCAATCAGCAACCACGTGGAAAGTCCAAACGGAATGATTTTCGGCACTGCTGGGGTTGGGCTCTACGGAGAAATGCGCAGGCTCCCTGTCGTTCGTTTTCGTACGCATAGGCTGCAGTACGCCATTCTCATCCAGGAACCTAAAGCCCACGTTGGCGTGGCTGCTCGTGCCAATGCAAATACTACAAAGGATTAACTTCTTTCCCGAGTAGTTAAAATCCACGGACATGCCCGTGACATCAACCCAAGATGCTTGGGTGTATTTTTTCTCGCCTGCGTAAGTCGTATAGACACAATCTACTCCAGCTACGTAGGGGTTGTTCATCGCCATATATAATAACTCAGACCAACGCCTGCGGCGGCTAAGCCGGCCTTTAGTAAGTTATGGTCATATTCCTCTTCTTTTTTAGGCGCTCGGTATACTTCTTTTGTTAGCTGCACTTTCTTAGGCGGTTGCGTATGGTGCACTTTTTTAGGCTGTTCAACAAAGTGCCTTCTAATAGTGTCAGAGTTCACGTCATTCACCCCAAACTTCATATCCTTAGTAGCTCGTTGAAGTTTGTTGTTGTATCCTACTACAGAGCCAGTATTTATAGATAAATTACTGGGCATTAACCAACAACCCGGGGCTACGGCATAGTCCAGTCGGGCCTTAGAATTTTGTATAGCTAGTTGGTAACGCTGTACGCCCTTGCTAATGTCGCCCTCCAAGATTGAACTTTCGAATAAAATCAAGGCTTCGGCTCGCGTCTCTTCTGCGGCGCCGGTATTTCCAATTATGCTAGATCGGGTATTTACTTGGGCTCCCAAAATGGAATACACGTAAGCTTCTATGCTGCGGTTCAAACGGGCAAGGCCGGCTCTAGTTAGTCCTTTACCTTCTGGGGGTATGAAATTAAGATATTGCTTCGTTTGCTCGTCGTTGGTAATTTTGATAATCAGTGGATTAGCTCCACCATACTTACCACCCTCGTCTTTGAACAGAGGTCCGTCTCTAACTTCCTTAGTGGTCTTAGCATTTGGTTCAAAGAAGGTGCTACTGTCGTGAGTTTCTTTATGATACCCAGTGTTCCATCGTAGATTCAATGCATGAACTTCCTTATCGCTTAGCTCGTGTCCACCAATCCCCCAATAAGCCCAAATATGCCCCAAGCCATTGTTAGCACCGACAGTGCATCTAAAATCCTTCCCTACAACACCGAACTCCTTACAAAGCCTGTTATAGGCCGGAACGTCGTATTTGTTATCTCTTGGATAGAACGCAGCATCTCCTGGTAAAGCGGTAACTCCCATCTCATGCAGTATTCTTCTAACCGTGAAGTGAAAATGAAACATAAATATTGAATTCTTCATCAAGTTTGCACTTACACCACAGCCGCTAGTGGCACACCAAACCGCAAAGTTTAGTTGCTGCGGCCAATAACGCATGTTAGGACCACTTAACCATTCATGAGATTCCTTAGCGGTGGTATGAACAATGGGAACGTTTTTGAAGATATCTCGCACCTTTAACGGAAAGGAATGGTTGTTAGAGACCCGCATGTTCAACGTTAGGCCCAAGCTTGGATGTTCATTAAACGTAACTGCGGGTATCGGATAAGTACTGGTACCAAGCAACAATTCCTTTGACCAACCTTGCACGGGTTTAGGCTTAGGATGCTTCAGCTGAGGCGTAGGTTTCAAATCCTCATTACTGTACATTCTGGAGCCGTTGAAGTAAATCCCATCGGGTCTCCTTTCGAACTTACTAGGGTCTGCATGTGGAAACATCTTCCTAAAGGCCCTCCAGTTCCAGTAGTCCCTGTTATCATGATGTGGCTGCTCCTCAATATCATTCCCAAAAGCGTCGTACATTAGTATATATAATGGATGTTATACCATCAGCACCTAAGTTGTACCCAGATGTTCCCTATACTACACCTAACGAACTAAACGCTGAGAATTTCAGGCTTAATAAAGCAAATTTAATCCTGGCTTACTTGGAAGGGCAGACAAAACACTACGAAAAAGTTAGGAAGAAATACGTCAGAGCCCGGAGTACGCTACATAAGATTTCGATAACTTCAGGATCCATATCTGTTGTGTTAACGGGCTCCGGCGTTGCTACTTCGCTTACTGGACCAGGAATAATCGTTGGAGTTCCTTTGGCCGGCGTTGGGGCAGCCTGTGGTATTATTTCTGCTGTTGCTACGGGTATTATGAAACAGTTGTCAAGCAAGATATCCAAGCATGACACGACAATAGCTCTGTCAAGGGCTAAAGTAAATACAATTACCGATCTTGTCTCAAAGGCTTTGCGTGACAGAAAGATAGACGACGTAGAATTCTCGCTTATTCTGACCGAAGAAGACAAATACGAGAAATTAAAGACGGACATAAGGAATAAAAAAACAGTCGTAAAAGATCTTTCCGAGGAATCTCGCAAAAAGATCTACCAGGAGGCAAAAGAAGAGCTTCAAAGAAAGCTTGCTCAGTAAATATCGTGACAGGATTCTATTTACATATCGAACGCCGGCTGTCTGGTTCATATGCAAATTAAATATAATAATTTTCACATACATAAGCGTCCAGATGTGTCTGGCGTTCGCTTGTGATCGTGGACTTTGGAGCTGGGGAGGCCTAAAGTCCCGAGTTCGAGCCTCGCTGTAGACGCATTTGGACCGGTTGCTGTGAGTGAAAAAAAAAGCCTCCCCCACTCACAGCAACCGTGGGGGAGGGGTAGAAAGTGCGATTCAACCCCGCGATGGGGGGTTTCGCGATTGGAAAAGTCAGGGGGTGTCTCGGGACGCAGGGACGCAGTCCGGAGTTCACCCTCTGGTGGGTCGTAAGAAAGATATATGTGTATGTACTAGAGGGCCTCTGGCGCGGGATGAAATAAGCCCCGTAAGCCCAAAATGCAAAAAACCCCACTGGGGATAGCTTGGTGTTCTGCGCGATGCATTCCCCAGTGGGGTTTCTGACAACGCCAGTTTTGCATTTTTATTTTCTCGGAATCCATCCTAACAGGGGGTGGTTGGGGTCTATTTTGTAAAATATTTCGTAAATTACGTCAGGATAATAAGGAATATCCTTATCCAGCCGACAAAACATCCACTCGGCTTTTGTCATATCAGAAACCTCAGGAATAGACTTACCGGTAATTTCAGACAAAAGATAGGGAATAGCTTTGTAATATTTCCCTAGTTTTAATTTTTTCAGCGTTTTCCGTAGACTTTGCGGGGTTGGCTCTTCTAAGTGGTCTATGATTTTCTTCCTTACTTCGTTGTTTAAATATACCGGTCGATAACCTTGGATATGACTCATCCAGTCCCTGAAGTATTTTATTCTCTTATAAGGTGTTTTCTTACGACCTCCATTGGCGTAATACTGCTCTCTGGTGGCATTTGGTACGGCATTACGAATATTCTTACCACATTCGTAACACTGCGCTGACGTGTCGTCTTCTATTTGCATTTTCTTACCACAACACCAGAAACCCTTGGGCTTGGGTATGTTAACTTTGGGTCTTAGGCAAATTATACAGAAGTCATAAGCAAACTCTTTACATTCATGCATCGTATATCCAACGAATATTTTAACCCTCATTTGCGACCCTTTAATTCCCAACACAGCAGCAGTAAGGACTTGTCGCGCGGGTATTTCCCGCTGCCGGCGCCTTCCTTAAACCGCCTGTAAAACCCGTAAATCTTTGACATTGACCGCGAGTCCCCCTTACTGCTGCTATTTGCATACTCCTATGCATGGTGTTTTGCTGCCAAACAAGCTTGTACACGTTTATGTTGTAAAACCTTCACATCGAAGTGGGTCAATTTAAGGCACAAAAGCCTGTACATAAAAGTATGTAAAACTTTATCACTGGTATTATTTTTGCATGTTGCCCTGTAAATACTTTTGAGGTTCCCCCTGACAGCATGTACATTTAACAGTTAAAACTTTGTGACAAAACTTCTCCTTCAAGAAAGATGTAATCCAAGCATGCAGCCTGCCTTCCAAAGAATTTAAATGATACAAAGTCCACACGAATTACAAATGAAGATCTTTTCCTTTCTAATTTAGAATGCATCAGTTACTTCATGCAGCACCTGGAGGCAAGTGTGTAAGAATGGAAGCCTATGGGGTAAATAAAGTAGGCCCCTCTGGACCTCCTTGAAGATCAGTAATAATCTTCGTACTCATTTTGGACAAATGAATACCACAATCATAAGATTGAGCACTTTTATATTAGTCCCTCTTGTCTCAGTAATGCTTCAAGTGTGGCAAGAGGTAGCTAGGATGCAGAAAATCATGCCTATTTATGGTTAAGTATGTAAATTCTAAAACGAAAAGGAATTCAGCTTTTCCCTCTCTTGATCCTTAACAGCTCACACATCTCCTTCCATTCTTCCTCTATACTGTATTACTGTACTACAGAGTGCAGGAAAAAGCTGTTATAATTAATATAGAAAAGTACAGAATGTCCGAGAATGTCTCTTGTCTGCTAAGCTTATTTCGAATCTCTAAATAAAATTTGTATAAAATCAAGTTATGATTTCGTATGTTGAATAATCAATAGTATAGTGTGGGACATAGTTAATAGTGTGGAATTTGTGGTTCAGACATTTATGTGCCACAATTTTTTTGTAGCATAAACAAACGAAATTATTATAAAACATAACTAAGAAAACACAAGACTTAATAATTTATGAGAAAACTGTCCATTTTTCCGGGAATTTTTCGAGGCGCGAATTTCATTCATCTCTTTTGTCGAAACTATCATCATAACATCCGGCAAGAAAGGAAATAAAAAATCGAAAGATTAAAGACTTTATATAATGAGAATGAATCTCTAGAAAATACTGAACGTAGAAATAAAATAAAATAAATAAAAGCACAACTTACCTTTCAATATCCTTTATTTTGATTCAAGAATCTTGTTTTCAAAACGAGGTTAAGAACGAGAGGGAATGAGTAACCACAGGAAACCCATGTCCATTCGAACATGATAACTTCATGGGTTTATAACGGGGGCGCAGCTGAGGAGAGGGTGCTATAATTTTCTATGTGGCATCTTCAAAGTCTTTTCTATTAAATACGCAATATGCCCAGTAATTCACTGTTTTCCCATTTCATACATCGTGTCGTTCACTAAAGTATCGTACCTTTGTTTAACGATTGTACATGAGAAGACACAAGAATATAGCTAAACTCGATCTCAAGAGAATGACACATGGTTTAGAACGAGAATTAATACGGCCATATGTCTAGGTGGATTAAGTCCATTTTAGGTGAAAAAACTTTGAAATTGGTAGGTCTCAATCGAAAGGGTTTTCCATCAAAAAAATCAAGACTAAAATGGTGTCTGATAAGCCAGTCGAAAGGGTTCTCCATCAAACACTGACGCAAGGGCGGATCCAGGGGGGGAGGGGGGAAGCAAAGGCAGCAGAAAAAAAACCCCAAATTGAAGAATTATATGCCTTTTTTTAATTGTTTTCCTTTGTATTGACGGAAGAAACTAAATTAGCCCCCCCCCCCCCCCCCTAAAACTTTGGCTGGATCCGCCCTTTTGACAGTATGTCTCAGTGTCTCGAAAGGGTGTTCCATCAAAAAACATTGATGTCTGGAAAGGGTTTTCCATCAAAAAATGACTGAAAATAAGGCTAGAAGCAGCAATCAACTTCCAGCATCAGGAAATTACATACTACAAAATGCACAACAAGATCAAGATAAATTGTATTTATTTCATGTTAACCATTATTTTTTGGGAAATTTCGCTAGCGAGTTCAGTCATTGAAACCTGAAAAACAAAATATTACAAGTTGCCCAAAACGGGGTGCTTGGGCCACGTGTACTCTCAGAGCAGAGCATGTAAAAGTTCATGACTTCAACAGTCGGCAGCTTTATTTAACTTTTTATTTTCTGATTTGTTCGACTTTGGCCATGAAGCTCTTAACCCTGTCAAAACTGACAGGTTTGGACCAATGGCCATCTTCCTTGAAATGTGACCCTATTATCATGGCATTAGCACTTAGATATTGGTCCACGTTACTGATATCCACCCCAGATCCTATTATTATTGGCACAGATACTGCATCATGTACTGCTAACATCTCCTTGTAGCTTGCGGGGGATCCTGTAGAGATACCAGTTATAACAACCCCATCTGAATGAAAGAACTCTGCTGCTTTGGCTGTTTCCAAGATGTCAACATCATTTGTGATGGCATGTGAACTGCAGACCAGAAGCATTATGTGGATCATTTCTGGGACACTCTTCCACTATGGAAAGGGTTTCAAGGGGATAAGGGGATAAGGGGGAAGGGGGGAAGGGGAGAAGGCGGAAGGGGGGAAGGGGGAAGGGGAGAAGGGTGAAGGGGGAAGGGGAAGGGGAAGGGGAAGGGGGAAGGGGGAAGGGGGAAGGGGAAGGGGGAAGGGGGAAGGGGGAAGGGGGAAGGGGGAAAGTGGAAAGGGGGAATTGGGAAGGGTAGGGTATCATGATAATTCAATGTACTTTTTAAATTTTTATTAAACATCTGGAGAAAAGGGGGAATGGGGAAGGGTTCATGACTTTATGTTGCAAGTCAAGACTGTAAAAATTCCCAAGAATCTGTGAGCTGAATTTCTAGATACATTGGTCTTATTCATTAATGAATGAAAAGTGGAAAATATTCCTGTAGATTTCCCTATTCAATACCACATATAATTGTACCTGTGTTTTTTCTTGATATCTGTAAACACTAAAACATTTTCAGCATTGATGTGTATTCTGTATCTCAATAGTTCTCCAGCATCTGAATTCACCAGTCCTTCATCTCCAATGTGAGAAAACACAAACCCTTCTGCTCGTATGAAGTCAAGTCCAGTTGCTTTGGCAACAGCCAAGGCATCCTTGTTGGCACCAGACAGAATCTGAATCCCACATGGAGTGCTGCCTACTTCTCTTTTAACTTCATTGCAGATCACACTCATTGCAGCTGTAATTTCCGGTCCAACTTGACGGTTGAGATACGGAAGGTCATGCATGTTTTCTACCATGACAGCATCCTGTGGTTTAAAGTAAAGATACACAAAGGGCGGCAAACTTTGGGAAAGTCTAGGTTGGGTCAATCCTGTGGCAGTAGTCAGGTAACTATAAAAGATTGCTTAGTTTCTTTCACCATGGTATATCCTGGGATAAATTCATGATCTCAGTGCAGTGTAGGCAAGTAAAGTTGCTTGTTGGTTGTCTATGGTTTCTCAAAAGAAGATCCCTTTGTGACTGTGGGAAAAGAAACCCTATGCACAGAAGAATTGAATCACAAAAGGTCCATAAAAAGGTCCAACAACTTTACTCATAGGATTCAATTTGACACATAGAATTTGAAGTTGGGGCTTTCATGACACCACAGGCTGAGGTACGGCATTTTATATGAGTGCACTACTACTTCTACTTGTCATTAATCATCATACTCACCAGCCCTGCCTTCTTGTAGATCAGTGCTTCATGTTTGGCTTTATCAACTATCTCAGTCATGGGTAATTTATTCATTGGTGTTCCTAAAATATATTGTTCAAGAAATCCTTCTCTTAGTCAAAAAATGAAATACTGCCATATTTCAAGTAAACATCAATAGCGTAAATCACTGTCTGTCAGGTATATTGGATTATATAGAGGTTATTACACTGCTAGTTGTGTATATTACAGCCGGATATTTTTACGAGTGAAAGACCACTGATGTGAGCCACACAAAGGAATTGGAGGAAATTTCCTCGCGCTGACATCTGCAAAAAAACCTGTTTAAAACCCGTTCACAGACCGTGTATTATTGCTCTGTAATTGAGTAATAAGAAAATAGTGGACCTTAACTTTTCTACATTATAATGATGAAGCTTAAATGTAATTTAGGCAAGGTTAAAACCGAGACAATGCTGGCCAGAAGAGTATAGGTAAGTATTTTCCACTGAATTTCAGTGTGACAGGTGCCAGGGGGTAGACTCTGACATTGTTGCCATGGTTACCTATCTTACCAGGCAAGGCATCAACATGAATCATTCCAATGATAGCAGCAGACTGTCTACTAAACAGGGAAGTAAACTTGGGCACCAAACGTGAAGCTACCATATTTTTCTGTGGTGTAACCAAAAGGTCTTGGCAGATATCTTTACAATGTTCTATCTCAGACACTTGTGTGTATTTTATGCGGTGTTATCATCATGATCTGAGGATAGTTTACTGACATAAATCCTTTATCTTGGAAGTCTAGAAGTTAAAAAAAACATATATGCAGAAATAATAAAACAGATTTAAGGCATCGTATACACCTAATGGAAAAACGCCACAACTTATTTGAATAACTATTGTTCTGGACTGACTAGTGACTCTTACATGTAAAAGCAGTTTTGTGCTTCCACGTGAACACGAGGCTAGTCCGTCCAGAACAATTACAGTTATTGGTATAAAGGTGTCAAAATATGCAGAACTGGAGAAATATCATTGAATTTAGAAGTGATAAATTGTATGGTAAAATGCGCTGACTGTCAAGAGCTTGCATTTATGGCCAACACTTTTTTCCATACAAATGCTTGATAAAATATTTGATTTATATTAATGCCATTTCTGCTATAGTAAACATTATGAGCTGAAACTTCGCCTACTAATATCGAGGTGATCTTTTCATTTTGATTCTTTTTAATCCCGAGTACTCCTCTATCTTCTGGGAGCCAAGCTTTGATTGGGAATAAATTGTGACCTGCCCTCCATGCCCACTAGAATCACAAAGAATAATAGTCTAGCCTTGGTATTTCGAAAACTATCCACAAAGCATCAGGCGTACTTTTATATTTGATTGATACCAGGTCACTAAAATAAGAAATCAAATTTCCAGATCATTCTTTACTTACATCAGTAGCAGTAGATTAAACGAAAGCACGAAAATCATCCGCCATGATTGTTCGACTGCGTTACTGGAGTCAGCGGCTAAACTGTCAAATTGGGTAGGCACTTCATGTAATTAATCTAGTATTGTCTACGGGACCTCCACACGAGAGGAAAGTCCCGCCTACATGGGAACCATAATCTCGAGGCCACTTTTCGTGTATCTTCTGCGCAACCTAGCTTAGGCACTTCAGTATGCAGTAAAATAGGTGTTCCTTTGTCATAAGACAAGATTGCACCTGCATGCGAGCCTTCCCCTTCCCATTTGGACAACTCAATTTTCCATTTCTAGCGACAAAAAAGTAAATTTCATTTTCAGGTCATCAAATTCTATTCATTCCTTTTGATTCTATAAAAGGAATTGAAAATAGGGCAGCCTTGAATTGAAATCTAATAAAAAGGGAATTTTTAGGAGGAATACATTATCTTTGATTGTTGATATTGATGATTTAAAACAACGACAAAAAAAAACAAAACAAAACAAAAAAAACAACAACAACAACAACAAAGGAAGAGAAGGAGGAGAGTACATGGAAGAGGAGAGAGAAGGATGAATAACAAACCCACATCCATAAGACAGTGATCGTGACAGGGGCATAGCCTGCCCCCTTGCCCCATCCTCACACTGTATAAACCTAAATATCTAAGTAGTCATGTGACAAATTCACGTGTCTTACCGATGTTTGGGCCACCTAAGGCAAAACTCTGGCTACGCCCCTGAGTAACAGTAGTCTAAAATATTCAGTCTAATAATTTACCCAAAGTCTAAGTCTAAACCTAAATTCAAAATCTAAAATAAATTTAATCTATTAAGCTTTGGCTAGCACGGTTGTATCATAGCAGGGTGAAAGCCCAAAGATCGAATTAGAATTAAGAAGTTAATTTTTGAGAAAGGAAGAAAATTGATCAAACCTGAAGAAAAACCTTTTAAACACAGGGTAGAATCAACGAACAGGTCTACACATACGACATAGACTGAGTCTCATGGGATTCAACCCAGAGTGCATTAGTTAGAGACCACGTGTTAGATGCACACACCCTGGCAAGGAAGTAGTGCTGGTGGTGGTGGTTGTAGCAGTCAATGTAAGAGTAGCAGAGGAGGAATGTCAGTAGTAAAGGCAGTAGTAGTGATGGTGGTGGTGGATGTAGCAGTCATCCTAAAAGCAGCAGTAACATGAGTTGGAATGGTGGTTGTACAAGAGACCATGAACCTTCATGTTCTTTCCTAGTAGTGGTAACAGTATTGGGAAGCACGGGTGGTGTGCACCTACAGCTGCCTCTCTGCCCCTCACTAATGCGACACTGCACGTGGTGTGTGCTTCAAGGGTTTTTCTTCAGGTTCACTTGGTTTTCTTCCCTCCACAAAATAATAATAAAAATATAAATATAACAACAACAACAACATCAACATGATCCCCACTATATTCAAATATATGAAAAAAAATGTGGTAACAAAAATATATAAAAATTAGTATGAAGATAATAATAAGGTCTACTGTTAAATATATTTTTTGAGAAAACCATTAATGAGCTGTTATTGTCCAATGCTTTCAAAATGTGGAAAATATGATAACTATACAATTTTCTGGAGGTGGATCAGACCATTTTTAAACCTCTAGAAAACTTGCTCCTTCAATTACCCTGGGCTCCAAAGGTTTGTGAATTTTATGAATCTTGTGCCGAAGGAGCAAGGGAGTGAAAGGAACCTCAAGTTATTTCTTCTTGCGACTTCCCTTCAAAACAGCAAATGCGGGAGTGAGAGTAGTTACCTTTGGACCCCAGGCAATATGTGCAAAATTGTCTGGGGTGGACCACATTTAGAAATCTATAAATAGGTACTAGGTCTTTACAACAATAAAATGTGCTTTTTTGCATCCAAAACCATAGGTGTGTGTCTAATGCTTGTAATTTCACAGATTTTTTCAAGTTGCTCTTTATGGCAGTACTTTGATTTAAAATTAAAATTTCATTTTACTAGAATTTAGAACTTTATGTTCATATCAGCCAATCAAACAGGCCATTAGAATTATTCAAGCCAATCAGATTCTAGGTTTCGTAATCACTTATTCCTAGCGTTTGTCTGGTAGAGGAGGTGCACTTGGTTCCAGTCTACTCGTGTCATCAGCATTGTACGGAGGTGGTGGTCCATACCCTTGGGGGGCACCGGCATAACTGAACCCGCTTGTGGGAGGCTGTGCATAGACTCCTTGTGCATGGACTCCTTGTGTGTGGGCTCCTTGTGTGTGGGCTCCTTGTCCATAGGCTCCTTGTCCATAGTTTTGAGGGTAGCCAGCCTGATACGCCCCTTGGGGCTGGGAATAATGACTGGGTGCTTGAACCCGTATTATTCTTCTTTGGAAGAAGAAAAGAAGCTTGTACGTAATGTTTCCCAGTCCTACATTTGTCACTTCAGGTGTTTCTAACATACAAGCTAGTTCCCAGCCTCTTTTACCCATCTCTGTAATCATTGGTGCCCAGTCTCCCTTAGCTTTCGTTTGGAAAAATCCAATCTGCAACATAAAAAAGTCTTGTCAATAAAATGTGGTTATAACAAAGAAAAAGATCCTGTTAGGGAGAAATAATTAGAGGGGGTGGGGGTAGCCATGTCACTGGAACTAGATTTATGTTGCAATCTATTAGCCTCATACAGTGTACATTATCTGAGCAGAATACATCATATAAAGTTAATCAGTTTTCTTAGATCTCAATTGAAGAAATAGAAAACGTGCGCACGTGCTGTGTGCAGTCATAAAGCACGCGGGGGTTGACAGAACACAAGAGAAGTGTTAGGAGAAGCATGACATGTAGCGTAGTGCTTCTGGACACTTCTCGAGTGTTCTGCCAATCCCCAAGTGCTTTATAACGGCACACAGCACAGCAAGCAAGTTTTTTATTTCTTCAATAAAATACATCTGGTCTGGCTGAATGCATCTAAGGATGGTACTCTTGAAGTATATCATTGTCTGGTGTACTCTCATTGACCATTAGTGGGACCATTGTGAAAGTGAAATTAATATATATATAACCATTGCTGTCAAAAATAATAACATAGAAGTCTGGTGCACTACCCCTTTTCCTTCCCCAGTACTCGTTTGTCTTACCTTGACTGTATGCTTGTATTCAATGATGGTTCCTTCATATACTGGAGTCGGATCATTTAGTCGCAATGCTTCTTTCTCAAAGAACCAAATAGAATTATGGTCTCCACCGAAAGTAAAATCTGAAGAAAGGTTGCACAAGTTACTTCTTTTTATCATAGCAACTTTAGGCTTTTCATGTATTTTACAAACAAGGTGCATTCTGTTCTAGCTTGGGTACTAACACCTCCAAGGTGTGATAAACATAATTAAAGATGCTTGTACCAAACTAGCTAGACTAGAATACATCTCAATTCATTAATGAATCAGAAAGGACATAAAGGGCCCAATATTCCCCAGAATACATTGCCCTTTCATAGTCAAAGATAAGCCTTCAAATTTTATCAAACCCTGAAACAAACTTAGTGGGTCCTCAGTAGGACCTAAGTGGGCTAATTACAGTACATCTAATTCACAGCTTGAACTAGAATTTTGTATGTTATTGTTTTGTGGAGGGAGGAAAACTGAAGAATCTGGAAAAAACCTTCAAGTCAAGGGAGAGATCTAACAAACTCAAACACATGTGATGATGAGTCCAGAAAACAAACCCAAAGACCCCAGAGGTAAGAGGTGGGTATAATACCACTATGCCTGCCATCCCTTTGCAAGCTGCAAATATAAGAGATTAAATTGGTTTCTCAATTCATTACTGGTACACTGTAATCTAACGTGGGGTCTCTATGGTAACATGTCAATCAGATACAGATGTACCTCCATGACTCTTCCTTCCTTGGTCCCAAAAGATTTCTGCAAGCCTCCAGCCCTGCTGTAAAGGCCCAACGAAATGCTTCATCCAGTCACATGTGACTTTAACTAGCTTTCCTGGTCCAAACATCATGATTTGGACAGGTACGTTGATGAGCTGGTATGTGTACCTTGTGGGATTAGGATGGGAGGGAACATTGAAGAATACATCACATCCATACACTATTGAAGAAGAATGGATAAATAGAATTAGAATGGGTGGGAATATTGGAGAATACATCACATCCATACACTATTGAAAAAGAATGGATAGATAGAATTAGGATGGGTGGGAATATTGAAGAATACATCACATCCATACATTATTGAAAAAGAATGGATAAATAGAATTAGGATGGGTGGGAATGTTGAAGAATACATCACATCCATACAATATTGAAAAAGAATGGATAAATAGAATTAGGATGGGTGGGAATGTTGAAGAATACATCACATCCATACACTATTGAAAAGGAACGAAACAAAACCTGAAACCACAAATAATGTCTGGGCTAATCTAAGTCAGTGCATGGCTAACTCAGAGATTGAACCATGGAACAGCCTCTAGGCTGATCTAAGTCAGTGCATGGCTAACTCACAGATTGAACCCTGGAACAACCTCTAGGCTGATCTAAGTCAGTGCATGGCTAACTCACTAATTTCCTTACCATCACTACCACCAAAGAGGCTCTTTGTCAATCCTGAGGTTTTGACTTGTCCTGTGCTTTCAATGCAGATTAGACGTCCTCCTTTAGCAGTTTGTTGAGCTATCTGGAAGGGAAAAAATTGGAAAATTCATAAGATGTGTGTCAAAATGGTAAAATATTTGATACAGGTATGGGAATTATATCCTCAGAACTGTACATTTTATAAGAAACCTTTATATCATATATTATTCATACACCATTCTTACTAATAAAAACAATATACTTGTACTTACAGCAGAAACAATGCTTGAAGTGTTGGCTACTTCTTGGTTCCTACCAGAGAGTTGATCCAGTAAGCCAGCTCTCTCTGTAGTATGAACATCAGACTTGACCACCAAGAGCTGCCAGCTGTGATGTACTGGAGGTCTAATTAAGAGATACAAAACTTTACCTCATCCTACCATATCACTAGCATGGGGAGGGGGTATGGAGTGGCTTGTGCCCCCCTCCCCCCCCCCCCCAAGTTTGCTTTTGGCACCAAAATTTAATCAATTCATGTGAGATTCCTGTGGATTTGGCAGGAAAATGTTAAAAGTTTTGCACCATCACTTGCTGGCAGCCATGTTAGAAGGCAATAATGGGGCAGATCCAGAATTTTCAAAAGTGTGGTGACCATTATAGGTTACCTTATGCCAATAACCACAGGCTTTAATTTAGTAGTCACATGTTAAAATAATTTAATAAAAATAGGAACCCATAAAAGGCAGAACAATCTGGAAAAAATTGCATTTCAAATTGACAAAAATTAAATAGACCCATTTACCTTCATATGCAAATTGCCCATTTCAGATCACATGAAATTCCCTCAAGAGTTGTTCTTTTATGACGAACTTGTTTAAAATATTTAAATATGAAAGAATCAACTCCCAAGAGTGGCATCACATGGTTTGAAATGTGCACAACAAACAACAAAGCTAAAGAGGTCTATTAGAGAGCTTATATCCAAATACTTTTTTAAAATGCCTTGATTTATAATAAGTTTTTTTTTATTTGACTGTGCAAAGGGGGATCTGCCCTGAATTCTTGCCTTAAACTCACCCTTGTGGTCTACTGAACACGGCTTGGTATGGATTTTCATTAGCATTCCAACCAATTTTACCAATACCAGGTACTTGATTAAAATCTGCTAAAACAAAGCCCTGCCCATATGGGGTGCTTAGTTCACCATACTTTGATGTGATGTCTGAGGACACAAGTGTCTGGCCTGTTGTCAATCCTAATGTTGCTATAAATGATGGAAGAGAGATGTAATGAGATGTGATGGGTAGCATGATTGTTCTTTACTGCTAATGTATTGACCTCTATCTAATCAATGCAAGGCAGGTGTCAAGGAGCCTGCATTTAAGTCCTGTCTAAGCTAGTATATCAGTCATACAAGGGGTTTTCATTGAGTTCTCCATGCAGTTTTTCTCCATAAAAAATCAACATGTAAGTGTGTAAAATATTCAAAAACTATGTTGCAAGAAATGTGTATGAAGGATGCATGTGCATCACCCCACAAGCTTTCGGCTGTAAAGCCTCCAGTGTATGAGTAAAACGATTACAATTATCATTATCATTATTACTATGATTATTAATTTCCTCCTCATTCTTGTAGTGATCTGTTCCCGTTGACATCCTACAGTATCATTATAAATACATAGATATCGTAATACTGCATTCTTGCTGAGTGCAATTTCATTGATATCATTTGTCAATGCTTGTATGATTTACTAAGAAGGTGCTTGTCTTAATCAGTTCTGCTTATGCTCTACACTCGTGTGGTTTTCAGTTATTACACTCGTCATCATCATGATCATGATCATTTTAATTGTTATTATAATAATTATAATTATTATGTTAAAATGTGGAAAATTTAGATAAGCTTAATTTATTCTTTCTTAAAATGTTGCTCTAGCTAGCCATTCTTAATTTATATATTCCATCTATAAAAACTCCCCAACGAAATATAACGTTCACTAAGAAATAAAGATATTTTGTTGATATTTCTTACCTTTACCTACTGTCAGCACATCTATTTTAGTGAAATGATAATCATACTTTAGCCCTGGATAAGGATATGAATCTGTGGGTAGAGGTGTATGATTCTTGTCTGAATATGCGCCTTGTTGTTGATCAGCAGAGCTGCCCGATTCTTCACCAGCAATAAAATTACCAACCTTTTTCCTATTAATTTAAACAGATATTTTTATTGACACTCGAAACAAACTCTGGACGAATCTGAGTCAGAGCATAAACCTCACAGATTGAATAATGGGGGGAAATATGGGATTAGCTTAAATGATCGGGATGGAGTAGCTTCCATCTACGAGCGACGAATGTCAAAAATCTAACTCTATTATTTTTAAATGTACATACCTGATTGAGCTTAGATTCATAACTGGAATATCAGTATGCCTTCTTCTTGCTCATGAAGTTCTCTACCAGTTTTATTCGTTACGGTTTTCCAGATTTTGAGGTCTCCTTGTTTACATGATAGCCCTTCCTAGATCAGGCCAACTACCCACAGTACCTTGCTGGTATCATAACACCTATTTGGGCTTCCTTTGCATAAAATAAAATAAACCCAAAATTAAAGTAGATGTTGCCTACGCATGCAGCAGCTAGTCCATATAGTATCTTGCGGTTTTTTTTACGTAAAAAACATATCTTGAAAGCTGCAGATCCATTAGATTGTTTGTTTTAGAATAACATTACTATTCTTTGACTTTTGTTAAAAACATGTTACTTGCACTTTGCAGTCTGCCATGGTGCGTTTGTGACGTTGATGAGTGCAGGGGGAAAAGGAAATTGTTATGTACTTTATTTGTTGCTTTTAATTACCAGTTTTGAGATTTTCAAAAACAGAGTACTTTTTCTTGGACTACGCGGCTTGCGTTAGTGCGTTTATCCGTTTATGAGCGAAGTGACCCGCTGAAATTGTTTTGTAAATAACAATCCCTGAAAGGCGCAAATCCACTTTATTGGTGTTTGTTTTGCAATTAAATGATTGTTTTTAAGACGACCACTTACCAGTTTTTGACTTTTGTAAAAACAGGGCACTCTTCTTTGCATGTAGCAGCTTACCATAGTGCGTTTGTCCTTTATGGTGGGCAAGTCATAGTGGAAATGTTTGTATGAATAACATCACTTGAAAAGCTCAGAACCATTTCATTAGTGCTTATTTTACAATGAAATGTTCTTATTTGCTGCTTTTGAAATGATCATTCAATTTTTATTGACTTTTGTAAAAGCAGGGTACTTCGGCCCTTGGACTGCACGGCTTGGATTGGTGCGTCATTATAATAATGCGTGCTGTATCTCCTCTGTGACCAAATACGTCTTTCGTAATAAAATATTTCATATAATGAAGCAAATCAATGTTTTTTCTTGTTTTTATTCGTTTAAATTGCGTGTAAGTGGGAATAATTCTTGCACGTGTTAGAACATATAAATCTTAGTCTGTCTGTCGCCTTCATTTATGCACCTCAAGGATCGAGAGGGGAGAAGGGGTGGGGACTGATAGATGCTAGCTTTTAGAACAAATTCTTTATGAGATTTTATCTTTATTTGCTAAGTTAAACTTTATTGTAAGGAAATTTTAATTAAACAAAAAATAAATAAATGAATAAAAAATTGTTGAAAACATTAAAAATATAATAAAATATGATTAAAAAATTATTCGAATATGCAAATATACGCTATCTTTTTGGATAAAATTCTTTGATTGAAAGGTAAAAAGCGCGATAAACTAAGATTGCTTCCTATAAGCCTTTTCACAGTTTAAGAATCGATTCCACTGCGCATGCGATTTTATCCCGAATTTCTACATTCTTTTGTCTAAACCTTCTTTGTTCTTAATTAAACAAAAGAATATGAGAAATTCGGGATAAAATCGCATGCGCAGTGGAATCGATTCTTAAACTGTGAAAAGGCTTATTGGATGATAGCTCTTCATTGACAGCTAATTTCACGTGCAAAGATTTTAACCAATGAAAAATGGAAACCGTTAGAATGTAAAACACTGTACCATTTGAAAAGACCACCTGATTGACAATCAAAAAGCGCGAAAATTAGACTAACCCTATTGGTTAAAACCTGTTGCATCGTCATGTGAAATTACCAAATAGCCAATCAAATTACAGATCCTATAACGTAATCTAATACTATTGGCTGGTGTTGTTTGATTGGCAGTTGATTCACGTGGGAATGAATTCTCAACTTTCTGGTTCGTGGGGTTTGACTTCATAATCAAGCTGACGTGAAGTAAGTCAGGTATGTACTGCTCTATTCCTTTAAAAATTGCCTAAAAATTACTATTCTTTTATAAAGTTTCTGTAATTTGATCAAGAAAATTTGTAGTTTTGTACGAGGCACCGCTAATTACAAGTGAAACAAGCCTTTTTTCCATTTTTTTAACCATTTTTTTAAACCTTCAAACTTATTTGACTTGATGCAAGTCGTTGTGAAGTGAGAAAATCTAATTCTTTGAAAACTTTCTTCACCTTTACTATCGAGAAAGGAGACTTTGTACAATTCATGTTAGTTTTTAAATCTTTTCAGTAAGAATATTATCATTTAAAGCTTTAGGAGAAAATTTCCATTCACGGTGTCGAAGGAGTTGCAAAGCGACCACGAGTCAAAACGCTACAAATTTTCTTTTTTTTGTACAATTTTCTTCACTGAATTATTCTATTGTACTTTTAATTAGATATTGTAACTATTGTAAGTTTATTTTATCTAGTTTTTGACACTTTTTTGCTTCGAAAATGTTTCAGTTTTGTTTTCGCGCGTTTTTCACGTCGCAAGATTTTCATTGGGTACTCTTACAGAAAATTTGGATTCTGGATGCAAAAATTTCCTTTTTGTTCTATTATTGAAAAAGCATTTGTATTGATTTACTGAGCTTTTAATTTTTAACTTTTATTTTTAGCGTTTTCTAATCTTTTTACGCAAGTTTCAATTATTTTTATGATTTATCTGACGTTTTGGCGCGCTTTTCATCCTCACGAAAATCGTTAACCAATCTCGTCAAAACTTCGTCGGCTGCTGGGTTTTTTTACTATTTCGAAGAATAGTAAAAAAACGAAGATCTTTTTCTACCTAATACTAATATTTTTATCGATTTTTCAGATCAAAAATCATTATTGGAAGTGGTTATATAAAGTACTAGAAGCAAGAAGAAGACTACTGCGTATTGTAAGACGAAGTTGATGGTGGAAGATCGTGAACAAGTTCAACGAAAATTAACTGAATTGCTTTATAATCATTTTTTGGTTTGGTTGGCTCTAACTTGTTCTTGATCTTCCTTATTGTTGCATTGCAGTTAGAAGGAAAGAGGTGGGGAGATGCAGTTCCTAAATCAAAAGGAACTTTTTTAAAGAGTAAACTCACTAGGTTAGGACTTTGACTTGCAAACATCTGTTAAAAATTTCCTCTATCATCTACATAGAAATTGGGTCATATGTTGCAAGTCAAAACTATTCTGCAATGATTTTTTTCTTCGTTATTTTTTCTAGAAACGTTTTAGGCTAGCAGTAGGAGGGGACCAGATGTAAGGCTGGTCCCAGGGATTATTTGTTTGACAAGAAGCTACCACTATCTTAAAACTAGGTGGAGTGCGGGTATGGCGGATATTAGTGTTTTTGACTGGTCATCTCGACCAGGGTCAATTGGCCAAGACTAGGCTAGTTTTTTAAATGAACTTTAGTCACCAAGCTGGCAACGTTGCACGTCGATAAAGACACAGGATCTACACATATAAGGTGTGAACTTTAGTCAACTGGAGTTCAGTCTTACTTGAGTAACGCTGGCCAGTTCAGATCACTCACTCCCCTCACACAGCGCCTAAGGTTAGATGTCTTCTATTCTTAGCTTAGACTGGCCAGTTGCGTGCTCTCGTAAGACTAGGTACAGTCAGGATCACCCGCCGGATGAATGACCTCGCCCCTCCTTTCGGTTGATGGTTGTGATGAAATCCTGACTTGCTGCTCCAGTGTAGTTTTTCTTTTCAGTCGTGGATCAAGTCTACCAAGAACAGCCAAACTCGGCTGCCTCTAGAAGAGAAGACGAGTCTGCGATAGTTTTCTGTTTTATCATGCACCGGGCATGTCAGTGGTAGCTTCTTTAGGATAGAGTTTTGTATCAAACTAGAGATGTTTATGATTGATGTTTAATTTATGCATGTTCGTTTCTTGGTTTTTCCCCACAGTCGTATGTTAATTCTTTTACTTTAGATTTATAACTATGTTTTCACTTCGATAGCATGTGGTAGATCATCATAATTTTTTCTATTCGATACTAACTTCGTACTTCTATATTTCGGACTTTTTTCGACGATAACTTTAAGATTCGTGTTCGAGAATATTTCTCTAAGATCTTTATTCGAGGGTGTGTGTCTTGGATATTCCAGCTCTCTCTGAAGTATTCGTTACTTCCTTGAGAATCCTGGAATATCCCCTCTTTTCTTAGTTTAATCTCATTCGATAGCATGATGTAATAATAGATTCGAAGGTGTGGGTCCTTGGATATTCCAGCTCTCTCTGAAGTATTCACTACATTTTTGAGAATCCTGGAATATCCCCTCTTTTCTTAGTTTAATCTCATTCGGTAGCATGATGTAATAATAGATTCGAGGGTGTGGTCAATGGATATTCCAGCTCTCTCTGAAGTACTCATTACTTCCTTGAGAATCCTGGAATATCCCTTCTTTTCTTAGTTTAATCTCATTCGATAGCATGATGTAATAATAGATTCGAGGGTGTGGTTCCTTGGATATTCCAGCTCTCTCTGAAGTATTCATTACTTCCTTGAGAATCCTGGAATATCCCTTCTTTTCTTAGTTTAATCTCTTTCGATAGCATGATGTGATAATAGATTCGAGGTGTGGTTCCTTGGATATTCCAGCTCTCTCTGAAGTATTCATTACTTCCTTGAGAATCCTGGAATATCCCCTTTAGTTTTATGCACACACATGCACAGACGATCATACATTTTTTCGGTGACGGGTGGGGCATCGGATATTTCTTTCTTCACTGAAGTATTTCTACCTCATTGAAGGCTCAGGAATATCCAACCCTTGATTATAAGGTACGAGGTAATGTTGAGATTCAAAAGTATAAAACATATTTATGCTTTTGTATCTTGATTTAATATCTTTTCTAAATGCGGTGTGTTTGGAAAGGTAAATAGTTTTCAGACAGTTAAGATTCAAAAATATAAAACTTATTTATGCTTTTGTTTCTTAACTATGTTTGAAAGAAAAACTTTGAAAAATTCGAATGCTAACATATTTTCCTTTTTCTTTTTCTCGTTTCAGATGAAAAGGTTTATTTCATGACCTCTCAATATTCTTTTTTTTTTTTTTTTTTTTTAATTTAACAATTTAAGTTTTGAGTTTTTGTTATTTGATTTGCTGAATTTGTTATTTAATTTTAATTATTTTTCTTCGTTTGTTTGTTTCAGGTGTGGAAGAGGAGCTTCCCAATGCTTTACATTAAATTTTGTGTTAATATGTTTGTTAAATTTAATAAGACATGTCGGCATGCAATGTACTAATATATTTTTCTTTTTTTCTCCTTTCAGATAAATCCACGTTAATACAATAATATTAATTAACGTGCACACACAATGCACACACTTTCAGTTTCAGTTATGTACACCTTTAACCCTCCAAGGTCGTGCGCTTGCATAAGGTGGAGGACTACGTTTCCAGGGAGATTTTTCGGCCGTTCTCTAGTCTCTGGTTTTTCGTAGCTGGCAGCGCACCAAAATTACATTAGTGATTTTCACGGATAAAGTTTTTATAAGGAATCTATCTAATTAGCTTTTTTCACTTTCTCAATTGGCTTCTTTTATCTGGCACACTATTTATGTCTTTATGTCTATTTATGTAAATAAAATGTAAATCACTCTTGAGCCTTGTTCTAATGGAATAAAACTTTCAGCTTTTTTGGATTTCAACCCCAGAAGTTTTCAACGAACTTTGATCTGCTTTTTGGAATTCAACTCCAGAGGTTTTCAACATTTTTAAAGATGCCTTGGTTTTTTTCCAGATGTCAATTCCAGCGACGACGCCACGCCTAATTTTAAGGACGCTGTTAGGATATAAAAATAAAAAAACTTCAATTAATTTGCACACACACCTTTTGGTATTTTTATTTTTATATTTTGCAGCGTTCTATAAATTAGTCGTATTCAAGTTTTGGTTTTTCAACGAATCAGCATCGACCACATTGGATTTTCGACAAACGCCGACTCTTCAACGTTTTTTGGTTTATCATCAAACGGGTTCACTGTTTTTGGTTTTTCACTGAACAGCGTTAAGGTTTTCTTTGGATTTTCAACAAATGCGTCCACTTGTTTTGGTCAAATGTGTCAACCTTTTGGTTTTTCAACAAACGCCTTAACTTCTTTTGGTTTTTCAACAAACGTCGAAACTTCTTTTGGTTTTTCAACACTTCTTTTGGTTTTTCAACACTTCTTTTGGTTTTTCAACACTTCTTTTGGTTTTTCAACAAACGCCTAAACTTTTTTTGGTTTTTCAACAAGCGCCTAAACTTTTTTTGATTTTTCAACAAGCGCCTAAACTTCAAATCTTTTGGTTTTTCAACAAACGCCTTAACTTCTTTTGGTTTTTCAACAAACGTCTAAATTCTTTTGGTTTTTCAACAAACGTCTAAACTTTTTTTGGCTTTTCAACGTCTTCCAACTGAGATATAGATCTGGCCGGCATGGTTTTCTACCATTGAAGATGTTTCTGCAAGACTCAAGATCCATTCCATGTGGCGTTCACAGGTGCTTTTTAGATACGCTTCAAGATGCTGAAGGAGACCAGTCCTGAAGATGCTATATAATACCTAATTTTATTTAAATATGTGCCAGTTCAAAATGTTTCAAATTCTTAAAAAATCAAATTACTTTTTTATTTCGATTGGCATTGTGTTTTGGCCTTCCTGTCTCTAAACACCACCCCAAACTCAGTAGTGTAATAGGGCACGCTCGGCTTACGAGCCGAGAGGACTGGGTGCGATTCCCAGCTGAGTTGGTGGAGAAAATGAGTCGGGTTTCAAAAGAAGACGCGGTTATGTAGACTTCCATGGTGGGCAAATGCATGTTCGATTAGAAAACTGCTTTTTTGGCTTAGAATATTGATTTTTGGACTTATGCATGGCTAGTAGCTTAGTACTGAATATTTAATAAAAACGCGCATGCTCCTGAGAAGGAAAACCCTCTGTATGGTGTTATACATTTTCTTACTCAGTGCTCCTCAGGTTCGTTCCTACCCATCAAGAATGAGAATGGGTGTCATGCGTGAAGAGAAAATCCATTAATTTGTGATCAAGTTATTTCTACAGCAAAATGGGTCCCTTCAAACCGAAAGAATTAATGTCATTTGCATTTGAATTCATTAGATTTTTAATTTAGAAGTATCGGAAAGTATGACAAGACTAATTGTTTGGTGCCTCTCATATTTCCAGCATGGCGTCTAATTCGTCCCCTAAAACAGTCCCACAATGCACTGCAATGCAAACTCGACCCAGGTTTTCCCTCAACCTCGAAACGGCTATTTACAGCCAAAGACAGCAAATTTTAACACTTTTATCCATGAAAAAAAGATAAACACACGGAAGTCTATGTATTATCAACCACTTTTCTTTCATTTTGTCCCATTGGACATCCAATATTGTCTTGCGATCGAATATGACCGCTGGATTGTCAAAGTAGTTCATTTCAGCTGCTGCTGCTGCTGCTGCTGATGCGTGCTGCTGCTGTTGTTGTTACTAAACCATCCAATTAGAAAGGTTTTTTTGGGGGGGGGGGGGGTAAGATTGGGTGGGGGGACACCTTGAAGCAGGTTTCCAATAAGCCTTTTCATAGTTTAAGAATCCATTCCACTGCGCATGCGATTTCATCCCGAATTTCTCACCTTCTTTTGTTTAATTAAGAACAAAAGAAGGTTTAGACAAAAGAAAGTAGAAATTCGGGATAAAATCGCATGCGCAGTGGAATCGATTCTTAAACTATGAAAAGGCTTATTCTCATGATTGATTGACATTGGATCTATCTAGTGATCCATTGTTTGGCCTGGTGAGTTTAAGGTATGAGAACTGGGTAAAGTGGCTGTCATTTCTACAAAATTTATTTACACTGTATCCAATACACCTAAAATAGTACTTCACAATAAATATACATAAAATTTTCTTTCCAAATTACATGTCAAAAGTGTGAAAGTTCACACCTAAGGTGTCAAAAAAAAGCAGGCAACCCAAGGCTCTTTTTCAGTAATTTATTAATATCTCTCTCTAGAAATTGTTATAAAGAAAATAAAACTTGAGCTATGAAAATAAATTGTATAAAGAAAAAAAATTAGGCAGCCCGGAGCAAAATATTTTTTTGGCGAGCTTAAACTACCGTGACACGGTTTTCGGTCGTAACATTTTATCAAAATAGGTCTTTACTCCGGGCTGCCTAATTTTTAATCTTTAAGGTCTATTTAAGCTTTGTTCCAAATTTAAGGATAGCATGATAAATACAAAAGAGTTTATCGAAGAACGCGTGAGGGAGAGTGGTGCTTTAATGCGCTAAAGTACTTTTTCAAAATATCGCGCACCAAGCGGGACAAAAGTAAAAAACAAATCCAGAGATCATAAAGATAACGATATTCTTTTCTGCAGGCACCCTAACTAATGCTGTGCTTTTTATTCTAATTAATACCTTTAGTTAATAAATCAAGCGAAAAAAGAGCCTTCAACCGGAAAATAGAACCAGCCCCCTTTGCGTGCGTGTTTTTTAAATTGAATTCACCTTATATTGTTACGCATACT
Source organism: Actinia tenebrosa (assembly GCF_029948245.1). Lineage (NCBI taxonomy): Eukaryota > Metazoa > Cnidaria > Anthozoa > Actiniaria > Actiniidae > Actinia > Actinia tenebrosa. The sequence continues at coordinate 22,370,255 of NW_028292579.1, forward strand.
ACAATAAATGTACTTGACTCTCGACCCTCACTCAATAGCTTTAGACAACACGTCAGTATCGAGGTCAAAATCATCAATACTTCATAGCCGCTCTATGCATCTCATCTCCTTGGTTTAACCGAATTTTAGTTGTTTTTTGACTGAAACAATCCTCAGTTTCTTTAACTCAGTATTAATCTAATTTGGAAAGCTTTGCTTTCGTATCATTTTCGCACTCAGCTGTCGCGAGCAACATGTCTACGCTCTATGGATTTGGTAAGTTACTGATATATCAGAAACTAATGTTAGATAAACTCACAAAAGGCAACTTGTTTTTGATATTTTCATGTTGTTAAGGACAAAAAGACTGAATGAGTAATCAGTTATTTTTAAGTATAGACAGAAGGAGTAAGAAAATAGAAAGGGCTTTTTCAAGATAATGCTATCTCATCATCTCATGCCATAGCAAATACACTAAGTATGCCTTTGCTTACAATTCAACAAAAATACACTGAAAACAAAGAAAATCAAAGAATATACATATATTAAATAATGATTTATACTCCTCTGAACCCCCTGATAATTTAGTTACGTATAAATATACTATGAAATTAATTTTCGGTTGTTCAAATCGTTGATGAAGCGAGTGTATAAGTTTAGTTTTTAATCGGTGCCACCGCGGCTCAAATCGTTTTTATCGCGCTTCAATTACTCTGACATACGTCCACTTTACTATTGTGTCAGGCTTATGGTAAAGGTATGTGAATTAATCGCAATAGATGACACAGAAATATAGAAGAGTACGGGGAAAATAACGACCAATCATTGACATGTAAAATCTTAGATGGGCTCCTTTGGCATCGGCATATGAAATGAGAAGAAGACATTGACATGTGATATTCAGTTTGTTACATCTTTCGTGCAGATTTATAAGGTTGCATTGTTTAATACTTAAGAGATACACATCGTTTCGTAACGGTTTCTGATCGATGCTCAAAAGTAATCTCGTTTGCTGTTATTGGTTTAAACCAAATAAACGAATGTTTTCAGTTCAGTACTGTTACCGTGCCGTGTGTCATTTTTTCATAGACATTCATAGGGAAATTAGTTAAATCCTTTGTCGATTTTTGTTACTTTACTGCCGGATTCACTGTATCGTGACGAAATAATGGCTGAAGGCTTCACTGAGTGAAGGGAATAGATTTTTCACATTCAGTTAAACGATCGAATTCAACACAACTATCTTAGAAGTTCCGCTGTCGGATGTAAAACAAAGAGGTATGTATCATTAGAAGGGTACATTTTTGTGCTGTTGAGAAATTTGACTATATATAGATTTACATTTCAATTCAATTCTTAATCACATGGGAATAAATTACTAAGATTATGTCTACAGCTTAGCGATACTTCCTGTGCCTGCAGAGGTTCTGGCTGTGATCAGATTAATTGGGTCCCCAAAGTTGTAGCACATTGTGAACAATTTGACATGCCACTGTGAAGGAAATTGACTATGAGAAACGATTAGAACGGTAATGGTTCGTTCGTTCCGTCGTTCGTTCCGTCGTTCGTTCCGTCGTTCCAGTTTATTGGTTTGTTCTTTTGCTTTTGTTCGTTCGCTTGTGTGTTCGTTTGTTTGTTTGTTTGCTTCTTCCTTTGCTTCTTCCTTTGCTTCTTCCTTTGTTTCTTCCTTTGTTTCTATCATTTGATAACTTTCTTGCATCCATTATGTTCTTTTACAGATCGCGAAGAAGTTGAACAACTTGAAGTCCGAATCCTAGACGTCGATCATCAAATCACACAGGAAGAACTTTCTGCAGCATTAGAGTCCAGTTCTCTCAACGGCTTCAATATCATCAAACAAGAAAGCCCCAGCAAGCTCAACCAAATGCAACCCTGTTTCACTGTTGAAAAAAGAATAAAGTTTGGCAAAGTAAAAGATGAAGAACCAAGCCTTGTGGAAATATTTCCAGGAGCATGTACAAGACAGATGCTACAGCAGCTAACAATAGGGTGTCAAGGAAAAGCACTGGATGAGCAGGACTGTGTATTTGGAGTCGAAATATCTTCATTTGGGAGATGCAATGTCTACAAAGTATGTCCCATTTTGAGGATAGACATCGAAGATGCAGATGAATAGGGCGGCGGGTAAAAGAGACAATAATCATGACTGAAATGATTACTGAACGGACGGGTATAACTGATAATTGATTAGGCACTCGTTAAAAGATAAATCTGTATGAGGATTTAGCTCATCATCACGAAACAATATAAACTTACTACAGTAGATCGAGTAACAAGCTATGTCCTTCAAGTTATTAAATAGAAAATGAACTAAACTATATTAACATCAAGTATATTAAGTTAGGAGACAAACTTTCAATACAATTCAACTGATAAATAAATGCAAGGGAATTTCATTTAGAAATCAATGTCCTCGAAACAATTACATCATGCAATTGCAAGTTAGTTTGATAAGATAAAACTGCTAATTCAAGGTTTTCTTTCCTGTTTTTTCTTCCTTCCTGATTTCTTTCTCTTTCAGTCCTTCCTTCTTTCTTCCTTCCTTCCTTCCTTCCTTCCTTCCTTCCTTCCTTTTCTAACCCAGTATATATGCTTGATATAATGTAGCTTGATATCGCATGGTTCGTTACGGTTTTCAAGTCACTTACTCAATAGCTCGAGATCGAGTATCATACTGGGAGAAATTATAAAAGCAACAGCTTCGTGATTGGTTGAACGCCGAGACAAGCGGTGACCAGGAAGACTGAGCCTTCATGCAAGAAGCTTTTACATCACCATAGCAATTTAATCCCCTATTCGATCTCATTGGTTAAACTCCGCTACTTTAGACAACAAAGCAAGAATAAATATAAATGAATTGGTATTAAAATTTGAAAATAACAGAATAATACTCTATGGTATAAATAGGAAACATTGATGCTTGTTGAGCGTCTGGCAGTGCATTCTCCATCCAAATATTAATGAATTTGCTAATACATATCTTGAGAGTTCGTGATTGGATGCCAGATTCATTTAGCTCTTATGTAGTGTTTCTTTATTTGTTTTGTTCGGCCGATGAAGTGACATGGTTATTTGGTAACGGAAGAAGACTCGACGAGACTTTATTAACGACGACATTACAGTCAAGCGAGAGTGCATGACATCAATCAGGTACAGTTACACAAGACGTCAGTATCCAAGGAAAAACTTGCGAGATAGAGACAGCTAAATATAGGAGCAAAACAAATAAGCCTTACAGAAAAGCATTGAAAATATTGGCCTCGCTACAAACAATAACCAGTGCTGCTCTTTTTGATGTACTATAAAGCAGGTAAACCAATTCCTCAATCTTATCCCAACCAAACTACTCAAACGCCGTGGATTAACATATCGTTCATCACTTGACAATCCGAGTGATCTCTTCTTCAAGGCTCAGCTGTTAGTAATTCACATTTTCAGAAAATATGAGGGCTGAGCGAAGCTACGACGTGCGGCCTTCACACGCATCTATACCGAACTCGTTTTGGTAGGAAAAAATTCTTGAAAAAGAAAAATGCCTTTTGGGGACTGTTGGCCATGTCTGTAAGTAGAATGAAATATTTTTTCTTTGAAATAGCGCTTGATATTTTTATACTCAATTATTTGTGTGACAAATCTATTCTTGACGATTTGCCTCTTCAACGCCGTTTATTTGGGTAAAAAAACCTCGTTAATGAAACACTCTTTTCATCTCTACATTATCATTATTTTCATTAACATTCATAACGTATCCAATTGTTTAAAACCAGTGTTTTTGTTTGTTAAGCGAACGTAAATTGCAGAGGGAATTATATATTCCTCGTCTGTATTTTTAATATTGAGTTTAATGTCAGTGACCGATACACTATATTCTTATGCTGGAAAACTGATAGGTTGAATGAGTCAGTCGAGAACAGGTGACTTTAATGTTTTTTTTTCTTCAAACAAGCATTTTGAAAAATATTTAAGATCTAAACTCGTATCTTTACTATAAGAGTAGGAGCAAGTGTCTCAATTTATTACCATGATGTATCGCTTAGTTTCATCGCATTGCATTTCCTTCTTCAAGTTTATTAGTTTTCATATATAAAAAACAATCACAAATAAGAAAGAAAGAAAAGGAAAACAACGTTACCTCATACTGAGGTATAGTTAAACGACTTTCGCTGTGTGACACGACGATTTGTGATAAGAACAAGTTTTATATCTTATCAGTATTCTTGAGCGAAACGGAAGAAAAATAACAAGAAAATAAATAACAAGTAAATATCAAATAGCTTATCGTGCCCGATGGGAATCCCATTTATAATTAATTCCCGCGCTAAAAAATAATGAATACTTTCAAATCATGGTTAACTCAATCCTATTTTTCTTCTTTTTCAATTTAGTCTTTTCATTTTACTTTATTAGCTTTTAATATCTGTGGCTATTCTGGCTATTATATGCACAGTCTTTTTGCAAGCGCCCAACACTTCCCAAATATTAGACGACACTTTCGAGGCAAATGAGATATTGAATTCTTTATGAAAGTTAATATTGGATACTCTCTCTATTTCTCTCCTTCTCTTTTACGTTCTTCCTCTCCTTCTCCTTCTTCTCCTTCCGACCTCTTCGGTGATAGCGGTTTTCTCAACTCTAGCGGCTACTTCAAATCTTGGCCGGAGACTTTTTTCTAGTATCAAATTGTCATGCACACTTGACAAATATCAAGCTAGAATGACTGAAAATGATATCACTAAAAATTGAAAGGCTACTTTTATTTTATCTAGTTCTTGTTTCTTAATTTTATATTCTTTCGTTTGGAATTTCACAAACGACTGTTCTGTCTTATAGTGTGGACACTGAATGTGTTACGACAGACCTGAAAAGCTGTAAATTAGCTTTAAATTTGGCAAAGTGACACGGTTTAAAAATACGTGCCTAGGAGGACGAACATTAAGTAGGAAAACTGTTTTGCTATTTTTTCATAATACTTGAGTTTTATAAGAAAGCACTGTTATAGTAAATACAATTCAATAATATACTACTCGAATGATGCATGCCTTACGAGCGAGGAAATAATACGTATGGGAGAGGTTTACAGTCGTGATCTGCTGGTATATATATGATTACGATAAACTGCACTAGCTGGCCCATGATAAACAAACAGCACAAAGTGAGACTGCTTTGGCAAGGTGTTGGCTGGCAAGACACCAAGTCAATAATATATAAGGCAAACGCGCTTGAATCAGTCTTAATGAAACCAAATTTCTATAAAGGAGTTTGATAATAATCTGTTGCCAAAAGTGATATTTTAATAAACTACATCCCTACTGCTGTCCTATTGGGAATTCAGTCATTTTAATAGCGCGCTCCCATGAAAGTTCCTCATTTAGCTTCTCATATTATCCCCCTTCCCTTGCTACATATTTTAGTGAAAGGCTTTATATATTTTCTTGGCAATCTTCAAAGTACGAAAGACCCTCTTTGCTACGCACTCGATGTAAATACAATTGCTTTAAAATTCAAGTAGTCTGATGACTTAAGCGGTATTTGTAGGATGAGAGTATGTATTTGTAGGGTCATTTGCAGCATCGTAGAGGTACTTTGGCCGGGTGTTATACATTGCGCAAATGCATCATTGTAGGAATCAGAAATGTAATTACCAGCTAGTGATGAGAACGAGTGCTATCCAATGTATTGAACATCATTTGTGACATCAGTTAGTATAACTAGATGACAAGAATGAGGATGGTGATGAATGATACCAATTCTGTGGGAATATTGGACACCTATATACAAGATATACAACGGTTACCACAGGTATACTATGCATGTAAAAAAACCCACATGACTTTCTACTATACTATGCGCAGAAGAACTCTTAGGCGAGTGTGTTTATTAAGAAATTACGAGTGACAAGTGGGATATTCCATGGTGTACCAAGAGAAAGCATCGTTTTATAACTTTCTTACGCGGATGTAGAGTCCCTGTGACTAGTCGTAGGTAGTCAGCGTATGATTGAAAGTTTTGGAAGGAAATTACATTCTTCTATCTCCGTTGAGACAGAAAAACCTAAGAGACACCAAATAGCGCCCACCTTTTAACCCCTGAATGATGCAACGCGGGTAAAGTGCCTCCAACTCCACCCTTGCCCCTTCCCCCGTGGTGTTACTCATGTGACTCATTCAAATGCCAAACTACTGACAGCTGTAATATATGCCTATGGTTAAAAACCCTTAGTTATTTATCGTTCGTTGGCATGTACCACGTGCCGTTTTGCATGCTTGCTTTATCTTGCTAAACCTTGACACAATTTTTTTCCGATACCCTGAAACATCCGATTCAAAATCAGGGCGCTGCTCAGCGCTAGCTCACAGATCGAACCGGAATTTTTATCTGTCAGGTCTTGCTTATAATTGGAAGTCTTTGCATAATATAATGGATAAACAAAGTAATATTAAGCTAGCTTCGTATGTTCTTTTCGGCAATCAAAGTATGAAAGACTGATCATTCATTCAGTTTTTTTTGCCGGTTTAAGTTGATTTCTGATGTTAAACTTTTATAACGATATTCACGTCATTCACACCCACACAATGATAATTGAAAACTTGGATGTCAAGAAATTGGATGTAAAGTCGACCTGATTGAGACGACGAAGTTTCATTAAGATAATGGGAAAGAATTAGTTTTATATCTTAATCAAAGTAATAACGAAATAATTAAATTAGTGTGTGCCAACATGGCGGTAATGGCGTCGTAACCTAACATGGTGTACGCACGGATGGCTTTAATTCAACATTCAGGCAGGGCGTCGGTGGAAGATCAATGAAAGACGAATATTAATTAAGCAACTGTTCAAATACTCAAAAGAGTCTGTCTCAAAAGATACAGAGACGTTTGTGTGATGTACTTGGTCGGAATAGCTGTTATTGTATTTCGTGAACTGTTTTGTTTATCTATATATTGTTTTACGCAACATCGTGGCGTCTTTGTATTAAGCCAAAAGGAGAGGCTTTTGAAAAATGTTAACTGAAAGTGATGGCTAAATTTTCGTCTTCCTTCAGTTCTCAGTAGTAGTACCCACGCTGTGTATGACGCCAGTAATACTGGCAATTAAAGCGATCAGCCTCTATTAATTTACAAAAAGCATCTGAGTCAGTAAGTAATGTTACGTTGTGTGACGTACGGCAACGTGCATGACTCTATTAGAGGTTTTGCACCACCACGTGCCCACGCCCATAATACAGCTTGGGACTGCCTGTGGTTAGATGGCAGAACAATAAATTGGAATTGAATTAGTTCTTATGTAAAACGATTGTATAACTCCTGTGATCTAACATGGCTGCCGTCGCTGCTGTCACGTAATGGTGCAAAACCTCTATTTGCTTTCTCTAGAATCCTTTCACGCACTTTTTGTTAGTTAAGGGAACTCGGCACGGGTGGAGCGGCTGAAGATCACTCGCCTCTCACCAATGATATGCAACCCGGGCTTGTTCCCGGATTTGGTGATGTCTTGTATATGATTAGAGCGCCTTGTTGGTTTTCTCTTGTCTTTAAGGGTTTCCTCCGGGCTATCCGGTTTTCCTCCCTCCGCTAAAGTCGACTTCTGAATTTCAATTCGATCATGGAATTAGGGCCACAGGCTTGTTAGCCACTGGCTATAGAGTGCTAGCATCGTAAAAACAGGACTTGTTTGTTCGGTTTGTTTGTTTATTTCATTCAAGAGGCACCAATGGACTACTTCGACGATACGGCGACCATCTTGGATCTCAAGGCATTATGAGACATCCAGGGGGCAAATAAAGCTTTGTTACAGTAATGACTTCGATTGATATTAACAGCTTACCACAAGAGAATACAACAAAATTAATAAGATAATTTAGACGGCACATCCATCACTTTTATCTATGTTAAAAGATAAGACAAACACTCCGCAAATCTATCATATTTATCGTTGGCTTCGTATTGTTTTGCCCCCTGGCAAGATGGCTGCTGTATTGTCAGAAGAAGTACATTGGTTTACTATTTCCATGAAGCAGTATTGCACGAGGTGAATAAAAAAGAATCATTTTTAATTTCCGCAAGGACCTCTAGCAAGATATAGTAAAGCAATATAACGCCTTCAAGCAAGTATTGATATTTTTAAAATGCGCGCATGAGACAACAATCATCCACCAGTCACGAAATGTTGAACAAATAATTTAAAAAAAATTTTTTTTTCTTAAGAAAAATGAAATCCCCTGTCGATCGGCGCAAAAGTATTACGGGACCGGCTTTAACGTAGCTGCTGTAAAATACCTCTTAATCCGTGTGCGTATGTGGATTTTTTTGCGGGAAGGGAGGTATAGATGGAAGGGGAGGGGGATCGGTATTACGAGGCTTAGTTATATGGTTATGCTTTATATCCGTATATACATCCCTGCCAACACAGCATATAGTAATATAATGTTGATGTTCAGTGATCGGGCATGACGTGGCTGTCTCCCAAATGTCTCGAAAAACTGTGTTGACCTTTGCGTCATAATATATAGCAGAAATTATAACATCAAAGAATCATTTTCCGTATCATTTTGATGGTCTTGCCACTGAAGGAATTGTCACTTTAGTGCTGACCGCAATGATTCGTACCTGTTGCCATGAGCGAGCCCTGTGGTCTAACCAAACCATAGAGATACGTATGATAATCCTGCGTACGTTAATCGCTTGTTACCGAATATAAAGTGGTATGTGGCTAATCATTCTTTGTTGCGTTTTCAATTCCGGCTCCATATAATATCTATCATAATCCATAACAGCTGCGGCCATGTCATTTGCGCATGCTCTGTGTGTAACGTAATGCGAGGAAGGCGAATTTCTGGTTTAGCGTAAAGCCTCTTGATGGTACTTGTTCCTTGTGGGTGTCTCGTTTAATTCCATCAATGTCAGGGGGATTTAACTCGCTATCAGTAATAATAAGTCGCTTTGAGTACACCGCGTTTATGTTGAAGTCCTTCCTGAGTAATTTTTCAATTTATTCATGAAAATAAAAGTATCTGTTTTGGAAGGTCTATCACGCTTTTTTTATTTTTTATCGTCTTGAATAGAATTACAGCCAATCCGAAACAAGAAATTATCGGATAAACACTCACATCGATCATTCTGCACCTGTCACGGAATCCGTCACCATAGAAACCAAGGCGTCACGTGTCTTCCACAATCTACTAATATGCGCGATTTTGAATTTTATCAATTACGCTCTGACTTAGGATAATATCATGAGATTATCCAAGGATATTTTTTTCGCTTTGTCAACATAATTCCTGAAATACCCAACCTTACAGTTTTAGTCTTTTTTGTTGTTCATTATGCGTGCGGAAGGTACATGAAGATTGGGGGTTTTCTCGCGCAGACGTTGTTTGTGTAATTAGAAATATTTTTCTCAATGGCTTTTGTTATCATAAGTTTTGACCGCAATTCTCTTTCTGCGAATCCCAACAGCTTTCATGCGTTATTAATGTGATAGCATAATAAGATTGTGCGATTTCTTCTGACCAGAGTTGTGGAACTTATTAATAATAACTGGCGATCACTGTGAGCCGTCCGAACACAATGAAGGAAACTATGTGGCGTCAACAACGCAGAAAACGCACGAAGATTATAACACTGAATTAGTTCTTCCTTTCCTACAACGTCAGGAAGATAGAGGAGCTATTTTATTGAAAGAGTATGTGTCTTTTATTTGTAAAAAATATACGAGGATTTACGTCTCAATATGGAAAGCTTATCGGACACAGACAGTGCCAAAAATTCCTGAAGAATTTTGTCGGTATTTTTCCTAGAGTTACGCATAAATTCTACTGCTTTTCTTTCACCGTAGGGCTTTTTTAAATATCGGAAAAAATGCGCAGACAAAGGGAACGTCAATAGCAGAGATCTCAATGAGTGTTTGGGATAAGGTCAAGAGAAGGCTTGGTGCGGTGAATGGAGAGGGATCGGGGCTTTCACTGAACCCTGAGGCTGCGTTTGCTGAGGATCACTACACGAGGTAAGTATATTAACCACCACTTGTTTTCTACAGCTACTTAGAAACATTGCGGTTCAAGAATATTTTACTTCGAGGGGCCTAAGGAGAAGGAAAAAAATCGCCAAATTTCGTCGGCTTCGCTTTTGAACTAAAAGAATCTTTAAGTCATTAGGATTTAGATACCAAGAATCTACGTACTAAACTCGAAACTCGAAAAAGACCTAGTCAGAGTCTTTTAGCTGCAGAGTTCTGCTTCCGAAGGTCATTACCATCTTGCCATGCAGTTTTCATATTATGTCTTTCAAAACTGATGTTCAAAATTACAATTTGAATAGATTTGAAACAAGAATTGGGAGATAAACATAAAAATAATTAGAAAAGAGAGAGAAAATTCTCTGGATGATTTTGGTGGCCGTTGTATTTGGAGTCAAATTTAAATAGAAATAGGGAATTATTATAGAAATATGAATGCCGGATGTGGTATGATGAATGACTACTACAGCGCTCCACCAGCGCGCAGCTGTCATGCACGCGGCGTTGACGCCGCGGCGCGGCCGAGCTGTTTGTTTCTGTAATCAGGGGTATGGTATCTAGTCTTTTGTTTTCAATATGGCGGATTGTCTGACTTTCACAAGTCCTTCGGGTTTAGAGCCACACAAAACCAAAGAAAGAAAAGAAAGGTGATTCTTTATTATTAACATAAAATCCTAACTATCCATTTATAGAAACTCCTTTGAGATTTGTTCACTAACTTGATGTTTTTAGGCCAATATTTGATGTATTCCGCGACCCACCTGACAACTTTCAGTCGCTTCTTGAATGAATTTATTATTTCTGTTTCTCATTTAGAAAGAATTTTAAAAGCCATATGGCCTTCTAGTTTAGCAATTCTATTAAGAAGCTTGCCTATGGGGCTTTCAACGCCCCTAGCATTAGACAAATTAGGCTACTAAGACTTGTTTTCTACATTACCAAGCTTATCAAATTTTTAGCTTACGTCTCGTTTGAATTTGGTGAGTTCGCTTTTTTGTTTCTTCATTACGAATTTTATGCTGCTTAAAATGTTGAGCAGCTTTTTTCATTTTTACGTTATTGAAACATTGTATTAAAGCTGGAAGATAAAAAGGACGGCTTTTGTTCCAGTATTTTAAGTTTTAAGATAAATTTTCAGAGGGATAATTTGTTGATCTTCCATGGATATATTTTCATGATCACGTAAACTTCTCTTTGTGTCAGATTAATATGTTATCCGTTCAACTTTATTAGCTTGATTATTTTAATGATTTGATCCGGTAATCTCTTAGCCAAGTGTCTGTTGCTCTGTTTTGTTTAAGGATATTTTTATGCATGGCGCAAGCAAAAAAAACTATCTTCCTATCAGACCAGTTCATCAATGATTAATGAGCTCTGCGAAGCAACTTCAGAATACCCCAATAATTATCACAATTATTGTGAAAAAGATTTAGTATAAAGCAAGTCGAACACAACAATAGGAGAACAAAAGGGGATTCATGTGTGCATATCATTTAAATACTGAGTATTCTGAAGTTGTACTGACTCAACATCAAAGTTTATCACAGTATTGTTGATGTTTATATTATATATATATATTAATTAATAATACAAACATTTTATCTACATCTATTCAACTGTCCATGATTGTCTGGTCATTTACCGGGGTAAGGTGTTGTGCTGTTACGACAACCAGCATTTAACAAATATGTTTATTTTTTGAAGGAAAAAAAGTTATTATAGGGTAGATATCTTTAAGATGCAAGGCCTTTTATCGTTTTTAAGAGGCATGGCTGTATGTAAGTGATAAGATTCAAGTAAAATACCTATTACACACAGTCAAATCTTGTACAGTAAGTGTAGATTCTAGGAGGACTGTTAAGCAGTAGTGTTTTTCAGTCAAATGTCTGAGTGAGTAAGAGATTAAGGATCCTATTTTGGCACCAAAATCTGCTGTGAGTGGCTATCAAACTGCTACACTAAAAACCTGAGTTTTAAGATCAATAAGACCACCTTACATCTTCTACATATTAATTTCTAAATTCTTGCTAACCAAAAAATGCCATCTAGTAATTAGGATTCAGCATTTTTCAGTATTAATGGTGAGCTACATCACTAATGAAGCCTTTCACTTGATTTAGTACATTATGAAGTTTGTGAGAAAAGAGTTGGGGACATACAATGATCAAATGTATGGAGGAACTGTACATGTAGTTGCTTTTGTTCTAAGTGACCGTGGGATTTTCTCTCCACTTTATCACCATGCGTTGGTCTCAATATTTTGTCCCTTGCTGTTTTGCCATCCTTTGTAAGAATCTATACACAAATTGAATCAAAAATACAATATTATTTTTTTATTCCTTTTTATTCAACTAGGTTTTCCCTCCTGCTGCTAGAACCTGGAGAAATATATTTTGAAGATTTTAGTGTATTTTATTATCCTTATAATGTACCAGAAGAAGAAGCTATTAAAAGGTAAGTTGATTTAGATTCATCTCTCTTGCCACCTTGGTATATCCTTGAGCTCATTTGTAGCTGAAGGGCTTGAATAATGGCTGGTCATTGGACAATGTCTGGATGGAATTGGAACATGTCCAGTCAAATCTTTGCCTTTCTCCTCATTTTGACCAGTAACATTAATAAATAGAGGATATTACATGGGCGCACGGAGATACGAAATTTATCTTCGAGTGTTGAAAAGATCTCTCACAAGTGAGCGCAGCGAACGAGTGAGAGATTTTCAACACGAGAAGATAAATTGTGTATCTCCAAGCGCCCATGTAATATTCTGTTTATTATATAATTATCAATGAAGTATGTTTTGGCTTTTTCAGGCAATTCTTTCCGTGTATTTTTGAATAGCCATCGCAATGGTGTTATTTTCACACGTGAAAATAACATGTTATTTTCACGTGTGAAGATATCAATTTTTTGAAATAGAGAAAAATAGATATTTCATTGGTAATTATATAATAATAATAAATATGTCTTTGTCTAAACATGATATCAAAGATTACAGCAGAGCTGATGTGGTGGCTGAGCAAGGAATAAGTTATGACTGAGTTAAAACTAATTTGGCTGGTCATCATGGCCAGCAACTGGCTAGCCTTTATTCAAAACCCTGAACTATCAGCTAGTAATGTTTCGACTGTGAACACTGTGAGTTTTCATCAGGCAAATATATCAAACAGACCGCATGTATGGCACAAACTAATAATTACATGTGTATCCCATTTATTTATTACCTCAGTTTGCAATAGATAACCAATTACAATATTTACGATTGATACATGTAAGTTCCTGACCATTTTTTTCAAACAGTCATGATTGAAATATTATGTTAAACGTGTTTTCCAGACGGCAGAGAGGAAGGCTCAAGATGTGTTCTAAGTCTATTCTTTTTGACCCCATAGACACTTCTTTTCCAATTTTAAAGGTAAGGAAGCCAGCTGTTTCTTTTATATTGAGCTAAGTGTAGTTAGGCATGTTTATGTTTAACAAAAAAATAGTTCTTTCCAAGTTTCATCCCTCGAACATTTATGAAATTATAAATCATACGCTTCAGTGATTTCCAAGCTCTGGTGCTGATTGATAAATTATCTGTAAACGTTACAAATAATAGAAGTAATAATAATAAATTTTAAATAATAGATTTTTCAAGGCAGCTAAAATATGATAATAATTATCAATAAATGTAATATATTTAATTCATGGATATATAATATATTACATATCGTTATACTGTAAGTAAAAGTCTTGTTCATTCTGCAGTTTCCTTTGAGAGAATGTCTTAGAATAGCTCACTGGACAGGTCCTTTATTATCCAAGTAAGTACATTGTGTTTTAAAGGACTGTTATTGTTGTTGTCAGTCCAGGTGGAGGGAACTTTTGGTACAATTGTTTTTACCATCCATTAGATAATTATTCAATGATTATTTCATTCATTCATTGGATAGTTGGTTTGGGGTTCGTTCATTCATTTGTTCATTCGTTTGTTTGTTTGTTCATTTGTTTGTTTTTTGCTCATTCATTCATTCCTTCTTTCATAACTTATGTTTTTACCCATGTTTAGAAACCACTCATTCTAGCTGTAGCATCACCATTAAATGCACATTATGACTGCCTGACATTAAGAATACTGATAATGTTCAATGACCATTAAATGACAGACAAATGGCCCAATACTTTATACTTAAATTGCTCACCTCATCAGCAAATGGCTCTATAAATGGCCAATATATCAGCAATGCAATCAACCAGACAAAATATATGCAATTATAAAAGAGATATAGATTTTTTGTGATACAAATAATTTGGGAGCTCAACTATAGACTTAACTGTTTTTTTGTTTTGTTTTTGTCATAATATAAATTTGCTTTATGAAACTGGTTGCTAGGCAAGACCAGTTGCCGAGTAACAAAATGTGATAACAACTACAGGTTATAATATAGGTTTTTGAATGCAGGCCTAAAGGATATGGATCGCTCTTATTTTCAGAAGACTTAGTAATGTTTTTGCTAGATCTATTTTAAAATTTAAATTTCGTCTGATGCATTCCAGAAGTTATTTTTATCCCATGAATTAAAAAAAAAATTATATATATCAGCAACGAAAAACAATTTCTTACTAAAAATTCTAAGTTTACGATATATTTTGAAAACCTTTTTTCACCATAGCACTTTCATTGAACACTATTCCTGGATCTAAAATGCATATCAAAGTCCTGTGTACCGATACTTTTATTGCCTCTTACTTTTCCATGTTGATAGATTATGGATATTCAAATCTAAATAATGTGATTATTCATAGTTTTATATTACATTTTTTTTACACTTCTTAATAATGTTTTCCCATTTTAGACCATATGTCATTCCCTAGAACAACATTTCTTTGTTTAAAAAACTGGTTTCAAGACCATAAAGGAGACACATGAATATGGATACAGTACAAACAAAAATTCTTATACATGAAGAGAATGACGTGGTTTTATTATTGTTTGGTGCACAGGGCTTAAAATAACAGCTGATCAGTTACTGGTCATGTTCGCAGGCCATGTTCGCAGGCCAAATTAGTTTTAGCTTGGTCTAACCTCTAAATTATGTACTGTCAAAATGACTGGCAATGCAAAGATTTGACAGGACATTAGTCTCAGTTCTGATCAGGCATTGTCCAATATGTCTGGCTGTTATTTTAAGCCCTGGTGCACATACTATCCTGTTTTGTCTGTATCATACAGTAGCACATCAATCTGACAGTTGTGTTTTACATTGTAGGATAGATACCAAAGGTGATGTCCTGGTGATTGAATCCAAGCAGGTGATAGAAATGAAAGAAGGGAATATAGTTGCACCATATAGATTTATTAGGGTAAGTTCCTTGACTTTCTTGGACTTCAAATTAAAAATGAATAAAAAAATAATTAACTCAAGATAGTAGTTATTGGATGGAAGAATATGTATAATATAATAATAATAATAATATAATATGATTTATATAGCGCCTATACAAGTCGGCTCTAAGCGCTGTAAAATATATATAAATTATAATTCAAAAGCTAGTTTAAACAAATGAGTCTTAAGGTCTTTCTTAAAAGTTTTTAGACATGAAGTGTTTCTAAGAGGAGACGGTAGTGAATTCCATAGAACAGGAGCAGACACAGAAAAACAACGATAACCATAAGATTTAAGATTGTACGGACAAGTAACAAGAAGCAGTTCCTTGGATGAGCGGAGAGTTCTTTTAGGTTTATACACAGTTATGAGATCAGACAAGTAGACAGGAGCCAGACCATGAAGTGCTTTGAAAGTGAGGAGTAGAATCTTGAAATTGATGCGATGTTTCACAGGAAGCCAATGCAGAGAACAAAGGACAGGAGTGATGTGATTATACTTCTTGGAGAGAGTTACAAGACGAGCAGCAGAGTTCAAAACATATTGTAATTTATCAATTTGAGCATTAGGTAAACCATATAGAAGAGAATTACAATTATCAAGCCTGGATATAAGAATGAGTTCATTGTATAAATGAATGCATGCACAAATGTACACACAAACGAACGCACACATGAATGCACACACAAAAGAGCTAACACTAACCAATGATCATGAATGGATGAATTAATCAATGAATGCCTCGATGAATGAATGAATGAAGGAAGGAAGGTAGGAAGGTTGGCTAGTTTTCTCGACTGATTACATCATTCTATATTCACAAGTTGACCCATATGATATGACCAGTAATTTTTATACATCATGGCTTAAAATAATGGTTGCTCAGTTGCCTGTCATGATGAACTGCCAAATTAGTCTTAATAAAAATAGCTCAGTCATGCTTCATTTCAATGGCTCAACATTACTGCTCAAAATGACCAGCAATGCAAAGATTTGACCAGACAAGCTCCTCTTTTAGCCAGACACTGTCTGATGACTGACTTTTATTTTTTAGCCCTGGCCCTGGCAATCAGCTTTATATCCTGATACCAACTATTTTAGCTAATATTGTCATTCATGAGTTTTAAATCAACATTCTCTTCATACTGGCCATCCTTTTTTTTCAGGAAAAGAAGAAGTATTTATTTTCATTCAACTTTGTAGCCCTGGGGTTTGTGCTCCCTCAGCTAGAACAGGTGAATATCTTATGTTACCTTGTAATTTAATTGATGATGAGAGGTTATTTAAATTAAAATTTGAAAGGAAGTCCCTTAGGTATAGGTAAATTGCAGGTTGTCATCACTTTGATTTGTCAGTTACAGTAGCTGTGCCCTGACTTTCATCAGCCTAGAGGTATTGTAGTTTTAGGGTCCTACCTATGAGTTAGCTGTGCCCTGGCTTTGGTCAGCTCAGAGGTTGTTGCAGGATAGCATAAGGATAGCATTTGATAACAGTTATTGCAATAATACTGTACTTTGTAGTCCAAATCACGTTTTATTACATTGCTATACTTTTTTTACAATTCTTTTTATTCATTTGGAACTTTACATTTGTTATGCAACAGAATTTTAGAAATGATTTGTTCACATGAATAATGCTTTTTGTATATGATTATGCAAGTCTACATGTTTAGTTTAGTAACCGAGACTGTTTTGACTTCAAATTAAATCAACCTAAACATTCAAACCACCACGAGGTTGAATTTGTCTAGATAAAGGATTATTTACCTGGTTATATAAGGATGAGCAGGACCCCTCTGGATATCAACCAGGTAGCTGAATGGGCCACCCTGTTTAAATAAAGTCTTTGATTGATTGGGCAATTTATCTATTTCTGTGCATTCAATCTTGTACTTAGTTGTGAACAAGGCTAAAGTTGTAGTTCGGGTTGTACTGGGAGGTACAGACCTAAGTAAGGACAGTTGACGAGTAAAGGAATCCCGACTGACAGCCACACCGACTAAGGAAAGTCCTTCTGATCAACCTGACTCTGCTCTAGTTTGTGTAGCTAGATCTGACACTCAATTTGTATAAACATCTAAGACAAGGTTCAATATCTAATCATCAAACTTGTTTCTTGCAGCTTAACAGGGCATCAACCCTGACCCCAGCTGACCAGTTGACCATGGTGAGTTGAACCTTCATATCTCCACCTTTACAGACATGGGTAGAAACGCACCACATATGCTTGGAAGTTCATCATTCGTATAATGCAAATTTCTCTCACTTTATTTGATCAGGGGAAGAAAAAATTTAAAGCGATGTGTTAGGAAAATAATAAGCACCAACTTTCCATGTTAAAGATTTACCAAACGCCATGAAATCTCCAGTGGTTTTATTTGTAAACACGATGCACCTAAGGATTTTCCACTGAACTTCAGAGCATGTGCAGTGCCTTTTTCAGCTGTATCACCTGTACACGTGTAGTTATTTAATATCCTTGCAACGCATACCAGACCTCTTGGCTCTGATTGGTTCCATACAGTAGTTGTCATTGATTCTATACTCTAGTTTTCTGTTCATGCGGTGTTTTTTTTCACGTTCATATGTTTTGATAACTTTTGTGTCGTGATTGAGATTTCACTATCTGTAGTTCCTCTTTTCAAACTTGACATTGAATTTTCTATTCAGGTGAATACAATTGTCCAGTCAAGGCAGTCTAAAGTTACATTTAACACTAGCTGGTAAATATTTCATTGCGCATTCACTGCTTTTGGTATGCTATTTGCCATTTAATACAAAATATATTGTAACTTTTACTACCTCAACAGGCTGGAAGACTTTTACGAGAAAATTGTAATAGAGACTTCAGGTAAGAGAGACAAGTCTATTTAACAAATCGCTCCAGGATTTCTATTGTCTGTCCACTTATTGATCATCTATGTTCAATAAGAGGACTGACAATGGAAATCTATGAGCAATTTGTCTTTTACAATAAAATAATAATAAAAACATCTAAAAACAAGGAAAAAGGTTAAAAGAAAAACGGTTTCAAGCGCGCGCTGGATCCGTGAGCGAGCGATTTGTCATTCTATGTGTCTGTCCTCTTATTGATCATAGCTGTCAGCCAATCAAACAAAGAATACACTCTGTTATGGTGAAATAACAATTAACTATGGTTTGCGAGAGAATGGGACCTCCTAAACCCCCACTGTGACAAGTAAACTCCAGCCATTATGTAATAACATATTTTTAATGTGTCTTGTTCAGCTAAGAGGATCACTCCCCTGGTCTGTAATCCTGGCCGTGTGATGCTAACATGTTCTCGGCTGTATTTCCAGCCATTCAACAATGCGGATCCTGTAAGTAACTTTTTAATCCAATGATGTCATTCTCTGCCTTTCTTTCTTCTTTCTCTACCAACTACTGTATTACAACAGTCTTTCTTTTTAGGTTGCGCACCTATCTGAATCCAACTAAGTAGCGCAACTATTTCAACCAATGATGTCATCCTATCTTTTTTCCTTCTTCGCCCTTGCGTTGGTTCCCATGATATTTTCTTGATGTTTAATAGTGTGATGCTCATACAATGGGTTTATTTTTGACTTTTCTCTTGTTTGCTAGTGTCCAGTAGTAAAGTGTAAATTGTCTCAAATAAGTCGGGTGGTAAAGAGAAGATATCTACTGCGTCACGTGGTAAGTACCAATGAATGGTCAGTATACGGAAGATACACGTAGCTATAGTAAAAAGAGCGGTTACTAGTTTTATTTATTAAACGACCGTGCGTAGTGAGAGTGACTCGGCAAAGAAAAGGGAAAGAGGGAAAGAAAATGTAAAAGTTGCAACCAGGATTCTTGGTAAACGTCTCTGCAAGTTCCCTAGAAAAATAAGCCAGCATCAATTAATCTAATGAATAGTCCATTTGTCAAGGGAGGGGTATGACTTCTTAATCACAGCTCTCATTAAATTCTCAGTTAATCATTACTCCTTACGTCCGTGAAAACATTAACGTGGCCGCACACTAAGAACTAGCGAAAGGATTTTAACCTGATTTTCAGTTTGTGAGCGTAGGCACAGAGATAAAGATGAGAGTTGTTTGATCCTTATTGACGAGACTTAAAACTCCAGTGTATGCGGACTTACCCTGGAATCCATGTGGTGCTTGTTTTGTTATTCTAATTTCTGCTTTTGTTTTTCGGTCTCAGAAGTGAGTCTAAGCTCACATGACTGGAGTTTTAAGAGTCTTCAATACTTGCGTTTGTACTTGCATCGTAGCTTCAACCTATGTATCTTTGGAGGTCATGTTCATAAATAATCTTTCTCCTTTTCCAACATTTCTATAATGATTTTCTTCACAGGGAGTAGAGATATTCTCTTCAGATGGATCTCAGATGTATTTGGTATTAAACTCACAAAAAGAGAGGGATACTTTTTTTGACGAGCTTGTAGCACAACAAGGTGAGACAGATAATAATAATAATAATAATAATAATAATAATAATAACAACAAAAAAAATTTAATACTTGATATTGCGCATTCTAACATTTTAAATATGATCGAGTGCGCAGAGTAGTACCATCTTTTTGATGGTTGCAAATTTCCTATTCGTATTAATTGGAAAAATTTGGATCGCTCAGTAAATGTTCTCTCTTCAGTAAAATATGGTTAACGTACACTTCTTTTTCGAAGGCATTTAGTTACATTATTAGAGGAGAACGGGTATTATCTTATAGGAGAGGATAAAACACACATCACTTGATGTTGTGGTTGATGAATATAAAAACTTCCTCTTCTTATTCGTAACTGTATTTATGTTTTACAGTTGTGAAGCTGGAAGATTCTGGCCAAGAAAATATGACATTGAAGTGGCAAAATGGTGCCATTTCAAACTTTGATTATTTGATGTACTTAAACAGGTACAATTCTCTACTCTTTCTCTGACTCGTAGATTAGTAAATTAAACAGTTCATGCCATACTCCAATTTGCGATAAAACTTACGAGACTTATCCATGGGTTCCGCTGTCTTTTCTTCAAACCTTTCGAACACTGAAACAATTAACCTCTTGGCTGATCAAAGTCAGGGCATGGCTAACACGTAGAAAGGACCCTGAAACAAGCTGTATTTTAATAGAGTTTGCATCAGCAATTCAAGTTAAAACTCGTGATGCAGAGTTCATTAATCCAACCCGAGATCCCAAAAGTCAGGATAAGAGACGGCAGTAGTTTGACTCGTGAATAAACAATGCTCCAATCCGTTACAAAGTTTAGTTTCCACTTTGACGAAGTTTTTCATTGGCATCAGCGTTATATTAAGTCGTTAAATGATTTTTAAAAAGTAACGGCATTTTTTCCTCTTTTTTTTTCAGTTTATCTGATAGGAGTTTTAATGATTTAACTCAGTATCCAGTGTTTCCATGGATACTGGCCGATTACACAAGCGAATCACTGGGTAACTAATAACCTTATATTACCTTAGGCTGCTGCTGAGTGACCCCCCTCTTTGATACCATTAATTCCCAGGGGGGTACTCCCCTATATTTGCTATACGGGTATGTGCCGCCCTATAGGGTATGGTTTTTCGGCTTTTGGGTCTGGGGTAGGGTACCATTTTTTGACATTTTGTCTGGGATAGGGTATCATTTTAGTCTGGGATAGAGTTAACGATTTGGTTGTTTTTGTCTGTCGAATAGGCTACGCTTTCTGCCGACACAAAAACAATAAAAATAGTTATAAGATAGTTAGTAAATATTGATTGCAATCGATTGTAAAACCGTATTTTCCGTCTTTTAGTCTGGGATAGGGTGTACAATTCTTAGTTTTAGTCTGGGGTAGGGTATGTAAAATCAAAATTTTAGGTCTGGGATAGGGTCAGGGTTTTGAGGTCCTGGCGGCACACCCCTACCCAAATTGGGGTGGTAGTACCCCCCCCCCCCCCCCGGGCATTAATTTAGCTGATGCCCAATGCAGATCCCCCAACTAAACCCTGCAGAGTTTAAGTGTTTTATTCTTTTCAAGATTGAATCATAAATGATTTGTTCCGTTATCAGATCTTACGAACCCGGCTACCTTTAGAGATCTCAGCAAGCCAATAGGAGCATTAAATGAAAGCAGATTACAACAACTCAAGGTATGCTATTGGTTGTTGGTATTAAACAAACACGTGGACTATTGCGCTAGATATGGACGTGAATCTACGCTATGTTGCAGTAGAAGATTGCAATGTTTATTATAATAATAGATGTTTTTACACATGTTATACGTCGTTATACGTTGAAGTTTCTGTCTGAGTCGACATGCATAACGTTTTCAATTTCGTAACATTTTATGCGAATTTCATATGACTATGACCAAAAATGTACGGCATCTAGTTAAAGACGTTCACAGCGAACCAATCACAGTGCGCATGATCACTTACCATCCAATCGGACTGCGTGGATTGTACCGTCACGGTCACGGCACGCCATGTTCCTACCGTGAATTCTTTACAGTCATACGAACACTGCTCTATACACTACAACTGGGCCTGATTGTATGAATGGTGGATAGTGCTATCTGACGGATAAATCTTTATCCAGTGGATAAATTTGTTGGATAGCAGCATCGATTTATCCACTGGCTAAGGATTTATCCGCCCCATCCGTCCAGGCCCATTCTGTGATTCTCAGGGGTCAAAGCGCGCGCAGACCCCTCACTAAAAGGCAACACAAATGCAATTGAGATATTGAATAATTCCTTTTTTTGTCTCTCTTTTTAGGAGCGGTGTAAAGAAATGCCCGAACCAAAATTTCTGTACGGATCGCACTACTCCACCCCAGGATATGTTTTATATTACCTGGTTCGAGTCGGTAAGGATGCTCTTCAATAGTGTTAAGAATGCTGCTGGGAATAGGCAAAGCTAAAGTTGTATCTAATCCATCATTGTTTTCAGAACCCATTTTCGTTATGTCTTTCCATTTCTTTTTTAACCATGCTCGTTATCTGTTGTTGTTTTCTTTTTCTTTTTCTTCTTTCTTTCATTTTTTTTCTTTTCTTTTGATATTCATTCGGCGTAATAACCTTATTTATTGATTGTATAGTGGTTAACTTGAAAGCTATGCTCCTTTAACAACAGTGTGTAGTTTTATTAACAGTAAAATAATCACACCTGTTTTGCTTAAAGAATAATCAATTCCTATTTGTTAATTTGTTATTTTATTTTATTATTTTTTATTATTTTTTATATAACATAAAATTTATTATTAAAATTTATTAAGATAATATTTATTTAGTTTTATTAATTGTATTTCTTTTCCTTGTATAGGCCCTTTATTTATAATATGATCGATACATGTGAACAACTTATTTGAACTTGGTGTGTGAAATAGAGAATCTGAATCTGCTTCGGGTATTTTTATTGCAGCGCCTGAGTTCATGCTTTGTCTGCAAGGAGGAAAGTTTGATCAGCCAGATCGATTATTCAACAGGTAAAGTGTTAGTTATCTTTGGTTAGATGTAATTATTATATACGCATCCATGTTGGTGTTGGCTGAAACAATATGCACTAGCGGTAACGGTTTTCGTATAAGCAGTTTACGAGTGTTAAAGGTATTGTCATGTTTTAATGACGTTAAGGTCAAAACAAAAAAAGATACTAACCCAGAGCGTAGAGGCAATGGACGGAAGCCAAATAACTTTCCACTCCCCTCCCCTCCGTTCAAAAATGCCTCTTCTGGAGTTATCTTAGTGCATAAACATGATGAGTGTTGTATGGCAAGGAATCTTTTGTTCTGTCTCTGTCTCTGGACACCTCGAATCGCCGCAAAAGTCGCCCTTGTAAACGATCCTTTAAACGTATGTTTTTGGTGTCATATATAGTATTAATACTAGTTAATCTGCTTACAGTGTTGCTGAAACATGGGATAATGTACTAACGGGACATGCAGACGTAAAAGAGGTGAGCTGCTAGAGTGCTTCTTGTTCTAAGGAGGACTGAGGTGACCGCCCCTCTCCCCTTCCCAATCACCTTTCCCCTTCCTCCTCCGCCTCCCCTCCCCCTCCCCGTTCTTTCCACCCTGTGCCAGCTCAGTATCATGGTAGTCAGTTTGATTAATGCTAGGAACCCTCCCATTGAAGAGCTTAAACCTTTCAGAAGCTTCGTTGATATCTCTTTTAAATATAATGGAGTTATCCCATTCTTATTGCAGCTTATACCCGAGTTTTTTCAGTCGTCGGGTGAATTCTTAATCAACAGTCAGGGTCTTCCTCTTGGTGTAAAACAAGACAAAACAAAGGTTATGGACGTCGAGCTTCCGCCTTACGCTAAAGGTAATCTTGTGATGTAGGGTTACCTTTATTAAGTGATGGGAGACCTTTGGGACCTTACTTGATGTAGTATTAATGAAGGGTGATAAATGGTGTCCGCATATAGGGGGTCTATTTAATACTGGTATTACTGTTTTTGATCTGTATTCACTTTCTTAATCTAAGGTTGGTTTTTATGTCACATTTTGGATCTATTGGATTATATTGCGTTGCACACATGATGCGACAATGCGTGCAATTTCACAAAAGTAGAATTATTTCCTAGTTTAGTATAGAGGATTTGATGACAGGAGGCACAACAATAGAATCTTTCTCCCCTGGTAAACTGAATTCCTTCTCATGTAAACCGGATTAGACCAGATTCAGTTGTTCCTGCCTCCTGTCATGGCTGCCATCAAGTGATGTTGTAAAGCCTCTATATAAGGACGTGGACTGTGATTTTTCCGCGACGCAAGCTACCAGACATCCCAACACCCTTCTTCCCCCCCCCCCACCCCCCACCACCCACCACCCCACCCCCATTCCACTCTTCTATAGGTTTTCTTTTTTGACTCTCTTTTATATTCTTTTCCAGATCCAGAGGACTTCATCAGAATCAATCGTGAGGCTCTGGAATGTCCTTACGTATCAGAGCGGCTACACAACTGGATTGACTTGATATTTGGATACAAACAAAGAGGAGAGGAAGCGTGGAAGTCTGACAATGGTATACACTTGTTTTATCTAGGGTGTATCGCTTCCATCCATAAAACATCGTGCGTTAGCTATTTTTTGATTGATGGAAACCAACCTTTTTTATTTTATATACAGTGTTCTACTATTTGACCTATGAAGGCGCAGTTGACCTTGACAGGTAAGAAAACAGCTAAATCAAAAAACAAAAAAAACGAACAAACAATAAAACAAAAAACAACAACTATAGAGTCGAAGAGACTGTTTTCTCCAAGGTTGCGTGCGCATCTTGACGGGCCACAAAACTAAAAAAACGCAAATTCAGTAAAATTGAGAAGCCAGTTTTATATTTAAAGAGGAGAATAGTAGATTTTATGAATTCGTATCTAAAAAATATCATGGAAATGTATGATAATTCTCATTAAAGCTCCTGTTCTGATATCGTCGCCCGTCAAGTTTCTTAAATTTGGATGAGCGCGCGACCTTGAGAAAACGGTGGGGGGATGTCTGAAGCGTGAAAGTATTTCAGTGGCATTTAGAAATTGTTTAAGAACCTAGTAAGAGTGAAATGAATTTGTACTTAATGTTATGGATATTATTGTCTTTAGCATTACAGACCCCAATGAACGAGCATCACTTGAAGCACAGATACTAGAGTTCGGTCAAACACCAAAGCAACTATTCAAGAGTCCCCATCCAAAGAGAATGGTAAGTTTTGTTGTCATATTTTGAAATATGACTACCGATTTGAATGACTAATGTTCTGCACTCACTTGCCTCTCTCTCATGACTCAGGTGCCCTACAACACCAACAAAGAGCCGCAATATTTGTGTCATTGCTTTCTCTATTGCGCAAATGTTCTTTCGTCGTTTTTTTCTGGTGTGCAACATTTTCCCGTGGTTTTCTCTGGTTCGTGGTATTTCTTTGGGTATTTTCGCGGGTACTTGTTATTCACTTCCTTGTTTCTTAGTGCGCGTAAAATTTCCCCCAACATTTTTTTACTCGTGTACGATATTTCTTTATTGTTTTCTTTTGTTTGTAATATTGATTTACAACTTCATATCCTGGGCGTCAGTTTTTTTGTGTTTTTTTTTTTTTGCCCATCAAAGCTGCAACGTTGTGAGTTGTCTAGACATTTACAAAACCTCTGGGCTGATCAAAGTCAGGCACGGCTAACTCACAGATCCAATTGCCATCTAGCGTATTGGGTTTTGCAGAGGGAAAAAACCCAGAGAACCCCGAGTAATCAAGGGATAGACCTAACAAACTATACTCTCGTAAGATGACGATTAGTTTCCCGAAAACAATATTAAAGGTTGCAATACAACAATACAATGACCTTTTAAATATTTAACGTGGTCTATGTACTTAGCTAAAAGCTCCTTTCCAGACATACCACAAAATAATTAGCATATAATGAACAAAAATTAAAAATATGGTTAGTCCTTGGTTAAAAAAACATGTTGACATTGGCTTTTCTTAGGCGTTGCCTTCATCTACTAATGGTGTAACAGCTCAAAACGACGTTGCGATCAAAAATGAAGAAAAAGAACCGAGGGCAGAGAAAATACCAGTAGTGAACGTCAGTGGTAAGACACTTTTGTTGTTATAAAGTTTTGCATTCTTATTGTTATTATCATCATTATTACAAATTACCATCATCGTCATCATCATTCCCTTAAGCTGCAGGAAGGCAACGCAGGCAACAACGTCGGCAACATTGAAGCGCTTCAAATCCTATTGCATTATTATTTCATGTTTGTCTAGTATTTTACTCAATAAGCACCCCAGTTTTAGAGTGAAATGAAGTATATTGGCATCCCTTTACTTAAAAAGAAGAACAGCAAAGATTAGCTTTTGGTGTAGCCGTTCTCTTTAGTACGTAAGACAAGGACATTTCATGCCTTACTTTCAGCATAAGATGGCAATGATACACAGTGTTTCGTTCATTCCAACGAGTGTCAATTGAATATCGCAATCATCACCGTCATCATCATCATCATCATCATCGTCCCCATCACCATCATCATCACCGTCATCATCCTCATCATCACCATCACCATCATCATCACCGTCATCATCACCGTCATCATCACCGTCATCATCATCCTCATCATTATCGTCATCACCACCATCACCGAAACCACCATCATCATCATCATCATCATTATCGTCATCACCACCATCACCGAAACCACCACCATCATCATCATCATCATCATTATCGTCATCACCACCATCACCGAAACCACCATAACCACTAGCACATCATGATCATGATCACCATTATCATTATAGTCGATATCGTCTTCCACATCACCGTTATGATAATGATTATCAACATCATATAATCTTATTTCTCTTTCCTTCCAGTTGACTTTGATGACAGTGCCGAGCCAGAACTAGATCACTGGGGCAGCATTGATAAACTAGAAAAAGCGTCATGTCACAAGCTACACAAAGAGTAAGTCACAATTACCTAGCTTTAGATCTTTCTTATGTGGTCGATTTGCAGAGGTGGTCGTGATGGCGTGGTCGCTTCTTTAAGAGGTCTCATTACCTCATTCACTAAAAAAGTGATATTATTATTATTTATCATGTATGTACTGGACTTCAGCCAGGGATATTGAGTGTTACCGACTGATAAAGATATCCCCTATATTATTTGCAGATGTTTGTTCCCTTTATCTTAGCCTTATTTCTTATCTCTCAAATTGCCAATGATTAAAGCCAATAAAAATGAGATTGAAATATCAATGTAAATCTCTTGTTTACCGCTATCAAGTAAATTTAATCGAATCACCGTACTGAAAACCAATTATGACCAGCTACTTTAACAGTTATAACCAGATACTTCGCTACTTAGAATAGAAGCTTTTCGCTTTCTTTACTAAGTTGTCACGTGATACACCTGTATCACACAAGGCGTCTGTCACGTAATACATTCCTATCAAGTGACATCCAAATTGCCAGATCGGCCCAGAGTTTTCTCGGGGCTCCATAAGGTTTAAATAATGTTTTAGTGAGTGATTTACTTTATCTCTGTCGGATGTTGTCGTCGTCGTCGTCGTCGTTGTTGCTGTTGTTATTGTTGTCGCTGTTGTTATTGTTGTCGCTGTTGTTATTGTTGTCGCTGTTGTTATCGTTGTTGTCGCTGTTGTTATTGTTGTTGTCGTTGTTGTGGTTGTGGTTGTCGCTGTTGTTGTTGTTGTCGTCGTCGTTGTTTGTCACTGTTGTTGTTGTCGTCGTTGTTGTTGTTGTTGTCGCTGTTGTTGTTGTTGTCGCTGTTGTTATTGTTGTTGTCGTCGTTGTTGTTGTTGTGGTTGTCACTGTTGTTGTTGTCGTCGTTGTTGTTGTTGTCGCTGTTGTTGTTGTCGCTCTTGTTATTGTTGTCGTCGTTGTTGTTGTTGTGTTTGTCGCTGTTGTTGTTGTCGTCGTCGTCGTTGTTGTTGTCACTGTTGTGGTTGTCGCTGTTGTTGCTATTGCTGTTGTTATTGTTGTTGTCGTCGTTGTTGTGGTTGTCACTGTTGTTGTTGTTGTCGTCGTTGTTGTTGTCGCTGTTGTTGTTGTCGCTCTTGTTATTGTTGTCGTCGTTGTTGTTGTTGTTGTGTTTGTCGCTGTTGTTGTTGTCGTCGTTGTCGTTGTCATTGTTGTGGTTGTCGCTGTTGTTGTTGCTGTTGCTGTTGTTGTCGTTGTCGTTATTGTTGTTGTTGTGTAGTTCTTATTGGAACTGGATATCTGATTATATTGATTCTGATATTCAATCCTTCTCAGTGTTACATCACATTCTCTGTATGTTTTCTAACCTGAAGCTACTACTCTACTCCAGGGACTCTTCTTGTATTAAAGAGGTTAAAGTGAATATTGCCAACAAATCTATCACGCGCCACAGAAGGTTTGAATGCCTTAAATTCCTTCTTTAAATCCTAAATGATCCATATCGTGGTTTGCATTAAAACACTAACACAAGATAATTTAGGAAGGGGGCTATCCCCACCACTAATGCACTAACGTTTCGATATAAACTAGAATTGAATGCTTGTATAAACACTCAATTATATAAGTGATGCGTAGCTGATGACGATGGTTATTTTAAATACATTAGTTATAAAGTAACACGTGATCACTGATATATTAAACATAAAGGACCATGTGACCACCAATACTTTGGTCACGTGTCAAGGATTTTTTGAACTTAAATGCACAATATTGACAGTTTGGTCACGTGTCATGCCTATATGTAATTAGCCTTTAATACATAATTTAATAATCATAATTAACAATTTAAAATGATTAATAGAAAACAAAATAAGACGTCATTACTTTAGTCACGTATCACATAAACACACACTCCTAATCAACTATCATTCAACTTAATATCACTAATTAATGTAACTAAACCTGGACACAGTATACTGTATTCAGTAATGTCAAAAGGTTGAACATATAGAAAGCACTGTTTCACTAGCGAAGCGAGGATAAATACAAGGACATTATAAAGACTAAATTGTACTCACTGATGCCTAAACCATAGCCACACGTCATGTCGAATGGTCGTCTTTCTCATGCTCACTTGCGCAGTCAACAAAAGGACAACAAAAATGACGAATTCTAAGTTACATGTTTGTTCGAATTTTTTATCGGATTTGGTTGAGTGCGCAATCCTGAGAAAAAAATCCAGTCAAATAATAATGATTAACTGATGAAATAATGCAATAAAGGCTTCTTTGAATAACAATTAAAAAAATATAGTACTATAAAGATATGCCCTTATCATCAATTAAACGTCTTTAAAGATTAGGATATGATAAAAACATAAGATAAAAAGTAAGTTAAAATTTATATATATATATATATATATAAAGGTTTGAAATGGTTAAACATTTAAAAAATAAGATATAACAAATAAATCTAATACAGATATTCGCCTTTCCTAGTAAGAGAGATTAATGACCGTATGGTGAATAGGTTTGTGGGACTGAACTTGGGCACGAGAGGTTGCTAAGCTTTTAATCTCATCCCAAAATTAATTGACCCACAATCCTTTGCACAACGAGCTCGTTACCAGTCTTTCATCTAACTTCGGAGAAGCGAATAATAATTTTCAAATGATCCCTAAACTGTGAACTATATAAACTAAGGCATTAAGAGCGGCTGTCCGTAAAAACCAGACAAATTCGAAAATTTCGTGGCAACAGTCAAAAAATCGATTTTGCTCATACTTTGAAGTTAGATACCCTATCATATAACATTAACCCCTGTGCACTTAGTTTTGCAAAATTCTTTTTAGTTCGTGAGAAATTTCACTTTTTATGCAGATAGGCAAATATGCTAATTTGACGACTCTGAAATTGAGATAAATCACCAATCTCGTGTACGAAATATAATCAATACTTGACCTTTCTAACCTAATAAACTTCAAATATGGTATCTCTATATGCCTCACAACGATTTTCAGACATGTAGCTATAACGAAGAATTTCTGGAAGAATTATTTGCAAGACACAGTTTTCTTGAGCTTAAAAGTACCCTCAAAACAAGTGAGAATTTTACCATGGCCGATACAACGGAAAAACGAGATTTTCACTGTATGTGATGTCAAGATGATATTGTTCAAGATTGTAAAAAAAAATTCTTAGGTAAATGTGTTCTTAAGCCTGTACGATCGATCAAATATGCCTAAATACGTTGTTTCAGAAAGCATGGTTTTTGCATAAATTAGCTAGTGAATGACTGCCAAAATTAAAATAATATTTTTCAAATCTTTTATAAGCCGTTTGAGACATCAACACTTAGCAAATTTGAGGGATTTTTCTGAAGAAAGAGCAGCATTTACTCCCTACCGCTTCATAAATCATGAATTCTAGGTGTAGTGATGGTCATCAACCCAAAACAGCGAAATCGTTGCGTGACCACCGGCGGCGGGATAATAAATACTGTGTGTGCATGTGAGTTTTTTTTAATGTATCCAAATAAATACCGAAAATACTACTTTTATTTCCCGTCATTAACTACATTTGTGCGTCTTCCTCCTTATGTTTTAGTATCTAAAAGTATAACGTTCGTGTTAGCAGCTCCTGGCCGTTCAAATCTATGCAAGGCTCTGATGACGTATTCCAGAGTTAATAGAGGGGACTCCCCTCTATTAACTCTGCGTATTCCTATGATAAATGGAGGGTCCTGAAGGGGATTCCTAATATTTACCCAAATCCCAGTTCAAATCCTTTTATTCTTAGCCCGAGTATGTTTTGCTCAAATCTTAATCCTACTCCCATTTTTGATGGTTTTTTGTTTATGAATCCCAGTGCATGATATCCTATTTTCCCAGCACCAAAGAAGGATAATACCAGCACTCATTTTACCCCTTCAGGACCCTCTAAGTACTAGCTCGGTTCGATCACAAAATAGGTTGGGGAATGAAATCAAACGAAGGTCGAAAACGTCTTAAAGAAATACAGAAAGACTATCTTATGGCCCAGTTTAACATTGGTGAGCAGACCGGGCATAAAGTTGATCCTGCAACGACACATCAAAAGAAAAAAAAAACTGTCATCGCTTATCACCACCGCAAGTACAGGAGTGGCGCAGCTCAACGGGGTCGAACTGAAAGCATTTTTGGCCTTCCTCAAAGTCCTTGAGGAAGGCCAAGAATTCTGATTGTGTTAGTTTTTTTAGTCCTGATGGGTTCCTCACATCTAAACAAGTGGTATAAGGTTTTTTTCACGATTGCCAAAGAAAAAGGTCGTCCCCGCCGAAAGAGATGCACGAGAAGACGACAAGCTTCCAGAAAAGGCTCTGGACAAAATGAACAAGGAAGTACAGAATGCCCTATTAATACAGCACCCCATATTCTTGGATGTTTATAATCTGTGTGAGCTTGCTGTGCAGAACACGATGAAAAAATTCTCGAAACCCCTGTTACGAGAGCTCGAGTTGGAGCAACACGTGGACACCAGCAAAAAGGATAAGAAAAGAAAACAATCCTACATTGACGGCACTCGTCCGCACACATCTTTTCACAAGAAAAACAACCATTTCAACTAAAGCCGTTTTATAAGAAAAAAATATTTATACCGACATTATTAGCTTTTGTTTCCTAAATTAATACAATATATATGACGGGAGTATATATTGAGCGGGATTCATGTGATAACTTACCGCTACCGAAATCACTCGCGTAACTCAAGGGCGGATCCAACGGAGGGGTCCATGGCTGCGGACCCCCCTTTACAACTCGTTATTTCCCCTTTTTAACATACGATATATTACAGATAATTTTCTATTGAAAGTCATGACTCTTATGTAAGTTTATAAATTGAAAGCCAAATCAAGTTGTTATGTTTGCGTTCTGAAAGGTTACAACAAATATAGCGGTATGTATGACCTCAAAAATAACGTCACTGATCGAATGTACTTTTTGGACCCCCCCTCAAAAATATCCTGGATCGGCCTTTGAAACTAGACAAATGTTACCTCAGGGGTCACACACAATACGAGGGCGCATAACATGAGCCGATCTATTATTTTTGATGCGTTCGTGAGAAGAGCAAAGTTTGCATTCCTATACATTTATTACATAAATTTGTTATGCATACAAGAGGGGGATATTATTTTGAAAGAAAGCGTAGCTTAAGGGGCTTCGAAATTTAAGTTTAGTCCTCAAGTGGCTAGGCCGGTAAAAAAATAAGGTTTTTGAGGAGAACTCTTCATCTCCAATAGTCATTGCCGCTAGTGGTCACGCAACGCTTTCGCTGTTTTGTGTAGATGGCCGTCACTACACCTAGAATTCATGATTTGTGAAGCGGTAGGGAGTAAATGCTGCTCTTTCTTCAGAAAAATCCCTCAAATTCATATATAAGATTTGAAAAATATTATTTTAATTTTGGCAGTCATTCACTAGCTAATTTATGCAAAAACCATGCTTTCTGAAACAACGTATTTAGGCATATTTGATCGATCGTACAGGCTTAAGAACACATTTACCTAAGAATTTTTTTTTACAATCTTGAACAATATCATCTTGACATCACATACAGTGAAAATCTCGTTTTTCCGTTGTATCGGCCATGGTAAAATTCTCACTTGTTTTGAGGGTACTTTTAAGCTCAAGAAAACTGTGTCTTGCAAATAATTCTTCCAGAAATTCTTCGTTATAGCTACATGTCTGAAAATCGTTGTGAGGCATATAGAGATACCATATTTGAAGTCTATTAGGTTGGAAAGGTCAAGTATTGATTGTATTTCGTACACGAGATTGGTGATTTATCTCAATTTCAGAGTCGTCAAATTAGCATATTTGCCTATCTGCATAAAAAGTGAAATTTCTCACGAACTAAAAAGAATTTTGCAAAACTAAGTGCACAGGGGTTAATGTTATATGATAGGGTATCTAACTTCAAAGTATGAACAAAATTGATTTTTTGACTGTTGCCACCTTATGTCTGATTTTTACGGACAGCCGCTCTTAATATTTCTTTTCTATTTTTTTAATTGTTTGAACGTTTAAAAATAGTATTTAAATCAAGCACAATATCGGACTGTTATAAAACTAACGCAACCTATAATATAAGACTGTTATTATGTAATCCTTCTAAATCTCTATTGGACTAATTCATTCTTTCGCACTCTTCCATTCCACTACTGTAAAACAAAGAATGTGGTAATTTTTTGACGATGATTTATTGATGATTCATTGGGTTCTAATGATTTTCTTATTACACATTTAAATGTTTTAGCACTGTCACGTCAGTACGACTTTCCAAAGACTGTAAACATGTGTTCTCTGTTTCACAAGGTAGGTACCTGAACAGTTTTCAGAGCCAAAGGTGTAGGGGTGTAAGGCTGGAAGGGTACGGGAGGGGTAGAGGGATGACAATGGAGGAGGATAGAGCCAAGGGTGTAGAGGTGTAGGGCTGTAAGGGGACCTGAGGGGTAGAGGGATGACAAGGGAGGAGGACAGAGCCCCGGGATGTAGGGGTGTAGGGCTGTAAGGGGACCTGAGGGGCAGAGGGATGGCAAGGGAGGAGGACAGAGCCAAGGGCGTAGGAGTTTAGGGCTGTAAGGGGACTGGAGGGGTAGAGAAAGGACAAGAGAGGAGGACCGAGCCAAGGGTGTAGGGCTGTAAGGGGACGGGAATGGTAGAGGGATGACAATAGAGGAGTTAGTACAATAGTGACCATCAGAATCAGCATTGGAAAATGAGGATTTGCATTCAAATAATTAATACTTATTACATCTCTCAGTAATCTGTAGTTGTTCCAAAGCCATGGGAACGCCGTGTTTCAAGGGGGGAGGGGGAGGGGGAGCTAGAGAAGGAGAGGTAGAGGAAAGGCAAGGAAGGGGGGCACATTACATGTACGTTATTCTACATGACAATCAGTATCGGAAAATGCAACGATTTATCTATTCAAAGAATTGATGTTAGATCTTCCAACATATCTGCAAGTGCATGCTCCATAGTTGTGTTAAGGTACTGCATGTTTTGCATGCCTTGATATCATTTTTGGGCTCTGAGAAATAGGTCATATTTATATCTTAGCAATCAGAATGCATCAGTAATAGCAATAGTAGAGTAGTTTGTTTATACTAATTACAAACACTACATTCTCCCTAGATACGCAACTGAAGATCTACTCGTTAGAAGAAAAACAACAAATACGAAGTATAAATCTCTCTTCAATGGTTAGTAGTTTGTTGTGATTTCTAATGCTCATTTTCTTAGAACGTGTATCATATTCTGTCCGCAACAGAAAAAGGGATGAGTTCTAAACAGTCGTAATATAGCGGGACCCGACTTAGAGGGGAAGAGTGGGGTAACCCCTTAGCAGAAATACTTAACAAATGATTATTATAAACTAATTACAATCTTGAGACGACAATACCATGAAATATTGATGACTAGTTGGGAGAAAATATATTCGGTATTGGGCGGAGTCGCGAAGCGACGGACTGACCGAATTACTTTGATTAAATACGAAATTCTCCTTACGAGCACGCGTTATGGCGCAAACAACAAGCGTAAAGATTTAACGCACGCTCGCTCAAGCTTTCCTTTTCGTCGCGCGTTAGCCAATCAGAAGCCTTAATTTTGAAACGACAATACCACAAAATATTGTCGTCTCAAAAATATAGGAGACAATTTAGTCGCGATACATTTGTGTATTGAAATATTCACTACTAACACGCAGTATCAAGTATTTTAACAGCTATCTGAGGGGGGAGGAGGGTATTTTCCGTTACCCACCTTCTAAATCAATAAAATCAGGTCCCTATGGGCCCTTGTTTTGACCTTGTCCCCAAAGAACATGGGCCTAAAGCCAGATTAGTGCTAACGCTGTATTAACTCTTGTATAGCAATTTTATTAATATATGACTGAAAAATGCACCTAAGATGTTTTTGTATGCATGCTTGGTTAGATTTTTCTGATGGTGTTTTATCTCTCTACAGGCTCTTTCTTCGTGTGCCATTATGCCTGATGCTAAAACAATCATAGTTGGTTCATGGGATAATAACATGTAAGAACTCGTCTTTTGTCATTAGCCTTTTTCTTATATTTTCGTTTGATTGACCACATTAATCTGCGATAAGGCATGTTTAATGCGAGTGGGAAAATGTAGAACTCAGAAAGCTTCGTCTCATCTTTGCTAACACTGTCTAATATATACATACATTCTTGCAGTAGCTTGCAGTTTCACCACTCTTTGTTTTATTTAGATACATCTACTCAGTAGAATATGGTCGTGTGGTAGACACGTTAAGAGGACATGATGATGCAAGTAAGTCGAGCTTTAAAGAGCATTAGAGTGGGCCTCTGCTTTACTGAAGTTTAAAATAGATAGAATAAATCAACTTTGTTTATAGAGGTTGACACTTGACAGTAACTCAACTGATAAACTTGTGGTCCTCACTCTCCTGCCCACCCCTTCCCCCCTCCCATTGGGCCTGAAACTCAGGTTACATCTATAGTTCATTAGGGACGGCAGCGTTACCATTAACGTGATCATCCGAGCCACGTGAAGGTCTAACCATTTGCAGATGTAATTACGAAGGCAGCACCTTCTCCTCAATTTTAAGACCCTGAGTGTTGGTCTGGTCAAGGCTTGAACCACGACCTCCCGCACAACAGACCCACAGTCTTACCTTACTAAGCTATCCGGGTGGCGGTTTACTTTATTTGTTTTCAGTATCATGTTTATGCTGGAACGATGGAATACTAGTTACAGCCTCTTGGGATTCTACAGTCAAAGTAAGACTCTTTAAAACATTGAGTGGGATTCCTGTGTGATAAGACACTTCAAACCCGAGATCCAGATACACGGTGCACCCCAAGCACGCAAAAGTGAGCTTGAGTTCTGCTGATTGTGTGCAAATAAGGTCCATACGATCTACTACAAAATTAACGCAGCTAATTAAATTAAGGACACCTCTATATTATAAAGGTTTCAGTTGTCACAAATGTATTATGACAGGGTACTTTACTTTTGAAGTATCTAGTATAGAAGTAGTAACCTGTAGATCTTGAATGCGTTTTTCAGGTATGGAAATTCCTTCCCGAGCCAGACGGCAAGAAACCAGCTTCGCCGCTAATACTGGTAAGCAAGACATGACTTATAATGAAATTTAAAGTAATCTTGTTTCTCTGGGTTCTCCGGTTTTCCTCCCTCCATAAAACCGTACACACTAAATTCCAATTTAATCTTTGAGTTAGCCTTGCCCGGACATAGATCACCATAATGGTTGTTCCAGGGTTTGGTCTGTGAGCTAGCATCGCCCTGACCTAGATCACCATAATGGTTATTTCAGAGCTTGGTCTGTGAGTTAGCAGTTCCCTGACTTAGATCAGCCCAGAGGTTGTTTCAGGGTTTGATAAACTTTTCTTATTTCGCAACTTTTGCGTTGAGTTTATTTGATATTACAGTCTAACTTGAAACACGAGCCTTATAGTGGTCTCACATCAACAAGTTATGTCAGTGGGCGATTATCTCCTAACTTCTTCCTTATTCTTTTTTTTAGGCGGAGTTGGATCATGACACAGAAGTAAGTTAATTTTTATTAAAATATCTTAGGAGGGAAGATTTATATGATTAACATCTTGAAGGCTTTTTCTCCAAGTTGGCTTTTGCCTAGAAGGTGAAGTGCCAAGAAGAAACGCCGGTGGATGGGTGGGTGGGTGAGAGAACCAGTAAGAAATATAAAGAAGAAGCTTACTGTGACATTCCTGCTCCTATATTAGGATGTCATAATTAGGATAGTTTATACCGCACGCGCCGACCGTCGCGGCACCGTCACGGTAACGGCACCGTCACGGTCATGAAACGTCACGTCATATGTCCTTTATCAGTAATTCCATTCATACTAAATTCTCATAATCTATTATTGTCGTTTTAGGTGAATACGGTGGATTTAGATCCTACCAATACCCTTGTAGTTACAGGGACTATGGATGGTAGGTCTTTGTAGAAAACTGTCGATAGTAAGATTATTTATGTGACTTAAGGCGCGATTACACGGAGCAATTGCGAAACAATTTGCAGAACAAGTTGCAGAAAGTTTACACGGTGCAACGGAGACGCAATCGTTGCCAAAAGTATAAACGAATTCTACTTTTTGCAACGATTGCTTCAACTTGTCCGTTGCAACAATATTTTTCAAATTGCGCTGTAGGTTACACGCTGCAATGCTCTATGCAACTTTTGTCGTAATGTCGTAACTTTTGTTTGAATGTTTGTCACTTTTCGTTTCATTTTGTTTTTGTCTTTTTCTCTCCCCCTCTGCCTTTCTTTTCTCTCCTCATTTTGCTGTGCTAAACATTCCACTTCTCTAAAGGTATGTCAGTATCTCCAGATGTCTTTGTTATTTTTTTCTGCATAACTAATAAAAGATATTTATCATATTTCTCTAAGTAACCCCAGGTTTACCGTATATAGATTAATCTGCTATTTTTATTTGTACTTAGGTAATGTTCTTCTGTGGAATATCGATCAGCAAACAATATTAAGTCAACATCATAGTGAGTAACAATTTTTTTCTTTTATAGCAAGGAATTAGTAGTGGCAGTTTTCTCAAGTTATTGTTGCGGAAACCGCAAAGCTCTTTTTATCCAATCGTAACCAATTTTATCGAGCCCTGAAACAACCTCTGAGCTGGATAATTTGAAATTTAGTTGATAAACAGATAAAATAAATAAAATTCTAAACCATAATTATCTTGTTGCAGTTCATAGAGAGACAGTACACTCAGTTCTCTTCAGTCCAGGTAAGGAGAGTTGTTAGATAGAATAGTCTCGTACGTAGGGGAGTTAGCGTTGCGTGACGACACTAATAGCGGCTGCGTAGAGATTATAGATGGAGTATTCTCCTACGTATGGGAGTAAGCGTTGCGTGAAGACAGTAATAGGGGCTGCGTGGGAGACTATAGATAGCGGCTGCGTAGGAGACTATAGATGAAGGCGTCTTTAAAAGGTGCTTGGAAGAGCACTGAAACTGGTACGGCAAATTGTACGATTTCGCGTGTGTGATTAGCAGTCAAAAACACATCTGATTAGTTATGTATAGTGAGTTTGCTAATTTCTAGATCATTCTTTAATTATGAGTGCTTTTTTTTATAGACGGTCAAAGAATTTTCTCGTGTGGTTCTGATCACTCGATGAGAGTGACAGACGTGCAAACCGGAACAGAAGTCTTCTCGAAAAATGCAGGCGAAGAAATAAGGTTTGTGTTTTGTTTCTCTTGAAATTAAGTTAAAAACCATTGAGGACAGAGATAATATTTGAAGGGTCGCGCAGAGGAACAGCCCTTTCGTGTAAATGAAAGCATTTGTTTCAACATTTTGGCCACTGGTAACTTTGACTGTCTCAATTAGAAACTTTCGAAGCGTGTAAATGAGGGATCCTTAAGGGACGGACCATTAGATAATTAATCCGAAGGGGGTTGCGTAAATTCTCAAAAAAATATCGAGCAAGCACCTCACCTACGAAAAAACAAATCGCGCAGCCTCTCCTTTCAGTAAAGAAATGTCGAGCAAACATTAAAAATTGCATGCAGGGGTTGTTACAATGAATGTCGTGAAACGTAAATTAATGCATCCCCTCTCCCCTCAATTATTTAACGATCCATACCTAATATAAACATACTCCTACCCTTGCCATATTTTTTTTCGTGGATGATGGGTACATAGACTATTTTCGCAAGTACCATGACAGACTCGTACCCAGTCGCTTCTCTTCTCTTATTGATCTCACGCTGTGGTTGATTGGAAGGATTTAGTGAGTTCGCGGTGTATCAAGGGAAGGAGGGAAGAGAAAAGCCTTCAAAAAAGCCTTCGCGCGCATTTAAAAAACGTGAGTGACGACTGGGTACGAGTCTGATACAATGACAACAGTTGATCATGTGGTACATCCAGACACCGATAGAAGTGACGATACGTCTTGTTAGTTAATGGTTGATATATGATGTCATTGGATTATCTGCAGGTGTGCCGTGTGGGATGGGCAAATGGTTCTAGCAGGAGGAGAGTCCGGTGATCTTCAAATATGGGACTTATTTCATGTACAGCAAATAACAAGCATTACGGCGCATAAAGGTACTGCTTTTTAACCCTATAGTTAACAAATAAAATGGCTTTTTCCGTGCTCCGTTCGGTAATAAAGCACGCAGAAATGGAGTAAGCACGAAAGAAGTGTAAGGAGAAGTGCTTACGGCGCTTCCTAAGTGCTTTATTACTGAACAGAGCACGGAATAAGTTGTTTTATTCGTTTTATTATATAGTTACTAATTTTACTTCGGTATTGAATTTATTTACGCAAAAAGAAAGAAGGTCACAGGATCTAGCAGCACTTCGCGTGCGCGGATGGCGTCAGCACAGTGCTCCGTTCACTCATAAAGCACAGTTTTCGACCAACCAGCGCTCGCGTACTATCCTAACTACGTAATAACAAAACATACATATCCACTGCGCACCAATGATTGTTCCATCTTGTTTATATATGTATTGCAGTGCACACACAAGTCCCTAAAACCGTATGTGCCACACCCTAGCTTTTAGAAGACTGAGAAATTCTTTATCGAGCTGTTATGTTATGACTTATTTCTGGGTACGACTGCTCACAATAGCCGCTAAAATAAAGCGATAAATGTTCTTAATGATTTAACCTCCGCCTGAGAATATTAGACCTTTGGACAACAAATCCTGTCATGAAGAACGCGTTAGAAAAATCTTTATAGAACTGCTTCTTGTCTTTAATCCCGAACTAGTTTTTCCCATGTGATGGACGTCACACTTAAAAGCTCTATTACGACTGTGAATACCTCTTTAACATATTTAAATGTACCTTCTCTCAGGTGCTATTCGATGTATTGACGTGTCAGGTGATGGGTGTTTCGTAGTAACTGGAGGAGAGGATGGTCAAGTCATTCATTGGAAAATCAAAGTTTAACAATAGCATTACTGTTGCCTTGGTAATATGCTCAGCTTCATTGGCAGCGAAGCCGCGTCGTGGAGCTGAACATGTACGGTTATATTTAGTTAGACTTCAAAGCCTATGTTTAGATATTTGATAAACTGAAGATGCATAGGTTTGTTGGCGAGAAAAGTGATGCTCAAGGCAACGTTTGTTACAGTGGTAGTCATGGTAACCGTGGTTATTATGGTAGTCTTGGCAACCGTGGCTACAGTGGTAGTCATGGTAACCCGGTATAATTTTTTATAACTGCCATAATGAACGGAGATTCATAGATGCGCGAAGTATCTACTATTGGTGGACATAGTCATGAACAACCATCTATGATCTTGACTATATGTATCGCGTGATGATCATCACGTGGCCCTACGATCCTTATATACCCCAGGTGATCGTATTCACTGTACCTCACTGTACAAAGAGGTCATCGTTATCGTTATTTTCTCAATCGATTGTTGAAAAAAAATCACATTATTTAATGAGCAAAAAATTATCAATTTGCGTCTATGACAAGCAAATGTTTATAACGTGTTGCAAAGGCAACCCAAATGGCTTTTTAAAGTTTAGAAAATTATATTTTCCTACATTTAGTTTAGAATTATTTTAGACGAAACGGTTTTACATATATTTTATAAAAATTGCTTCCATCCCACACTTCCAGAAATGACAAAATTTATCTGATGGGCATAACTGACTCCCCTAGTAGAAGCTTGGAAAGAGCCTTTGTAAATTATTTCCTAGTTTGTATTACAGCGTATGTAAATGACTGAATTCTAGATTCCAAGATGTGGGATCCTTGGAAAACATCATTGAAAAAAAAATTGTTAACCACATACATTTACTATAATGTACTGGCGCAAAACTCAAGCTTGGGCTCCCTGTGCCGACACTTGAAGCTTTCTATAGTCTTTAAATCAAAGTAAATTAGTAGTTGAGCGCGGAGTGATAAGATGTGCAAAATTTGTTCTCCAACTCGCAATACAACAGGTAGCCCGTGCGCATAGAATTCTTTGACTCGAATAATCCGCCATCTTGATTTCCATAATTCTTTGTTCGTCGCACTCTTTACATTTTTGGGGATATGACTTGTATTGCCTCACAAATATCTACACCAATTGACTTCAATAAAGGTAGTTATTTAGTACTGGTAATATTAAATTGAGGTACTGAAATGAAAATATTGTGAGATAATTTATTTGAGATGTTGATATCAAAATGTCAATTAAAATTCTATCGTAGATCTAACACTCACGGGTACATAAATTCAACATTATCGCTGTTATTTATTATCGTCAACATTCATCGTCGTTATCATTATAAGTCACCTATCATTGATCAATATTATCATTTATAGTCATCCTCAACATCCTGGCGTCGCCATTAATTCTTCGATTGCATGTTACGTCAATGCGGCCTCTCTGGACGCCTCTCGGGACGCATCTCGGGACGCCTTTCGGGACGCCTCTCGGGGTAGCCTGCGTTCAGCCGATATAATTTCCTAGAAATAAATTTCCTCGAGGAGATTGCCCTACAGTATTTCACTATGACGTCACATCAAAACAATCTATTGTTTAAACGCAAAGGATCATGGTTGTCGGAGGGGGTCAAATCAACGCAAATTCACCGAAAATTGTTCTAAGACTCGTATCAATCCACGAATAGAAGTAGAGTAGCCAGCAAACGCTCAGAATATTTTTTTTAGAACATATTAACACATAATATATCTGAAAACCAGATCACACTGCTACGCTAGCAGCAAATTTTGTTGAATTTTCTATTGGATTTGGCGATTTATCCCCCACATAAACAAGCAGTGACGTCATAGTGAAATAGGGCAATAGTCCCCTTCACAGTTTCCTGCGCCATCTTGAAAGGTAGCCGGGCCTTTGCATCGAAGCGAGACGAATGGTGAGCTTGCAATGATAGAGACCCTTTTTAACACCTTTGACAATTAATCACATGTCTCTACCATTGCATGCTAAACGTTCGTCTCGCTTCGATGCAAAGGCCCGGCTACCTTTCAAGATGACGCAGGAAACTGTGAAGGGGACTATTATACCGGCTGAACGCAGGCTACTCTCGGGGTAGCGTTGGTGCCATTTGACAAAAGATTTCTAGCATTCATTGTTAATCGCCCCAAGATGGCCGCCATGTTTTTTGTCTCTCTTGGGAATGCTTGCAAACCATCAATAATCACTTCATTCGTTATAATTATTTATGAACATTTCTCATCACCATCTATCACCATTATCAACAATCATCATCATGATTATTATTCATTATTGTTATCATTTATCAACATTATGAATACGTTACATATAATGGCAGATCGCTAACTCCCCACAAAATCATATGGCGACGTCATAGTTTCTTTTTTCTTTCTAGAATTTTACTATTTTATACCACATATGTCTCTTCGGTTTTTTTTTCCAACCGAGTTTTTCAACAGCCTTTTATCCATAACGAAACAGATGACTGGAATAAAAACAAAACTTAGATATATATTGGTACTCAGGGCGGATCCAGGGTTTTTTGAAGGGGGGGTCTCAGGAGTAAATTTTGTGGGCAAAGGAATCCCAGTCGCATTTTTACCACAAGAAGCTTATTTGACCTCAGAATGACAGGGGGGTCGCGAACCCCCCCGACCCTCCCCCTGGATCCGCCCTTGGTACTGGTCCAAAGAGATGCACAGCTCCATTTGATACTGCCCTGGTTAAAGGAAAACATAGCGAATGATACAGCCAGGGAAATCGCCGATAACGAATAGCACGATAGTAAAGCAGTAACACTTTTGCTGAAGGTGATTTCGATGGACGCTTGTCTTGGACCAAACATGTCGTTGATCATCTGCCTGTGGTTGCGAATAGTTTTCGAGGCCCGGTGAAGGTACCAAGCACATAGATAGATACATATAATCACCCATGTTAACTAAATACCCAGTTTCACCAAACGTATGTGTATGCGCTGTTGTTTTTGTGGGGGGTTACCGATCTGCCATTATATGTAATAAGAACAATGAGTTGCTGCATCGTGTTAGACGAGTTGCTGCATCGTGATAGACGAGTTGCTGCATGTTAGACGAGTTGCTGCATCGTGATAGACGAGTTGCTGCATGTTAGACGAGTTGCTGCATCGTGTTAGACGAGTTGCTGCATGTTAGACGAGTTGCTGCATGTTAGACGAGTTGCTGCATGTTAGACGAGTTGCTGCATGTTAGACGAGTTGCTGCATCGTGATAGACGAGTTGCTGCATGTTAGACGAGTTGCTGCATCGTGATAGACGAGTTGCTGCATGTTAGACGAGTTGCTGCATCGTGTTAGACGAGTTGCTGCATCGTGTTAGACGAGTTGCTGCATGTTAGACGAGTAGCTGCAAATGAGAAACGAGTTGCTGCAAGTTAAACGAGTTCGGTTACATGTTAAGCGATAAGCCCTGCGCGAGTAGTTTTTCGATTGGAACTGAGTTCTAGAAGAGCTAGGTTACTTTGATTTTCGACGATTTCTAGAGTAGAAAAAATTTTAAACCATTTAAAGCATTCTATTTTTGGAACTGCAACGGTTATTCTCTGCTTAATAGATTTCAGTTTTTAAGTTTAACTTTGCTCTGCACAGAATTCGAATGTCTCTTTGATTTCCTGGCACTTCGTGGCACAACATTTCTCGTTATTTCAGACTGCTTGGCAGGGACTAAATGCCCGGCATTTTTAATTTCAACGATTTCTC
Organism: Actinia tenebrosa; assembly: GCF_029948245.1. NCBI lineage: Eukaryota > Metazoa > Cnidaria > Anthozoa > Actiniaria > Actiniidae > Actinia > Actinia tenebrosa. The sequence continues at coordinate 22,413,775 of NW_028292579.1, forward strand.
TGAACTTACTGATTGTGCAATTTCTTACAATTTTTCACACGGATATATGGTATGCACTCTAGCATTGTGATGTAGTTCTTGCCAAGTTTCTTCTTTTCATCAGCTTATCGATCTCTGTTTGGCATAGCTATAGCAATGACAATAACTTACGTTATTAATACGATAACTTGCGCATGCTAGTCTTGAGATGACTGGCATAACAATTGGTCCTTGGTTTATATAAGGATAAAAACGAACTTGAAGCTGTATCAGGTGAAACGCTGTAGACGCATGACACTTTCGAACCCTACACCTCCCGAATTGAAAGAACCAAACTGATTGAATTCTTGACGCCCCGCTTACAAAACCAATTATTGCGCATCACTAGATTGCAGTTGTTATGTACAGGTAAAGCCTGATGAGCGATCGTCTCCTCTGATCTAATACCGAGCATGGTAGGATATATTCTGCAAATATCCAAAACGTTTTTTATATACTAGTATATTGTATAGTAGAAAAACAAAATTGTTACCAAGGGGGGTAGGGGAGATTACAAAAAATCGATAGCGCGCGCGCATAAAAAGACAAAGACAAGACACCATTTAGTGTTTCCTTTCATTTATTAGAGTATTTCCTTCATTTATTAGAGTGGTTAGCCTGTGAGGAAAGCGTAAACAGTTTTCCAAAAATGGCAAACTTGGTTTTCACCCGTGCTTCGAGAGGCTTTTCTCTGGCCGGGTTTACCAGTGTTCCTCTCACGGTTAAAATCAATAGTCATATCCTTGCATGCAATTAGATTTGGTAGGTGTAAACTCTCTTGGTGGAACAAATGCTTTGTAATTGTTCTGCAGTTTTATTCTTTTTTTTTTTTTAGTATAAATACAGAGGTAATTATTGAAAATCTTACGCGCTGATTGGTTGAGAAACTCTGATTATCAAAAATCCCCACTAGTACCAACATTAAATCGAACAGTTTGAAATGATTCCAACTGATTTGGAAATAATTGAAACTATTAGTAAACTGATATTTCAGCTGGAGCAACTTGAAATTAAATTCTTTTTTAGATTATCTGTTTAACTTGAGGAGGAAAGCCACACTGCATGCAGCTGATAAGAATGCTTCACTAATTTGTGAATATAATATCACTAATATTGTATCCATTTAAGGCCTTAACAGGACATTGGCGTTCCTTGTGTCTTTTTAATTAAGAATTTAAAACATTGGTATTTAAACTGATATGACAGTGTAGTCTGGTTACTTTTGCTTGTGAAGATCGATAAGGTGTCATAACCTCGAGCTTCATAAATATTTTTTCATTTTACTGAAATGACTGGCCATGTTATAAGAACAATCTTACAATGTTACACAATTTGAGTGTCGCTTGTTTTCCATACACTTTGTATTTCTATGGCGTTCCTCGCGATATTAATTACGATAACTTTTTGCTTGCCATGATCGTTATCAACGCTGTTATCGCTACAGTAGCCAGCTGTAGTAATGCTGTGGTCATTTACACCATTTCAAGAACACCTTCTCTACAAACTCCCTCCAATATTCTTATTCTTGGTCTTGCCATCTCAGACTTCAGTATTGGTATCCTTGCCCAACCCATATATTGTTTCTTTAAGTTTTCCGAGTTTCGTCGTAACCATGATGTGTATTGTTCCCTTGCTAAAGTCTTTATGTATATTGCTTTATCATTAACAGTAATATCTTTCCTAACACTGACTGCCATCACTGCTGATCGATTCCTGGCCGTACACCTTCACTTGCGATACCAAGACATCATCACAACCAAACGTGTTGGAATCGCTCTTGGATTCTTCTGCTTCTTTGGACCAAGTTGCGCTTTCCTAATCATAAAATTTAGTCACAATATGAAGACTATCTTGACAGCTATTTGTCTCTTTGTGATAATGTTCTCTATAAACCTTTATTTCATCTTTCGGGTGTGCCTCGTAATTCGTAGACACTCATTGCAGATACAATCTCAACAGTCTGCTCAACAACCCATCAACATGGTAAGTTTCAGAAAATCCGCAAACACCATGTTTCTGGTGATAGGTGCCTTTGTTTTGTGCTACTTTCCTTGTATTTGCACTTTAGTTCCATTTAGTACAGTACAAGGACGCTCCTACGGAATAAGAATCGCATTTATTGTTTCTGAAACAATTTTTAGTATAAATGGTGTGTTAAACCCAATGCTATACTGCTGGAGAATCGAAGGAATGCGTAATGCTGCAGTGACATCACTGCGTAAGATCTTCGGCCGTGAAATCGTAAACTGAGCAGAACTACTGCTAAAGTATAACTTTGGATGGTGTTATAGAGCGCACTATACCAAGTAGGAAGAGCATGCAGCGGTGGTTTGGAATGGATGGTGTTGTGGAGAGCAATATACCAAGAAGGAAGACAATGTGGTTTGTAATGGATGGTGCTGTAGAGCGCACCATACCAAGTAGGAAGACAATGCAGCGGTGGTTTGGAATGGATGGTGTTGTGGAGAGCAATATACCAAGAAGGAAGACAATGTGGTTTGTAATGGATGGTGCTGTAGAGCGCACTATACCATGTAGGAAGGTAATGCAGCCGTGGTTTGTAGAGTGCACTATACCATGTAGGAAGGCAATGCAGCGGTGGTTTGGAATGGATGATGATGTAGAGCACACTATACCACCATTCCAGTTTCCAAAAAAATGATACACGGAAAATCCAAACATCAAGGTGAAAAATTACATTTTCAAAACCAGAAACACATTTTTATTGGTTCAATTTTCAATTTTCAATTTTTACAAAAATTGAATGGACGAAGGTACACGGACCTGCTAGCTTGGGTGAAATCGGAGTTTTTCTAGCATCGAAATTGTGATGTCCTTGATTTTACATCACGCCAATTTTCTCGAAATGCAGATCTAAACTTTAAAAGCGATTTATTAGACTTTGTAGACCAAATGTTTGCCTATATGATAATACTGAGAAAGTTTAAAAGAATCCTATGTGGCCGTTTTTGAGCATAAAAGGAGCAATTATTTTACTCAGAATAAATTTATAAAGGTCTGTACTATACTAACTTAATAGAGACTGAGTAGAGAAAGAAAGGAGAAATAAATTTTTAAAAATGGTGCTGAAAACGGAAATAATTAGTCAAGATTATTTGTACATGAACGCTATGCAACGAGAAAGAGAGAAAGAAAAACAACAATATATTAAAGCTAAATTACCAAGCTTGACCCAAACTCGACAGCCAGACAACCCAAAAAAGAGCATTCAATACTAGCAAAATCTAATTAATGAAAAAATTACTTTTGTGCTTATGAAATGAAATGAAAGTTTTTTGCACTTCTCGACTAAAGTAGTTTTAAAGTAGTTTTAAATCTATGGAAAGAGCCAAATTAGAAAAACCAAATTAAAATAAATGTCAGTTTACCTTAAAGAGTTCTGCTTTATTGACAAAGGCGTCTGTGTTTTTAAATTGAAATAATGTTAGGTTTATATAAAATGATCAATAAACAGGTGTGATTAAACCTTTTCGATAAACAGACATCTTCGTCGTCGCAGTACGTACTGTGTGATCAACCTCTCCGTGACTGACATAATGTACGGGGAGGTTTTGGAACAAGGTATAGTGTTTGTATCTTTATTGATCAATACTTGAATTTTAACATCAACATCGTCGTTGGTATCGTTTACATCTTTTCAATATTCTCTTTCGTGGCTTCGCTCCTGTCTTTGGATCTCATCTCGCCAGAACGAGTCTTCGCAACAGTCTTTCCTTTTCCACACTGTGCAACGCCTTCCAATAAATAAACCATAGATTTTGGATTTTTGTGGTTTTTAGTCATGGCCGTGTCCTTGTTTTTCAACTTTACACCTCGCTCGCAATAGTCTCCTTCACAGTTCCCTGCGCCAACTTGAGAGGTAGCCGTGCCTTTTCATCGAAGCGAGACGAACGGTGAGCTTGCAATGATAGAGACCTTTTTTAAACACCTTGAACAATTATTCACATGTCTCTATCATTGCATGCTCACCGTTCGTCTCGCTTCGATGAAAAGGCACGGCTACCTTTCAAGATGGCGCAGGGAACTGTGAAGTGGTCACATGATTGAGATAGCGTTCATCCCATTGGTTGCAACCACTGTGGCTTTCCTAGAGCCATCATGTTGCTTCCAGTGATAGTTACTAACTATAGCTGCGCCGGTAGTCGGTGTTTACAAATATTAGTGTGCATACCATATTCAATTCGTGAAAAGTTAACTTTCAAAATTGTACAAATTAGTGCAAAGTTTTGTAGGTCTTCGGTCTACTGAGGTCCACTGAACTTCCTAATTGTGCCATTTCTTACAATTTTTCACATGGATATATGGTATGCACTCTAGCATTGTGATGTAGTTCTTGCCAAGTTACTTTGTTTCATCAGCTAATCGATCTCTGTTTGGCATAGCTATAGCAATGACAATAACTTACGTCACAGTCTAGCGCTTTACTTTAGACATCAAGAGATAACACTTCATGGAGTTCTGCGCATACTAGTCTTGAGATGACTGGCATAACAGTTGGTCCTTTTTGGTTTATATAAGGATAACAACGAACTTGAAGCTGTAGCAGGTGAAACACTTTAGACGCATGACACTTTCGAGAGAGCCTTACACCTCCCGAATTGAAAGAACCAAACTGATTGAATTCTTGACGCCCCGCTTACAAAACCAATTATTGCGCATCACTAGATTGCAGTTGTTATGTACAGGTAAAGCCTGATGAGCGATCGTCACCTCTGATCTAATACCGAGCATGGTAGGATATATTCTGCAAATATCCAAAACTTAGATTTTCTTTTCTTTTGCGCGCACGCCTCTGTCTTTCAAACTTATGCCAATAACATCTGCTCGTGCAGATTCAGTTGATCATTTTATATTGAGGAAAGCATACACAGTTTTCCAAAAAAGGCAAACTTGGTTTTCACCTGTGCTTCGAGTGGTTTTTCTCTGGCCGGGTTTTCCAGTGTTCCTCTCACGGTTAAAATCAACAGTCATATCCTTGCATGCAATTAGATTTGGTAGGTGTTAACTCTCTTGGTGGAACAACTGCTTTGTAATTGTTCTGCAGTTTTATTATTATTATTTTATTAATCAAAAATCAGAATCCCCACTAGAACCAACATTCAATCGAACAGTTTGAAATGATTCCAACTGATTTAGAAATAATTGAAACTATTAGTAGACTGAAATTTCAGCTGGAGCAACTTGAAATTTAATTGTTTTTTATTTTATTTTATTTTTAAACTTGAGGAAAGCCACACTGTATGCAGCTGATAAGAATGCTTCACTAATTTGCGAATATAATATCACTAATATTGCATCTATTTAAGGCCTTAACAGGACATTGGCGTTCCTTGTGTCTTTTTAATTAAGAATTTAAAATATTGGTATTTAAAATGATATGACAGTGTAGTCTGGTTACTTTTGCTTGTGAAGATCGATAAGGTGTCATAACCTCGAGCTTCATTAATATTTTTTCATCTTACTGAAATGACTGGCCATGTTATACCGAACAATCTTACAATGTTATACAATTTGAGTGTTGCTTGTTTTCCAAACGCGTTGTATTTCTATGGCGTTCCTCGCGATATTCACTACGATAACTTCTTACTTGCCATGATCGTTGTCAACGCTGTTATCGCTGCTGTAGCCAGCTGCAGTAATGCTGTGGTCATTTACACCATTTCAAGAACACCTTCTCTACAAACTCCCTCCAATATTCTCATTCTTGGTCTTGCCATCTCAGACTTCAGTATTGCGATCTTCGCACAGCCCATATATTGCTTGTTCAAATTTTACGAGCTTCGTCGTAACCTTGATTTGTATTGTTCCTTTGGTAAAGTCCTGATATATATTGCTTTATCGTTACTAGCAATATCTTTCCTAACACTGACCGCCATCACTGCTGATCGATTCCTGGCCGTACACCTTCACTTGCGATACCAAGACATCATCACAACCAAACGTGTTGGAATCGCTCTTGGATTCTTCTGTTTATTTGGACCAAGTTACGCTTTCCTAGTCGTAAAATTTAGACTCAATATAGAGACTATTTGGACAGCTATTTGTCTCTTTGTGATAATGTTCTCTATAAACCTTTATTTCATTTTTCGGGTGTGTCTCGTAATTCGCAGACACACATTGCAGATACAATCTCAACAGTCTGTCCAACAACCCATCAACATGGTAAGTTTCAGAAAATCCGCAAACACCATGTTTCTGGTGATAGGTTCATTTGTTTTGTGCTACTTTCCTTGTATTTGTACTATAGTTCCATTTAGTATAGTACAAGGACGCTCCTACGGAATAAGAATCGCATTTAACGTTTCTGAGACAATTCTTAGTATAAATGGTGTGTTAAACCCAATGTTATACTGCTGGAGAATCGAAGGAATGCGTAATGCTGCAGTGACATCATTACGTAAGATCTTCGGCCGTGAAGTCGTAAACTGAACAGAACTACTGCTATTGTATATCTTTGGAGGCAGGAGCTGCGGGTTTGGAATGGATGATGTTGTAGAGTGCACTATGCTATGTAGGAAGGCACCTTAGTTTGGAATGGATGATGTTGTAGAGTGCACTATGCTATGTAGGAAGGCACCTTAGTTTGGAATGGATGATGTTGTAGAGTGCACTATGCTATGTAGGAAGGCACTGTAGTTTGGAATGGATGATGTTGTAGAGTGCACTATGCTATGTAGGAAGGCACTGTGGTTTGGAATGGATGATGTTGTAGAGTGCACTATGCTATGTAGGAAGGCACTGTGGTTTGGAATGGATGATGTTGTAGAGTGCACTATGCTATTTAGGAAGGCACTGTGGTTTGGAATGGATGATGTTGTAGAGCGCACTATATCATGAAGGAAGGCACTGCAGCGGTGGTTTGGAATGGATGATGTTGTAGAGCGCACTATGCCATGTAGTAAGGAAATGCAGCGGTGGTTTGGAATGATTTGTGTTGTAGAGTACGCTATACCATGTAGGAAGGCACTGTGGTTTGGAATGGATAGTGTTGTAGAGTACACTATACCTAGGCTCTTTAGCAATAATTTAGCTCATTATAGAGACTTTTAGTTGACTCAAAATGAAGAGTATTCAAAAAACTAAGCCGAAGATTGAAACTTTGTTAATTTTCTTGAAAAGAGCCTGGGTCCAAGTGTGTTCCCATGGCAACACCACCAAACATACATCAAACTGATTGTTTTATTCTGCACTATAACCAACATAAGTTTAAGTCGTTTTGGTCTCAGATATTTTCAATATGATAATTGGACTTTTCACTAGATCGCTGCCATAAGTGACGTCATAATTTTGTAATTTCTGTATATTGAATATCCCAGCAACGAAATGAAAGTAGAGGCCATTCTTATTTATTTTAGGAGGGCTTTCAAATCGAGAAGTAATCCTGGAAGGCTTATAAGCACTTTAAAGAAACGTAATATTCTTATCTTCAATCGAATTTGAATCATATTCAAAGTAGATTTCATTGCACTGAGACAGACTATACAGAAAGTGATATCTAGTTTATATTAACTGCTATCACAGTTTTCTTGCATGGCAGGTGCTAGGAAAACATCAAAATAATAATGGTAATAGAAAAAATAAATCGAAAATCGGTTAAGTTTATCAGTCGATAACCTGGAAGGAGATACCTTCGAGTGCTAACTAACTGAATATCTTTTATATACATATTACTAAACCGTTTATTTGACATAACTTATACTATGTGATCAGGCCAGTATGCGATTTATTTTTTGCACCTTTGTTGTACTTCGACTGCACGACTGATAACTTTCAAACATATTAACAAAGGCATTCCATGGTGCCCCCCTAATGGAATAAAAAAAGCTAACCTATAAGTTAACGTTCTAAGAGTTTATTGGTTATTGAAATTTGAAGCCTGGTACAAGTTATATTACAAGTTAAGCCGGTCTTGTTTTATTGTACACTTTACTGCACATAAAGCACATATTTGATATTGTTTAAGTTCACACGGTACAGCGCTCTTGGGCAATTATCAGACGAAGAAATCGATATAGGAATCAAAAGTAAAAAGTGAAATATATAAACATTTATCCCACACCATAGAAAATACAGCCAATCGATTTTATGCTTTCAGGATGCTGTCTCTGATTTACATGCGCTCACATGGGGTCCCACAGCGGTCCATTTTGGGTCCTTTGCTGTTTACTATCTATGTGACTGATTCCACAAAGGGGTGTTTCAGTTTTATAGCAATGAACGTACATGTACAGAAGATGACTCGCTTCACTAGATCTCACAAAAGAGTTGGGAGGGTCCATGCAAGCCACGGAAACACCCCTGGATCCGACACTGCAACCGAACTGCACGAAAGCCGCTTTGTTCTACCTTTTCGACGTCACCTCTTTTCCTCCATCAGGCATTGCGGTGTTACCACCTTTAATATATTGTGTATTTTCAATAAATTCTTGTGGCGTACTATAGGAAATCCACTTCTCACTTGTAGTTTATTTAGTCAAATAAACACTCAAAACCATTAAAAATTCCTCTTCAGCCCGACCCCCAATCTCCCCGCACGCGCGCCTCTAAATCCCGCTGACCCTTGAACCGTGGACTCTAAGTGTTTGTACGATGGCGGCTTTTACGAAGTTGTAGGTAAAGAGCGATGGAATTTGTCTTTTTTTGAGCTTGAAAAAAGAGTTTATCCGGTAAGTTACTAATGAATTATGCCTATGTTTGAAACCTTTTTTCAATATTTTCGGAATTTTAAGGGAAATACGATGTTTTGTTCTTGTAACTTATGGTTTATTTTGACAACCACTCATATCACATGAACTTCACACAAGAAGGTTAGATTTCTCTTAATTTGATTCGTTTGACTTTGAAGAGAGGTTTTGAAGCTCAGTGTTTAATTTTTGCCAATTGGGGCGTTTGTGTACGGAAAGCATTGTGAATTTTGCAGTTAATGAATATTTTGGAAGAGTTCAATCAGCTGTTTTGACAGCCATTGTCTGGGTGTTGTTAATTATTCTCGTCATTAAAAAATCTTAATTGGTATTAAAATTTCCTCTTCATGTAAATTATTCAATGATAAATGAAATTATAGCTATTGAATTCCTTATGTGCTCGTTAATAATGTTACTTGGCAACACACTACAATTGTTGTGTTATTAAGTTGCCCATATGACTTGACTGATTTAGAAGAACCTTAAACGCAGTGTAAAAATGTTTGTAACGATATTTCTGTTTTGGACAACAGTTCTTTGTCCGAGTAAAAGAGGGAGGCAGTGGATCCAGAAATTACATTACAAAGGTTTTACTACCAGGAATGTGAGGAAAAGGTGCTTCCCCACCCCTGAATTCGCCCCTGGAGTGAAGATTTAGGCTGAAATAGGAGGATGACGTTAACTCTATTATCAGGTCCACTAAAATTGCTACTGCAAATACTGCACTCTTGCCAGTGCTGTGCAGTTCAACTTGGGGTTGCTGATTTGATTCTTGACTGGATCACTGCGAGTTGACTTAGTAACAAGGGAGTTAAGAGTAATATATCATAAATATTGAATGTATGGTAGTGAATGTTTGTTAATGTCAATAAGCAAAATTGAAAACAGGTATTCATACTGAATTTGCTCACACACTATGTTTATTAATTTAGCATAATATTAATATTTAAAAAGCCTTCGCCAACACAAGTGAAGCAATGCATCAAGATTATGAAAATGCATTTTTCAGTCCTATTTCACACAAAAAATGCTTGATTCATAATCCTAATATGCAGAAATCCCCATCTCCTATGATTGGTGTCTATTGGTGTCTATTCTGTGATCTATTTAATTTATCTACATTAATTTTTAAATCCTACCCCTATCCCTTATTTCACAATATTTAGCAATTATTCCCCAAAGGCAAGTGAATATCGGGGAATATTTACTGAGACGCAAGTCTTCAAGCGGCGAGGTAAATTATCCCAGATATTCTCTGAGCCTGAGGCCAAGAGGCGATCCAGGGGGGCAAAGGGGGCTAAAGCCCCCCTTCAGCAGAAAAAAAAGCAAAACAAAACTGAAGAATTAGATCCTTTTTTTTATTTTTTTCCATCGTGTTTACAGAAGAAACTCAATTAGCCCCCCCCCCCCCCCCCCACAAAAACATTTTTAGCTGGATCTGTCCTTGGAGGCAAATAATTGTTTTAGTATTTTTGACATAAGTGAATTTAATGAATAATAGAAAGATAGTTTTTTTGTAATTTCAAACTTCATTTATCTCTGCAAGTGGCACAAATCCACAGACGAGTGTGCACGAGTAATATTCACCTGTTGGTGTGAATATAGAAGCATAAGACATAAATTGTGACCAATGAGTGCACTGGATTTATTATTATTCACTTGCGTAAAAATACTTATAATACAGATTAACAATTATAATACAGATCGATGAACAAATAGAAAATGAGTGTGCACTCTGTGTGCAGCTATAAAGCATGCAAGGGTTGGAAAAAAGGAAAAGAGTGTTAGAAAAGGTTTGACACATACTATAGCTTTTATCATCATTATATGATACCCATACAGCTGTTATCTAAAAGTGGTTGTTCTCTTGATGGCAACTGCCTTCATACCAGTTTTATATGACATCTTTCTGATGCTATCATCATCACTGTATGACACCCATACAGCTGGTATCTAAAAGTGGTTGTTCTCTTGATGGCAACTGTCTTCATACCAGTTTCATGTGACATCTTTCTGATGCTATCATCATTACTGTAGGACACCCATACAGCTGTTATCTAAAATTGGTTGTTCTCTTGATGGCAACTTTCTTCATACCATTATAATTATCGACCCACATAAGGTGGCATGAGGCGAAGCTCTATTACCGGTCCAGAGGTATTCTATAATCGTAATAGTTTCGATGGATGTCTTGTTGTCTAGAGGATCGTCTAAGAAAGGATTTATCCAATGCTTTTCTAAAATCCTTTTTTTTCAATACATAAGCTATTGGATTGATAAAGGAGTTTAATGTCTGTAGTAAAAACAAGGAACATGAAATATTTGGAAATCTAGATGCAACATTATAGGAGTATAGAAGTGGGCATTATACTGGTAGGTTATTGCATGTAATATGATAAATGGCGTCCATGTTATCACGGACAGGATAGTCACTATGAATAACCTTGTCGTTAAATCACGTTCACGCTTCTGGACCAGTGTTCTTACCAGGAATTTCTTTTAGGGGGTCAAAGGGCCCACCAATCCGAAATTTAGGGGCCATTTAGAAAACTGGATGGGCCAAAATCTTAAAACGAATAATAATGTTTTTAGCCAGTAACTCTGTTGCAAATCTACAACAATGTAAGACAGTTTTATTAGTAATGACAACACAATAAAATTTCGCTCGGCAGCCATACTTGGGCCATCAATAAACAAGGGCAGTTAACACAGACTAATCCCAGACATCTTGGCGATGGCGGCTATGTTTGATTCATGGCGTTTCATGTGGACTTTCACCTTGTTTATCGACAATAATATAATGCGACTTTTATTATTTCAAAAGTACTCTAAATCTTTTAAAACTATCAGGAAGTATTCTTTGGATAATTCATGCGCCCTTGGGGGCACATAGATTTGACATTTGTGCGCCATTTCTGATTTTTATGCGTGAATCCCGCAATGGCGCGGCCTGGTAAGAACGCTATGAGTCAGTGGACCATATGTAAAGCTGCAGGTCCTTGATGTTTACTAAGGTTGTTTTTGGCTTTCACTTTGAGAAAAATGAATAAGTAGGATAGGAATATTGTGATGATGGATGTACATGTAATGATCGAATCCAAAATATGTACGTAAAAATGCTGGAATTCATTTTCGATCAGATTAAAAAGCAACAATACAAGGGCTACCAAGGCCCATGTTTTGAATAAGACGATAGCTTATACTTTTGGCTCCTAAGCGTCTATGTCTGAATGGAAAGAACAGTAAGTACAGAAGCAGCCAATGAAAATTTAACTGCCCTGCTATATTAAAGAAGACCATCCAATGAGTTTTCCACTCAATCGGGAGATCTTCACATAAGAGTTACAACCAATCAGGGACTGAAAAACCGCCGTACTTCATATCAGCCACTGCTATGCGGTTGATTAGGCAGTATGCCCTACGACGACAAAGATGTTTGTCAAGGATGAATGTGATAATGGTGATTAGATTCAAAAGCACTGCCATAAACCCAATGTGGAGAATGCTGTCAGCCATACAATGATCACAGAGTGCTCTGGGTGTACCATTACATCGCCTTCAATTCGTTTAATGAACTCGGTGTGGGGGGAGTACCTCTTTCGAACAATTCTTTAATTCAATAATTTTCGCGGATCAACTGTCTCTTACATCAAACAAACCCCAACAAAAATGATATGCTAAATTTCTTTATTACGTCAAGCAATCTCTACATGCACATATTATTACTGTAGCGAATACCTTACAATATATCCCAAGCTGAAAATCCATCCTGAATTTCCAAAAGAAAAAAAATCCTTTCATTGTTAGAATAGGGTTTTCTGTTTTATGCTGACTACCATTTCTCGAATGATTTCTGCCTTTTTGCTTTTGTTTTTTGTTTTTGTTTTTGTATTATAACTGTAAGCCAAAATAATTTTCAAAGTAGTTTACCGGTGTATTTGTTGCTATTCTAAAATAAGCCTTTTGTCATATCCACTATTTTAATTTGTTTTTCTTTTCTTTTACAGGTTAACGTAAGCCAAGCAAATCGCAATAAGAGAAACAATCAAACCAGGACCACTGAATGGACTCGAGTTTTTCACCAGCTGAATGGGAGTTTCTCGTTTTAGCCTCTTCAATGGCAATACTTTCTTATGGTTGCAGTTTACACACGTGGGACAGATGCTGCAGATGCTGATGTCTTTGAGTTTATCTGCCATGTATAGTACTTGGGCACGGTTTTCTGGAATTGAAAAATCTCCATTAGTTTTAATCCACTTATAATCAAGAGCAAAAACAGGAGATATGGCTGAGTGATAATAGTGAAAGGAGAACAGTGCACATGATGGTGATGACTTGGATAAGATCAGGTCAGTAGTTATGATAGCAGTAATGGAAAACATTTCGTATGACTGTCAAACTGTACGCGCACCGTCACGGCACAGTATTGGCGACATCCGTTAAACATATCACAGGCCACGAAGTCACGATATGGTCACAGCACACAGAACAACATGCCTGTACTGGGGGCTTTTTTCATTCATACAAAATTTGCGCAAATAATGATGACAGAATAGACACTGATGAGGTTGTGACCGTCCATGAGTATATGACCTAACAGAATATCTACGAGTGGAGCAAGTTTGTTTTGCTCGTTACTTACCAGGGTTGTAATAGTCGTATACCACTGCTGGGACGGGCTGGCCTTTACCTACAGCATGTGTTCGCTCAAAACCAATTTTGACGCAAGTGGCGTTGCCTTTCTCGAACTGTCGAATAGATTACTTAAACTCAGTTCCATCAAGACTTTTAAACTCATAATAGTACTTATGATAATTACACGACCATTACGCTCAAAGTCGTCTGGATTTTGGCATTACGTCAATCAAGAACTCTCTCTGCGTATTGCAACAATGAAAACTCTTCTTGGCCATATTAAAGTGCGGTAACAAGTTTGAGCAAGCGGTCGCACAACATTGTGACTTTGTAGACAAAGATTTCTTGTATTACACAAATTTTCGTTGCGCAAAGAAAAGTATCTACTCTGCTTAATAATGAAAATCGTTGCACGGAGGATGGGAATTCAAGAAAAGAAATCGCATTTGCGCGTAAAGATTGAGCGACTGATTGCTCAACTGTGTTGACCATACCTTTGCACCTATATCGGCATTTAACTAACCATAGAATATTCGTAATAGTTGTAAAAATGGTGCAAAAAGTCTTACTCCAATGAGGTACAGGTACCACGTTCAAAGGCATTAGGGACATGGTCATAAAGTAAGGGGGGGGGGGGGTTAAACTGGATTTGAAGGAGCTCTTTTTTGCTGGCCCAGTATAAAACGAGGTCGAAAAAAGGATGTCTCGCCCCCTCTCCCACCCTACAGTTTCCATCCAAGAAATGAAAAATGACCCACCCCAAATTTACAATTTTATAAACATCCCGCTCTTTTAAGAAGTTCAAAATTTACTTTATGGTCAGTCCCTTAATGTTTATTGAATACCGTTTTTATTACACCGTGTTCATTTTGATTATATCACCTAATATTTTATGATGCAAAGATGAGAGGTCGGAAATTAATTTTTCCGAATTTAATTCCAAGGGCTTTCGCCCGGAATAACCTCGTTCCCAAGCACTACAACTTACCTATATTATCTTCTACTATTTTATGACTAATCTAATCTTTCATTTTTTTCTCTCGTTCTAATTCGCCTTTTTCTTCACAGGAAGTATTTTTGTTTCTCATACTGATGAAAAGAAGAGGCTCCTCAGAATTTTGCCATCAAAAGGGGGATCATTTATGTAAGTTAAATTATATCAAAAACATCTGTACCAACCTTATCAAAGTACAAAATAAGCTTCTTGTCTTCAGACTCAGTTCTCTTGAGGAAAAGTCCCTTGTTACTTAACAGCTGTAACAAAGGAGAAAGAAAAAAGTACTATACTACTAGACTGGAAAATACACGAATACGCATCTTCCACGCTTGTAGCAGACGTTCTTGCTAGGTACCGCAAACCTCAAACCGCATTTAGATGTCAGGCTGCTGCTCATATATTCGCTCTGAATCATTTATGAATCTTTAATTTACCTTCTTCAAAACTTCCTTGTCAGGAGCGAATCCAGACGCGACTCCAATTTCCATGACAGCCATGTTGGAGGTTTCCTCTTTACCTAGATATTGTGCACATGCTTCGATCTCGATGTTGTCGTCTTCTTCTTTAAGCACCTTTGTTTGTGCAGAAAAGAAAGACAAGATAGCTAAAGAGTTGCTAGTTTCCATCGCGGCTTCGCGCGGAAATTAGGAATTGATGATCCGTTTGGAAATCTACTTTACCTAACGTGTTATGTTTTTTAGTCTTGACTTTCAAACATCATCACTTTTTTTGTGAAGTCGGGGAACGTCTGGGTGAGTGTAATCTTGAGAAAGACTGATATTGGCAATGACTGACGTTTTTCAGTCACCACCAAAAACAGCCTTTTCTCAAGACTACACTCACCCGGACGATCACACTTCACAACAAACTTCAACACCTGGGTTCAAACCAATTACTTTTATTATCACTTTTATGAAACCATGACACGATCGCAGGACCAAATCAGAGCATGCGCAACTCACAAATCAAATTGAAATTTTGCTATCATATATCAAACTCACCAGTCTGGTGTAGTAAAATTTAGATTTAAAAGCGTCTAATGAGTGCTAATTCTGGATCCAGACCCAGGTTAACTAGACTTTGGGCAAAAATACCTTAACAATGAAGTCAAAGTTGCTGTTGACTGGTTCCTTAGTGACGTGGTACCTTACTCCAATCTGTAGCATCCCAAAACCATGGCCATTAGCCGTGACTTTGATGTTTCCGGTGACCTTTGGAATCTGTTGATATACACACAACACCACAAAGTATTGGCTTGATAACCCAAAAATACATACTAAACTATATAGTAATCGATGGTAGAATCAGGGGCATAAGTCATGGGCGGATTTACGGGTGGGCCAAAGGGACTTCACCTCTCTTAATTTGGTTGGTGATAGAGGTTTCTCTAATGCCAAAGTTTTTCACTTCCCCCCCCCCCCCCCCCCCCCCCCCCATTTCTCTGATTCCTGGATCCGCTACTACAAGTTTATCATGTTGATGCATTTACTTCTTACCCTCGCATTGACGATTTCACGTGCATAACTCATTTCTCCCCTCCCTCTTCACCCCTCTTTACCCACACGAAAAATGTTTTGTACCTTTTCGTACATTGCTCCAAAACAAGGAGTTAGGGAGTGACCATTAGATAATTGAGGAGGGGTTTGAATAAATCCTAAAAAAATATCAAGCAAGCACTTCGCCTGCAAAAAAAATATCGCGCAACCTCTCCTTTAAGTTAAAGAAATATTGAGCAAACACACACACACACAAAAAAAAAAAAGAAAAAAGAATTCGTGAAGGGGTTGTTACACAAAAAGAAATATGGTGTAACTTAACTTCCTGCAACCCTCCCCCTCAATTATCTAATAGTCCATCCCTTAGAGCAGCAGTTTAGAACAATCTCCATGAGAGCAAATAAGAATAAGAATGAGCTCTTGTTACCGACTTACCACAACTTGCTGCAGTACCATCTCGTTGTTATTATCAACATTGAATGTCTTGCTAAACGTTTTATCCCCAGAATGAGTCAGTTCGACCTTGAAACTCTTTGATGGGGAATAGATGAAAGACGCAAAGTCTGACATGGCTTGGATACCAAGAACAGTGTCCTGGAAATAACGCACAAATACAAGTAAGCTATGAGATCAAAAATTATCTATGTGAACTAAGCATTGTTTGTCTTTGCGGATTTTGGTTCGCGCTCAAATCTCTAGTCAAAGACAATTCCTAAGAATAAAACAAACTTGGGTATATTTAGAGAAAAGTATTAATTGTGCGAGTCCATAATCATTTTTGCTTTAGATGCCAAAAAAAAAAAAAAAAAAATTCAAGATAGTCACACGCATGCGTCGTAGTTAACGGACCGTGCTGCCGTATTTTGGTTGGACGAAGTTTAGTTTCGCGCGCGCTGGTATTGGTTCGACAGATATCTTAATTTCCGTTCTGTAATCGTGCAATTTTGCGTGACATTTTGTAGTCACGCAATTCCTTTCTCGCAAGGTTTCAATCAAGCTAAAATTCTATAAATACCTGAGTAGAAGAGTATCCACCCAGTGCGTTTCTCTGCTGTGAGAGCCATCGCACCACAGGGAGCCCATTTACAAGATCTTTATCGAGGCTGAGCGCCAATAGAGTATATGCAGTGATCTCAACATCTGCTGAGCGTGGTCTATAGTAAGGAATGAATGGAGTGGCTCTGCCAGGATCTGGTTTTTCATTTGACCAATACATTGTTCCGGCTGAAAATACGAGAAAAACAATTTACATTGACGGTTTCTGATCGAGTTCTCATTTTATTGTAACTTCAAATATGACGATTTATTCCTTTGAACCATGCGAAGCCGTTCGAGCAGACTGTTTAAAGACAGTTGCTTACTGGAATAGTAAGTGTAATCTTGCATTGCGTGGCTGGTCTTTGAGAATTATGCGTTAAAAAATGCCTTTCTTTTCCTGTCTCTAAAGTACTAGCTTAGAATGTTAACTGAAAGATCGCGCCCAATACTTAATATTGATTAGATATCAGAAGTATTGCGATGTTATTAAATTCGGATATTAATTGTTAGAAGCTATGGTCTTTCTTATAAAGTCGGTATTTTAATGCAATTCCAGTTTTTCCTTTAGTGTTAGTAGTTTAAGGTTAGGACTGATTTTGGATGAAATATTGCGCGCATTGTCGCACCATGTTTCCTAATGTGCTATTCCCTACTTATAACTGTAAGATAAAATCCCATGAATTTACTGTTGATAATGGCTGGAAAACTCATTACAAAGAATGATGTGATAAAGCGCAAAGCTTCCTAATTTGATATCTTACCATTCCCATATTTTCATAGTAGTGTGTCCGTTAAAGCTTTGCCTTCAGAACTCCTTTATTTTTTTGTTTACTTTACGGTTATTACCTTTTCTAATTCGCATGGAAAGTAAGGCCGCACGAGCTTTCCAACTCATCCCACTTTCCACCAGTCTAAGAGCATAGGCTGTTATAGCCAATGAATACACGTCTTTGCTTTGGATGATTTTGTCCAAGTTACTTTCAAGGTAGCGCACGGCTTTTTCTTTAGCAACATTAATGACCTAAAAGCAATAGAATCAAAAAATATTTTTAACCGGTGAAAAAGTTTTACGTTTATTGGTTCCGTTCACACGCGGACTGAGCTATACGTACAAAAATTCGTACGCCTAGCCGTGCAAATTTAGATACGGCTCCGTGTATTACACGTATTTTTCATACAATTGAAGAGACGGTTCCGTGTAAAAGGTACGTACAGGTCAAATCTTTGACCGGTCAAGAATTCGCTCGGTACCATCGTGTAAATGCAGCCTTACCATTCTTTTCACTGCTACGCGCTGATCACGACAACAGTCGCAACAGGGAAGTAGGGCAATACACTGCCGCCAATCAGAGAATATAAAGGTACTAACCAATTTATTTGATTGACGGAAGTGTATTGCCTAATTTCATTGTCGCGACTGTTGTTTGATAAGCGCGTTGCAATGAAAAGAGTGATAGCTGTTAGCCTCATGATCTGAGAAGAGTATTCGTCCATGAATTGACGCGAAATATATTAAAGATGGCATAAAAACACTGACTTATCTAAGAACGAAATGCTGTGTTTAAGGATATAAGACTGAGATTTGGGCTATCCTACCTTCGTATCATTTCCAGCTTCAGCCAAAGCAATCGTCACAAAGGCAGTCAAGGAAACGTTCCCCTTCAAACCACCCTGAATAAGGAATTGCGCATACAAATCATCAATGTTCTCTGGCATGTTTAGAAAATAAGAGGTGCGCATATGACAGTAGATACTTAATGAGACCATTCTTTGTTGCCGCATTAAAAGATACTACATTGTGAGTAGAATATCATGGTTAAGATAGTCACGCAAGCTACACCGTCAAGGTACCGAATTGACGGCCCCAGTTATATAAATCACAGCGCGCGAGATTTCTGCTTATCCAATCAGGATGCTATGATGCGGCATCAGGACGGTCACGCAACGACACATCCTTGCCGGGTTGTCATCAAATTCTTGCATATGGCAGAATGCATATGATTTCGATTGAGCAAAATATTTACGTGAGCAAAACGCAATGCAGTGCTGTATTTCCTGTAAGTACCTGTAGAGATCCGCCATGCAAGACAGGGCCAACTGTAGGGAAAGATCCATCCTTATTTTGCTTACGAGCGATCCATCCTAAACTTTGACTGAGAGACCTAGGATCGATGTAGATATATTCCCTAGCCTGTGCGAAAGACTTGACAACGAAGGCAGTCAACCTAGAGGAGAAATACATAGATAAACGCCAATACTATTTGCTAAGGTTTTGCGCAAGTAAAAATGGAAGGTTTACACATAGTGGGGATCCCCCTCTATTAACTATGGTTTCCATTCGTTTGCAGCGGCATACGCCGTGTTATACCGATTTTCCTTGCGACAAACTAGATTGTGGTGGGTATCAATCAAGGGGCTTACATGAAACTATAAGCACTTGTCTTTTAAAAGTTTGTTTCCCTTTTTGTTATGGAAGTGCCTTAATTATTGGCGTCCATAAGGGGACACTTTACATCTATTTGACAAAGTCAAACATTGAGGTGGATAGTGATAAATAAGAAAGGAATTGCCATATTTTTGACACATAACTGATGTTTATTACTTACCACATGCTTCCCTCAGGATCAATTCTCCCAAAGGCGCTGTATGAGCCATCAGAGTGTCGATAAGACTGCTGTCTCTGATACCCTAAACAAGAGAAAAACAATATAACATGTAAGCTGGCACCTTTAAGCATTTTTTTGGATCTATGATTTTGGTCAAAGCATGGTGCTGTAGGCCCGGGGGTGGTCATCATGAGTTAAGTTTAGAGTAATGGATTACAATTTAGTGTAACTTTGAGTGCTGTTCAGCTAACTGAAATTTAACAAATAAAACAGCTTTTTCCGTGCTCCGTTCAATAATAAAGCACGCAGGAAAGGACATAAGCACAAAGAAGTGTAAGGAGAAGCACGAGCCGTAGGCGTTTTATTATATAGCCACTTATTCTATTTCGGTATTGAGTTTATTTACGCTAAAAAGAAAAAGGGTCGCAGGATCTAGCTGCACTTCGCACGCACGGATGGCGGCAGCACTGTGCTCCGTTCACTAATAAAGCACAGTTTTCGACCAGTCAAATATATAGAACTGGAAAGTGTAAATATTCGAGCACACAAAACAAAATATTCTTCTTTGTGTTACTCTTATATGATTATAAAGAAAAGAACTATACTGATTCTTCCCTACCCTTTAGTAATACAGTGGATCAATCAATTGAAGAAAATCCAACCACTTTTAGGTCCCTAACTCAATGTTTTCAGCATTGATTCTGAGTGAAGAGTCGAACGGCACAATTTTTATATATGATATGAGTGATGCATCTTGGAGAAATCAAGGTTTATGTCTACTGTACCTTGTTCCATGAATATCTCCGCCTTGTTTTTGATTTCCTTGGTGACTTTATTCACTATAGTCAGGTACTTTAGGATGAAGATATTCGGGGCAAATCTCAACATGTTCTGCTCACCACAGCCATAGGGCATGCGCAGTAGATCTCCAAGATTGTTGAAAGATGATCCCAATATGTCACCTATCATTAGTTGATATGCCAATTAATTTAATCTAGTCATTCGCGCCATTATTTTCCCTTTTTTTAACTGCAAAATTTGACTGCCCTCCCCCTCCTCTACTCACCCCTTCCCCACTCACCCTTCCCCTACTTACCCCTCCCCCTTCCCTACTCACCCCTCCCCTACTCACCCATCCAAACACAAGCCTACATCTCGGCGAAAATTTTTCTAACTCTACCTGATTTCCATGTTCAATATAATTGCAGTTCGTTTCACCAAACATACCCTATAACCGGATGCCCATTCAGTTTCATACCCCCTTCGTCCCATTACACGAAGGCTTCAAAACATTTTCAAAATAGGTTAGGGGGTATTTTCATCAATAGTTCATTTAAGATCTGTTGGGTGGGGCAGAAGAGGGGGATGGAAATTAGGTTTTAAAACTGGTTTACTTATTTATTAAATTTATTTATCCCAATGTTTAGCAATACTAACCAAGGCGAACCACGCCTGGAGTTTTGTGTGCCCATACAGTTTGGATTCAATCCACCTGCCCTCTCCCACCCCCCCCCCCCTCCCCCCTCCCTCCCAATTCCAATTAAGAATTTCGGGATCTATCATTTGTTTTACTCACCGATGAGCGATGCCTTCACGTAGGACGATCCTGGTACAGTAGTGTTTGGCAATGCCACCTCTAGAGTCTTTGTGAAAGAGGATGCTAAAGTATTCAGAGTAGATTAATATTAACAACGATTAATACAGGAGAGCATGGGAGATTATAGGCGGGATTATAGGTCTGACTATCGCGGAACTGGGTTTGATTCCTAGACACGATTAGAGTTTGTTGCTTTATGAAGTGAGTAGAAAAAAGTAACAGCATCTGTAAATTGTAGTCAAAAAAGTAAGAATTATAAATAGTTTCCTCCGGTAGAAGAATGTAAGGGTTACAAGTTTCTTCTAAAATTCGAATAGCGCATGTCCTTGAAGCTTTCACTTACTTGTATTCAAGTCAATCAACAGGCTGTAAGAGTATTCTTGTGGTATACCTTCAGGCTGTAGCAACAAATCAGAGTATCGCTGTTTTAGCTAAGAGTAACACACATGCATCGTAAATGATAGCGCTGTTGAGCTTCACGTCTTTCATCCCTAAATGGTCATTTTATATATGATATAAAGTTTTTGAAACTCAAGAAAAGGCCTCAAATACAAACATTACATCTAGGTTTGGTCGGAATTTGCGTATTTTCATCTGATTCATTTGGCAATCGCCATTCGGCCGATTTGCATTTTCCTTTTATCCCATACAAAATCATGGTCAACAGTTTTACACAGCTTCATTCCTATTGGATTGCATACCATAATTCCGTGAAAAAGTTAACTAAAACAATTGTACAAATTAGTGCAAAGTCTTGTACGTCTACGGTCTACTGAAGGTCTACTGAACTTACTAATTTGTGCAACTGAATTACTTACAAAGTTTTTCACAGACATATGGTGTGCACTTTAAGCAATGCTGACAGTTGTTAGCCAACATTCCAAACATCTAAACTAGGATTCAGACAGAAGCCACTAAGACTTCTGATGGAATTATCTTAGTTGCGCAATCACGCTAATCAGTGTTTGACAACATTGCACTCAACTGCAATTTGATAGTTTAATAGTAACAAGCGGATAAGTCACAGTACCGACGTAATTTTGGTGTTTTGTTGTTGTTGTTGCTGTTGTTGTTGTTAAATATTTGAACTTCACGGGCAAAAGAGCAAGTCAAGAGTCTCAGTAATTAACTTAACTCAACGAAATGCCTGGCGATTCTGCATAAATACTACTTAGCAATTAGTCCTTTTGAGCCCGAATGGACTATGAGTCAAAAGCCTTTGAAGCCGAAATTGTTTTAGTTAAATCCAACTAGTCGGTCAAATATATAGATGCAAACAAGTCTTAAAGTCTTTTCGTTTCTAGTAGGCTATAACATATAGCTTAGTAGTAGCTCATCCAATCAGAATGCAGCATTGATAATGATAGACCACTGCAATTTTCGCGGTTACTAGTAGGCTATAACTTATAGCTTAGTAGTAACTCATCCAATCAGAACTCAACATTGATGATAGACCACTGCAATTTTCGCGGTTACTAGTAGGCTATAACTTATAGCCTAGTAGTAGCTCATCCAATCAGAACGCAGCATTGGTGATAGACCACTAGCTGGATTTGACTAATGCATTGTATTGTGTGTTCAAGTCAATAACTTTCAACCCATATTCTCTGATATCTTTAATTCACAGTCTTACCTCCACCAAAAGGTTCCTCTTCACTGCATCAGCTGCAGCATAGGATTGAGCTTGCACCTCCAGAGGGACATTTCCCAGTGTCTTGGGGATGATAGGGAAGGCGATGGCTTTACCCTCACCAGCAGGTACGGTTATTACTTCTCTTATGTCTACTGAGTCTTGTTCATAGTTTTCTTTACCTCCACTAGCATTGATGGCTTTCCAGTCTTTGGACCCTTTGAATGTAACTGTTACCTAAAATTTAGGAAGAATCTTCAGTAAACGTGTTATCATTGCTTTCATTGCTCAAGCTGATTGCGAACAGTCTCCACAGGTTAATCGGTGTTAACCATTCCGAGGTCGAGGAAAAAACTGGGACGAGTTGGCATTTAAGTGAATTTTAGGGCGATTGTAGGGGAATAGATGCCATCTTGGAAATATGTCCCCTAAGACTGTCCCACAATACACTGCAATGCCAACTCGACCCAGTTTTTTCCTCGACCTCGTAATGCCTTATAGGCTAACGTCAATCAAAGATACATAAAGTCGAAAAATGCAAAGCCAATCTGGACAAAGAAACTTTGGTAACCCTCCGCCTAAGTAAGGCCCTGTTCTAAAGTTGATTTCATACTTTGGTCGGTCATGATTAAAGCAGAAAGACCGTAGACATAGAGAACCTTTGTATACTAGCTCCTACTAGCTTACAATACTGCCAACAAAAGTAAGAGGTTTAAAGTAAAAGAAAACAAGCAGGAAAATGCACTCCAGCTCACAGGTATACATGTGGTATTTTCCCTTACCTCCTGTGGCTGTTCTAAATAGTTGAAAATCAACGCTTTGATTGCGATTTCTTCTCCACGCACAACAGAATACGGCAAGTCCAATGAGATAAAGAATGGCTGGAAAACTTTGAGCTGAAAAACAAAACAAATAGAAACGACATTAGATTAGGATACTTAAACAAATACTCTTACCCTTCTGTTGGTCATGTTCCTTTACCCCCCCCCCCCCCCCCCCCCCCGTCTCTATAACCCCAGCCCTGTTAATTTAAACCTTATAGCAGTAAAACCAGGGGGGTGAGCATAGGAAGGCAGGAAACACAGCGTAACTGTTGTACAGACCTTTGCACTTATCAACATAATTTCATAGGGATGTCACATATTAGCCATTCCGAAGTAGGGGAAGAAATAGACGCCACATTGAAAATGTTAATACCATGAAACCATCTGACAATTCAGCGCAATGTCGACTTGACCAAGTTTTTTTGTCAACTCGGAGTGACTAGTAGTAAGGTTACGCGCAACTGTCACTGACTCAAACAAACAAGACCTCTTTTTTCCTCCTCCTTCGTCTCCGCTAATAGAGGCTTTACACCATCACGTGATGGCAGCCATGACAGCAGGCACAAAAATTGAATCTGGTCTCATCTGATTTACATGAGAAAGAATTCAGTCTCCCAGTGGAAAAAGACTCTATTGTTGTGCCTTCTGTCATGGCTGCCATCATGTGATGGTGCAAAGCCTCTCTATGTGGTTTTATTTATTACCTTTGGTTTTAACGCCCCAATACCGAATCCAGTCTTTGGAGAGATAGCAAAAGCACTAGCCACCCATGACGTGATGGTATCAGGTACCGTGGTAGATATCTGAGCCTCACCACTTGAACTAGCATCCAAAAAAAGAGAATATTTAGTAGGAAGATATCGTGCAAAGGCCCCTTGCAGCCAGTCGGCATGCACCTCAATTTGCAGGACATAATAATAGGTTTCCAATTTTCAGGAAATTGAAATTCTTTTGTTTTTCCTCCAAATTGAACTACTTTAACGTCACATGCAAGGGCTCTATTTGGAGGACAGAAAAATAGGTTTCCAATTCTCAGGAGATTGAAATTGTTTTGCTTTTTCCTCCGAAGTTAACTCCTTTGACGTCCTTTGACGTCTAATGCAAGGGGTCTTTTTGGAGAACATAACAATAGGCAAATTCAGAAGCTTTGACGTAACATTTGCAAGGGGTCTATTCTATAATTCTATTTTCTATTGTTTCTGCATTTTTGACAAGCTTCGGGGTTGTTTTTTCTTTTATCATAAAACGAGCTGCTTGAATCCTAATAATCTAATAGTGTAATATTCAATTAACATTATCATAATGACGTCAGTTGTAAGGAATCTATTTATTACTTTAGGGACACTGAAAATTCCTAAAAACCTTCGATAAACGAAATTTTGACTTTAAAAAAATTGAGGATGCTGTTGATGTTATCAAAAAAAGGTTAATATTTCTCTTACAAACCTTGCATTTACGTCGGCCCACAACCAAGTCTCGGGGAAGAACGAACGAATCTTAGTGACAGAGGCAAGTTTTTGATTGCGCCTGCTGGATCCAACAGAAAATTCTCCCTCTTCTACCATTCTAAATGCTCCTCCTCCTCCTCCTCCTCCGAATGAGTTTATACCATGGCCTTTAAAACACGTGGAATAATATTAGCTTGAAGAACCACAAAATTCAGGCTTGGTATGCAACATGCAACAAAACCTTCGCGAACATTTTTTGAAATAGCTATATATGGTGTATGATTAGAACGAAGAGTAATAGAGTTTTTCACGGCTACTAAAAATAGATATTGCAAAGCCTTCTGGGATTTGATATGCGGACGAACTTTACTGGTTTTGAGGTTACTTGGAAGAGAAGATTAATAACAGTCAGAAAAAAATTTCACACTTTTTCCACGAATTGGAAACAACAAGAGTACAAAACATTGTTGCAGCATGTGTGCATGTGCGCTGGTCTTGGCTTGTCTGTATTCCAATCCAATGATACACAATCGTGATGTCATCCATGGAAAATACTATTGACGCATTTATTGCATGCTATTGGGTTCTCTTTATGTAAAAAAAGCATGTTAAAAAGATGTTACTGAATATTTATACTGAGAATTGGATCAGTTTATTTCATTGGTGATCCTCATTCCATCCGTCCAACCATGCTTTCATTTAACAGATCAAAAACAGTTTTCCGTGTTTGATACTCTGATCAAAACACGCGGGATGTTGGGAGAACACTAGAGGAGCGTAGGAAACCACGACGCGTAGCGGAGTGGTTTCCAGCTTCCCGACAGATTAAAAATGACGGTAGCGTGTTTTGATACTCTCATCAAACATGGTTTTCGACCAATCATAGCGCGCGTAGTATCCCAATTATTTTATAATTCCAGATCAGATCATTCTGTCACTCCTTCACTCAGTTAGTTGGTCAGTATAGGTCAGTTGACAGTCGATTGGGTGGTCATTAAGACATTATCACATTAAGACAAGCAGTCACTATAACCTCAATCAATATCGTAATCACCAACTTTAAAAAAAAACTAGCCAATGTTTGCTTACCATAATAAGGATAATAGTGTGAGGCTCGGTGCACCAGACAATCGGTAAAGGTTATAAGACCTGAATTCTATAAAGAAATCAAATAACATATGAAAGACTGTGCCTAAGTCTGAGTAAATGAGTCTGTAATCAAGAAACGCAGCGGTAATTTAGAACTCGAAACTGGACTATTTAATACAGTTCAGTTGTAAAGCTTCTCCATTTAATGAAGGGTGTCTTGAATAGACTGAGGTTTATTTTACGGTATCTATGGGGAAGAAATGAGGGCTGTCCATTTGATGAAGGGTGTCTGCTGAATAGAATTTAATTGTTTTACAGTAAATATGGAAAGAAAATTTAGGGGCTGTGCAACTAGCTGTCCCTGTAATAACAGAGGTTTGTCTTACAGTAAATAGGGAAGAAAGTTATGGATCATACAACTAGTTTGCCTTGAATTAAGGGATATCCGCTGAACAGAGGTTTGCTTTACAGTAAATAGGGAAGAAAGTTATGGATTGTGCAACTAGCTGTCTGTGTAATAAGGGGTATCTGCTGAACAGATGTTTGTTTACAGTAAACTATGGAAAGAAAATTAACCATGCAACTAGCTGTCCAGGCCTGCTTAATAAAGGTATTACTGTATCCCATTAAACACCTGCAGGTGAACTTGGACTCGTATGTTTGATACTTTACCCGAAATATTGTATAAGCATCGCGACCATTAACGTGGAAGGCTGCACCTGTGGTACCTCGTGGATGCCAATCCCAATCCCACCAAGGATACCAACCAGATCCACTGACAAACGACTGTAGATCATTCAATATCTGAATGACAAATATAGCATTGACGGTTAAAGTGGTGACGCAGGGTTGGGCGAATGATGTGAAGACTGGTTTTGTGACAGCCTTATGTGCCTCTTGGGGGTGAGGATGATGATGATGATGAAGGTGATGATGATGATGACGGTGATGATGATGATGATGGTGATGATGATGATGATACTAAACGGAAACTGTTCACATACGGCAACTATGTTGGCTATTTGTGAAGACGTCACGATGATGATTGTACTCATGATAATGATAATAACAAAAACCAAAGTAAAATGAGTGATGAAAAATAAAATCTTAAATTATTCAATCGTATGGAAATGAACTTCCAGGTCCAAAAGGAAAAGATGCCAATAAAGATTTTCTAATGTGTTCTTCATGACAGGATTTTTTGTCCAAAGATTTAATATTCTCAGGCGGAAGTTAAATCACTGAGAACTTTTTTCACCTTATTTTAGCGGCTTTTGTGAGCAGTCAGACTCAGAAATACTTCAGAACTAAAAAGCTCCATAGGTTTGTTGGGGTTGATTATGTTATCAATGGGGACGTTCCCATAGGGCAACCATGTTGGCTATGGCAATAGGGAATAAATTTCAAGATAAAATAGTTCT
Organism: Actinia tenebrosa; assembly: GCF_029948245.1. Classification (NCBI taxonomy): domain Eukaryota; kingdom Metazoa; phylum Cnidaria; class Anthozoa; order Actiniaria; family Actiniidae; genus Actinia; species Actinia tenebrosa. The sequence goes on from NW_028292579.1 coordinate 22,441,279, forward strand.
TTTGTTAATCATAACTCACCTCACTGCGACTAATGTCATTGTCTTTATTCAACAGCAAAACACTTTTGTCTATTGCAAGGAAAGCCACCTGCGAACCTGGTGTGGCTCTAGCCATCAGTTGGACCTTGTCTCCTGGACGTGAAGACTCCTTGTTAAACTCAACGTTGACCTAAATGACATCAAGACAGAGACGATGTCAGGAAATGTGAAAGGTAATTGACATGGGTCATATATTAGATACTGTAAAATCAAAGTTATTTCCCAACCTCTGTTATTTGTCCTCCTGGTTATACGGCCAATGTAGTCAGTCACCCATGACATTTAGTCATTCATCCATCCATCCATCCATCCATCCATCCATCCATCCATCCATCCGTCCGTCCATCCATCCATCCATCCATCCATCCATCCATCCATCCATCCATCATTCCATCCATCCATCCATCCATCCATCCATCCATCCATCCATCCATCCATCCATCCATCCATCCATCCATCCATCCATCCATCCATCCATCCATCTATTCATCCATCCATCCATCCATCCATCCATCCATCCATTCGTTCATTCATTCATTCATATCTTTAAAGCTACCAGTCATGTATTCGTCTTGTTATTGCTGTACCTCATTGTCAAATGGATTTTCAACAGAGATGGTCAGACCGTCTGCCACCACTTCTTTACTATTTGTTATGGAATAGAAAACAATACGAGCAGAAGGTGCCATGGCTGAAGTGGATGGTAAACTGAATTCTACATCTTTCACACCATTTTTCAAAGTCTTGCTGTCCATTTGCAATATTGCTCCTCTTGACAGGACCTGGTGAGTAGAGGTGAGGTTAATTTCATGCATGCCAAAGATTCTAGCTATTAGGGAGCTGAGGCTTACATGAACATACAAAAATAAATAACCTATTATCTGCAATACTGTATGTCTTGTTTTTCTTTTGTATTTTACTGTTAGCATCGCTCTCTAAATGGAAGCTACTAGTCTACTTCCTCTGATATGGTAGTATGCAGAGGTGTAACCAGGGGTGTAGCCACAAAGTATTAGCGCCCGGTTTCTCCATTATGCTGTAGAAACCAAAACATCTTTGTAGTCATGAGTTCAACTTAACGATGTTCTGAAAATGGGTTTTTCCCCACCGGGCCCTCCCTCCCTCCAAGGTGAAATCCTGGCTACGCCCCTGGCATATTAGATATCCTCATGATCAGGCTTCCATGTTTTCTGATAGGTTTGTTAGTTGCGCAGCTATTACGCATTATTCTGTAATGGAAAGGTATTCTCTAGTATCCTTGTGGCCCAAAAACAGAAACATCCAGAAACAAACACACCACCATCATCATCTTCTAACCCATTAAAACATTTTGTCAGGTTTTAACATTTTCCATTCATATGCCTATTTTGAGCTTTTTTGTTTTGCAGTTTATTTTCGTTTTCGATCATATGCATAGAACCTTTATCTTATAACAAAGTATTGGTAGATGGTCAATCAAGGTGTTCCTGCCATGGCTGTGAAATGCTAAGTTTCAAAGGACAATAAAAAGTGCCTAAAGGTATGTCATGGGAGTTGAGTTGATTTACTTGCTAAACTTTACTTTGTGGCTACATTCACAAATTGAGCATTCATTAGTTGATCAAGCTTTTCATTCTTATTGACTGAATGGATACATACCATAAAGACGTATGACTCCAGTGGGAAATTGCTCTTGACTCTGCACTGAATTGTTTCCCCAGACTGAAAGAAACAAATGAAAAGCAAAGATATTACTTTCTAAGGTAAGTTAGTTCAGCTGTTATTGTTTATTAGTTAGTAAAAGGAGATTTGCCAAAAATCCCAGAGAAATTAAACCTCTAAACTGTGAGAGATTTAGTTTTCTCTTTTTTTCTTCACTGAAAAACCACTCTGATTCAAGTCTCAAATATTTGGAATGGTTACTTTTTTTACCATTTTTACCATTAGTCAATCCATCCACCTACCCTTTTTCACCCATCCATCCATTCATCATCCATATGCACCCATCCACCCATCAATCCAGTGTCCACCAACTCATTCATCCAACTAATCATCTGTCCATCCATCCATTCATCTGTCCATCCATCCGTCCATCCCATCCATCCATCCATCCATCCATCCATCCATCCATCCATCCATCCATCCATCCATCCATCCATCCATCCATCCATCCATCCATCCATCCATCCATCCATCCATCCATCCATCTATCCCTCTCTCACTCCCTCCCTCCCTCCTTCCATCCCTCCCAGAAATTCCATACTTTGAGTGTTGGGGTAGTGGTAGACAGCTGAAGATAAGAGTTGCTTGGTGATTCTGACTTGGTTGCAGTGAACCACGCCCGTACTGGCTGTTCATCGTCATGCTTGTATTCTGCCTGAAAAATATACACACAGTTTATTAACAGTATATAAAAGCTGTTAAGAATATAAAAACATTGGATTATTTAAGATGCATAACTCAGGGGTTTCATTGAGGGTTGGGGATTGGAAAATGCTCTGGTAAATGAGCAAAATTCTCTGGCTTCAAATACCATTAATAACTTTGGTAATTTACAAATTGGTCCCCAGGAATCTCAGGCTAATTCATGACCTTCTCCTATAGGACTGATGCTTTTTAACCTTTTGGTAAAGACTAGACCAAATATGTTAGATGGAAAGTCTTAGTAAAGGCCTTTAATCTGGGTATATCCTGGCACACATATCAGGTATGGGTGTAATGGGATACTGATCTGGGTATACCCTGGCACACATATCAGGTATGGGTGTAATGGGATACTGATCTGGGTATATCCTGGCACAAATATCAGGTATGAGTGTAATGGGATACTGATCTGGGTATATCCTGGCACAAATATCAGGTATGGGTGTAATGGGATACTGATCTGGGTATACCCTGGCACAAATATCAGGTATGGGTGTAATGGGTAACTGTTCTGGGCATATCCTGGCACAAATATCAGGTATGGGTGTAATGGGATACTGATCTGGGTATATCCTGGCACAAATATCAGTTATGGGTGTAATGGGATACTGATCTGGGTATATCCTGGCACAAATATCAGGTATGGGTGTAATGGGTAACTGTTCTGGGTATATCCTGGCACACATATCAGGTATGGGTGTAATGGGTAACTGTACTGGGTATATCCTGGCACACATATCAGGTATGGGTGTAATGGGTAACTGTTCTGGGTATATCCTGGCACACATTTCAGGTATGGGTGTAATGGGATACTGTTCTGGGTATATCCTGGCACACATATCATGTATGGGTGTAATGGGTAACTGTTCTGGGTATATCCCGGCACACATATCATGTATGGGTGTAATGGGATACTTTTCTGGGTATATCCTGGCTAACTTATCAGGTATGGGTGTAACGGGATACTGATATGGGTATATCCTGGCACACATATCAGGTATGGGTGTAATGGGATACTGATATGGGTATATCCTGGCACAAATATCATGCATGGGTGTAATGGGATACTGATATGGGTATATCCTGGCACACATATCATGCATGGGTGTAATGGGATACTGTTCTGGGTATATCCTGACACACATATCATGTATGGATGTAATGGGTTACTGATCTGGGTATATCCTGGCACACATATCATGTATGGGTGTAATGGGATACTGTTCTGGGTATATCCTGGCATGCATATCAGGTACGGGTGTAATGGCTTACTGATCTGGGTATATCCTGGCATGCCTACCCATTGTGGGGATGCATGCTCATAGTAAATGATTACTACTAATCTGGGTATAATGATTATGCTGGCTCGCAGATCTATTATTCAAGTTAGTCTATTACTGTGCTCAAGGAATAAAGAGTTTATATTTACCCTAATACTCAATTCTTTGGCATCTTTAGGTACTTGGTTATGAATGACAATCATGCCCTCTGGGGATGGGGTATAGATCACTGTTTGCTCTTGGTTCAATTTTGAGTACATCGTACTGACAGAGATTTTCATTTTTTTCAGTTTTGTTGGATCGACCAACTCACCATCATTTCGAGTCACCTTGAGCTGCAAATCAAGAGGGGTATATTCAAAATATATTGGAAAAACACTGATCTCAAAATACTTATTGCTGCCCGCTAAAGAGGTAATGCAAGCAAAAACATATTCATGTATCTTCTCGTGTACAACTGTTTAGATAAAGAAAGAATACTATAGGGAATGAGACATTGGGCTTATAATGTTGGTTTTTTAAAATTTCAGACCACATGTCATTTAATTGAGAATAACATTTATTGAGTCGTGTCCAAGTGTGCAACTGTTTAATTCAAATACAAAGAAATAAGCCAATAAGGAATTAAATGTGGTTGGAAATGGGAAAACATTATCCAAGGTAAAGAGGTCTCTTATGTTCTATCACTTGTACCCATGTTAGGCTGCGTTCATAATGTATGGCAGATGAGGGGGGGAAGGGGGATGGGGGCAGGCGAAATCTTTAAATGACAAAAAAATTCTTAAGACCCCCCACCCCCTTGAAGTCCCCCAAAAAATAACTATCCCCCTGGGGAATCTCTTGTAGCTTCTTCTAAAAATTTTGCATTCCCCCTTATTTTACTGGTAAAAATTTTTCCGACCACTCCTAAATTTCACCTGCCCCCCCCCCCCCCCCCCCCTTCTGCCATACATTATGAACGCAGCCTTCAGTGTTACTTACCACTGTGCTGAAATCAAGTCCTGGCTTATAATTCTTTGGATTAAATGAAGGGAACTCTAACTTGATATCCGAGTAATAAAACTTGACGCTCTCTTCGTTACTTGCAGTCTTTCCTGTCAGTCCTTCTGTGACTGTTGCATTGACACTAAGTGTGTACCAGGACTGGTATAACTTACACTCATAATCCTGTTTGTAGGTCCTGAGGTAAAGACGCAGGATTTCTTCCATGTCAAAGTCAAAGGAAGTTGTTCCTGTCAGCTGGAGAAACAAAAAAGAGGTAACTTTCAATTACAGTAAAGGGGTTATTATTAAGTGGCCACCTGCAAGGAATTTTTGAATGACCAGCTCAATAACAGTTGACCACTCAATAGAGGTATGAATTACTACAGCAGCACAGCTCTTAATCATTGTAATTTTAGGTGAAATGCATTTTTTTCATTTTTGCTGCCGTCAATCAAAATTAAGCAGCATATAACCTTTCACCAGAGAAAAAAATATCAATGGGCAGCTTGCAACTACTAAGTTTGCTGTAATTAGTATAGGAAATTGCACCATATCGAATACAATTTGGAATTTATAGGTATGAGTGATGTTTTGAAAGTTTTCAAAATTTATCAGAATCAAGTAATTTTGCCAAGTTTATCCTCCCTCCTGACAACCCACTCCTCTATATCAGGCCCCCTAAAGGGAATGATGAAATTTAGGTCCCCCCGGCCCTCCCACCAACTTTAGTGCCCCCCCACACCCTTCGCCCTTCTCACAGAGAATAAATGTGCCCGCTAGCTATTTGAATCAATTATGATGAAGATTTGTTACCTACCTGTAGCTGTTTCTTGATCTTTTGGTTACTCCAGGCATTGAAATACACTTCAATGTCAAGTGTACCTTTAACACCCTGTCCATAAGTGTACCTTAAATAAAATGCAGTTTTAGGGTGATATGATACCAAGTTATGGTGCATATTATTTTCTAGCTTGAATTGGCAAATGGCAAATATACAAATGACTACTACTCACTTTGATGACACTGAACCCCGGAATTTTGAATCTTTCTTCAAGATAAGCGGTGGAAGAGTGATGGTTACCTCGAACTTGGGAAGAACTGAAAAATATAAGTAAAAAGGTGATGTGGCTATCTATGACAATACATAATCTTATATTGATTAAATATTGTATAACCTAAAGCTCACTATTACTGAATCCTTATTTGCTGATGTGGAATATTTTCTTAAGACAGTGTGCTATAACTGGCCATGTTTTTGAACTGGAAATTGTTCCCTTGTAATCAAATTGTCATAGAATTCTAACAACTCAATAGCATAATTTAAACGATAAACTGGCAAAGAAAAACTTAGGAGAAAAAGTGAAAAAAGAAGAGTTAGGAGGAGAGAGGAGAAGAGGAGAGGAAAGGAGAAGAAAGACAAAGAAGCAAAAAGAACGGAACAGAAAGGAAAGGAAGTGAAAGGAAAGGAAAGGAAAGGAAAGGAATGGAAAGGAAAGGAAAGGAAAGGAAAAGGTCATACCGTATTCCTTGACTTCAAAATATTGATTATGATTTTCTCCCTGCAAAACAAATGGTCAGACATAATAATTAACATAAAAATAGAAACCTTGCAGTAGATGTTACCTTATCTGTGTACCTTTCCTGACACTGAGATCCTCCAGTTTCCCATGACAGGTTGGCTTGTAAGTTTGAAATCCTTCTTGATGACACCTAGAAAATATTATCAATATTGTTAGGAGTCTGCAAAAAGGGGACGCAATTTTGGAGCATTTCCAAAATACATCAATCAGCAAGAGCCAAGGCAGGGCCGTAGCCAGACCAAAATGTTTACAGAGACAAAAGAGCGGCAAAGAGGGGAGCAACTAGAACTAGAAAATAAATTCGAAATTGATGCCCTTGGATAAGCAATTTTATCTAGTATTGACGGGCATCTGTGACAATTTACCGAGGCAACTGCCTTGCTTGCCTCAAACTAGCTATGGCCCTACAAGGTTAGCTTCAGTAGTGCTAACAATATATCATTTTCATAAAACAAGCGCAATAGACCTTTTCGGCTTGGGCGATTATGTTTTCCTACTTCATGTTAATCTCTTGAGAAAAAAATTATTTGTTTGTTGAATTGTATCCATATTCATGTTCAAAGAAAATGATACTCTAGAGGGGGAATGACATGTGGTCTGAAATGAGAAAACATTACTACCAAGCTGGAAAGGTATATTTATTATTTATTTTGTCTTAATCACTGATATCAAATGATAAACCCACCATAAGGCTCTTGAAGATCAGGCCAGTGAGCCATCTTGTTGTTGTTTGGGTCCTGTAAGAACAATATCCATCTGTTATTAATTATTAATGATATATTTAAAAACAAACTATTTGTGTTCATGAAGAGCCCCTTCACATGAAGGAAAGATAAACCTTACTGCTTCAGCGGACAAAAGAGCAAGCCATAGAAGAAGAGTCATCTACCTTCATGTAAACGGGGCTTCAAAACATTCCCTAACACGATTTCTTGTTACATACTTACCACAATATCAACAGTCATCTGAAAGAGAGAGTAAAAACGAAAGAAACGTTAACATTGGATGACACTGGATTACATAACACAAAGGTAAAGTAAGTATGTTTAAATGGGAAGACAAGTACTTTTTTTAGCTGTAATTCGGTTTTAATCAATATTGGACCTCTTTACTTTGGCGTATAATGTTTTCTCATTCAGAACATGTGTCATTCTCTTGAGAATAGAATTCTTTGTCTTCTCATGCGCAACCATTAAACAAAGACATGATACTCAAGGTAATAAAACATCGTCTAAAATGGGCTAACGTTACGCCCAAGGTTAAGAGGTCTTAAGACCACTTGCATGTGACTTAATAGCAGCTCAATTTGAAGGACAAAACAAAAGAATTTCAATCTCATGAGAATTGGGAACCTATTGTTATGTCCTCCAAATTGAGCTGCATTTCGACGTTCTGCAAGAGGACTATTGGACTGTATGACGCAAAACACCCGTGGGTGAAAGGTGTAACTATTTTAGTATAAACAAACTAGTTGGACAAGGTCAAATCCATAAACTAAGTTATCTAGTGATGATAACAGTATCTGTAAATACCTTTCCCATATAGCTCTGGAGATTTGGCAGAAGTGCGAAGACCCTCATATGAACTAAATAAGAAAAATATATATAAGATTTCAATTGTTTCAAATTTTAGTTCACAAAAAGGATGTTTGGTGTGGCATGTTTGACACACACATTCTTACCAGTATGACCAGGTTTGTAGATTCCCTTATCTGTCTGGACATAGAAGGACATTCCTTTATTCCTGAAATCCACATAGTTCTTCTGATAGAACGTCAGTCCACCAGTACCATTCACGAACATGTCGTAACGTCCGTAACCCAGTCCACTTGGAATCTATTAATCAAAGTTGGACATGATAAATCTTACCACTCATAATCCCTGGTCGAAAATAATTTGGTTTTGAAATATTTTTTTAGGGCTTTATGCAGGGCCGTAGTGTGACCGAATTATTTCTTGAGGCAAACCAGGGGCGAAGCCAGGAGCAACAAGGGGGTAGGGGGGTTCGGGGTTATGCATCTCCGAAAAACTTTGAAGTTGAGACCCTTGGAAATGCGATTTCCAGAGTTTGAGGTACATTTGTGACATTTTACCGAGGTAGCTTCCTTGCTTGCCCCATGGTGGCTACAGCCCTGCTATGCTTATGCAGTGCTTCTCAATAGTCCACGGGGTGGAATCCGCGTACAATTTGCCGTTGCCACAAAATAGGTTTTTGGTGGACGTCAATTAAAGTGTTTCCAAGAGATTGTCGGAAAACAATTAAACGTGTCTTGTGAATACTGAATGCTGCACACCACAATGTGTTCACAATGAAGTAATGAAGTAATTTATATCCTTACACAGTTGCGGTTCTAGAATTTTGATTTGGAGGGACGGGGGCATCATTCATCACCAAGGATGAAAGACAATTTCATATTTATGTTCATATTTACCAGTTCACTGTAGAATATAAAATTTAACCAAACGAAATCCTAAAGAATATTCGATCCGCTACAAAAAGAGGGCGGTGTTGGTGAGACACAATGCAACATATATATTGCGAGGAAGTCGTGGGGGATCGCACTATGTCCAATCATGTGCCGTTAAACGCCTCCGCACACAGTTCTACTAAATTTGCAGCCTAGCTCGTACCCAACGTTATTGTTATCACCCTGGAATTTCCTATACAGTGTCCAGTATTCATAAGACATCCCTTTGAGAATAATGCGTGAAGGTTTTTACCTGGATGTCCAGAGTACCAGCTGACCCTTTAGATCAAAAGGGAAACATTTTATTAGCATTGAATGTGGGCTTTATATTGCTGCTGCTGCTGCTGCTGCTGCTGCTAACAACAAAAACAACAACGAGGTGACCCTTCTATGCTAAAGAACTATAACACAATATATATGTATATATTTTAAGGTTAAGATGGGTTCTTTTTTTACTGAAGGAGAGTCTCATTTAAGTGTAAAACCTTTACGCTACCAATGCACTGTGGCAATAACCTGGTTATTCACGCTCCCACAAAATCTAGTTCTGTATTGAAAAAGTAACAAACCTGCGCGCGTTTTTAAGAGTGTTGTAGAAGAAGCACAAAGCGCAGTGCTGCAAGCACGTTTTTTTCTATTTTAATATGCGCGCACATGCTGTGTGCTCTTATTAAATCACGCTTTATTTATTTGTATTTATTTACTCACCAGCAGAAAATGACCCAGTAGTATTTGCAATAAGCTTCTGGACCCTATGATATCCCTCTAGTATACCAGCTGTGATGTGAACTGGTCCTTCTGCATTCATGATGCTGACTTTCAAAGAAACAATACTGCCTGGCCGAATTAGTTTTGGTGCTGAGATGAAATACGTACTGAAATGATATGACAAGAAACTCTAAGTAGATCTCTCAAAGGTTAGTATTAAGAGCCCATATATTATTTTTTTATATGTCGCAATCTAGATAGAATACACCTAATTGAAAAAACGTCGGGTTCAAAAAAAGGTTATATCATCAAAGCTAGCTAAGACCGAAGGGGACAATTATGCTAATTTCATGCGTGTTGCAGTTTTCCCTTCCTGTGCACATTTTATGCATAATGGCTTTGGCATGTTGTTAATCTAGGTCGACCGACTTTGCTCTACTGTGCATTTTTACATGTCTATATGCAAATATAATACACATTTCGGAGTACCCAAAATCCTTTTCGGTCTTAGCTTCGATGATATAACCTTCTCGAACCCGACTACGTTTTCCAATTAGGTGTAACTGGAATGGGAGTAGAAGAGAATAAGGTAGCACAATGCCTCTCTGAGCTTAAGTGATAACTGAAAAAACGCGCGCGCGCACTTTATGCACACACGTGGGGATTGGCAGAACACGAGAGAAGGTTTGGGAAATGCACGACGCCCCAACCAATCAGAAAGCGGTATTTATAACAGTTATTTTACAATAATTAATTTACCAAAGGAAACCGATGTTAAGAGTTTAAAAATTCAAAAATCCATAAATCCGTTAACTATGGCGCTTATGACAAAGGTGTGCGAAGGTAGCTAGTAGAGTGCGTAACGAATCCCTCAGCCCTCGAGTGAACCTCGAGATTTAATATTTCAACTAATTGCAAGAACTGTGTCAGATTTAGATTCGTTATTTCACACACCAAGTTCAAATAAGTTGTTTACATGTATTGTTCATATCATAAATAAAGGGCCTATATATAAAGGAAATACAATTAATAAAACTAAATAAATATTATCTTAATAAATTTTAATAATAAATTTTATGTCATATAAAAAATAATGAAAAATAACAAATAAACAAATAGGGATTAATTGTTTTTTTTAGCAAAACAGGTGTAATGATTTTAATGTCTTGAAGGCCGACATTTGTGATATTATATCATGGGTATACACTTAACTAGCGATACTTGTCAACCTAGGAGGCTTTAGACGTACAAATACCATTTCTAATCAATTCCTGTTTGTTATTTTGACGTTCTTCCAATTTGGTACATTGCTCGGACGGAATCGACGCGACATCCGTTCAACCCGTCATAGCGCGAAAGATTACTGTACATCCAATGAAATGGTTTTTGCACTTCAAGGTCATGACCATGGACCGGCACGTCCGCATCCAGCCTCTTTCACAGTTATACGATATTTAGACCTTAAAATAGGTTATACATCGATACTAAACCAGAGACCAGGTTTAGCAGATCTCAATAGAAAACCTTCTAAGTTATGAAATCCCACATAACATACAGTGGACTGCATAAAATTGGATTTGCTTATAATTTAAAAAAAAATTTTTTTTTAAATTAACTTTTAAATTATTTTATTCTTTATGTTAGAATTCATCATTATAGTAATGTGTGTTAAAAGTTTTCCTGAAACTACTTAGGGACGGACAATTAGATAAATGAGGGTGGAGGGGTGCGTAAAACCCCCCCAATGATATCGAGTATAGGGTCTGTCTCTAGTACTACGTGACTAGATGGTTCCTCAAAGTTCGCGATCAGGGTACAGCTTAAACATATGGCATGGTCTAAAACAAGGACTGGAAAACATGGATCGTGGTAGAAATTATGGACTCGAGGTCAGAGGCATCTGGATACCTTATCTGTATGTCACATTGACGATCATCATAATGTAGCAATTTTTTATCTTTTAGATACAATTTCAAAATTTCATACGCAAACTCATTCGTGCCGGTTTTTGTTCTAGTAAGGTGATCGTCGACATTTTCTATCTTTAAAGTGACTGTAACGTGCCGCATACACTCTATTTTAACGATATCGCTGCTCAACTAGATCAGCTTCAACTAGATCAGTTTTTGTTGTAGTAAGGTGATCGTCGACATTTTCTATCTTTAAAGTGACTGTAACGTGCCGCATACTCTCTATTTTAACGATATCGCTACTCAACTAGATCAGCTTTTTAGGCCCAGTTTAGACATCGAAACTCAGCTCGAACAATAGGTCTTGACATTTGCAATCATTTAGACACACGAAATTAGTTAGTATTAAACGGACCTATTAAGGTTTGAAGTCTTTTAAGTAATAAATTAACGATCTATTATAAGAGATGATAAGTGTTACACGCTACTTGATTTGATGAAAGGGAAGGGGATGGGCAAGATATTGGACCATATTTATTCTATTTTTAACCCTATAGAGTAATTATATAATGTGAATTGGTTGTGGCACGTTACTTTATTTGTTCTTTTCTTTTATTTATCTATTTTTTTCTCCTTGCCTTTATTCCATTTCCAGTCCTTTTTTCTTTCTTTTCTTTTTCTTTTTCTTTTTTTCTTTTTCTTTTTTTTTTTTCTTTCTTCTGTCATCTTTTGTTTTTTGTTTTGCTCTTTTTTCTTTATTATTTTTCTGCACTATAGATATGTACTATACTCTCTAGTGCGTAACGCATATCTACACTAGTATATTCTGCGCGCCATTAAATCGATATGGATCTTTCATTTCTATCTGTCACTGATCACCCCATTAGACTCACATTCTGCCTGCACTCAGTTTAGTAGATATGCTTTAAACTATTAAAGGGATGGTTGTGGTTGCGTAAATCCCGAAAAAAATTAAAGCAAGCAGTTCACCTACGAAAAGATATCGCGCAACTTCTCCTTTCAGTAAAGAAATATCGAGCAAACGCACAAAAAAGTGCGTGCAGGGGTTGTTACAAAATATTAAATATCCTGCCACATAAATTCCTCCAACCCTCCCCCCTTAAATATTTAATGGTCCATCCCTAATACGACAATATCTAGAGTTTCTTTAAGGCTGTCAAATGATCATAGCATAGTACACATAGCATAGCATAGCACACATAGTAATGCTTGGCGCATAGAATCCAAGAGACTAGAGAGCTAAGCTTGAATTTTAAAGCAGTACAGTCAAACAAAAGCATGAGTATAATGTCATTCTGCTTAATAGATTAGCTCTGCGCGTGACCTATATTATCAGATTATCTCAGGACCTCATAGAACATAATTGCCCAGGTGTTAATTTCATCTTAACCTCTTTTGGCACGGTGCCTTTTTGAAAGATTCTCCTTGGAGAAGTAAAGTATCGTTTTTCGGAAAAATACAGTTCAGTGGAAAACGCTGGACGCTCTTGTTCTTTCTCCTCTTAAAAATCGCATGAAGTTGTTAGAAATTCCATCATTTGTTTTCGCCCTGGTTAAAAGTCTTATCAGTTTTGTTACCGGATTTTTTTTGCAACATCCTTAATTGCTAAATTTATCGTTAAGGTATTAAATTTAGGTTAAATTTATCCCTTCGGTTGCGCAATTACGGGTTTCATCCTCTAAACTTAATTCAGTCAAGACAAGGATAGTTATTCGTCGCTCAAAAAGGCGTTTACTTAACATGCGTCGTGCAAAACCTCAGTATTGATGCCCTTGCAAAATTTCGTAAGCCTCTATTTTAGTCTTTCTTGAATGTCGGGGTTCAAAAAGTGCGCCTTCTTGTCCATGGACGGAGCCGATAAAAAAACAGACTCTTTCTAAAAGACTCCATGATCAAGATAGCAGTATAGCATACAGTTAAGGTACTCTTACCCATTGTGTTTGGCTGAGATTCCAGTCATCAACATAGACCAGAGCATCAAAAACGCGAACACATTTAGCCCCGCCATGGCGATCACGTACTGTCGTTTATTCCTCACCTCGTCGTTCGCTTATATATCGATGTCTGCGTAATGCGATACCCAAATATTCTTAAAAGGTTGATTTCAACTTCGCTTCGATTTTCACTTCGCTATACTATTTATTTGATTCAACTGATAAGTTTTATTTTTGCTTACTTATTTATTGGCCATGCCTGTGACGTCACCGGTCATTAGTCCCGCTAATTATCTCACTCTTCATGCAGTTTGGCAGTATTGCTATTCAAGAAAATCATTCAAGTGTTAATTGACAAGAGGCAATTAGTCTTATTATTGAGTAGTAATGTGATATGGTGCACATCAGTTGATCTAGGAGGTCCCTAGTTTTGGACTGCAAGCACGTAGATATGGTGACCCATATAAGAGACATCAGAGACGTGCATCAAGTTCGACGAATTGCTGCAAATAACAAATGAGTTGCTCAATAAGAAACCAGCTGCTACAAATTAGAAACCAGTTGCTACAAATAGAAAACCAGTAGCTGCAAATATGAAAACATTTGCTATAAAAACGATTTGCTGCAGCATCTGGTTTCTTATTTGTAGCATCTGGTTTCTTATTCGTAGCAACTGGTTTCTTATTTGCAGCAACTCGTCTAACTTGTCCCTATGGGCAACCGTACTACTATAGCAAAGAACGAGAGGGGAATAGCCCATGTGCCGTAGAATCTAATAGAACAAGACGCTCTAACAGCGTAAACTGGGTTGCCTGTTGTATGCACAAGCCCTGAGCTGGACAGTGACAGTGCAAAGACTAGTTACCAAAGTGTCTTGTCGTATTTTACTAGCAGAACGTCTTTATGTAACTTGCGTGTAATACCATGTCTAGGAAGATTTCCTGTCTCTTTATATTGTCCATTTTATAGGTAATATACAGACACACCTTTATTGGAGACTTGAACAAAATGATTTTCTGCTATCTAACAAACATCGTTGTGTTATGCGTGTTACATTACTCCTAATGTTCACCTTTTACGGCGCGACTAAGAACGATTCGCCCAAACAAGTCCTGAAAAATATATTTCCCCATAACTAGTATTTATTTACACAGCGAATTTTGCTGTTACCGTTTAGTAACTCGTGAGTATCAGTGAATGCATAAGCAAAATTATCGCGCGCTGCATGTGATTGGCTCAAGAGATTTCGGAATTCGTTACTGTGACCTGTGCGGTGATTTATCTACTTGGCGTTGTTTTGTCATCTTTATAGAGTCATTCAATCAATCAACCTTTATTAATGTGTCAATGTATTTAATCTCAGAGACTAATTGGGGATTAAATTAGTCCTTTAGAAATTTATTTTATCAACTCAACTTAGTACTTTCCTTTTTTGTATTAAACGGCGCCATTTCTAGTGTTTCCTTAGGTGATACAGGATTTCCTACCAAACCCAGACTTTTTGTAGTAGACTTCTTCTATAGCTGCTACTGTCTATTAATACTTCCACTTGGATTTGAGCCAAGACACTTCACCAGAGATTACAGGATATAGGATATTAAGTCAGACAGATTATCAGGACACAGGGGCGTAGCCAGGATTTTCTGAAGAGGGGGGGGGGGGCAAATTCATAAATCCGCCATTTTGTTTGGCCCCGTGGAATGATTGGCATCGCTTTTAATTTCGCACAACTTACAAAAAAAATTTTAATTACCGTATAATTGCAAAATGATGCCATTTTGTTACCACAAAGGGGGAGGGGGGAGAACTTTAAAATTACCATACATATTGTCCTATAAATAATAATAATAATAATAATAATAATAGTTTCTGAGCATTATTAGAACTCACTGCAAGTGTCCTAAAGTCAAGAGCAATAAATAAAAAATTTACAATATCATTGAGATTGATACCAATGAAATAGATAGATACCAAGAAAAAAATCAAGATGCTAACAAATAAGTTTTAAGCGCTGATTTGAACGAGCATATCGTACTAGCAGTCCTAACGTTGTATGGTAGGGAGTTCCATAACCTAGTAGCAGCTACAGAAAAAAGATCAGTCTCCATATGTCTTAGAACTAGATTTAGGAACAACTAATAAATTAGAGCTAGATGATCTTAGATTTCTTGCCGGTTGATATTTAACTACTAAATCAGAAATGTAACTAGGAGCCTGTCCATTTAAGGCCTTAAATGTAATCAATAAGATCTTAAAATTAATCCTCTTAGAAACTGGTAACCAATGCAAATTAGGTAGAACAGGTGTAATATGTAAAGTGCCACTATTTTGTTGCCACAAAAGGCCCCCTCAACCCCACTGCCTATGCCCGTGGGACATGCAACTCCAGGAATCAAACATCTGAATTTGTCGGTCATGTTTTTAAAATTGAGTCAGTTGCCATCAAAAGACTACTTTCTTTATAATCAAATAGAAAATTTTGATTGACTGACAATGGGTGGATGGATAGATGGATTGAATGACTGACTGACTGACTGACTGACTGACTGACTGACTGACTGACTGCCTGACTGACTGACTGACTGACTGACTGACTGACTGACTGACTGCACTGACTGCACTGACTGCACTGACTGCACTGACTGCACTGACTGCACTGACAGACAATTTTATAAAGACAAAAAAATTACATCAACATATTATCAGGTATTTTTCATTTATTGACTCATTTTATGTCATTTTTTTCATTCACAGCTAAGTGATCAGTGTGGTAGGTTTATTACTTTGGTTATAGAGTTATTATCAATAAGGTATGCTTCTTGATTTATATCTTATTAGTTTATCCAGTGTCATTGTGTCATTCTCATGACATATCTTTGATGATGATGATGATGATGATGATGATAGTGTTTATATCTTAATAGTTCACCCAGTGTCATTTTGTCATTCTCATGAGATATCTTTGATGATGATGATGATGATAGTGTTTATATCTTATTAGTTCACCCAGTGTCATTGTGTCATTCTCATGAGATATCTTTGATGATGATGATGATGATGATGATGATAGTGTTTATATCTTAATAGTTCACCCAGTGTCATTGTGTCATTCTCATGATATATCTTTGATGATGATGATGATGATGATGATGATAGTGTTTATATCTTAATAGTTCACCCAGTGTCATTGTGTCATTCTCATGATATATCTTTGATGATGATGATGATGATGATGATGATAGTGTTTATATCTTAATAGTTCACCCAGTGTCATTGTGTCATTCTCATGAGATATCTTTGATGATGATGATGATGATGATGATAGTGTTTATATCTTAATAGTTCACCCAGTGTCATTTTGTCATTCTCATGATATATCTTTGATGATGATGATGATGATGATGATGATAGTGTTTATATCTTAATAGTTCACCCAGTGTCATTGTGTCATTCTCATGATATATCTTTGATGATGATGATGATGATGATGATGATGATAGTGTTTATATCTTAATAGCTCACCCAGTGTCATTGTGTCATTCTCATGAGATATCTTTGATGATGATGATGATGATGATAGTGTTTATATCTTAATAGTTCACCCAGTGTCATTGTGTCATTCTCATGAGATATCTTTGATGATGATGATGATGATGATAGTGTTATATCTTATTAGTTCACCCAGTGTCATTGTGTCATTCTCATGAGATATCTTTGATGATGATGATGATGATGATGATCAGTTCATTTGAGCACTGCCAACACTGATATCTGTGGAGATCAATAAAAACACTAAGCATTGCGTTTTTCATATTGTGAAAACTTGGATTAAGAAAGTTTACTCTTTTCCATTTTTAACTACGTGAATACCAAGCATTTTTTATCTGTGAACTAACGTTTGCGGATGCGATAAACGTAATGCTTAACCTCCCTGAGGTTTAGTATCATTTCAAACTTACAGGAAATAATATAGAATAGCATCCACGTAGTTTGGCTTTGTTGATTTAATTAGTAAGATACGTTACCCTATCCTGAGGAAGTGGTCATAATAGGAGGGTCTATAGTGCATAAAGATATACATGTTCTATTCTCCCAGACTCTTTCTTATTTCCTTATGCTCTCCGATCTCTCTTCCCTGCATGACACCAACACGCACGTCCTATTTGGTGTTAGCGTTGCTACCGTTGCGTTATTAACTCTTGAGCTGCACTGAACTGTAATGGATGACCAACCCATAGGATAGGATAACAATTTGAATGAAAGGAATAAAATAGAATGGAGCAGAAGAGAAGACAAGTAAATAGGATAGGATAGGATAGCAAACTTTCCGTGCGCGCGCGAGGCAAGTTACTGATAAATGCGACAATCAATAGTTTTGTGGGTCACAGATTAGCAGTTTATTACTGTCGTAAAGAACGACATAGCCTGCACAACCTAACACGTAATCTGCATGAGTGTGCGCGCTTTTGTCTTCAAACCTGACCAAACAAACAAATGCTTCTGTTTGATTATTAAGGCGACGTAGATAAGTAGTTTACCGCTCCATTTAGTTGCGCCTTCATCTGCAATGCTCTGCGTTGTCATCGGGTAAAGAAAAGAGACTAGGACTATTAATTAATAACATGAAGATATTGATTCATGGTACATATAAAGATAGGCAGTGTAGTCCTTTGTGTTTATATGTGCATACTATAGCAGGATACTGTAAATAGACATTATATATCTTCACGTATCGTATTGGCATAAGCGGATGAAAGGAGCTGAATAAATGCACAAAAGAAACGTGAGTATTACGTCAATAAAATAAAATAAAAAGATTTTAACATATTACGCTTTTATTTCATTATTGGGAATTTTGCATCTGTACGTTTTGATTTTTATTTCTTTTCTCTTTCTTTCTTTCTTTCTTTCTTTCTTTCTTTCTTTCTTTCTTTCTTTCTTTCTTTCTTTCTTTCTTTCTTTCTTTCTTTCTTTCTGTCGTTCTGTCTGTCGTTCTGTCTGTCTGTCTTTCTCTTTCTCTTTCTCTTTCTCTTTCTCTTTCTCTTTCTCTTTCTCTTTCTCTTTCTCTTTCTCTTTCTCTTTCTCTTTCTCTTTCTCTTTCTCTTTCTCTTTCTCTTTCTGTCTTTCTTTTATTTTATTTTCTTAATTTTTTTCTTCTTACATACCAACACCCCTCCTCCTACCCACCCATTCCATACATCATGTTCGCATTATCTTTGGATCCACCTTTCACTTCTCTGGGTTACTACGTGAGAGTACATATTCGAAGATCATACTATTTGTTCAGGATGAACGTAGGATGATGTTTATCAAACAAAAAGACTCTTATCAGGTTTGTATTCACTCTATTTGAATCTACATCTGAATAAATCTGTTTCATTAGCGCTTTGTTTTCCCTTTGAAATCTAAGAATATGCGATAACAAATAAGTGCGCATATGCGCGTTAGGAATTTCGATGTGCGAAAACAACAAAACTTCATCAAACAAAAGGCTTTTGTTAAAATCCATTTGCGCAAAACGTTTAACTCGAACTATTTTGGTCTCAAGGGAAGCGCGTACGAACGAATTGAACGCGTTATGAAATATTGTCTGAGACGTTGAAGACTCGAATCAGCTTTAAAGCGCTAGAAAAGCAAACGAATAACTGTGTTCTAATTCGTACAAGACAAGGACAAAGGTAATATGAATTCTAAAAATAACCTTGTGTGTAGATGAATAATGTCGACGTCTTGTAGCTTTCCTGAAGTGACCTAGTTGAGTTAGAGTTAGAATAGTTGGGATGCTAGTTGCATTTCAGTACTTGTTTATTTCTTGTAGCCATCCTCAGTGTTCTTTGAGATCGAATCTTATCTATAAGTGAATTGTCTCAAGATTCTATAAATTTTTACATTTGGTATCCATTATTGAAAAAAAATTCTTAAAAAAAAATACCACGCCGTTGACGGTAGTGGGCTTCCTGTGGTGTTTCACTTCGGGACGCAAGCCACAGGAATCCCAAAAAGCCACATATGATACAAAGGATTTTAACGGATTTTTCTAAGTATCCAAAACTTTCTTTTAAAACAAGCACATAAAGTGTTTAAAAAGCTTTTACATAGCTAAGTTTTATTTGAAAAGGTGGTAAAACATTACACAAAATCATGAAAATGCTAGAAATGACATACCGCTGACCAAAACCTTTTTTCCTCAAAAGTTACCACCCCCATAAAATCTTAAATATAGCTGTAATGACAAAAATAACTTCAGAATAATGTTACGTTAATCCTTAGCTTTATAATGAGTTGTGTTTTGTTCGAAAAAACTCGATATTTCGATTTACCAAAATTTGGACCCACTGAAAAAAACACTTTTTTAGGGTTTAAACTTCAAGCAGGTTGTTTTTTTATGAAATAAAGTAAAAAGTCAAATTATAATGACGCACAGATTTAAAGCTTATCTATTGCTTTCTAAAGAGTCTGAAATGTTTTGGATCGAAAGTTTCTTTCTATTTTTATTGAGCTGTTTTTGATGGGTAGAGGCATTTGGGATACCTGTGGCGACATTTTTTTTTTTTTTTTTTTTTTTTTTTTTTTACATCTAATTTTTTATTTATTTATTTTTTACAATATTTTTTACAACATTTATAATTCTTACTTGACAACAATACAAAAAATTTTTTTTTCTTTACAGAGGGTCGTCTAATTTACAATGCTACTAATTTTTTAATTTATTTATTTGAACTATATTTTAGATATCACTATTTCATCCGTTCGATATTCCAATCAACTTACAAAATCACCCTAATCTTTTCATATTTTTTAAAATGCACTAACAATTTCGACCTTTTTTTAGCTACTTCACATTCTAACTTTTCATAATATCTTAAACTTGTTTGAAAATCATTTAACACTGGAATTTTTTGCTTGCTTCTACACTGATACACAACATATTTCCACAAAACAAACAAATAATTGACCAAAACATCTTCACTATTTCCTAATAGAATATTTTCAAAATTTAAGACAGGAAGTACTATTGAAGCCCCTTTTAGCCATTCACAACACTTGAAATAAAAATTTCTAGTTTCAACACACTCTACATAAAAGTGAGACATTGTTTCATTTTCTTCTAAACAAAAACTACATTTTGGAGAATGGACTAGTTTGAAAACATACAATTTCTGATTCAGATATAAGCAATTATTTAAAATTTTATACTGAAAAGCCCTTAATTTTGTATCTATAGTACTTTCGTAAATCCTTGAATAGACCGATGACCAATCAATACCTTCAATTTTCAACTTTTTTCCTATACATTTTTGGGCAGTTGGTTTAAAATCCTTCCATTTGATCAACATCCAATAAATCATTTTTGTGTTTATCTTTTCCACCGGATACCTCTCATATCCCTTACCGATGTAGGTAACTTTCTGCATTGTTTTTAATCTGTCTCTACCCAAACTAATTTGCTGTCTTAGTTTTATTTTCCATTCTTTTGGAATCGCATTTAAAATGGCTCTCCATAATAGATAATCCGCGTCACTCCACCCTTGTTCTTTAGCTTCTTTCCATGTCGGTTCCTTTCCTATCCATACCTGATGCACTGACTTCACACCTTTCATTGCTAGTCTTTTTATAGATATATTTTCAGCATTTACCTTTATCAGTCTATTGAACCAGATTGGTTGTCTTAGAATGTCGTCTTGATTTGTTAAATTAATTTTACTAACTTCTGACCATGCATGAATTATTTCTTTATAAAATTTTGGAATGTATTTTATTTGGGCTAATAAGGCAGCCTGATCTAAATTTTCCTCAAGATATTGTAATCCTCCTATCTGCTCAAAGATTTTCTCACATACTGACCTCCAGTAGACATCTTTTTCACTATTTCTAATCTTTAAAGCCCACCTTATGCGGTTTGCTCCTATCATCGAGTCTAAATCGGGAAGGCGTATTCCCCCTTGATCAAAATCATTTATCAATGTTGTATATTTAATTTTGGGTTTTTTACCGTTCCAGATAAAATTTGCGATTTCATCTTTCACATGTTTTACATAGTGTAGAGGTGCACTTAACACAGAAAGGACATAACACAGTTTACTGATGGCTAAGCTCCTAACAATTACCGCCTTACCATATACAGTTAAATTTCTTTGTCTCCACATATTTAGTGTAGCTTTAAATTTTTCAAAAACTCTATCAAAGTTATTTACTTCCATCCATTCCTGGTTGTGAGAAAAATATACGCCCAAGATTTTTATACCTTCATTATGTAAGTTTACCTTCTTTTCTATTGTAGAGGGCAGCAAATCAATATCTTTCACTTGACCAATCCATCCTACTTCTGATTTTTCTAGATTTAATTCCAAAGAAGAAAATTTTCCAAAATGTTTTAATATTTCCAGGGTATTTTTTAGCGATGGAATATCCTTTAATGTAAAGGATGCATCGTCTGCAAACAAAGCCAATTTTATCTCTTCCAGTGAATTCCTCTGTAACTTAACTCCATGTATATCACAATTACTTCGAACTAGCTCTGCCATTACTTCTATCACCAAAATAAACAAGTAAGGTGAAATAGGGTCACCTTGCTTCGTACCTCTCTCTAATACAAAGAAATCTGTAACATTTCCATTATTTTGAATACAGCTTTTGATATCCGCCAACAAAACTCTAATCCACTGTATGAAATTTTCACCAAAACCGAAATGTTTTAGAGTTGCAAAAATGAAATTATGCTCTACTGAGTCGAAAGCTTTCTGAAAATCTGCAGCGAAAAGTACATAAGAGGCATCATTTTCTACAGCAAATTCAAACAAATCAGCAATATACCTCAAAGGCTCTTCAATATTTCGCCCTTTTACAAAGGCGGCTTGGTTCGGATGAATTAATTTTGGTAGTAATTTCATCATTCTTTCACTGAGTGCTTTACTACATACCTTTACATACCTGTGGCGACATTTTGATTAAGGTAGCAGTTTATGATCTCAGTTTTCGTAGGGAAATAAACGAATTGGGCAAATATTTTTATATATTCATATAGAACAATCAAAAATCCTTCTAACAGAAGTATTTTTGTTGAGAAATAATTCTCCAATTTATTCAGAAGAGATAAATTTAAAAAATGTATATCAAAAATTAAAATCCAAATTTATGATGATTTTTCGCATTTTGCCAAATGCATCCCTGGACAGATATTCAAGTGGTGAAAATTTTGAACTCGAATTAATGACCAAATCTCTCAAATTGCTTCCGCATCCTCCCAGTACTCCTTGTGCAAACCTCCCACTCCTTGGGAAAACACCTTTTTAAATGAATTCATTTTTGGTGTTTTCAGGCTCCATACTAAATGACTGTAGATGTTGTCTGACGAGTTGTTCCTATGATCTACATTGCCGGTAATGTCCATGCTTAGCTGTCCATTTTAAGGTAAGATATTATATAGTTAAAAATTAGACAATAATTTCTTACTTGAAAATTCTCGCACAGTTACTTCACTGCGCACATAAAGCAATACGCTTGTAGTTAAAAATAATCATTGTTTTCATAATATGCAAAAATACTGCACGAGTCTTATGACATACATATACTGTTCAAGAAAGTTACCAGGATTATTATGTTTTAGTCAAAGAATTTCAAATAAAGAAGTTCAATATTATACATAATTATCGAGTGTAATTGTGAAACATTGGGATACCTGTGGTAAGATACTAAAATTTCAGTTAAATTCAATATTAATTTTTCTTTAAAAAAAGGGATATAACAGAAAAGATATGGCTTAATCATCGTAAATTCGTTGTAAAAATTGGAATTCTCTAATGATTTAACTCTTAAATCGTGATCTTAACCTACGACATTGAGCAAAACGTCACCACAGGAAGCCCAAGCGCCTCCACCCGTCAAAAAACGCTTAATAAAAAATGAAAGAAAGCTTCGATCCAAAATCTCTTACACTTGCTATAAAGTACTAAATAAGCTTTAAATCTGTGCCCAAAATGTTTTTAAATATTTTCTTTATTTCATAGAAAACAAGCCGCTTGAAGTTGGAACCCCAAAATAAGCGTTTTTTCGGTTGGTCCAAATTTTCGTAAATCGAAATATTGAGCTTTTCAAAACAAAACACAACTCGTTAGAAAGCTAAAGACCTATCCAACATTGTTCTGAACTTATTTTTTTTGATTAGAATTATATTAAAGATTTTATAGGGGTCGTAATTTTTGAGGAAAATCAGTTTTGGTCAGCGGTATAGCGCTTTTAGCATTTTCCTCTTTTTTGGTTCTTTTTAAACTTCTTTGTCAATAAAACTGCGTCATATGATAGATAGATATATGCATCATATGAGAGCATAAGAAAAGTTTCGAGTTTATTTGGTAATGTGGAGAAAAACGAGTTTAAATACTACACATTTTGGGTATCCTGTGTATTGTATGAAGTGCGAATAACACAGGAGGCCCAGCACGCCACTTTTTAATTAATTTTTTTTTTCTCACTTTTAAATCCCAATTGAGAATAATCCCTTGTTGTTGTTTTTCTATAGGGATTTGGTGTGTTGGAACTGGTTGAGTCCGCCATCTTGAAGTCTTGGTGAATCAAGAAACGAGAAAGAACGCTGAATAAGTCAAGAAATAAGCCGTATTAAGTCCCGTGGATGTCTGGAACAAAGGTAAGTTGAATTATAGACTTGACTGAATATCGGCGAGCACCATAAAACTAAGAAAATGCAGTGAAATGTTATCATTTTCTGTTAGTATTCTGCGTCTGTATATTTCACGATTCAGAATAATCTATTTTCCATAAATGCGTCTTTTTCCTTCATGAAGGCTTCTCAAACGCGCGCAAGATTCTGTTTCATACTTGCTATTTCGACTGTCTTGACTGGCTTTTATTTAAGTATAAAGGGGTTAGCTTAGTTTTAAGGCTAAATTTTTGTTATGACTTTATGCGCATAATTAACAACAAATGCAAACTGAGACCGCAAAACAAAACAACATTCCTAGCACAATTCCCTTTTACTCTGCTCGTAGGTTAACTACTTGCTTACGCCGCGCAAGTTTGCGCGCAATTTTTCTTTCTTCAAGCACAATCTTAAAAAGGTATTTTTCCTTCATGTCAATTAGAATTGCGCATTTCTCATCTTTTTATTAATTTACGGATGCCAAATTGACAATTTTTATATTTTTCTTTATAGGAGGCTTGACGGCAAAGTTTAATATCCCAGAAAGGCGAGACCAATCAAGAAAGACCAAGGAGTTAAATCAACCGTTTTTTGATATTTTCTTATTTTAGATTTCAGTAATACCGTAAACCTCAACGTGAAAAATAAGCCACTACGAAAATGCCCCATGACTTTATTAAAACCAAAAAGGCACGGTAACGTTGGGGTAATATTTAATCCAGGGGTTTTTTTTTTTTTTGGAGGTTTATGGTATGTTTCAATTGTATTTCGTTCTTTTTGAAAATAAATGATTTTTGACTATTTTTCTGTCTATGATATTACATGGAAAACCCTTTTTCAAAGTCACACTTTTTTCCCGCCAAAAAACTTAGAAAATTTTCGGTCACTTCATGCAACTTTATTTAGCGCGCTTCTTTTCGACGTCGCGAATTTTCCCGCCAGAAAAATTAGGAATGTTTGGAGTATTTGCCATAACCCTCTTGGTTACGCCTTTAGTTCCTGAACCTCATGGTCACTTATCAATATTCCTCACGTGCCTATCTTGTCACCTTCACCCGCCCTCCTGATCCCCTTCTTTTGTTCTGCTCATTATCCCATTCTTTCGTTCAGACAACAAACAAGACATTAATTATTTATAAAAATTTTTATTTGCTCATTAATACCACGCATTACAAGCAATATGTTTTAAGGAACATTCAAACCTTTACCCTCAACAATCTCACTGACAGTCTACAGCACAGATACACTGGATACATGGCAAGAGGTAAGTTGAAGGTACAGGTTCAAGTCCCAGGTAAGGTCTAGGTTCTCAAATTGGACAAGCAAGAAAACAGTCACCCACAAGCCAGGATCAAGGTAAGTCAGATATCCACAAACAAGGTAGGGAGGATTGGCTCACAAATTGGCAAAAGAATTCAGAAATTGGCTTTAAAAGTAAAAAAAATTCAAATTGGCCAAAAAAAATATAAAAAAATTCAAATTGGCCAAAAAAAAGAAAAAAAATGTGAAAAAAAGCCATAAATTTTGAAAAAATATATACTAAGTCTTTTTGCAAATTTTTTTGACCCTAGGGTAATTAGACGAAGGACCCTGAGATCAAAAGTTCAAACCTACCCTCCCCTTAAGAAAAAGTGCCCCCCAACAAAGTGTTGAGGGACACCCTTAAGGTTTTGGAATAGCAAGAATTAATGACCTCAGGGACAGACTATTTGATTGGGATTCTAAAGACAGAGGGGTTGCTTGAGTAAAAGACTAGTACAGGATGCTAAAACAAGGCATAAAACTGGTGTTGTCTTTCAAAAAATAAGTGAAACCCTCTCCAAAGCTAGTGTGCTAAACATAAAATGCCGTTTTCTTATTTGGTAACTACTTTCAACACCACCCTTTTTAGCAATTTAACAACAAAATGTTTAGGGATCTAATTCAGGAAAGTCTTTATAATAGACAACACCAGTTTTATGCCTTGTATACAGAATCACTAAGGACTGGTCAACCCAGTGAACTTTTCATGTGGTGTCTGCAATTTTGGTTATAATTTGGAAATAAATTGGCCTCTCAATAAAATGATTTTGGATTTTAAGAAAAAAATTGTTACATGAAAAGTTCAATGTCTTGACTCTATGATCCTTACTGGTACTAGCAGATTAAGACTGTAGAGCAGTTGATATAGGAGTATAATAAAGCATGGCACATGACAAGCCTGGTGTACTCCAGGAATAGAGTAACAAAAGCTGATAAATAGGTTGTCTCAGTAAGGCATGTATGTACCATGTTTATTACAATCCTAAATGAACTGTTTTACATTACAACAAGAGTGACAAATGGTATTATATAATCCTATCAAATTTATTCAATGATGATGAGAATGATATTGTATTTCATTTCTCTTGTATTGATCATGCAGGGAGCGATTGCTTAGTCTTCCTAGCCAAAGGCTCATAATTATGCTTCTGAGATACCAGACTGAACTGGAATTAAGATCAGAGTGATCCAAATCAATGAATATTGTAAGTTCAATTAAAACCGATAATTTATATAACATGCTGACAGATGCCAATCAAATATTTTAGTATAAAGTAGATGCCAATTTGTTTTGTTATGTTTAAGAATACCATTTATCACGCTTGTGTACTTTTACTCAAGCAAGACCTATGTCAGACTATGATATGAACACACCAAGCCACATGGAGTAATATCACCCAAATGAATTAAGGCCGAAATGATATTTTAATTTCTGCATATCAAATGATATCACAACCCAATCAATACAATTTGGAAGGGTATGTCAGACAAATCGATAATTTGGACACAATTTTAGACAAATTTAAACAAAAGCCTGGAAAGTTGGCATAAATCAGTCTGATCAAAATAGGCACCACACAATACAGGATTGATGTGGCCAAGCCAAAATATACAAAATGTACATTCGTAAGATCTAAGCAGACTTATGTGCACAGAATCCATACTTGACCATTGGTGTGTTCAATCACAGTCAATAATGTTTACATTTCACCACTTTAAGAGCACATGAAATAGTTTCTGTAGGAATATTTCATGTTGAACAATGCACAAACATGAGAAGCAATTGCCACATATAAACCTAGTCTGTCTTAACATTGCATGTCATGTCAAAAAAAAATTCAAACTTTTTCAATCTGCTTCTGCTACCTTGAAATGTTCATTTGTCAATGAAGTTATTGAATGAAAAAAGACAGGTTTCAGTTAATTGTTAAACTAAATTGAATCTTTTAATCTTAACAGGATCCTATATGTTGCAATGCTTTCATACTAGTCTTGTGCACACCAAAAGCTATCCATATTCACCTGTACCACAAGAATTTTATCTTAACAAATTTTTCTGTAAAAATTAGAACCAGCATCTTTCAACTAATATTATCCTCAGTGGCTAAGAAATAATAAGAAAAATCCCAATTTAATAGTACTAAACAGCCAGACATTTTAATGATCGAATTGTGAACTGAACCACAATAAGTTTGGTTGAAACAGAGGATGATTAGTGGAAAGAAAACCAGTGAACTGAATTAGCTGATAAACCATGCACTTTGACTTACTGTGAATGTGGATGGAGACCAGGAAGCAGGCAGAAGATCATCATAGCAAAATAAATATATACAGTAATCAAACAGCAATCAACAGCAGACTCTCACTAGATATGATTAGAAATTGAAAAATAGGAGATGAAAGATCAGACAAAACTTGGAAAATCAATGCCAAACAATTATTAATGATAATGATATGTGATTTACATGCAATTCTGATGCAAGTTAGAAATACAGTAGACAGTCTAATCATATAAAGTGAAAGTCTACTGAATCAAATGCAAAGGTAAATCACTGAATTGTGAAAAAGGTTATTTCTTAACTTTGTACACTGATGCAAAAGTGATACCAGGTAGCTTAATTTTGAGCTGAAATTTGAAGGATACGAATTATATAGAAAGGAAAAAAGAAATGTCTCAAATAATTCAAAACAGCAATTTGCAATAATTTGGTGTTTAAAAAAAAGAAAATTTTAAACCATTTTTTGCACAAAACCCAAATGAGTTTTTACGGAAAGCATTTTTGCACAAAATTTAGAAAGAAGCTTTTTCATATACATAAATGATATCATTCAAAACAATGTCAATCAATAGAAAATCAGAGTCAATCAATCAATAGGAAAAAAGACAAGCAAATCAATGTTAATGAAATAAATAATAATGATAATTCCACGGAGCCATGTAGAGCCAAGCCAGCCAGATCTTGTATCCAATGGATATGTGCATAGTTTATCAACATACAGTAAATATATACCAAACAAGTTAAATGAGTAAAGGGTATGGTCACTCCCTTTACAATTTGCTGCTTAAAGTGGTGAAAATGATCTACATACAACGAGTCATTCTATGTAGATAATATTGCATAACTAACAATAATTCTCCATAACAGGGAAAGTGAATATCAGTGTATATTTACCCAGACCAAGTATTAACTAATATTCAATTAGCCCAAGGAGAATTATTGGTTTAGTAGAATCACACAGGTGAAAAACAAAGAAACTAAAAACACAGTAACCTTGTCTTCACCTGGATGATTTTACTTACAATGAACTCTACCACATTATAATCATTATATCTAAGAGGTTCTTCTTCTGGTCTTCTCAGGAGTCTTGGTCGTCTTCATGCTGATCTGAATAAGAAATAACAACACCACTATTAGCATGATGGTTTTAAAGATACACAAGAATATAAAGACCTAGGGGTACCCCCCAGAGGACACTTGTCAACCACACTCCAGTCAGTCTTACTATCTAAATATCTTGCTTCTATACTAAATGTTTTTCGTTTTGTTTTTGTTAATAAATTAGTTAATAAAAAGACTGAATAAAACCAATCGAAACTTATTTAGAAAGAATTTAATTACTGTATTAGCTTGAGAGGGTAGTATTTTAAGCTCAAGTTTTCTTGCATTAAATTTTCAAATTTCAAACACGTGAAAAAAACTAAGGCATTAAATATAAAATAAAACTACTTTCAAGTTCTCTTCCTAAATTTAAAGCCAACTAAGGAAGGTAATTCGTCGTAAAATTATCAACTTTTCTAAGAGTTTAAGCAAAAAAAATACGACCACGTGCAAAAAAACCAAAGAAGGTCAGTAAGAAATGCTTATTTACTACGAGAAAAAACCTAGGAAACCCTCTTAAAAACACTAGAGGGAAAGAAATAACCTTTATCTTTACATTTTGACGGCTTAGTGTAGTTAAGGAGCATTTCTTACCGTAAAATGGCTATTTTTTCACCGCAGCCTTCTTCTTCAATTCTACAATGTCTTCTTCTTCTTGGACAGTAATGACCGCGATGCATGATGGGACCATGTGACATTGGTACACAGGCTACCCAAGAAGTGGAATCTGCAATGTATAACTTTGGCGGAAAGCCCCAATGGAATACCAATGTTTATATGCCGCAAGATGGATAAATAAATAAGATAACATGAATTTATATAAGAATAAGACACAAGAACCTACTGCCTCAAAGACTCCTAAGCTTAGTAAAAAAAATAGAAAAAAGGGAGAAAAAAATCGTCTGTCAGTGAGTGGAAAATGAAAAAAATGAATAAAAATAAAAAGCAATCATTGGATTGACTTAAATTATGCGTATATTAAGGATTATCCACTTTGTACTTACTACGTACCAATCGACCTCTCGGTCTTCTACTTTTAAGTACAAAGTGTGTTTCCTACTGGAAGCGCAGCTTCAGTAGTTGGCTAAAAGAAACGACTAAAACAACATTTTCTGGGGGTGGGGGTGGGGGGGGGGGGGGTAGGGGGCATTCTTTCTATCGTTCGTTCGCCGTTCGCCTTCAACTTACACGCACTGCTTGTATCTCGCGTGCATCTACATCAGGCAACATTACTAGTTTCAAAAAGAGCCAATAATTACTAGATGTGGGGGATGTTACTTCACTACATCTGTCTACATCTACTTCGTATGAGCTTCTGTGGTTAAGAATATTCTCATAAGGGTCTACTCTGTCCTTGTTGCTTTTTTCATCATTAATAGCTGCTTAACTATACCTTTTCACCTTTACTTCTTTAGACGGAGAAACGTTCAGTCCTGGCGTAATACCCTGTATTTTCTACTTAATATAATGCTATATAGTAATTCAAAAAATATATACGAGTCATCATTTACTTTTTTTGAATTTCAATTTTAATTTAAAGCTGTGTTTTCTTGATAGAATATTCTTCATTTTTCATAAGTCGTCTAATGGAATTATCTGAATCCATGAGTAAACAAACAGGTTGAAAAAGTTGTTCTAAGTTTTCTAATTGCTTCTTTCCTTCCTTTATGCCTTGCTCCAGAACACTTAACAATCGTCCTTCGTCTTTCTAGAAAAACCCGATACGAGAAAAGTTAGTTTCAAATGGAGCGCAACAATGGAGAACAGCATTTCTTACAATTTTTAAACTTAAATATCAATATACTTCTTTACTGATACGGCGACCATCTTGAATTATGAGACACAAAGGAGGCAAACTTACTAGCATAAAGTGGCGGGGCTACGTTTTCAAATAAGATAAGATAACTTTATTTCAACAGGGTGGCCCATTCAGCAAAGCTGGTATCCATAGGAGCCCTGCAATAACATGAAAGTGTTGGTGTTTTACATATTGTTCCAAAATACCAACAAATTTAATTGCTTTTTAGATATGTACTTTTCATTAAAAGGCGTAAAGGTATATAAAAAGACACCCACAGCTGACAGCTAATATCTTAATCATAACAAGAGGATTCAAGATGGCTGCCTTATCGGTAAAACACGAGGCCTATTAGTTCGGTTTTCCCCCTCTATTCCGTAAGATGAGTTTTTCCCAAGAGCCTTATACGATTTTCAAGACAATTCTTTCCTAAACTAAACCGCAGCCAATCAAGTAACAAAGGAATTTTTTTTGAACAAGTAACACATAAGCAAGTAAGGAGTTAACGCGCGTTGGTTTTCTCTGAGTTCGCACAGTGACTGTGCCGTATATAGTGTAGTATTATTAAATTTACCCCCTTGTAAAACATTTCTACGAAAAATAGCTAGTGATTTAGATATTACCTGATGATGTTTCTTGTTGACATCTCGTAACATTGATCCACGTACTTCAATCTTTAGCCGCAGTTCCTGTGAACATATAGCATCTATCTAATTAATTGGTTGATTACAAGCCAAAGTACTTAACTAATTGATTGGATAGTTGGTTAGTTTGGATGGGTGGGTGGTTGGTTGGTTGATTGTTTGCGGGTGGGTGGGCTGCTGGTTGGGTAGGGGGCTTGGTTGGTGGATGGGTGGATGGGTGGGTGGATGAATGGGTGGGTGGATGGATGAATGGGTTAATGGGTGGTTTGTTGGTGTTGTGGGTGGGTTGATGGGTGGTTGGTTGGTTGGTTGGTTGGTTGGTTGGTTGGTTGGTTGGTTGGTGTGTTGGTTTGTAGATCGTAATTGCGTTTTTTGCGTTTATTTTATTCTATAGTTTATGAAGTATAGTGCCAGGCATTGAAAAGTTTTAACCAGTCCCTTTTTGATTGGTTCTGTAGACGTTTCGGGTAAAGTATAAAAAAAACTGTCTGATAGATTTTAATACCCATAAGTCAGTATTACCTTCATAATATCTTCAATTTCTTGCACCCTATATTCCATCTCTTGAAGAGACACTGTACTTTTTCCAGTAGATTGTCCCAACGTCTCTTGTACTTTCATTACGGAGTTTCTCAGGGAAGTGATCGTTCTTTTATCAGCTAGACGACGAATCTCAAGATGAGACAGCTGCATTTTCATCATTCTGATATTAAACTCCTAAAAGATAGATGCATGCAGAGATATTTAGCCAATGAAAGTACGATACAAGCGTATAATTTGTACATGTCAAATAAAGGAATATTAACCTTGATATCTCAAGATGCATCTTTCAAATCATATGAGAATATTTTCCCATTTTACTATTCACTTCATGTAGAAGCAAAACTGAACTCAAATGTATTGAGTTAGGGGTGAGGGGCGCTTTTAATGTATCAGACTTTTTTATATCGACAACCAATCCATATGAATAGATGGTCTCGTCGTATTCGATTTGCACATAGTGATAAAGGTAAAATTATAAGCACTTTTAGAAGGCCTACCTGATTTGCTGTTTGTTCTTCGAGAAGAAGTATTCTTTTCAACAGCAGCTGATGATAATCATTCTTGTGATTCACTAGTCAACAAAAATCATTCACTTTATCAATATCTTTGCTAATATTTTTTACTAAATAGGAATAAACAAACACTTTGACAGAGCTAGCACAATTACGTTTTAACGTTAAGCTGAGCATTATTTTCACTTAATTGTTACCTGTTATTCTATTTCTCTTTCGTATTACTTCTGCACATTCTTGTAAGGTACTCAAACAGTTTCCCATTTCTCTTTTGCTATTCTATAATGAAGCTACTAATTTTTTGCTCTCCCTGCCGTCTCTCAACTTTTTTCAAACAACGCTTTATGACATCATGGCGGGCGCGCGCATCCACAATAAGAGAGCGCGCGCGATTAAAATTAACGAATGCAAACAAAAAATCACCAGGAATACGAATATGTAACTTTAGTATAAATACACAGGTGATTATTGAAAATCTCGCGCGCTGATTGGTTGAGAAACTCAGATTATCATTATATGATCACATTGCAATGACAAAGTAAGAAATCTCTATCTTTTCGTGTTTATTTGACATCCGCCGATGCGCGTAAACTGACATTGCGCAGCCGATACGCATAAAATGACCTTGCGCAGCCGATGCGCATAAACTGACATTGCGCAGCCGATGCGCATAAAATGACCTTGCGCAGCCGATGCGCATAAACTGACATTGCGCAGCCGATGCGCATAAAATGACCTTGCGCAGCCGATGCGCATAAAATGACCTTGCGCAGCCGATGCGCATAAAATGACCTTGCGCAGCCGATGCGCATAAAATGACCTTGCGCAGCCGATGCGCATAAAATGACCTTGCGCAGCCGATGCGCATAAACTGACATTGCGCAGCCGATGCGCATAAAATGACCTTGCGCAGCCGATGCGCATAAAATGACCTTGCGCAGCCGATGCGCATAAAATGACCTTGCGCAGCCGATGCGCATAAAATGACCTTGCGCAGCCGATGCGCATAAAATAACATTACATATACGCAGCCGATGTGCAAAAATTGACAGCAGTGCAAGATGGGAAACTTTGTACTATTTTATGATCGAAGGCGCAAAATTGTTAGTGTGTTAGGGCCAAATTTTTGATTTGAGTTGAGTCCTAAATGTACACACACACAAAAAACACGCGAAATCATATAGTTAAAAGATTTTAAAATGTCTTCCTCAAAATATATTTTACACATATGCTGATATTATCATGTTGAAAATTGATATATATTTAAATATATTATTCAAATTTCATGATTGAAATAATCAAAATAAGTATCATAATCAAGTCAACTTTCTAAGTTTATGACATTCGAATTCCTTGCTAAAATATATGGAATAAATACAACAAATGTAGTTTAAGTTTCTGAATCTGTGTCTTCTAAGTGCGTCTGTCTCTGTCTGTCAGAGCTACTGCTAAAGCGATCCCCGACACTTCTGAATCTGCCTGCCAGTCTACTGGATGTTCTGCTCAAGTTACTGGATACTGTACGAACAAGCTTATTCTTCTTGACTCTCTTTTTGAATCTCCGTGTCCAGGAACCACAGCCAGGAACCATGCTACCCTCTGTGTTCATCTCGAGCTTGGGGACAATAATCTCTGCTAGATGGTTCCGTGTTCTACGTGGCCTGTAATCTTCTTCCTCATAGAGATATGGCATGTACCGAAGCTCGGAAGTCGATATTGCAGACGTCAAGGACGCATTACTCAACGTCTCAGAGTGGATAAGCGACGAGTAGTGTTCATCCAGTCTGCTGAGATATTCAGAGGTATTCGCGCTTGTGTCATGCTGAAAGAGCTTAGCCAATTCTACTGCGGTGCGCCCTTCTGTGTCTTCAGAGTAGGGATCCCCCCCTTTCCTGAGGAGCAATTTCAAGCATTCCTTTTGTCCCCACATCGCGGCCACGTGCACAGGGGTAACACCATCAGAAGACCTGACATTCGGGTCGGCACCACATTCCAGGAAGAGACGCGTAAAGTGGAAGCCTAGTGATGATATCATACCGGCTGACAAGTGTATGGCACTAACACCATCTATCAACAGGCTTGGATCGGCTCCCTCTTTTAGAAGCTGTAAGGCGTATCTGTAGAAATACATGCATCAACAACGAATTAATGGTTATAATTTTTTTTCCCCTCATCTGTATGTTGGATGGTTTTTATATGTTTTTGATGTTCGATTTGATTTTTTACTTCATGTAACCCTATTTGCATAAAAACTGGTTTTAGCTTGCGGATCTTCCTTTTGTCTTATTTTTTATATCTTATTTGTTTGTTTGTTTGTTTGTTTTAGTTTTTTTAGTTTTTTTGTTTTTGTTTTTGTTTTTTGCTTCTTTTTTTTGTTTGCTTGCTTTCTTGTTAACAGAACAGAATTACTAGACATCTAATGTCCTGGAAATGGACCCTAGGTTGATAAAACAAGTTGATAATAATTTATACCTTATGTCTTCATTTTCAATGGCAAATATTAACTTTCGAGTAACGAATTCTACTTCCTCTTCATCTAAATTCTGGTCATCACTAAAAACAAAATCAAAGAAAATGTTTTCAATCCATTTTAAATTAACGTTGCGCTCCACCATCGCAGAGTAGGACACGTAGTGCAATTTCTAGATTGCGTGTAATCTTGCGCATGGAAGCTGCAATCTTTGTCTCCCGGGTCTGTATGTGTTAGATAGCCTTTCTTCATTTTTGGATTTGGCACTAAAATGGTTACTACGTGTGACATTCCTGCAAAATCCGTCACCAACAACGATGAAAGCACTGCAACAGTCGTACCGTGAATTGAAACGCAAAGCTATGTTGTCATTACCTTTTCTGGTTATCTCGTGGTTTTCTCTGTTCGTGTCTTGGTTTACTCAAAGAAACTTGTACACCACTGTTGACTTTGTTGTTGTTACTTCGTGATTTGTTCGAGTTACAGGAAGCATAATCAGGACCATACCCTATGTCATGTTCATCAAGAAGAGTACACTGTACTGCACTATCTGTCATTTGAGTTGTCTTAGTAATAACACTCTCGTTATCAATGTCGTCTTCTGTGATATCAACCCAGCTGCTGCTCCTCCTTCTAATGTCGCAAGTGTCCTTGTCTTTGTCAGGTATCCCGTGTTCCCTGTAACGAACACTACTCCCGCTCCGTCGCCTTCTGTTATCGCCATCTATATCATTATCACCTTCCCTGTAGGGTACCCTGCTGTCGCTCGCTTTCCTATGACCTCTTGTTCCCCCATCATCTGGATCAGTAATACCTACTGCGTGGTATCCTCCAGTGCTCCTCTTCCTTCTAGTATTATCACTACTGCTCTCTGCATCCGCATCTATGTCTGTTACAGGGTCAGAGCTTGTGCTTGTTGGTGAGTATTTTGATGGTTTGTGGTATTGGTCTCTCCTGGTATGGTTAGTGTTGTGGCTACCTTGATCATCTAGCTCGCTGTCTATACTATCTGAACTAGCTAACGGTGGAGATTTTTCTGGGAACTAATACGTAAAAATACATGAAATCATAGTTGATGAATAGACCCGACTTTCAGATGGTTTACAGTTCGATTGGGTTTCTCTGTCAAGACATTTTAATATGCTTATTAATTCCACACGCTAAATGTATCACCCATACACTTTATATATGTATGCATGTTTATAAGCTTGGGCGGTTTTTCTTTTGACAGTACTTATATGATATGATAACGGGATTTGATCGCACGTCGTAGATCATGGATTAGTATTTTCAAATCCTTGGTAGGGCCAGAGTCGAAGGTTATGATTTAGATCCCTCCCCATTTTAATTCTTGGATTTACAACTGGGTTGTGTGGGGAAGAAGGACTTTAAACACGTATACCCTAGGCACCCCTAGGTACTCCTTGGCACCTCTGTCATAAATATATATATATCTGAATTCCTCGATGAAAAAGGATGGGGATAGCTTACCTCGTGGATTCTTGTCTCACAGCCTTTCTTCACATGTTTGGTATTTCTAACGGGGTTCGTTTGTTTAAGGGTGGTCTCACGAGCTGTGCTGGGTGATACACCTCTTGATGACATGGAACCAAATCCTTCACTCATTTCTTTTGTCTTTGTTCCACTTATTGATCTTCTGCAGCGCTTGATCTAAATGAAGAAGGTTTAGTTAAGATGAGTAATACGGACGTCAAAAGCTGGGAGACTTAACACGTTGGTATACTGAACGTTTCGAAAACTCGCACCCGTCATCACTTAGGCGTCGCCGTCTTTGATACTTGTCGATGCGTAAGGTCTCTTGAATATGAAGTGAGAACGGCCTGAAGAAATTCATTATTGCTTAGAAAATATAATAGTGAAGAAACAGTAATGGCGATTATGATGCTAGTGATGATGACAAAAAAGTTAATGTGTGTCATATCAAAGATCCCATTACTTAACATTTTTTAAACACGTATAACAGTATTACAACAGAGGATTGAGGATGAGGATGAGGATGAGGATGAGGATGAGGATGAGGATGAGGATGAGGATGAGGATGAGGATGAGGATGAGGATGAGGATGATGATGAGGATGAGGATGAGGATGAGGATGAGGATGAGGATGAGGATGAGGATGAGGATGAGGATGAGGATGAGGATGAGGAAGAGGATGAGGATGAGGATGAGGTTGAGGATGAGGATATTGTAGCAATGACAAAAATCATGATGCTTCGTGTTTCATAACAAGACAATGTGATTATGATAGTATGCTGCTAGGTAATGCATAATACAAAATAATGAGCATATATAACTAATTTGCGCGGTCATGATGATGATGTCAATGATAGAATGGCAAAAATAATGGTGAACTAGATGATCACATTGATTCGCGCGCTGATAGCAATTTTGTCTGTGTGCGCAGAAGTTATATTATTAACATACTGTATGACAATTATGGTAATAATAATAAAGATTATAATGCTGATGCGAAGTAACAATTTCTCACCTGCTGTTCAAGTTCTCTAAAGTAGTCACACTGTGAGCAGTCACACTGAGTCGATGGTTCTTCTTGCCCATCAATATCTGTAATCACGCTGTCGGGCATTTCTTGTGGACGATCGCTCACGCTATGTGGTTTTCTTTGCCTATGATCAGTTTCACTATTCTCTCTCGGAGGCTCTTTCTGCTGTCGATCAATGGTAACAGTCACGCTACGAGGGTCTTCCTGCTTTCGACTAATGTGTACTGTCATACCATTCGCCTTTTGCTGTCGATCAGTGGTAACGGTCACGCTACGAGGGTCTTCCTGCTTTCGACTAATGTGTACTGTCATACCATTCACCTTTTCTTGTTGCTGAATAGTGTTTGTTATGCCTATATAAATAAAAGTAGGATTATCCCGATAGAAAGGAAAATTTTGAAGACGTTAATTTTCAACAGAGATTTCTCTGTTGTGTCGTTTGCGAGTGAAATACAAACCTTCCTTTTAAGAACGCAAGAATTAAGAAGAAAAAAAAATAATAATTACCTTCTGTTTCGCCATAACTGCTGTTTTGTTTCTTGAGCCTACATGAAAACAAAAAGCTTAGCAATTTAGTAAATTCCCAATGTCCGAAAAAACAGTGAAGTCAAGCATCGCATTCTAATAAGATGTTTACCATCAATGTATCGTCTTTACACTGAGTCCATGCTAGTTTTAAATATATGCTAAGTTTGTTTAAGCAGTGTGGTTTAATTTTGTTTCCTTTTGAAGCGATGTCGCTTGGAATGAGCAAATTCTTTTGACTTCTATGAAGCACACAGGAAAAAAGGTGGAACTTACTTTTTCTTGGGGGTACTCGTTGAGGTTGAATCTACTACATCTGTAACAAAAAAAGAAAATCCGGATTTCATTAATATATGAATACTTTATGCTTTTACTATAAAGGTACGGACACACGTTGCAACATTGTGAGCAACATTGTGAGCAACATTTTATGCAACAGAATTAAGTGTGGGATAACACACGTTGAACATTTTGCAGGTCGATTTGGAGGACATAACAATAGGTTTCCAATACTCAAGAGATTTAAATTATTTTGTTTTGTCCTCCGAAAGGGGAGCAATGCAAGTAATGTAGCAGCTATGTTCAAACCGTTACATTTGTTGCTCCGACTGTTGCAAAAGTAGAGCCCGATTCAACTTCGCACTAAAACTGTTGCAGGTAATGTTACGTGCAACAAGTATCAGGAGTGAAAAGGACACACTCTACACCTATTGCATGCAATATCCGCACCTTAAGACCAAAGTAACGTTACAAAGAAAATAGTCTATAGGTCATATTACTCGCCTTCCAAGGGGTGCTGAAAGGTCTGCGCAATCACTTCTGAGGCAGTTTTTTCATTGATTGATGATAGACTTTTCTAGGAAAGAAGTGAAAAATAATATCAAATAATTATCTTACTGCCTATATCATTCACTTGCTACCTTATTATGGGCCAGAAGTTGTTCAGTAATCATGGTAAAAGACAAGACAAGAGCATACGCCAAATACAAAATCCTAGAGACAGCAAGTGTTTGCCTATAATATTAGGTATTGGTCTTTCTGCACTTTCAACTTTCAACTTTTCTTTCACTTTCAACCCTTACTAATTCAAACTGGTTAAAGCTGTGCTCAGGAGTCATACATGTACTGTATAGCGGCTGCCAGTGGAGCCTTTTATTGCTTTCAGTTCGACCCCGTTAAACTGTGCCACTACTGTCCTTTGCGGTGGTAATTAGCGAATTAAGGTTTAAGGTGAGGTCCTAGCACTGCGTGGCCATCTTGTGGACTCTCGCATAAAGAGCGCAAACTTAGTTTAGTACAACATGAAAACAAAATCTTTACCATTGTCCTTGGTTTTTCTTTCTTGTATCTGTCTTCTAAACTGTGCCTTTTGTCATAGTTTTTGCTTGAAAACGTAGTTGCCCTGTTGAGTGTCGCCGCAAGATATTTCAGTTAAATGATCGCGCACAAAACAATCAAACTTGAAGTTCCGAACAATCAATATAAAATTGCAGATAAGTATTTCAAAGCGTAATTTCTATTCCCATTTATTCGCTCAATTGATCTCAGCTTCTCGTTTTAAGGAAAAATAAAGTAAAAGATATAGATTATCAGAATAATTGACTACTCACGTAAGAGTCTCATCGATAGATGTACACAGAGGAGAACCTATGAAAATAAACGGCGAATCTAATTTTACAAAAAAGAATATAATTTCAGAATTTATTCTTATAACTCCACACATCATGTTCCCTATTTCTTTATTATACTTGCGTATCGAATTGAATGCAGAGAACATACCTGATCGTTTGTTGTAAAATAGAAGGTATACATTCTTGTAGCTTGAGGAAGTCGGACATTCCTGGGGTTATAATCATGAAACCAGCATTGACATTGAGTGACAGAAATGATAAAAGTTTCGAATAAGACAACAGAAAAATGGTTATGCACCGAGTAGTAATACGGAAAACACTCATTATGTAAATTTCAACGCAATTATGCTACACGAGAAGATTCAAGACTTTATTGCTTGTATTTCCGCACCTTAAGTACCATCCTTAGCAGAAAAAGCCACAGCAACATCATTGAGCAACAAAATGTCATTATACAACCACCACGACCATCACAAACTCTAACATTAATGACAACTTTCATTATATCCATACTCAAAATCACTAGCAAATCCTGCAATGTGATTGGTTATATTTCCTGCAGCATTGATTGCATTTTACTCAGTTCAATTGCTATAAGTAACCCCCGCGCGCACATGCAACAATAACAGCTGATGCTGCAGAAAAGCTGGTAATAATTTCAATATATTGTTACATTCCATATTGTAAAAGCTTATTTGTTTTATTGTCAATAGATAAGCCAATCAAGTGGGCCAAAAATCGAATAAGCCAGTTTTTAACCACATGGAGTAATAAACAAACAAAAAAGCTTTCGAATTTTGTTGATACCCTGGGACAACCTCTGGGATGACCAGTGCATCACGACCTCACAAGATTGAATTGGAGATTAGCTTGTAGTTATGTTTTGTGGAGGGCGGAAAAGCTGGAATAAAATCCTCTAATAAAGAGATACCAATTAAATAAACGAATGAGCCAATTTTTCGTACGAATAATCTAAAATATCTTTATAGAAATAATTACCTTAGTTACTTTATAATCGTCAAATAAGCACCACTCTGCCTTGATTCCATGTCTGGTGTATGCCGTGTAGTGACCACCCTCGAAATCTGAAACAAACAAACAACTGATAAGACAATATGCGAATAAAATCCCACTGTCGTAAGCGGGCCACATAAAGTGGTGTTCCGTGCGCTTTGTTGCGCAACTTTGTTACGAGACAATTCGGAGGAGTAACAGCAACATGTGTAAAAATGTTCATATTGCAAAGAGTAGAGAGAGTTTGATATTTGCGCAACAATGAAAATTTGTTGCGCACGGATCGAGTGGTAATACGAGCAACATTTGCTCTGCAACTTGTAACGCAAAGGTGTTGTGAGACAATTTCCGCAACTTTCTCAACTGTCGTGAGTTACCCTCTTGAAATAAAGTTCATTCATTCATTCATTGCAACACCCCTCCTGAAACGTGTCTCGCAATCTTGTCTCTTGTTTAGCATACCCTGTCGGTGTAACTGCAGCGCACAGTTTTTTTTACGGGTCCAACAATATTCTGAGGAAAGTTGCAAGAATCATTGCCTGATGTAACACGACCTGTAAGGTACGCGCACTTTGTAAAAGTCCATAGCACACACACAGGCGCTTTCTGTTTCGTCATTCAAGTAACGCAAGTAATAAAATAATTAAAACAAGCTTCTCCGCTGTGCTGTGTGCAGCTATAAAACACTTGGGGGTTTTACCACTTTTTCCGTGTTTTGCCAATCCCCGTTTGCTTTATTACATAGAGCAGCGCGATTTTTTCAATAATTCGCACTAACCTCCATCATGACACACACAGCCCATAAGGTCATAGACATTATCCCCGGTACTAAATGATTCTCTTGGTGAGCTCATACTGTACATAAACTCGCTCATGTCCAGTTCGTCTAAGGGAAACTCAACAGGTGTGAAGACCTTCATGTTGCCTTGACTGTACCTTTAACACGCAATAGTATTTCAACTGCTATATACGATTGACGATACGTAAACTAAACTTAATTCTCAACAGCTATGCGCAGCACTGTGTAATGCTTTTTAAAGATGCTTTTCTGTTGAGCTGAAAATTTACTAATATTGATTTGAAAGGGTCGTAATAAGTTTTTCCACTTGATATATGGTTTAAAGCTACAGCCCGTGAGCCTTATCGTAATTTAGACTACTCTAATGCGCATCTGTTTTGATTAGTAGCTATAGAGTAAATTATGTCACCGTGAAGCAGCACGACACAGGACATCGTCACGGTACGGTTTGGATTGAAGGACATCCTATGAACCAATCACACCGCGCAAGACCACTTCACTTCCAATAAAAACATTCAGAAGTGGCACTGTAACGGTCACGGTCATGGCACGTCCTTAGCACGAATTTTTAAAATCATGGGAAAACTATTATAGTTATTATACTAACCTTTTCAGGTGCATGATGAGGGTATCTGGGTAACGGACCACTGACATTGACTTGGTTGCACTTCTATCCTGATTACATTCTGGACATGACCACAGGTCTTGTAGTTCTTCCCTGATCAAATTACACATATTGACACTAACTACAAATTACAAGTGTGCGTATGTAATAAGTCGTCTCAACTATGTTTTATATTTAGCAGCTAGGGGTGTGCTACACTACATCAAGATGACAAGGAATTCTTCATTAGACCTTGCATTTGCCTTTCTCAGGGAACATATTGAAAATCTTACGCGACTTTTACGTACTTTAGATTCATTTGTAGACCGTCACACCAATAAAATCTAAAGATGTCACCCAACTTTTACAACCCAACCAACAAATGCGTTATCTGTAGATGCTGAATAGGAATCTTTAGAGTGCACGTTGAATGCATCGTGAAAAGTATTCATAATTAAGTAAACTGGATTTTAATTTTAATGTCAATCCTAAAAGATGCTCTCTTTCTCCGACAAAGAGCTATACGGCCAAAAAGAAAATGAAATTAATTAAATTTTTAGATTAAATGGAGGGTCCTGAAGGGGGTCCTAATCCCATTTCCCAGACTATACGTTTTGCTGAAATCTCAATCCCATTTCCCATTTCTTATGTTTTTAAATTTGTTGTTGTGAATCCCATTCCCAATGCATAATCCCATTTTCCCAGCCCAAAAAAGGCGAATCTCAGCTTTCATTTTACCTGATTCAGTACCCTCATTATGCAGTGTTTGTTTACTTATTTTGAGAAAGGAAGTATGATCAGAAGTTACATATTTGTATCGTTATTACCTGTCTAGAAACCTTCTTAGACAATCCTGAAG
Source organism: Actinia tenebrosa (assembly GCF_029948245.1). Taxonomy (NCBI): domain Eukaryota; kingdom Metazoa; phylum Cnidaria; class Anthozoa; order Actiniaria; family Actiniidae; genus Actinia; species Actinia tenebrosa. The sequence goes on from NW_028292579.1 coordinate 22,483,867, forward strand.
CTGCAATCTACACGTCAAGTGTTTGATTCTCATTGACTCGTGATCACAGAACCGACTCATCTGTAGAAAAATGACGGTAGAAACATTGTTACAAAACTATAAGAACAGATAACATTTACAATTAAAGCGGTTTTTGGAAATAAAGAGTAGGACGGTACAGCAAACTTGTGGCTGTGCAGTCATCGTGTTTTATAGTATCCGTAAATGTATTTTAACTGGATGAAGGAGGGACGTAAAAGAACCACTGAGAACGTATAAAGAATATCAGTGACCACCCTCATACTAACCACGTAGTACCTACGCCTCATACTAACCACCTCTAATTCATAACTCATTTTATAGCGCTTTTAATCATACCCACAGAGAAAAGAGCGCTGAAAAATCATAAATCATTGAGCTCATAAATACAGTACACATGTAAATCAGTACCATGCGCTTCCTATTCATACGAAGAAGGTTCTAACTTAAATTTCACTGACAAAACTACCTTATCGATTTCAAGCTGTATGATATTGGTCAGCTGAATGGCGATGTGGTCGCCATTTTGGAAAACAAGTGTATGATCTGTTTGAAGGCAACATCCTGTGCATCCATTGACGCGATCACAACGAGAGCAGTAGCGACCCTGAAAATGAAACATCACAAAAACATATAGAAAAATCGATGTATCAGTGGGATAGTAAAGTGGACGCAAAGAAAAATATTATTGTATAGAACGGTCTGAACCCAGGAGAATGAATGTACTTCGATTAACAAAAATATTATTAATGCATTATTTCATTATTATATTTCTCACTATTTCCTTTTTGCGCCGTGCCAAACTTTTAAAGACAGATTTGATAGTTCTCCAATAAATATATACCATAGTAAAGAAGAACAACATTAAACTAGATCGCCGCAATCAAATTGCTTAAAAACTGAATATAATAATATAATATCATGAGCTAATGATACAGACAGTATGCGGCGCTACCTGATAGTTGACCAGATGCAATGTAAAGGGTAGAGTCTGTATGGCACGTGTTTTCTTGTTGACTGAGGTCACAGGTAGTAGAACTGCCAGGTGTTGGTACAGGTCTTCACCAGTGATCTCGTATGGTAGAGTTACCAGGTTAGGATGACCAAACAATGTGCACTCGTCCTGCCATGATTCAATAGGCGTGTTATATAGGAACACTCTTTGGCATATATATTCCTGAAGCTTCATTTATTGCAAGTGTACTTTTGACATCCATCTTAGGGTTTTTTCTAGGTAGGGGGCGGGGTGGGGGGGGGGGGGGGGGAGTTAAATTACCTTAATCTGGGGCGGAACCTGGGGCGAAATCGTAGTATAGAAATGCTATGCTATCAAGCAGTCAATTTTACATATTTATAGTCAAGTTGTGATGTAACTTCTAACATCTTCTCCAGTGGAGGGGATTGGATCAAATCTTTTGTACCCCATACAATCTACCACAACCACTCCTCTCCAAGATCTATCACAGAATAACATAATTCTTACCTCTGAATCGGGCTCTCTGTGTCTAAACATTACTGGCACGTTGATGAATCTAAGAAACCAAGGGAAAAAGAATAGCGATACACATGATTATTGTTGTTTTAGCACACTCACCCTAATGCCAGAATGCCAGAAGTTTTGAGGCCGCGCCTAATTTTGTCTACTGACCAATTCCAGCAAGACGCCCCCCTCTAACCGGCATCCGAGCCGTATGTTAATTTTAGTGTGAAACAATACTTGGTTTTATATAAAGGCAGTTTTTGTGTCAACAATCAGCTAGTATTCAAAACAGTGTATTCCGATAACTATATGCCTTTAATCTATACTAAAAAATAGTATTCTCAGATGCATGTGCTGCACCAGCAATGTTGTGCGTGGTAGTGCTTTTAAGGTCAAGTTTATGATACAAGCTACGCGTCGTGCAACACTTAAGATTTCAATCCCGCTCTGCCAAACCCCGCGTGATATATAAGTGCAGGCGCGCGGGGTTTGGAAGAACACGAGAGAAGGTGCACGACGCGTAGCATATATAAATACAATACGTACTTCATGTTGAGATGTTTGTCTCTTCCGGTACTGGAGGGTCTGGTACAGTCCTTGATATATAAATGGGGGGAAAACAAGACGTCAAATTACGCGACCCAATGAGTTCATCATATTGCACTGACAACACTAATCAACGAGATGTTTTATATTAGCTTGTAAGTTCACAGTAATTCTTTTCAGTATTTCTTTTAAAGAATTTTATATTTGCACTTTGAACCAATATATACGATACTGCGTTAGCATGAATATAAGGAATGCTATATATAAACAATACTTACAGGACATCTGACGTTTTCTTCTTTCAAAGAAACCTATGAAGAAAGACACGTGTAGCAGTCAATTGGTAAGCATTCGCACCATAGCAGGAATTACGCTTTCATAGAAAATTAAGTAGCTGTGTTAAACATGGGGGCAATGGTCTATACAGGGACAGTCAGGTTCCACATAGGGGCAGTGCTCCATTTAGGCGAAATGCGTTTCATTTAGAGGCAATGCTCCATATAGAGAAGGTATATATATATAGGGGCGGTGTTCCATATAGGGAAAGTGCTCTATACAGGGACGGTGTTCCATATAGTGAAAGTGTTTAATATCGTTACGCTTAGAGTCAATGTTCCATGCAGAGACATCGCTAGATTTAAGGACAGTGTTCAGTATGTATAGGTATTTTTTTCTCATAGTTACACGAACGGCACTTATCAGTTCAATCATTTCAAGATCTATCTATAAACTAAAGGCCTTACCTGCAGACATTCTCTACAGTAAACTTTACCACACTCATCATGCTGCAGAAGTTCATTCGACGGTTTTGCTTGTAGACAGATGGAGCACGTGAAGGTCAAGTGGTATCCAACAGGCAAAGAAGCACGTGTTCTCCTGCCACGCCCATCAATGTTACCCAAGGGAACCAGATATGTTTTCTTCTCTTTTATAGGCTGTCGTGATGATTCATGGGATTGAATGGGGATTGCTGTATTCTTAAGGCGTATATTCATATCGGTAGAATCAATGGCAGGTGGAAGAATAGGTTTGAAGGCGTACAGTTTGGTGTATTTGTCATTAAATGGAGTAACGATACGGTCATCGTGCTAAGAAGGAATGAAAAAATAAATCATAAAAACGTTTGGTCTTGTCAAATGTGATCATAGGTCAAAGAAGTAAAGCTTGTTGATGGTCAAGAGAAAATATTAAGAGTTTCAGTATTTTTTACCAATAGCCCAACGATAGAACAGTCTCGAACAACAGCAAGAAACAAGTTGTTAAAATTGGGCTGTTCATCTTCAGGAAGCAGTGATATAAGTCTTCGTTTGATTTGGGAAGTGGAGCTTGGTTTACTGGCTTGCACTCTAAGCCTTTTGAAAGAACAAAGGAAGAAAATCAGATCGATTATTTGATCATCTGACAATATTTATTGTACCACGAACACAAAGCTAATTGTTAATATCAAAGCAAAAGTCAAAGGTTGGATGGATACATGGATGCACGGATGAATAATGAATGCATGGATCGCATTGGCGGAATGATGTGATAGAGTGATGGAGGGACGTACGGTAGAATGGATGCCATAGTTTTTTCACACAAAACTCTACTGTTTAACAAATTGAAGTCAGTTTTCTATGGGTCTGTACTGTAATTGAACATGAAATGACGTCAAAAATTATCCAAACTCAAGTGGAACCACGAGCGCAGCCAATCAGCGCGCGAAAAATTTCCAAGTTATGGTAAAAAATAAATTGGGAAAGCACACGCCGCACAAGCATTTATATGTATATCTTATTTCTTTATTCTTTATAATTAAGATACTTTTCCATTGCTTTGCTTTATACCTTAATGCTTTCGGCTTGCTGGTGTTTGTCAGCCCAGGTCGGTTATTAGGAATGAGAGTAATAACTATTGATAACAATGACAATGACAATAGATTTTAGCACAAAATTGCAAAATAACAAGCAGTAGTTACTAGCTAACTGAAATAGCTACCACAAAGTCAGTTAGCTAGATAACAGGATGAAGAGTAAATGAATTCATTAATATGATACTTTAATGTTTCTGATTTTTCTCTGCCAGATCTCAATCTCGTTATTTATGCGCATGACATGCATTCAGAAGCAATAATCAGTTTTTGGGCCTGGTTATACATGCAGTTAGATTAATTGCTCAGTTTTCTTTAGTTTTATTACCATCATGTCAGGTGGCAAAAGGAAGATCTGAGAGCCGTTGCGCTAAATTCCTCTCTGAACTTAAAGAGCGAGGCTAGAATACTCACCAAATGACTGCATTTTCTGGCTGACTAACGGCAAAGAAAGGAAGGAAAAAAGTTGATAGGTGACTGACACGTGACCACATTCTGAACACGTAACCTAAAGTAGAACAAGACTACTGATCAGCTCTACTGATCACTGATCATACATTGTTGTTGTTCACACATATGTGGTTAAATGAAATTTAGGCAAAGTTAGAATCGATCTGAGGAGCAGCGAATAGTCTACGGTAGCCGCTGTTTCCATTTGTTGTCTGCCTGCTGGCCACCTATATACGTTAAATTCACGCTATCACAATCACACGCTATTCTGGTGATTACGCTATCATTATCTTTGGTCATCAGCAGGGCTAAGCTATTTGATCGGTAATTACCGCAATATCGATCAACGCTATTTATTGCTAATGGGTCAAATCGATAACACGCTATCCATGTGATCACGCTAGCTTGACCATAAATTCGGCCAATAATCGTTTGCATTACGATATTCGCTATAGACAGCCTCTGGCAACAGTACACTAAACGCTATATTTGGTTTTTATTCGCCCTCCCTCCCTATGGTAGATATATATTTAACAATTATTCGCCGAAGGCGAAGTGGATATCACGGAATATTTACCGAGACCCGAGTCTTCGAGCGGCGAGGTAAATATTCTCCGATATTCACTGAGGTCGAGGCAAATAATTGTTTTAGTAAAGAAGGTAAAAATCATTTTTTCCGGTAACAGCAACGAAGCGGCTGGTCGCCATTTTGGATTATTCGCTGGAGGTGATTATCGTGTGATAGTGTGAGTTTCTCAACCAATCAGCGCGCGAGATTTTCAAAAATCACCTGTGTATTTTTACTAAAGGTAGGTATTCCACTGACCACACCGTCAGTGTGACAGGTGCACGGTGAGTTGTGACAGGGATACCATGGTTACCGCGATTTTATGTGCCAGGTTCCTCTCACCCACCGAAAAAGCACCTAACGCCAAGCGATATACACATAGCTTTTGCAAACAATAGTTGATTCAGCCGTAATTTATATGACATGTTTCAGACCTAATCAAGTGAGAGCAGAATATACGGGACAAAACCACAATTCTAACAACACGTAACAATTGTTCTAACACTAGAGCCTGTAGGTTAGCATAAGGTTACCTTGTTGCGGAATTGTCCTTGAAATGTATCCACTATGACAGACTCGTGCTCTTCATTGTAAATCCTACAAACAGCAACAGCAATAAGAACTGATAGCATGCGCACTAATTTTCGATGCAATTTTACTCTCGCGACACATAACGCGATGAGTGTTCGCTTCTTTAGAGTCATATATATATAGTTGCGCAATCTTGTCCGCAACTCGTAAGATCAAATACATTACTTCCGTTAAGCTTAAAATGAAGCACTGAAATTTGCAAAATATGTTTTTAACCACTACTGGGATTTTACCCGCAACAACATATGACACTGTATTGCAATTACGAGAAAACGTTTCTCAGCCCTTATAAAATAACTTCCAGTCGGTGGCAGATTGCGTAAAATTCATGCGTAAGTTATTTCTTACCTCCACCAATGATCGGCGCTTGTGATGTGTTTACTGTCGATTTGTTTGATATTCCTTCTAGAGTTTCTATTAGCAGTGTTTAACTCCTGATGTAAGGCGTCCAGGAAAAGTGCCAGGAATTCTTGGCAATCATGCTATCAAGAATATGGAGTTGGACAGCAGTAGTTAATTTAGCATCTAAAATTATTTAGCATTGAACAAAATGCGCAAAATGGTTGTAAAAAAACATGCTTAGAATGGAGTTCAGTTGAGTTGTTGTTCAGTTTAGCGCTGCGCATCAACTATTTGAGGTATCAACCTTGATGGTAAGTGCCATAACATTTGTACACTCGCCTCTCACTTCAAGAGTATCCTTGGCATAACTTCTGAGTAGAGAATTTTAGATTTCTCCCTCGATCCAAATTGGTTTTTCTTTCGGGGGGAAAGGGGGGGGGGGGGGGGGTGGGGTTCTCCGGTTTTCCTTACTCCGCAAAGCCTGACACACTAAATAACAATTCGATCTTTGAGTTAGTAGTGTCCTGTCTTTGAACAGCCATGAGGCTGTTTCAGGCAATCCATAAAATTGAGAAGTTTTTTAACTGAGGTTCTAGAGGGCATTTTAAGGTAAACACTGACAGACAATATCAATCCCTCGGTTTCAACTTATATGGAGATTGTGAAAAATGTCATGAAATGTCGTAAACCATACCTGCCTGAAGGCATCAAGCTGTGGAAACTTGGACTGTAGACAGTCGAATAACGCTGATGGCTCGCATGTCAGGTAACATCCACTATAGACTTTCTCTATTAGTCGACCGAGAAGCATACTCAAACTGTTTGACTGCAATAAAAGCATGTCATGTTAAATGGCAATTTGAGCAAGAAAAGGTATTACTAAAGACAAAAGAAGTAAAATGAAGAAATAGAAAACACGCGCGCGTGCTGTGTGCAGTTACAAAACGCGCGGGGGTTGGCAGAACACGAGAGAAGTGTTAGGAGAAGCACGACGCGTAGCGGAGTGCTTCTCGACACTTTTCGAGTGTTCTGCCAATCCCCAAGTGCTTTATAACTCCACAAAGCACAGCAAGCAAGTTTTTTATTTCTTTTATAAAATACAAATTACAATAGGAAAGACGCTACTAAAAGTGCGCGCGCGCTCTGTGCTCTCATAAAGCACGCGCTCCCAACCAATAAGAACGCGAGATTCATAACAGTTATTTTATAATTCTTAATAATACTGACCTGTTGGTTTTTGGACTTATGTTTTAGCAGACCCAAATGACCACCTTCTACAAAGAAATAATGTGAGAAAAATTAATTGTCTCAAGCATCATGGATGCTTTTCTCCAAGCTAGCAGCATACTACAAGCAGGGTCAGAATCTTGATCGAAGTGTCAGAATCTTGATCGATTCTGATCTCCGACCGCGAGGTTCTGAGTCAACAATACGGGTTGATATTGGTGGCACTCTTCCGATCAAACTTATAGGAGGATCGCGATACATACACATATTGCGCAATATATGTATTTGCAAGAAAAAAATTGAGGTCATCAGAACTGATCACGTGCTGAAAGTGAAAGGTTGATCTAAGTCAGGGCACGGTCAACTCACAGATTTAATTGGATTTAATTTATCGAAAGAAGACAAACAAGTGAAACCCCTCCAGATAAGGAAAAAACCGGCAATAAACTGACATGTGTAAGGCACATAGTTAGTACTAACTATTTGTGAGGCAGGTATACTAACTTTACTAACCCTTCTTAAAATGCGCTTCAGTAAATTACTTACCTAAAAAGAATCTATAGAAAGGCTTTATAACAAGCAGACACTGTAGTCCAGCATTCATGAAACACGAGTTTCCAAGATTTTCTAAACCGCATAAGCCTGGGCAGGGGTTTCTTAGATCTATGTCATCTAAAAAGAAGAGAATTGCTCAGCCAATAGAATTATCTATAAGATTTAATAATATGGAAGTAAGACAAATGTATACAGTCCATAATAGCTGATATCATAGGATAAATAGGAACTTATGGATGTTGATTGCTTGACTGATGTTTTACAGTTAACTGGAAGGCCCCAATAGTCTCATCACTCGTCACTATAGGTTGAGCCATGTGTTTTGAAGGATATTTGTTCATCATTACTATGGCAACGCGGATTTAGCTGAAACGTACATCATTGCAAACTTTCGTCCTTCTCCACGGAACACTAGATCTAGCATAGAAATCCGATTGTTCCATATCTAGTGGTAGCTAGTGCTCAGTAATGATTTTCCGATTAAAAAAAGGTGTGTTGTCAAAACAAAAAATAATAGGAGCCTCTTCAAAGTTACAAGTTGCCGCTTATGCGTCTCTTTCGAGAGACAATCTATCATTGGTATTCACTGGTTTTGATGCCACTCGTCATCAAGATCTTGTGGGTATTTTTACCTGGGTATGGTATTCCTTCAGCCTTCTTCTTGCTTGTTGCAGTGCTGTGACCAATCTTCAATCTCCTTGCTAAATCTTGTATTCGTTTGCTGACGATACCGCCTGGTAAACCATTGGGTGAGGTAATCAGGCGGGTATGGGAATCTGTCTTTGGGATCTGTATAACAAAAATAGAATTCATTTCTAGCTGATAGATGTCCAAGCTGATATAAGAGAGTATATATTAGTATTATAGAAAGCTTTACATGTGACAGCTATAGAGCACCTTTCATACTCTTGGTATGTCTTTTGGTTAAAAAAAGTTTGAGACGTAAAGCTAGTTTTGGCGGCTTTTGTCGCTTTTTGAGTTTGCAGCATCTTGTAAAATATTCATACAAATAAGGCTTAGAGTTTTAGTACTGACGAAGTTCTAAGCGTTACACGTATCCTACATAATGCACTCAGTTAGCTCGCTAGTTGCATTCTTTTTAGTTGCATTTCAAAAAGTACATATCAATTTTTTTCTGGCCATGGTTTGCGCAAAATTCTAAATTCATTATTACATAATCACATGTTCGTGCAGCAATTACCTTTTGTACACCTGTTTTTTCTTGATTTTTTATTCCAGGTCTGTTATTTTTGCCACTCGTTTCTGTAAATTAAATAATTGTAAAGTAATGGAATTGGTATAAATAAATGAAGAATGTATGTCTGTAAGTTCCCATGATGCGCATTCTCAAAATGTCGTATCACTAATCACCACTAAATTAGAACATATTCTAGGAGCCTTTGGACACAAGACTCAACATTTTTTATAGTTAAAGCAAGTAAACACTCACCTTGTGGTTGAGCATCCAACAAGTTGATGTAATCACGACTTCTTCTGACACCTTTAGGTCTATCCTCGTTGCTTGATGATAATGAATGGCTTACTAACGGACTAGTCTTCTTAGGAGCATGTCTTCCATAAATTTCATGGTGTTTGGTATTCAATCCTGTGCCTTGATTTCCTAAACTCTTTCGCACAGGTTTTGATTGGCTTGATGACGTTGTGACAGCGTCACCATGATACCGCGATGACGTCACATGTTTGCCATTATTACGAGCAACATCATTCTCTGACGACGAAATGTCATCCCCAGATATGCTTGTGGTAGTAACCTCTTTAAGGTTCTTTGAATGTTCGAAATTACTCTTACCAAAGATGTCCTTGCTGTGAGCTTTGTAATTTTGCAGGCGCGCATGAAAATCGCGCGCTCTTTCTGCATATTTTTTCAAATCCTTTCTCTCATAATGAGACTTTTCTTGTGAGGTTTTGTTTTCGCCATCTTCATATATTCTCCTTGATACATAGGGCTTGACTGTCCAAAGCTTGATCATGTCACTAGGCGAATAATTCCTGTAGGAGTTACCACGTGCGTGATTAGTTTCATCTGACGAAATCTCCACCTCTACCTCATCGTCCTCCGTCCCCGCACTATACATTTCCTGATTGCATCTCGTATATTCTGATCCAGCCTCTTTGTCAGAGTACAGATTCTTATGTATTGACTCTTTCACAGAGTCTTCTTTTTCCTTAGAATCGCTTGAATTGCTTGTCTTCAACGCATCAGAACTTAGCCCATTGTTTTTATCGGATTCAGGTCGTGGTTGCTTCTTATTATCAGTTTGAGTGGTATTATTTGTTTTGGGCGATGGTTTTATAGTCTGCTTATCTTTATGTTCTGCTGACAGCCTGAAAAATGGAAAACAATTCTAGAATTCTGAAACTTGTATTATACGAAGGAGAACGAAATGAGGCATGCTAAGTTTCATTCCCTCCAAATTTCTTGGTGTTCACATGGCCGCTGTACATGTACAACGCCGCGCCCTTCATCAGTCATACCCTAACTCGTTCTCGCGAAGAAGGTAGGGTAAAGTAGGATAGAGTAAAACCTGATGGACTGGTTCGAACAACGAACAAGATTTGCGCAAAAACAAATAGCAGCAGTGCTTACCTTTTATTGCTTAAACGCCTTTCCACCGGCTTGTTAGACTTCAGTCTTTCCAGTTGAAGCTTTAGGAAAATATACCGAGATAAAAGTAGAAAAATCAATCACTGTATAATTAAAGCCCGGACACATCGTGTACAAAATTGCATCGTGCGTCCAGCTCTTCAATCTGTTGCGCGCATGCAGTGCTCGGCTGCAGACAGAGAAAAGTATTCTATTTTTTCATACGCGCAACTGTTTTGTGTGGAAACATCGTACGACAGTGCTGGCAACTACTAACTATGGAATTGGGTTTCGTTTCTTAGTTTATAGCTTTATCGTAAGAAAAGTTGCAATTTGTGATATGCCTCCAAACTTTTGTTGCGTCTAACGTTGCTAGAGCATCAGTTGAGGTGTGTCTGAGTAAAATACAGACAAAATAATGGCTGTTAAGCCGGCATGCATACAACATATGTCGGAGAGATGAATAGATGAATAGTTAATAATACAAAACTATTCCAAACCGCTTGCATTTTGGGGTATCGGTAGGGAGGTTCACTGTGCGCCTAAGACCCCCCCCCCCCCCCCCCACACACACACACACCCTCCCCCTTCTCCTAATGTGGTAACTAGCATATATATCAATAACTTATGGAATGAACCCGCCAACTAAAAATATTAGATATCAACCCCTGAATTCTGATGTCCGGCTGTAAAATGTATCTGTACCCTCTTCTCTATTCCAAGCATTTACTTTGAATTAATATATGCTTACAATATTTAAACAATATATTAAACTCTTCCTTACCTCTAAGGCATACTTGTCTTTTTTCAATGCACTCACTATTTTCCAGGCATCAGAGACCAGTCTTTCCTATATAAAGAGAAAACAAAGATACCTTTTAATCCTATTTAAAGCTGTGATTACTACTTAAAAACTAGTCAACGAGCTGGGCGAGAGGACTAATTGTTTTAGTCAAATCCAACTAGTCGGTTAAATATTTAGATGCAAACAAGTCTGAAATTAAGGTTAAATTCAATTTTTGTGCTTTCAAAGCCCGCACTTTTCGCTACTAGTAGCCTACAAGTAGCTTATCCAATCAGAACGCAGCATTGATGATAGACCCTATATAGTTCCCCCAAGTTGAATTTGACTAAAAACAAATTTTTTTTTGTTTAAGAGAATACTGAGGGTTGGGAATAGGGATTTTAAGAAAGAACTAGTTATAATTTTTAGGCAGACACTCCATGATTTTACAACGTCAGCTTCAGAGTCTTTTCAGAGCATTTTAATGTCCTGAAAATGTAATGATAGTAAATGATGTAATGAAAATGTAATGGTAGTGATAACAGCAACAGCAGTAGTGGAAGCATAGTAGCATTCCTAGCAATGAAAGTAGCAGTTACAGCAGCACCAGCAGCAGCAGCAGCAGTAGCAGTAGCAGTAGTAGCAGCAGCAGAAGTAGCAGTAGTAGCAGCAGCAGCAGTAGCAGTAGCAGTAGCAGTAGTAGTCTTTTATTGGTTGTCAAACTGGCCGTTTAACGTTACAGCGATTCATAACAAGTATTCTTAAAAATCAATGTCAAAAGCTTTTAGTGCTTGGCACTGAAAAACTATATTAAATCATTGAATCATATCTTTTAACTACCTTTTCCATTGCTAGCAGTTCTGCTGACACCCGGTTTTCCTTTTCAGCCAGAGCTTCCTTCTGAAACTTCGCGACCAAAGAACTTGTCTGCTTCAAGGTATTGATTTCTTCATCACTTAGAAGTTCATGTTCTTCGATTAGGTTTTTGCTTTTCTCAATAGTTTCAACGAGGTCTAAAAAGATAATTACAGAAAGAATAAAAAATGAATTTAGCGATTATAGATTTGATAAGCTTAACGATCGATATTAAAGGTGAGCTTCTTCTTTGGAAATGTCAGTTTTTGTTTTCGTCTTGATTTTTCCTCTATTCGCCTAATACTTAGCTGTTGTTTCTTCAGAGAAAATACTACATTTGATGTCTATAATACCTAAAAAATGATATATAAGTTAGTAAAGGAAAAAGAGCTAAGCAAATTACCTTTGAATGCACTCAACGATGCTGCCATTTTGAATAGCTGAGACTTGCCAAGTTCACGTTTTTACTCGATCTTTTTTATCTAAAATGTGTACTTGCAGTAATAAAATAGAATTTGCAAGACATTTTAGCAGTTTTTTAAACCGTAAAAACTCCAGTTTTTCGCCTACCGTTTTCATGGCCGTTTTGATTTGAAGAATGACGTAATGGATTTTCAATTTCGCGCCATTTTCTGTTTGAGGATAAGCGCGCGCCAGAGCACAGGAAGCCCAAATTTTTGTACGAACCTTTCTAATAAAATTCATAATAATAATAAAATTTATTTTTGATATGTTGGCATATTTTTAGAATTTAGAATACAATATCTAACAATTATGAAGGCGAAGTGCCTATCGGAGAATAATAACCGAAACGAAGTTGAGGTTATTATTCCCGATATTCACTGAGCCTGAGGTGAATATATGTTTTAGTATAAACACACAGGTGATTCTTTCAAAAAAAGGAAAGATAAAAAAGAAGATAAAAAACACATTTTGTTCAGGTAACAGCAACAAAGCGGCTGGCCGCCATTTTGGATTATCGCTGGAGGTGATTATCGTGTGATAATCTGAGTTTCTCGACCAATCAGCGCGCTAAATTTTCAATAATCACCTAAGTATTTATACTAATGTATATTAGTAATAAATACAACGGCATGCCCGTCTATTACGGGTTTTATTGTTATTGCATTGAACTTTCGAGAAGTTGCTCACCATTAGTAAGTTTTTGAATGAAATGTCGTTTAATTTTACATTTAATTCTTTCTTCTTTTTTCAAAAATACCTTTCTTTTAAAAAAGGTTTTGATTTTTATAATTAAAACTGTTGCCATGGCGATGGAATTGAGCCCGCAAGCCAGCTGTCTTTGTCAGTGGTAATCCCACCAAAACACCCAGCAACAGGTGTCACTTTGTGTAGACAAGGCAAAAAACGTTACAAGGTGTTTATTTTCATCTATTTACCTGCAAAATTATCTCATTCAGACAACAAAGCCTACACTTCTTTTTCCAGTTATCAAAAATACAGACTTGGAAAGAGGGGAAAAATTTAAGGTTGGTTTGTTTAAGATTCTAGCTGGTCGCTAAGTCCGCAGTAAAGTCGATCTTGCGGAGATTTTCAAGGTTAGGACCAGTTTGTTTGGCGGTCAGGTCATGAAGTGGGTCACCTGAAGCGGGAAACGGATCGCTCAAGCGAAAGAGCGGGACAAAGGAAGAGATATTCGCTCCAGTAAATGTCATGGATTAACTCCAGTTAAGGTAACTAATTCTGAAGCAAGCATTTTTAAATATTTAAATATATCAATAAATGAAAGCGTATGACTTGGACGGACAACACCTTAACTAATGTGTTTATCCCGTTTATCGTATATTGCCTATTTATTGTGCAAACACTTGGTATAACACTAAAATATGAATGATACTTATATTCTGAACTTTTTAATACAACTGCATTGGAATGATAAGGGGAAAAAGGAACGTCAAGTTTATAAAACATAAACTCATAAAACATAAGCTTTATGAACAGTCAAGCAAAGACTACCCTAAATGTCAAACAACGCTAATAAAACTATAATTTCAATAGTAAAATTAGCACTGATGTTATCGCAAAGAAAAGTCAGTTTTCTGACAGCATGATATAACTGAAGTGTCGCCCTAGGAAAATCAGCACGTTCTAGCTAGCCTGGTGCGCTAACCGTGAAGAAAATTTGAAAACTTTCAAGCTTGTACTTCCATTTTCTTTCGCTTGCTACCTCTTTCCCTTCGTTCCTTTCCGCTCTTTTTCTCGTCCAAATGGCTCATCTTTCCTTTAATTTCCAATCCACTGAATTTTCCATTCGATTTTCTTTATATTTTCTTTTCTCGATATCCTTTTTTTTCTTTTCCTTTCCTTTTCCATTCCTATATGTTATCCTTTTTTGCTTTGTCTTTTTATTATTATTATTTGCCGCTTCTCAGACATTAATAAGTTTTTGTGAAGGGATTTTGATAGACTTATCAGTCTTTCAAAGATAAAATCGTCGGTAAGCCTAACAAGAAGAAGTTTACCAAAATCTTAAAATCAAGAGGCGGTTTCCGGCGGTGACTAACTGAAATCTGAAACCATTTTGTGGCCTGATAACTGTGAGCCATCTCGAGATAATTATGGAATTTCCTAATCACATTGAATCGTGCTAAGGGTCTGTTAAGTTCTTAGTAACAAAATGAGGTGATAAGTTTCTAGAGGTATGCATGAAGATGATATGTAGATATGTTGATCAGAAGTGCATAAAGTTTTAGGTCTTAGTTTTTAAGTTGACTCTAGCTTCAACATGTCGCACCTAACATACCTAACAGTTGGGTGCAGGTTCTCTGTATCCCGACGAAAGCAACAGTAGGTGAGGTCGTCTATAGCAAGGGATTCAAAAGTTTATATATTAGAAAAGAGCCAATAAGATGACAGCTTTGTGGTCAAACTAATTGTTTTGCGCGAAGGATTTGACAATCTTTGCAAGGAGAGGATTTCAAGGCACGCAAGATCAGTTTAATCAGTACGCTTAGCGCAGAGATCGAAATGATTACTATTCAGTAGATACGTGCATCTGCACATTTCGTTTGCATTAAAAATGCTAATGGTCCTAATGCAATAGAAAACCATTTTAGTATCACAAATATTTGAAGGAGCTAGGAAAAAAAAGCTAAGGCCAAAATCCATAACTTATGGACTTCTCTACTACGATTCGCACGTTGTTGAGAATTCCTATCATTCTCACTCTATGACGTATCTGTGTGGCTTTTACGAGATTATATGAAAAAAGAGTGCCGAAAATCCCCATCACGTGATACTTTGATCCAATCGCTAACCCTCTAAGTTCTTTAGCATCCGGTGCGTCAATCATAACATAATCATATTCAACGCCACTGGCCACGAGCTCCGACTATAACCAACTCTTCGCGACCTTGAGTTCTTAAAGTCAGTTCTTAGAGTTGTTCTACGATCTTACACCTATTGGAATTGGTAAGTCATAAAAATCTTTCTCATTCCTTAAGCTCGGTATTACCTCCAATGTGGCTGTGACGATTGGATTGAGAGACAGACGAAGAACGCAGTGAAATATTAATATTCTCGTGTCGTATTTTTTAACCACAAACTGATAAATCAAATTTCATCAAGACAATTAGTAGTGATCTAGTTGTTGACAAAACTCAACGTGACCTTTTCAGTCTTGCTGTGCGCAGCGGTAAAAATATGGCAATACGTTAAAAAAAATCAACACAGACCATTTATTTTTATGCATAACCATTAGTAAAATCGATGAAGTCGAGATGATGGAAATAAGATGGCGAAAATAAGATACGCTGCAAGTCAGGCATCCAACCTTTTGAACACACTTCCATGGTATCGAAATTTCATGGATATATTTTGGAAGTCGCCACTATTTTCAAATGATTTGAAGAGCGCACATTTTTTTCCAGAAAAGATAATTACCTTATAGTTCAATACACGTGGGGTGAGTTAGTGATATTGACTCAACGTATTGGTTTCCGGCCCAGTTCGGGTTTTCACATCATCAACTCACACTGGGCGCGCGCCAGTTTTTCTTCATCAGGGCGGACGACCTTTGAATCAGTTTACGAGATTAATTAATTATTTCCACCGAAATAGAAAGGTTTTCTTCGGGTTTTCTTGTCATATCGGTATCATGATCTGTGCTACCCTAATGTCTTGTCAGGATTAGCCGAACAGTATCACCTTCAAAGCCTTTACCGATATATTCCCCAGACATGCATAGTATGGGGAGCTAAGGTCTACTGTACGGGGTATATCTCGTGTGGTCGTCGACGTGTGATGCATGCAGTGAAGTATGTTTGAGGAGACTGGTTTGGTAAACAGCTCATGGGAGTAAAGTCAAGCTGACGACTGCTATTAAATCCAGAATTGCATTTTTCATTCGTGGCTACTATGTAAGATTCGTAATGCCTTTTTATAATGAATGGAGAAAAAAACGAGAGATGAAAGAGAAAGATTCAAACTATTTTTATTATCATATTCAGTCGTGAGCAAGATCTCGATGTTGCTGTACTCAAATCGCTCTGATCCGATATCGAGATATTTCTCTTTTTTTAGACATTATGTCCCATTATACCAAAAACAAATCCATTTAAGGGCCTGATAAGGTTATCTCTGCTATCGCACAATTTTACTAGACAACTTGTAAAAGTCGCTTTGCGTAACAGTAATAATCTATGAGGCGCAGGCAAAGCTAGAGAGAGAGAAAACACACACAGAGCATTTAATCTAGTTACATGTGTGTAACAGATGTTATAAAATGTGCATTGCATTTTTTACACGCAAACAAATTGGACTGTCCGAATTAAAGACGTAGGGATGGTGGTTTATCTCAAATAGCTTACTGATAAAGAATTCCACAAATAACACGTAGATGTTCATAGGGTGCGCTCTTCTTCGCCTAGTCATAACATAAAGCTGAATGCTATGAAGTTTCTTTTTTATATTCATTCATTTCTCTGTGTTTATATCACAGTACAGAGAAATGCGTGCGCGTTTTAAATTCCTTATATTTAATATAATTTGGAAATATTACTAGAGTAGTTCTCTAGTGGCTGAAAAATAAGACGCACACGGTCACGGTACGGCATTGAAGATCCATTGAACCATTGAACCAATCACAGTGAGTGCACAAAGTTTCTTAACCCAATTAGGACAATCAAAACACGGCGCCATTACGGTCACGGCACTAAGAGTCGGTACTGTTGTTGTTTTAATGCTAAATCTGCTCCGCTAAATCTGCTCCTCTAATTTATCATTTTTAGCCTGAACGTCGAATGACGCGTAATTATTTTCTCGAAGAGAAAATGAACTAAGAGAAGGAATCTCTGGTATTCATGCTTGTAACCATCATAAGTACCGTGTGATACTTGTTTTAGAGTCACATTTGCCATCGTTCGTTTTTTAGCACGCGCAAAATGCGAAAAAAGGTTTTCTTGAAAAATACATGGAAACATGAGCAAACAGGGCAGACCGCGCGCAGTATGCGCTTGCAGAAAAATAAACGATCAAATGATTGATTCTAAAAATAGCATCTAAGAGTGTAAATGATGGGGCGCGGGGATTCCTTAATTCTCCTAGTTCATTTTCTCTTGTTTTTACACAATGATAGACTCTAATTTGAATTTTTCTTTTTTAAACAGAGCTACAGTGCGAGAGCCAAGAGAAAGAAATTGGCTTCAGAGATGGAAGCTAACCAATGGCATGGCGTTGTCTTCACAATCTTCGTCTTTTATTTCCTTCCTTTGTGTACAGTCAAGGTCCAATCAGAATCGGTTTTGCCCATCAAATTTGTCCACCATAACAACACGGAGATGGATGCTATATTAGACGCCCTTGCTTCTAAGTTTCCCAACATAACGCGTCTGTATTCTATAGGCAAGACATACCAAGGAAAAAAGCTTCGAGTCCTCGAAATTACCAAAAATCCAGGCAAGCACATTGCTGGTAAACCGGAATTTAAGTACATAGGAAATATGCATGGAAACGAAGTTGTTGGACGCGAGCTGCTGCTACTTTTAGCAGAACATCTGTGTGAGGGCTATGGAAGGTTACCGGGCATCACTCAAATGTTAGATACCACAAGAATACATGTGCTACCGAGTATGAACCCTGACGGATGGGACAGTGCTACTGAAGGCGACTGCACTAGCGTCATAGGGCGGTTCAATTCAAATGGCGTAGATCTAAACCGGAATTTTCCAGATCCTTATGACGAGCGACTAAACCCCTTACAACCTGAAACCAAAGCTGTCATGAACTGGATCAAATCAGAGCCGTTTGTTCTGTCGGCGAACCTCCATGGAGGCACTCTAGTCGCAAATTACCCATACGATAACATTCCCCCGGAGCTTAAGATGTCGACCGTGCGCGTTTATTACGGATCACCGGATGATGACGTGTTTGTAAAGATGTCTAAAGCCTACTCGTATGAGCACCCTACCATGCACAAAGGCGTGCCTAAGTGCTCGATACATCATACTGAGAACTTTAAGGATGGAATCACAAATGGTGCTGCGTGGTACCCGATATCGGGAGGGATGCAGGATTATAACTATTATTTCAGGTTAGTCTAGTCTGCGGCGCTAAGGTTTCTATGCGACATCCTAGTAATATCTAATGTTTTGGTATATTTTAATCAATTGATCACGAAATCCGATTTCGTATGAACAGAAAAATTCACGGTATTGGTTAAGGACATGTAATTTGGTGTTGCTAAGACTAAGTAAAGTAAATTTTAAATGAGTGTACGGGCGTACTGTGCCGTTACCGTGCCGTGACCAAGCATTTCCAAAGGATGCGCAATGCCTGATAGCTGCAAAAGACTTTTTAAAATTTCAAATTGGGTCATCGGAAACCTCTTTTCGGCCAATCCGCTCCACTCTCCATCACCCTCGCCTTCTGCGGTCTTAGAGCAATGATTCTTATCTATTTATTCTATATTTTTCAGTAACTGTTTCGAAATTACACTCGAGCTTGGATGCTGTAAATTCCCTCCAGCTCGTTACTTAAGGGCGTACTGGTACGCAAATCGAAGGGCCCTTCTCACGTACATCGATTTGGTGCACACCATGGGAATAAGGGGCTTCGTATTGGACGAAGATGGCAATCCTATTCCAGGTGCAAAGATAATTGTTGGAGATCGTACCAAGAAAATCAAGACTTGGAAAGATGGTGATTTCTGGAGGCTTGTCAAGGAGGGGACATATGTGGTCAAAGCAAGGAAGCATGGATATAAAAACTCAAGAAAGATCATCAAAGTCTACGGTAACGTCAGCACGTTTGTTAACTTCACACTGGTGAAGAAAACCAAGGCAATAAAGACTCATGATCTTGATCTTAGTTCAGTTCTGTACGAAGCTGGTAAAAATCTTTCGTTTCACGCGAATAAGTACAAGACGAAGAGACTTAGGTTGTCAGTGGTTGACGGTGCAGGACACTGCGTTTGTTCTTGTTTTGCTTTGAGCTTGGCTATGCTGGTGGTGCCTTTCGTTGTCAATGTCTATCAGTAGACCTTATACTTTAATACTATACAATAGTCTACTTTCACAGTTGCCTGCGCCATCTTGAAAGGTAATCAAGGCTTTGCATCGAAGCGAGACGAACGGTGAACTTGCAATGGTAGAGACCTTTCTTTAATACCTTGGACAATTATTCACGTCTCTTTCATTCCAAGCTCACCATTCGTCTCGCTTCGATGCAAAGGAACGGCTACATTTCAAGATGGCGCAGGGAACTGTGAAGGACTATCGCTAAAATAAATAGAAAAAATCATCATTAATTCTAAAGCGCTTGAATGCAAGGCCACGCGTGGTGGAATTTATTGTTCCAGTTTACATAGCTGCCGCGTGATAAAAGTCAATGGTACTACCCATAGAAAACCAAAGTGCGCTGTCTTAATATTGTACATATCATATATCCGTTAAAAAAATTGTAAGAAATTGCACAACTTAGTAAGACCTCGGTAGACCGTAGACCTACAAAACTTTGCACTAATTTGTACAATTTCGTTAGTTAAGTTTTTCACGAATATATGGTAAAAACTCTAGGAAAAACAAGAGACTAACCAAGCCAATGAGAAGGAAAATAGAGAAATAAAAATAATGGAAAATTCTTTCATACTTTCCAACTCAACCATGTATATATATATATCTATATTACGTTTCTCGACAAAGGACACTTAGTCCGCAATGACATGTTGGGCCACGCCCAATCGTGGGATAAAATTTTATGTAAGAGTTTTTTTATAATTTAAAAAGTCACTATTACCAGTTATATTTGATCAACGTGATTTTTAAAAATAAAATAAAATAATCAATGTATATTACAGGGAAATTTTGTACGACTGCGAAAAGTACGGACGTCCCGTACCGTGTTCAAGCATTTTGGTTGGATAAGCAGTGATCTCGCGGATCTGATTGGTCCAATGATTGTTGTCAAATCTGTGCCGCTATGACCAATAAAGTTGTCTTTAATTAATACCTTAATTTTCGTACTGTATATTCCCAAGAGTAACACACTCACGAAAAATAAAAACTCAAAGAAATGACACCAGGACTAAAAGGAAAACATTATGCCCCAAATGAAAGGGTACATCATTACTGAATTCATAAATAATTAATGAGCATTTGGGCCAATAAAGAAAAATTATTCCATCACGTGCATGCTATTTAATACCTGATAATATCTCAACATGGATATCTTTATATAAATATTTTGAAATCTTTATAAAGGACCAAAAGAGTACAAGAGCATTTCACGAATAAGGACTCTAAATGCTCATTAAGTATTCATCAATTTTGAAGCTGTTCAATAAACTCGCAGATCGTGTTTTATCAGGTCTAAAACCTGATAAAAAATCTAATGAAACATTAAATGGGACATTAAGTGTGAGTAAAATAGTTGATTATGAACAAGGTTTTGAGGTAGCAGTGAGTGACACATTTGGAATGATGGACAAAACTCCTTAACTTTAAGATTATGTATGCAAGGCTGGATAGGAAGTTTATTTTATTGTTAACCGAGCAGAACTCTTATATCCACAGGCAGCCCAACATCTCAAACGAATGTACCACAGGTAATCCAACTTGAAACTTAGGTGATGGAAAACAAATAAATTTAATACTGTGTGGACATCACATGAAAGAACCCTTTCGCCTGCCTCCATTCATTCTTATACTAATGAAATATGTGGCAAGTGCTGGGAAACTTGGTTCCAGTCATCTGAATGGCTGAAACAGGAGGTCTAGTACCTAGAAAAACATTTGCCTCTAATGAGGAAATAAAAAATCAATAGCTATATTATTGATGAAGATTTCACTTCTTTTTACTTCGTCTAGAATTCTTCACCACCTCATTTGGGTTTCGTCTGTTCCAATTTCTTTCTTTTACATGAAAGCCGTGCTGAACAGCTCGGCTGTTGATGTCATGACTTGAGAATGGGGAGGACCTTGCCACAAAATCAGGGTCCATGGCATCAACTTTGTCTCGTTTGGATGGAAGTCGGCGTTGACCTCCTGGCTGATCTTCAACAAGGACTGGATTGTCAGCAAATCTACCCCCTTGGGGGAGTGGCAAGGGATGCTATAAAGAAAAATGCAAGTGTTATTTTCTGAATTTTGCTCTTATGAAGACAGCAAACAATAGCCATGCAGTCAGTTTGAACCCTGGCTTGCTGCTTTAAAACATTTAAAAAAGGTTATAACATTTTCTGCCTTACATACTTAAAAAATTGTAACATACAGTACAGTATAAGAATTACTTTCTACCAACATAGCAGTAGTCTTTTATTCTATTATCTATATAAATAATGAAAATAAATACAATTATAGCTTGTAGTAACTTACTTTTTTGCCTCTGATATTGAAGGGTCTTTTTCTATTTGACATGTTATAATGTGTGACGCCATTTTCATCTATCGTCATAGTAACACGCTTTAATGTTTTATTTCCACACCAAGGACAAAACACCTTCTGTAGCTGATGCGTGACTCTGTAACAATAATGATCAAGAGTATGTCATATGAGGATAATACACAATAATGAACATGGTATATTATCATTGAGCACTAATAACCTTTTTATTTCAATCAAATTTCCCTATTTCTAATGCTTTGAAAATGTGTAACAGAATTGCTTGACAGAATTTGATGCACAATAAATATAAAACCAAACATCGATAAAAAAATTATTTTGGTAAGACTTTTCTTAAAATGCTATAAACCAAATGTTTGACAAAAAGTTTCATGGGTTGAATACTTTGCATTTCAGTTTTTTGATGACGTGAGGTTAAAACCAAGAATATTTGATTTGGAATTAGCTTAGTGTACTTGCTCTTGAATATTTAATGAAAATTGTGCTCACTAGGAAAAATACGATTAAAATATAGCAATTTTTACAGCCCATGGTCCCACTTTTTAAACCCCTTGAGCATGTGCTTAGAGCAGAATAGAATAGAATAGAATAGAATAGAATAGAATAGAATAGAATAGAATAGAATAGAATAGAATAGAATAGAATAGAATAGATTAGAATAGAATAAATAAACCTTCCAGTAAGAGTATGATAAATGTAAAAGCATCCTAAAACACAACTATGCATTACATGTTGTGTGTCTAATAAAAGGTAATTGATATCTGACCTAAAACAAGCATGACACTTGAGTACATAACTCCTTGCTTCTCGTATGAGCATTCCATCCACAGATACAACATGCAGTCCCATTTGTATCAGAACATTCTATGAAAAAACAATGACTATTATATTCTACACTGTAGGTGCTTCCAATATACAACACACTGCATCAGTAAATCACTGTTCTTAGTCATCTAGGCAACAGGCAACAACATTCAATGGGCCCTTAGCAGTTAACAGTCATGTGTCTGTAATGGAGAGCAAAATTTGTGTTTTTATTTTCAATTGGTGATTCTTTTCAGCTACATGTACTTGTAAAGGACGAAATGAAACGATGTGTACATGTAAGCAGTGTGTTCAGAAATGCAGTTTTATTACAGTACGATCTCTCGAAAGAGGTCGTAAAAAGTGTGTTTGCTTTTCAGTAAAGTTCACCCATGGGAATCAAAATATTCATTCATTTGCTCTCTGTGAATTACTGTAATCAGCATGTGATTACTGAGCTGCAAAGGGCCTATTAAAACAACATCAATGAACACTTCGTCACACAAAATGATACAAACTCCATATTCTTGGGGTGACAAAATTTTATCGTACAGCATTGTCCTTCAAAATAAGCTTGCATTGTTAACACCAATATGCTATAAGGGGTCTTTAAAAATTATGGAGTGCTTCAAGTACATGTACCTACCTGCATTGAAAAATCTGTAGTTAAACATCCCACTTCCACATTGGCTGGTGAAGCATCTAGTCTATTGTGGCCCATCTCATCTTGTATTGCTCGGATGTTTTCTGGCGTGATCCAACCCTCTTCATCTTCTTCAACAAAACCCTCATCTTCTCCTAGGTCATCAGCTTGGTTATTTACTTCTTGGACATCCATTGCTTCTGGTGCAACAGCTGCTTGTTGGTTGGGAGGAATGACTTGCAGGCTTTTCCCTGAGGTGCTGGAGCTTCTCACTGAGTCCCTTTAGAAATACAATGTCAGATAAGAGTCAGGGCAATCATTAATTTACCAGCTTTATCAACTTCTAGTTGAGTAACAGATTGAGTCTTTAAATAGGAAACAAAACAAAAACAAAAAAACAAAAACAAAAAAAAATGGGGGCAAAAAAAAAAAAAAAAAAAAAAAAAAGGGGCTGAGAAAAGACTTACTGTGGTAAATTCCTGGACACTTCTGTCACATTACCAGCTGTTGAGGACAACCCTAACTGTTGCTGCTGTTCTGATATACTACAACCAGGAAGAGTAGAAATTTCTTCTATTTCATCCTCAAGTGTTTTACCACTGTCACTTCCAACTGGATCATCATCATCACCCTCACCATCACCCTCTGCTGCTTGGGATTCTGACATTTCGGCATCATTATTTGAAGGAGCACTAGGGTCATTCTATTGGATACAAGTAAATTAGTCTGATGATGAACTTTTTTTAAACTTCTATAAATCAATTACTTTGTGTAACACTTTTTTTTTGAGCAAACATCTGATTTAAAGGAAAATGAGATGTATAAAAAAATGACACGATGTCACTGTGTTGCTATGGTAACCCTGATCATGATAAATTTTATATCATGTGAAACTTGAATCTATCTCTAGGCTTGTCAAAATAATGTATTTGAAATTAGCTTATTGCCAGCAATGCATTTCCAAATCAAACTTTGAAGGTACACCACAAACAAACCCCAGTTGAGCTACCTTGAACAGAATTTTCTAAATCAAACTTTCAAAAATGTTAGAAAAGGAGATTGCACTCATAAACATTAATTGATTTATAATATACAGCTGCGTAATATTTGCATCCAATTTATATGGGCTTTTAAATAGACCCTATAACCTTTTTTTCATTCTTTTGTTCTTCTGGTAAAAAGGCTTCATTTTCTCTATCTGAAAAAACTGAGTTATGAAAGTCGTCTATGTAAAACTGCTAATGATTTGAATGAAATCACGAGACCACCCATGCAGGTGCTACCTTTTCTGTGTAAAATCCTGGAATCTTGTGCAAGTTCTGACCTTTAGATATCTGAACCTATAGACAAAACAAAACAGTCAGCTATAAAAGTGAGACCAGTAAAATATGATAAGTAAATTTATGAGTAGGGTTGCTTGTTGGTTCTCTCCTTTGCTTTGAGGGTTTTTCTTTAATTTTCCATCCTCTGAAAAAATCCCCTTCTAAATACTCCAGTTTCAAGTTATGTGTTGATCAGGTTTAGCCTTGATATTGTGTACAATATTTATATGTGCAGTGGAATGCCGTGAAATTTGAAAGTGTTCGTATTGATGCAGTTGTGCATTCAAATTCAAGCCCTTTGGAGGCTTATGTGTTTTTTGAATGGGGGCTTATTAGAAGAGGGGCTTTTATAGGCTGGGGGCTAAATAAATTTTCCTGATGATTGGTAATTCATAACTATTCTTAAAATCTTGACCAGTGAAATGATTTTCAAAGGTTTTCAAGGGAAAAAGGCCACAACCCCCTTAGTGGGGGGGGGGGGGGGGGGGTGTGGGGTGCTTATTCAATTGTTCACACCTCAAACTGGGGGATTATTAGAAGGAGAGGCTTATTAGAGGCTGGGGGATGAATAGAGGAACAATGGTATTTGTGAATATATTGAACCTGAAATGAGGATAATCCTGAGTAAATACGTCTATAATCAAGCAACACAGCGGTATTGTATGAATTCAAAAATCGTCTATATTTTTATTCAATCATGGAACAAGGGCCATAGTTCAGTTAGACACTGGCTATTAAGTGCCCTAGCCTTGTAAAACAAGAGCTATTGAAATAACATTTTCTTCTTTACCTGTTGAGTTGGTTTGGTTTTCAAGTGCTCTATGCCACAGAATTCTTTCTCCAGTTGATAAGTGAGGGCCAAGACTTTTAGATCGACTGCTGATAATACCTTAAAATCTCCTGTGAGCTTGGCAAAGTCAGTCACTGTATCAAAGCAAACAATGACCATTTTTAGTCTTTATATGTTTTGGTTATTAAATTATATTGCTAAAAAAGCAGTAATGATGAAAAGGTAAATTATACACCGTGAAAAGATGAAAAAACTTACTGACGTTTCGGACGCTAGTCCTTCGTCGGAGTAAAAGAGAAAGAAGTGGTAGAAAGGAGTGTATATATGATAGAATAAGACAAAAGAAACCAATGAGAGCAAGGTAGGCAAGGAAACAAAAACAAACAATCAAAAGACAAAAGAAAAGGTTAGTTGAAAATAAAGCGTTCATTAATCCCGTTGGGACTAAGAGTGCCCAATAGGTGAATAAGCCGCATTTCTTTGGTCTTGCGACAATCATTGTTGCCGTTAAGCAAAGAAAGACCGAAAACAATGAAGTCAGAAAGAGAATGGTTAGCTAGATTAAAATGGCGGGAAACTGGTTTGGTGGGATCGTTATTGCGAATATCATAAAGATGATTGCAAATGCGATCACCAAGATGGCGGCCAGTCTCGCCCACATACAAAAGATTACAGCGGGTACATTTAATACAATATACAACATTAGGAGTGGTACAAACAAAATGGTCAGTGATTTTAACAGTGGATTTAGGACCGACAACAGAAGTGTGAGAGACTATGTGAGGACAAGTATAACAACGTTTACGAGAACAGCGAAAAGTACCAGGTTCTTTGTTAGAGGGAAGAACTCCCTTGACCAAGAAAGAACGGAGATTACGATCACGTTTATAGGAAAAGAGAGGGCGGTTGTTGAAAATAGCAGAAGTGCGAGTATCAGAGTCAAGCAGAGAAAAGTTGCGGTTAACAATCGGTTTAATGGAAATGTTAATAGGATGATACGTAAGAGTGAAAGGAATGCGGTCATTAGAGGGACGAGTGTGAGGAGTGAGAGAGGTGGTACGATCAATAGTAGAAACTTTACGAATGGCGCGATCAATAACATGAGCAGGATAATTACGCTTAAGGAAGAAGGAACGCATCTCAGAACATTTAACAGAAAAATCAAGATCATCACTACACAAACGACGAAGACGAAGAAATTGCGAGAACGGAATAGCGTTAAGAGTGTGCTTAGGATGAGAAGACAAGTAGAGTAAATAAGAATGAGAGTCAGTAGGTTTGTAATGGACACTAGTGCTAAGACGGTCGTCATTAACACTAAGCAAGATGTCAAGGAAAGTGACTGATGTTTCACTAACCTCCCACGTAAAGTCTAAGGCAGGGTGAAAAGAGTTAACAAAAGAGATGAAAGAATCTAAGTCATTACGCGAACAAGAAGTAGCACCAATACAATCATCAATATACCGTCCAAAAAACTCAGGTTTAGGTCCAGTATATTGTTGAAAAACAAGGTTTTCGATATAACCAACAAACAAATTGGCATAACTAGGGCCCATCTTAGTACCCATAGCAACACCGTTTATCTGCCGATAATACCGATCACCGAAAGAAAAACAATTAAGAGTAAGAACAAGTTCAGCTAAGCGTAACAAAGTGGGAGTGCTGGGCTCGAGGACAGGACGAAGATCGAAAAAATGCTGAAGAGCACGAAGGCCCTCATCATTAGGAATAACAGTATACAAAGATTTGACATCCATAGTAAACAAAAGCTTAGAAGAGTTATCAGGAAAGCGAAAATCATTAAAAATACTAAGAGCGTGATTAGTATCCTTAATATAAGTAGGTAAAGACTGAACAATAGGCAGCATGAGAGAATCTAGATAGCTAGAGATGAGTTCGGTAGGACAACTACAAGCAGAAACAATAGGACGGCCAGGGTTGTTAGCTTTGTGAATCTTAGGAAGAAAATAGACGTGAGAAGTACGAGGAGTAATAACAAAAAGGTTTTTAGCAGTGGAGGGTAAAGAGCCATCAGAAATGAAAGAGTTAACAGTGTCTTTAACTAATTTTTGATTGTCAGGGGTAAGATCCTTATCCACTTCACAATAAAAATTAGTATCAGAGAGTTGACGTAAAGCCTCCTGTTTATACAGGTCAGAACGCCAGACAACTACTGCACCGCCTTTGTCAGCGGGCTTAATAACAATGTCAGAACGATTGCGTAATTGACGTAAAGCCAACCACTCGTCCTTAGAAAGATTAGAATAACTGAGTTTACGGTTAAGATTGACATTAGAAATATCACGGCGACACTTATTGACAAAAAGATCAAGAGAAGAAAATTGTCCCTCGGGAGGGACCCAGTTAGACTTACGAGGACAAAGGCGCTCAAAGACATCACGTTCACAGTTAGAGTTAGAAGAGTCGGAGAAAAAAGCTTTAAGGCGAGTACGGCGAAAAAAAGATTCAGAGTCTTTCTTGACCTGAAATTCATCAGATTTCTTAGCAAGAGGAACGAAGTTCAAACCCTTGCTAAGAACTGAAATTTCAGAATCAGAAAGAGGTAAATCTTCGGGAATGGTGACAACGGAATGACTGAAAACATTGTGATTGCTATGTTCAACATGTGTAAAAGGATCAAAACCAACAAGAGACACAAACAGAAGCTAACAACCCTGGCCGTCCTATTGTTTCTGCTTGTAGTTGTCCTACCGAACTCATCTCTAGCTATCTAGATTCTCTCATGCTGCCTATTGTTCAGTCTTTACCTACTTATATTAAGGATACTAATCACGCTCTTAGTATTTTTAATGATTTTCGCTTTCCTGATAACTCTTCTAAGCTTTTGTTTACTATGGATGTCAAATCTTTGTATACTGTTATTCCTAATGATGAGGGCCTTCGTGCTCTTCAGCATTTTTTCGATCTTCGTCCTGTCCTCGAGCCCAGCACTCCCACTTTGTTACGCTTAGCTGAACTTGTTCTTACTCTTAATTGTTTTTCTTTCGGTGATCGGTATTATCGGCAGATAAACGGTGTTGCTATGGGTACTAAGATGGGCCCTAGTTATGCCAATTTGTTTGTTGGTTATATCGAAAACCTTGTTTTTCAACAATATACTGGACCTAAACCTGAGTTTTTTGGACGGTATATTGATGATTGTATTGGTGCTACTTCTTGTTCGCGTAATGACTTAGATTCTTTCATCTCTTTTGTTAACTCTTTTCACCCTGCCTTAGACTTTACGTGGGAGGTTAGTGAAACATCAGTCACTTTCCTTGACATCTTGCTTAGTGTTAATGACGACCGTCTTAGCACTAGTGTCCATTACAAACCTACTGACTCTCATTCTTATTTACTCTACTTGTCTTCTCATCCTAAGCACACTCTTAACGCTATTCCGTTCTCGCAATTTCTTCGTCTTCGTCGTTTGTGTAGTGATGATCTTGATTTTTCTGTTAAATGTTCTGAGATGCGTTCCTTCTTCCTTAAGCGTAATTATCCTGCTCATGTTATTGATCGCGCCATTCGTAAAGTTTCTACTATTGATCGTACCACCTCTCTCACTCCTCACACTCGTCCCTCTAATGACCGCATTCCTTTCACTCTTACGTATCATCCTATTAACATTTCCATTAAACCGATTGTTAACCGCAACTTTTCTCTGCTTGACTCTGATACTCGCACTTCTGCTATTTTCAACAACCGCCCTCTCTTTTCCTATAAACGTGATCGTAATCTCCGTTCTTTCTTGGTCAAGGGAGTTCTTCCCTCTAACAAAGAACCTGGTACTTTTCGCTGTTCTCGTAAACGTTGTTATACTTGTCCTCACATAGTCTCTCACACTTCTGTTGTCGGTCCTAAATCCACTGTTAAAATCACTGACCATTTTGTTTGTACCACTCCTAATGTTGTATATTGTATTAAATGTACCCGCTGTAATCTTTTGTATGTGGGCGAGACTGGCCGCCATCTTGGTGATCGCATTTGCAATCATCTTTATGATATTCGCAATAACGATCCCACCAAACCAGTTTCCCGCCATTTTAATCTAGCTAACCATTCTCTTTCTGACTTCATTGTTTTCGGTCTTTCTTTGCTTAACGGCAACAATGATTGTCGCAAGACCAAAGAAATGCGGCTTATTCACCTATTGGGCACTCTTAGTCCCAACGGGATTAATGAACGCTTTATTTTCAACTAACCTTTTCTTTTGTCTTTTGATTGTTTGTTTTTGTTTCCTTGCCTACCTTGCTCTCATTGGTTTCTTTTGTCTTATTCTATCATATATACACTCCTTTCTACCACTTCTTTCTCTTTTACTCCGACGAAGGACTAGCGTCCGAAACGTCAGTAAGTTTTTTCATCTTTTCACGGTGTATAATTTACCTTTTCATCATTACTGTTTCATTAGAAACACCGACGCAGCTCACACTAGTTTTTAGCTAGTTATATCTTTTTACTAAAAAAGCACTATGATATAAATCTGAGGATTGCCATTTGTGTAAATCAGTGAAAAAATGATGGGTTATGAACCTATGACCCCTACTACCAGTACTCCAGAATGCTCTACACCAGCTGAGCCACAAGGTTAGACTAATTAATGTATGTATAATGAAGCCTTCCCTGGCACCACAGTCATTAACATGATATTGGAAGTATAAACCTTCATGTAACTTAAAGACACATCAATCAAATCAAGAAATATTTTACCATTCAACTATTTACTTCACATGTAGAATCAGTACTGAAAATATTGTCTCAGGGGTGAGAGGCAGTTCCCTGCTAACAGAGTCTCCTTTTCTTTTTCTTTTGCTGGATCAGCATTTGCGAGGAAAAGGAGACTCTACCCCCAACTGACTCTGTGGTTGTCATGTGTAGAGGTGATCAATTAAAAAAAACGGTTTCAAAACCAGTAATGATGAAAAGGTAAATTATACACCGTGAAAAGATGAAAAAACTTAACAAAACCAGTTTTTTTGTCCACAACCATGGATGGAGGTTAGATCAAATAATTTTTTTTAATGAAAGGGGCAGAGGCTTCTTTTTTTTCTCCCTCTCCTTGAAAACAAAGGAGAAAAAAAGAAGCCTCTGCCAGCTGGGAAAGGGGTAGTTCAAAAAAGGTCAGACTAGAAGTCAGTGTAGTAATTATTATAAGGTTGCAGTAAGTATATATATCCAGTCTTGACTTTATGTTAACCAGTGGATTAGGTGACTAGCCAATTAACCCCCTTTTGAGTTGAAAGAATACAAAGTAAAGAATGAGGTTAAATCTCAAAAAAAAACTTATGAGTCTTGAAAATGCATACATATTCTACGTGTAGTTTATTTATACTTTACAATAGGAATAAGTTCCTCAGAGAACATTTCCCTCATAGTAAAATGTGCACTAGGAATTTTAAAGCTTGCCAACATTCATCCCATTCATCAATTAATTCTCTTTTCTAATACTGTTACAAGGCTAACGATCTGTGGAAACACCCAGGAGAAAACCATAATGATGAATGATAGGTTTAATGGAAGGAAGACGAACTACATGTAAAAACAAGTGAAACCTTTGTGTTTAAAAAGTGTTTTTCAACAATGAGGAACGAATATTCAGCCAAAATCAAAGGTTTTATGACCTATTATAATCTTTCTAACTAAATGAGACGTTCAATAGCCCAAGGATTATTTTTGAAACACGTAAAACATATAATCATTTTAAGGCATTTTCTCCTCACCAGCTTTGATGGCCTCTGTCGAAGGTTGTCTGAAAATCAACTCGTACGGCAAGACAGATAATCTCTGTCTCGTTGCTGCATCTCGTATTTCTTGCACAACTTCTTTTATAGTGTATATTCGCTCCCCAAGGGTAAGGAGTTCGATGTTTCTAATAAATCCAGCCGAATCCACAACAAGGTGTTTCACGTTTCCTTTAGCATTCGTCGCCATTTTGATTTTGATGTTTAGATGAGTGATTTGGGCTGCCTGTGGTAAGCACGTGTCTTGTTGCGTAATGTGTTTTGTTTTGGACCTTTAACAAAATAAAGGAGCAGTAAACCTACTTGTTCCTAAGGCAACATATCAAAATAGCATTTTCAGTATAGGTTTTAGTGATTGGTCATTAAGAAAAGAGTATCATAACCGGTAAGATTTTGAAAATTTTCCAAAAAACTTCGGCAAAATACTAGGGCTATCATGGATTAGTATACCTACGCATTAGAAGCGTAGCCAATCAAAATGCATGTCAAACAGTTTGTTAGTTTGTTTATATTAGCAGGAGTAATAGTATGCACTAACAGGTCATTTATGATGGGGGGGGGGGGGGGGGGGGGGGGGGTGGGGTACTTTCCTATCATCGCTATACGAGTACGTGCCGCCAAAGAGGGTATGATTTTCAGCGATTCTACTCTGGAACAGTAGGGTATATGAAATCACGCTCTCTCCTCTTTCTCCTCTTCATATCATCATTTATTTATTTATTTACAATAATATTTAAACAGGATGCTTCTTCTCTATAGTGATTTTCAATAATGTAACAAAATTGAGTTATGAAAAATATCCGGCGATGAGACGAAATACAAAATGATAAACGCATAAAATTACATGTTTTGGAAAGCTTCAAAGTAATTGGATTTAAACTAAGAAATCTTAGAGCATCGTTTGATATCATTACTAAGATTGTTCCATTCTTTCATGGCTTGATAAGATGTCCTTTGTTTTCCAAATTTGTCAACACTTGGCAAACGAAACTCACTTCCATTTCTTGTGCTATTACCATGCTCATTTAGCTTGCCAGTCAACTTGAGATCTGACAACAAGAAATTGTTCTTACATTTGAAAATGTGTAAACAACGATGATAATTCTACGTTGAGTGAGGCTCTTTCCAGTTGAGTACCTTACGTGCATCAGTTGTTGTGGACAATAGAGGGTGATCGGCCAGGATCCATCATCATCATCATCACCAACACCATCATGCCATAAATGCCCGCTAGAAAACGAAGACACATGTGCTGCGCACATGAGTTTCTTATGCGATCAATGGGAGGTAGTCAATACTGAAAAAAAACTAAAGTTGAGCGGCGCCAAAGTAGTGTGTTTGGAAAGGACCAGAGGAAAAGGCGAATCGGCAGGGATGCGCGCAAGATAAACTTTAAAGAACGATGCAACGTCTTTGAGGCTCCTTTGAATACTCTTGAAGATTGATGCAAAGGCATAAGCTTCAGGAAACTTTCACCGTGAAGCAGAACCTTAAAAATGAAGATATTACAGCGGGTAGAATTGGATAAGAAGGAGCCCTCAAGAAACTCAATTATTGATTACTTCAAGACATATAAACAAGGAGTGTAGCAATGACTTAACTTAGTAGGGGGTCATAGCAAGGCAATGACCAGACACTCAAGATCTATACCGACACACAGACACTTCAATGCCAGCTGGCTTGGTATGACCAAATAAACTATATATTGTGGTTGACAGGGTAAATGCACGTGGGTACCAGTTATATACAAGGTCTGCGTCTAGTTCACGTTGGAAAATTATGCGCGTGCTTCGGAAGGCCACGAAAACATTTTGAAAAACTGTTTTAATTTTGGGTGAAATTTGAGACAAGATATACGAATAATGACGACTAAAACTTGAGTGTATGTTTAACACTAGGTTGGCTTAAATTTAACTAGTATTCTCTATGTTTGCGTGTGCGGGCGGCTCTTTTAGCTTCTTCTTCAGTGTTCAAAACTGCAATGGGTCTGGTTGCAAACTCTTTTCGCATCCGCTATGATGAACTATTTGCCCGTCAAAATATGTTTAAATTCGGACAAAACTTGTACATGTAATTTGATAACATAGTCCAAGGTAAATACGGCTAATAAAGCCTGACTTGCTGCTGTGAGAGCTGCGGGTGAATACTGACTTGTAGTAGACATGCGCCCAGTTGTGCAAGGAACAAAAATACAAGGTACTTCCGCGAAATTTTGAACCTTATGATACTCACTTTTTGCGGGATTGTACTGTCATGTAAATATTATTTCGCGCTAGGAAATAAGGATTAGACGATTTTTGATAATTAGAATAGTTTTGACAGAAAGAAAAGAAAAGCGTTTCGGCAATGGCTTAGTTTTTTCACTCCGACAAAGGACTAGAGTAACGTCCAAAGAAACGTCACTATAGTTACTAACCTTTTTGCACAGATGGGGTGTTAAGTTCACTGCTGGCCAATATGTAAATTTATTCTTGACTAAGTCTAGATCTAACTTAACTTGCAGCAAGAGTGAAATATTTTACTTCCGTGCATTCTCTTGCTCGCAGTAATAGACTTGATTTTGTGTTCACACATTGATCGTATTTTATGAAATCCAACCTCGACACCGATCGAGGAGCTATCGTTTCGTTTCAAGCGAATTTTGCGGGAAATTAACGCACAACTTATTCCATTTCAACGGTATAAACTAAGAAAAAAACTTCTCATTTTTGCGCTAGAATCTGTATTTGTTAGCGAAATTAACCGATACCAACAAACTCGGTTCCATTCTAACCAAAACAATTTCTTTGAAATTGGACAAAAACCGAGCTTTAATGGCTTGAACCGCCCAGAGCAATAAACAAAGATATCCAGTAAGCAGCTAAATGTTTAATGCAATTTGCTTGAATTGAAATTAAAGATTCTTTATTTCTACGGAAGAAATTAAATGAAGTGTGGAAATTACATATTTTGAGCAAACAGGCACCCTTTAGACTAATGAACGGTTTCTCAGTTGGAATATATCTGAACAGGAACCCTTTTTGTTAAAAACTCGGATAACAATTTCGTGTGTTGGTGTTTTATAGTGATTTTATTTATTCATTTTAAAACTAGAAACACAAGTTTACTTTTTAATTAAGATCTTTCTAGAATTAAAGCAATCAACTACCTGAGTCGCACAGTCAAACCAATAAATATGGTCAGTGAGACGTCTAAAAACTGTTGGTGATTATATTCAACAGGAGTAGAGACGAGTCCTTTCAGCTCGAGGTTCTTAGAGATACCCCATGGAGTTAACTTATGAATATGGAAAGAGTTATATCGGTCTTTTCAACGGTGCTTAGATACCAGTTTGTGGGGCTTTAAGTAGCAGTTTAAGCCGAGACTAAAGTTGTATGTACGTGTTGAAGTTGTAGAGCTAGATTAATGTTATCTTGTCTTGCTCTGCGAGTGGTTAAATAGGACACAGTGTGGGATCCGAGGAATGTCGATTAGTCGATCAGACTGGCTTCAATTTGCATTACGTGTCGTAATCTTCTGGTTCACTGTATATGCTTTGAAAGCCATTCAAATTTAAAGCGATGGAAGACAAAAGTAAAATCGCTAAGGAAAGTACGATGAAGCGTAGGAAAGACGATGGCGATGTCTCCGTACATAGAATGCCACTTCAGCACAAGACGACACCACTGACATTCAAGGCTATAATCTCCGTAGCAATTCTATCCTCTCCAATCAAGAAAGCAACCCTTGCACAAATTTACCAGTTTATTCAGCATGCGTTCAACGAGTTTACAAAATCGCGGGCCGGCTGGAAGAACACAGTCCGTCATAATTTATCCATTCATGAATGCTTTGTCAAAGGAGGGCTAGCTCCGCCTGGCAAATCATGTTACTGGCAGATTCACGAAAACTATGCTGAGAGTTTCAGCCAGGGTGATTTTAGTCGGCGACAAGTTAAAATCATAAGTAAGGGAAAAAGAGTTGAAAGACGTCTCTCGCTAACGACTGGTGAAAAAACTCGAGCAGGAATCTTTCGTGGAGAGTGCCACGACATTCCATCACAAAACGCGTCAAGACGTCCAACGCAAATCGACAGCGACGGTCATTTGGCGTATTCCGCATGGAGAGCATCTGAAGAAGAGAGGAAGATGTTTATTGCTGAAGTGAGCCCTTTCTGCGAGAGATATTACTGCGATGGGAAGCAGCTTTGTGTAAGTTTACCGCACGTTGTTGGATACGATCAGTATGCACTTCCGGGTCGACTAGTTCACTGCGCGTGCAACCACTGTCAAAAATGAACGGCTATTTTCATTGCAAAACTGTTACAAATGAGATGAAGGATTTAAAAATGACCTATCTAGAGACGTAGAGAAAGAGAAAGAGACAGAGATTGACTGATTGATTTTTATTTAAGTACGGTAATTCCGTAAGTTTCACAACTTCTTTACGTGAAAGCCGTATGTAAACAGAAACCAACTGCTGCTCATGCTACTAACTTCATCAATAATAGTGTTATAAGAAATACAAATTAAAAACTTAAAATTCTTATAATAACTTTAAGAAATTAATACAGAGACAATAATATATATACATATATATATATATAGAGAGAGAGAGAGAGAGAGAGAGAGAGAGAGAGAGAGCTAGATCGAGAGAGAGAGAGAGACTCTCCTGAACTCATCACTTGCGATCATCATTGCAGAAGTACTTTCAAAGAGAAAACTATGTGATAAAGAAATTAAACACGTGTTAATTTCTATCAGCGTTGCTTCAGTTCTTATAGAGTCGTTTAAAAAAATCATTCTATGTATAAAGCCGGTTTGATATAGTTTTCTTTTATCCCTCCTATTTCAAAAAAAAAAAAAAAAAAAAAAAAAAAAAAGATTGTCTGATCCAAAGGCGATGGGCAATTATAGGCGAAAAGCGATAAGATAAGAGATGAGGTCCGGCCTTTCCAAGATCCAAGAATATAGCTAGCTGGACACATGATGACTTATTGTGTTCCTTATCATCATTATTTTCTTTAAGAACACGGGGGTTAGTGTCGAGATATCTATTGTTGAATTTCGTTGGAGTAACAGTGGAAACAGTGGAAACACTACGATTATTGGTGTTTAGATGTGCTCGCCCACGATTCCCATTTACTTAATGACATATCGCTTATTGCTAATATCTCTAATATCCTCCGGCAACCCGATTTTGAAATACGTATATATATATATAAATAAATAAAGTAAGTTTGTTTTATAAAAAGAGTATAGTCAACAGTTTGCTTGAATACAAAGAGGTTTAGATATTCTGCGTATTTTGCTTTGGAATATACTATATCTTTTTTCCTTATACAAAAATAGCTCGCTACGTTGTCCACTAAGCCAACGTTTATAAATATTCAGATCATTGTGGAACTCTATGCGAGACCAATTGCCATGTGTTTGTAACATAGTGATTATCTCCTCAACTGCCTCGTGCGAATATTATAATTGTTTTATCAATTATAACAAAAAATTGTTTGTTTGATCGCACGGAAGACTGAAAATGAACACGAGAATTTACGGAAATATAATGAAGGAAAAAGAAAGCATACAAGTCCTTATTTTTTGGCTATTTTGTGAATTCCATTTTTAATTAGTGCAAACGAGTTGGAAAATTAAAGAGAAATAAGAAAGTAAACAAAAAAAAGTTGATTGAACCGCCAAAGATTATATGATACGATAGTCGATATGTTGCTAATCGAGTTGTTAGATAAGTTCAAACCATGCAATTTGTTGCGTGTAATACTGTAGATGTTGTAGAAGCCACGATATTTGTTTTACGTAATGTTATGAAGGGCGCTTTCATTTATTAGCACATGGGGTGTTTGTGTCTGTGTGTGTGTGTGTGGGGGGGGGGGGGGGGGGGGGAGGTGTCGGCAAAATTGTAGCGGGGGCTACGTTATTTTGAGGGAGTGGTTAGGGGGCTATCATATGTTAAAGGGGTGGGGGAACTATTGCAGGGTGATGAAAGGGGTTTATGCAATTGTTGCCTCTAGCATGGAGGGGGATGGGTCTTGTTTGTATTCCGTGTGATTTTGCCGACCCCGTTTCCCCCAACCCATGCATACGCTAATAAATGAAAGCCTCCTAAATTGAATCGCTTTTATGTTACCACGAGAACACGAGGCTAGTCTTTCCAGAACAATAGTTATTCAAGATTGGTGTATACTGATCAAAATATCCGAATTTAACTGAAATTCTTTTCCAACTATTGATGGTTTTCAACCATTCCCAAGAGAATTAAATAACAAAACACGGCGGCCATGTTGGAGGATATAACAAACGAATTCACTGACAATTCTTTTGTTAAGTTCCTACAACATGTAAGGCCGCCGTGAAATCCATCAATAGAGGCTTGATGCTCGCAAATGGTTATATAAATGAGCATATTAATCATTTCTGCATTTTTGTGAGGAAAAAGATCTAAAGATGATCGAAGTCTGAACTGTAACGAAAACGATATGCTGAACTATCGATGTACAGCGCGGATCTGATTGAGCTTATGTAACGTAAACCGATCAAAGGCAACCACACAGGGAAGCGATCACAAATCACAGGAAACCCATAAACAGCAAGGTTACTTTTCCAAAAAATTCACATCTTCGTCATCATTACGAAACTTCGCAGTTTTACTATTATCGATGTGATAAATTTAAAAGTAAACCCCTTTTTCCGATAAATCTAATATCTCATATCACGCTTTCTCTTGACACGAAAAAACTAGCTGAACATACGCAGTATGTATCGTTCCAGGACGTGCAGCAGCAGTAAGGGGGACTCGCGATTGATGCCGTATATTTGCGGG
The DNA here is from genome assembly GCF_029948245.1 of Actinia tenebrosa. Classification (NCBI taxonomy): domain Eukaryota; kingdom Metazoa; phylum Cnidaria; class Anthozoa; order Actiniaria; family Actiniidae; genus Actinia; species Actinia tenebrosa. The sequence goes on from NW_028292579.1 coordinate 22,521,713, forward strand.
TTTTACCCGGGAAATTACGAACGCGGGTACAGCAGATTTACGGAAATTCCGCGGTGTGTCCCTTACTGCTGCTGTGTTGGGTACTGCAAACGAAGTATAAAATACGTCATATATAATGGATACCATCAAAAGTATCAAGAACAAGACTGTGCGCAAACTTAGAACCCAGGTTCTGGACAGGTTAGACGCAGACTTTGCCTTTACGACATTTATGGAAGGTAATACGGATGAGACTATGACACAGGAAAGAGCAGAACAGATAATCGACCTAATGCCCGAGGGTAATTACCGTTTGGAGTTGACCTTTATAAAGTATCTGGACGGGGAATGGATTATTGAAAGGGGCCGCAATCCCATTAGAGCGTCTGGTAAAAAGAACCTGTTCGTCTTAAGTAAGGCTACCAACCCGGGAGCATTAGAAGGAATTGACATGTTATTCTATGAGGTTGCTTACCCTGTTACAGTGGTAATTTACGGGGCGTATGAAATGCCCACGCCAGATGTAAAGAAGTTACAACCAATGCGACATCCTGGTAATTGTGTTGGTAAGTTAGTCCGGGAATTCTTTGAAGATGCTTCCCGTGGTGGTAAGTTAACCTTAAAGCGCCGAGAAGCCATTCGAAAGTGGGAGCATTCTACCCGCAAGACTGGAGGAACCATAGCCAATATTAAGAAGTTGGAAGTGGCATTAGAGCGGCGTATACACGTCAAAGATATCACAGACGGGTTTATTTACTCTGGGACTCACAAATATGGAGGTAGAGGAGCTCCTATTGTTATCTACCAACATAATGGGCACGCTTGGCGGGAACTAAGGTTTCCTAAGAAGGTTAAGACCTCAGTCTACAAAGTATCTCCGTTAGCAGACTTGGTTCATGAGAATTCCATCTGGTTAATGGACGCAGAAGGTAGGCAATTTATGACACAAGACGGTACTTTGTATAGACCCGAAATGGAACAGCTGAAGATAGACAGCGTTTGTGAAGACCTGGGTGAAGATTTTCCAGAAGTATTAAGTTCTCGTTCCCTGGACTTCTTAGCCGCAAAGAAGCGTAATGGCTGGAAGCCGACTCCTAGCGACCTTCCAATTCCAAAAGCCTGCATAGAACATGGTCACGGAGGTCTTTGGAATATGGAATACGACGAGGACGAGTATGTCTCGCTGGATATGAAACATTGTTACCCTGCGTCTTTCAAAGGCCTAGGAGATTGTAAAGAGTATTATGACCGTTACGGACATCCGGGCAGCCAATTCTTTAGGGTAGCTTTGGATGGTACGTACGATGCCCCAGCAACAGGATTCGTTAGATTGACCAGCTGGAAGCTAAAGAAGGGATTACATCCCATAATTTACGCGTGGTATGGGAAGCATCTGCAAGAAAAGGAATGGATCCCTGTGCCGCTATTAAAGTTCCTTGAAGAACGGAAACTCCTTACGTACACTGCTCACGAGGCAATATTATGTCGCCGGGAGTTTACCAAATGGTTGCCAGAAGACAATGCTACCGCCCGCATAGTTATTGGTAAGTTCACTCAGGGCGCAAAGGAAGGGGAGAAGCACATGCAACGCCGCTTAATCACAGATAAAGGAGAATTAAGCTTCCTCGTGCAACGAGCTCACGACCAAGGTTCAATGGTGTCAGTAGAGAAGTGGGATCATTTCACAGATTCCCTGCAACAATGGAATGCCTTGTGTTACTATCAAGACCACAGACCGCAGTATTACCATCTGCGTGCTAGCATGTTAGCTTACGCCCACATTAATCTCTTAGCGATGTTGCTGCGGTTTGACAAGGAAGACATTCCAAGAGTAGCTACTGACTCTTTGTACGTCAAACCTGCAGTGCTTGAAAAGGTGCAAGAGTTCTACACCGACGACGAATTAGCAGAAAGCGGGCAATGGAGGGTCAAGGACGAAGAGATAAAGGCCTGGCGAGCAAGAGTAACCTACGACGGTAATCATACTAAAGGAACGGTAACCCCGACTGAGGAACCATTACCAAGTGTCACAGACCCCATTTCTTACCACCGCTTCTCTTATCTTTACGGAACAGGAGGCAGTGGTAAGACTACCAGAGTCCTGCAACTATTCCCTAAAGTAACCGTATTAACTCCTACACATCGTTTAGAACGCGAACTCACCGCTAAGGGCTTTGAAGCACAAACTTACCACAGTTTCTTTCGTTGGAATGGCACTAAATGGGTCCCAGAAGCTATTCATGATATTCCTCCTGTGATCTTATGGGATGAAATCTGTACTGTGCCCTTAGAAATCCTAAAAGAGTTCGTAGACTTCCTAAAAGGTAAGTGCCAGGTAATCTTCGCAGGAGATCCTTGCCAGCCACCCCCAATAGCAGGGGAAATGCCCCACGAATGGTTAAAAGGAATGGTAGATTACGCAGAGGAAATTAACACCGATTACCGTAGCAAGGATCAAGTAAGGAACCTCAAAGCGGAACTAAGGGGCCTTACAGACGCTCAGCAATGTAAAGTACTCCGTAAGAGAGTACGAGCCAAGTCCTATGAGGAATTCATACAGGCCTGGAACCCCAAAGATGTTGTCTTAAGTAGTAAGCGTGCTTCTCAGGCCCGTATTCAAAAAGATCTGTTAAATATTCACCGCGAAAGATTCCCCACTAATCTCGTACCCGTTTGCTATAAGCCCCGAGATACCAGAATGCAGAAAAGAGACGTACGGGTACCTGGCACTGACATTACTTTAGAGAACGCAGTTACCCACGATAAAGCCTGGGTGCAAATGAAAGACGTAGAAAGGATTACTTCCCACCCCGATTGGAGACTTGGTTACTGCATGACGGTACATAGTGCCCAGGGATTAACCGTAAAAGAAACGATGTGGATCATAGACCAGCGTTTGTGTTGGAGTAACTTAATTTACACCGCCGTAAGCCGCGTAGAATACGCCAAGCAATTGAAAAGAGCTTGGGGTCCGCAACTGCGTTACGATAAGACCCCAGAAGACGTAGCCAAAGAGAACATTACGAAGAAACTCCTTCGCTACAAGCGCCACGACGAAGAAAAAAATATGACGTTCGACCTCTGCGTGGACGACGTCTATAAGAAAGGGGCAAGGTGTGCCAAATGTAACATACCTCTACTATGGAGGTTTGACCCGAATGACGATCAGCAGTTCTCCGTGGATCGTATCAACAACAAACGCGGGCATTGCAGAGGTAACGTAAGACTGACATGCCTAGAGTGTAATCGGGCGCGCGGTGCTGCGCTACTCTGAGTCTTTGGGGACTATGAGCAGCTCTTCCTTGACAAATCCACGACTTGGGCCATTTAGGTAATACAACACGGGTTGCCCTTCCTTGGTGACGGACTTTGAAATCTCATACGTTTCCAAAGACCAGTTAGGATCCGTGGCTCTCTTACTGCCACCTTCGAGTTCCCCCGGCTGATAGAGGTATCTGACCACTATGTTGCGGGGTAGCTTTTTTTCCTTCAGTCCGACCGCCCTCGAACTTCTGACGTAGGACTTGTGTTCCACGTGTTTCTTTTTTATGGCATCTCTGGGTTTTATTCCCGTAGCCCTGGCCGCCTCGTTGTTCAAAGCCGCGACGACCTGGGGGAGCCTCTGAGTCCATTCCCTGTTGCGTTTGGAGGGATCTTCCAGCTCTTTCCAATACTGGTACCCAAAGAGACGCTCGGCCAGGGTCTTATTAAATCTTTCGACGATGCTTTGACCCCTGTGGTACTCAGCTTCAGCTCTTCTAATCTTAGTGTCGTGGTCTTTCAGGGTCTTAGTAACCACCCCCATGAACTCTGTCCCCGCATCCACTTGCAGCAGCTTAGGCCATTTCAAAACGCGCTTATAAATCCTACCTAGGGCTTCTGCGACTTCCCCAGAATCCTTGCTGGTTATGGGTTCGGCGTCCTTGTATCTGCTTGCGATATCGACTACGGTCAAAGCGTACCTATAGGTCTTCTTTCTCACCTTGTCGTGCGGTAAGAAGAGCAAATCCGCCTGATGAACTTCATTGGGGGTATTTACGGTAAAGCTGGGCCTGGGAATGTACTTAGGCACGGGAAGATAAACCTGCCAGAGGGTTTGTTTTTTTAACCAGTTCTTAGCCGTTTCTTCTGATACCCTGGCCGCGGTCGCGAGTTTTTTAATAGCCGACGCTCCTTTCCAATAGCCTTCAGGCCCATAGTAAATCCTTTTAAGTTTGTCCTCAGTTCGGCCCATTATATGAATAGAATCGCGCTTCGCTTGATTCAAGCGAAGGATAAAACAAGATTGATCTTACGTCCATTAAAATCCACCGTCTTTCCGTCCACTTTAATGGTGATGTTTATGCTTTCCACCAAATTAGACAAGTCATAGCTCAAAGAAATGGGGGTGTATTCTACCAGGTCAAATGGATTACCTTTGGGTAGAAACTTGGACATAAGAGAAGACTTTTCTCCATTGTTGTAACTATGGACCAAGTCGCAATAGACTTCGTAAGAGGATGCGACTTTCCATTTTACATCATATGTAGTACCGCTATTTATTGTGGTACTAGTAAGGCCCAGGAGTTCTACCAATGAACTGCCTTTTAAATTAACGCTCCCACTATTTTTTTTGAATTTCATTTCATGGGGTAATCCTGTGGTAAGAGTATATCCATGCTTTGCTAGCTCCTTAGCCAGTGTTATAGGTGTGTATTGGGAATCTGGTATTTTTGGTTTGGCGGCATTGTCAACGACAAAGCCGCCAATCGAATTATACCAAGAATTGTACAAAGAGCAACTAACCAACCGAACCCTTTCCGCGCGGATGGGAGGATTCAGATAAGTAGTAAAGTTATTCTTGTCGCTTTCCAAAAAGACGATCATTATAATAGATACGCCAAGGCCACGCCTCCTGCCAGCCCTGCGACTCCTACGAAGACCAACTCACTATCTTTTTGTTTCTTAGAAGGCTGGTAGTAATTCTTAAAGTCAGGCTTCTTTAACACCACTGTGGGGTGCGCCTGCGAATAAAGTTTGAAGGCGTAGTCTGTGTTTTCGAAGTTCTTATCCGCCTGCATTTTGTCTTGGTAATTCTTATCCAACCAATCCCTGTAAGCTTGTCTTTTTTTATTCCAAACCGCCACGTCTCGCTGATATTTCTCCAGCGCTAAGTCGTGCCTTTTTCTTTCGGCGTTAGATTCTGCGTTTTTATCACCGCTAACTAATTTATCCAGATATCTACCGCCATAATTAGCTCCTGTAAATGCTAAAGCTGCAATAACTCCACCTGCGACTAAGCTAACCATTATATGTTAGGCAGGTACTTTTCCTTTCGTAGGTAATCCTTTAGCATGATAGCCCCGCCAACGGCAGCGGTCATTTTAGCGAAATTAGCGAAGCTCTTGCTTGGGTCTTCAGTAAAGTCTTCTTTGAGCACTTTCTTACCAACCCAACCAATACCAGCAACAATAGAAGTAATGATAGCTGCCTCTTCAACAGTTTTCAACAATGCAGTCGACATTATATTACAAAGCGAGAAGGTCATTCCATTTCAGGGATTTTGCTTTTTCTAACCTCCACAGGTGCGTGATACGTTGAGGCCTCCCGCTTTACTTCTGGCTTCGTAGCCCGCCATTGTAAGTAAAGGCTGCCTGCTGCTATAGCAATTCCTATCGCGCCAATGACGTAGCCGGGATTAATAAAGGATTCGCTTTCGTCCTCCACCTTTTCTTCTTTTTTGGCTTTATTCTTTCTGTTCATCTCCGCGAGCTTCTTTCCCGCGGCAACTCTGCCTGCAGATTTAGCCTTGGTAATCTTCTGCTCCTCCTGAGGTTGTTCTTCGGTGCCACTCATCTTATATCTAAGGACTTGAAGGACTTGATAATAACTTGACGGCGACTTGACAATGACTTAAGGATGACTTGATTAAGTACTTAAGGACGACTTGGCAATGACTTGACTAAGTACTTGAGAATGACTTAAGACGACTTGACTAAGTACTTGACAATGACTTGACTAAGTACTTAAGACGACTTGACAATGACTTGACTAAGTACTTAAGGATGACTTGACTAAGTACTTGACAATGACTTGACTAAGTACTTAAGGATGACTTGACTAAGTACTTGAGGCAACTTGATCATCAGCAAGTGCTGCCTGGAAGACCTTTTCGACTTCTCTATCCTTCTTGAAGTCCTTCCAAGATGTTCCGAAGGAACCTAGTACCTCCTTCAAGTCGACGTGCTGAGCTACGTGCAAAGCCGCAGAGGCTACTGCCATTAACTTACCGCACTTCAAAGACAACCACCCGCAGGTTATTTTAAGTTCTTGGGATATGACATAGTCCTCGCTAATGTCCTTCCGCAGTTGCTCCACATCGTCTATGGGCAGTGCAAGTCCAAGCAATTTAGTCGCAAGTCGGATAGCGGAGTCTGCGACGGCGTCCGTGGTCTTACTTGCAAGGGCAGCCTCGTACCTCTTATGGAACTTTTTGACTTCCTCTTCTGACAACTTGTTAACTTGCTCATGGGTAAGTTCCTTGCCTATCATTTCTTTACACTTCCCCGAAGACACAAGGATGTTGAGTTGTTCCTTGAGGTTACTTTCGTCTAACTGTGTGGGGACTTCATCTAAGAGCTGCTCAATCTCCATATACATTAGGAGTTAAAGATCTGAGATCTTTATTGAATACGGAAACCTCAAAGAGAAGATCATCTTGGAATGTTGATGCGTCTTTAAATGCCGCATGTATTCATGCAACTGTTCCTTGGATATCTCACCGCCGTAGTCGCTTAAGATGGTTTCCAGGTCAGACTTACTGGGTGTATAAAATACGACCAGGGAGCCTATGTTTTCCCTGAAGGGTTTAGAGACACTGGTAAGCTGCTGCGAGAGCAACCAAACGCTAATATTGTCATGTCTGCCGCTGAAAGCGAGCTTCACTAATTCGGAGGTGCGCTTTTTTACGTCGTCCCCACAGGCAATGTCATCCAGTATGAGCAAGGTTTGCGTATCTTTAGGGAATTGCTTGTGCCAGAACTTCAAATGGCTGGATAACTCGTTAGGGTCTAAAATATCTACGAAGAAGTCGTCATCTTTCACTCCTATGCCTTCCCAGGTGCGGTTATTCACGTAGGTGGGGCATAATAACACTATGTAGTCGAAGCGGTATCTAAAGGGCCCTAATAGCTGCTCCACGATGAACTGGGTCTTTCCGCAGCCGGTGGGTCCTACTATCAGAGCATTACAAGGCATGTGATCTGGATTCATATATAGATGGAACCAGTGGAAGCAGTAAGAAGAATGACCGCCGACGCAAAGGATAAAAAAAACACCATAGAAATACAAAGGGAAGAGATAGACCGGTTAAAAGAGCGCGTGCAGGAATTGTACGATGAAATGTGCAGTCTGAAGCGTGCAGAACGGTTTGGTGCGCTTTTGACGATAGCGGGGTGGGCTACGGAGTCCATCAAGGACTTCATTCAATATCCTCTATAGAACGTTAACAATTAAGGAACCTCGAAATGAATTAGGTCCATCGCGCAATGGCATCCTTAGGCGACTTCATCGTCGTTGCTGGCGTAGCATTTCCGCCTTCTGTAGCAGCGCATCTCTCATACGCATTTCGGCGTAGCGACTGAAAGTACATGCTTGTGATGGATCGTATAAGCACTGCCACAAGTGTTGTTCCTTCCTGACGCAGCCACACTTATCGCAAGTGTCGTTCCAGTAGTTTACGTTCTCCCAGGCGACCTTTTCAAATGTGACGTCGAAGTTCACAAAGAGGTCGTCTATTTCTTTTTTCTGGTTGTTTAATTGCCTTACCGTGTCGACTGGACAACAACGTTCTGCTACGTCGCCATGCTCTTCGCAGACGACTTCTGAAAGGTCGTATCGTTTACATCTGTATTTGTGCCAGGCATCTTCAAAGGATGCGTTGCAGCTTTTGCAAAGAGATTTGAGGCAGACTCTGTGTTCCATGTGGTATGCTAGTGCTTGAGGAGAGCTTAGTACCTTGTAGCATTCTTCGCAAGTAAGGTTGTGTGCGTTGTTTCGGCGACAGACTTTGTTTTTGACGTGGTAGGAACAAGCTTGCGCGGTAGCAAAGGTCTTATTGCAATGTTCGCATGTCGTTTCTGTCGCGCGTTGCTTAAAGCAGACCTTGTTTTTGACGTGGTAGGAACGAGCTTGGCTGGTCGTAAAGGTCTTATTGCAATGTTCGCATGTCGTTGCTGCGCGTTGCTTAAAGCAGACCTTGTTTTCGGTGTGATAGTTAAGTCGCTGTAAGGAACTGAATCGTTTGTTGCAATCGTTGCACGTCATTATAGTAGGGTGTTCTTTATGCCTTATTAATGATCCTACTTCGTTGTTGCTGATAGGGTAGGGTCTCTTAAGGCCTTTAGTTTTAATGTCATTATTTCTTAATGTTTTGAATGTTATTAGGCTTATATTCTTAGGGTCTTTAGTTTTAATGATAGGGTATTATTTCTTAATGTTTTGAATGTTATTAGGCTCATATTCTTAGGGCCTTTAGTTTTAATGATACCTTATTATTCTTTAATGATATCTCATTAACATTACTTAATATAATAAATAAAAAGAGGATAATATGAAGGACCCTAAAATAAGTCTTTACGTAACGTATCCTAAGAAAGAATAATAAGATATTATTAAGATCTCCTTACATCACCGATATACTACATCAAAGTTAAGGCGCAGGAGCCTGGGAGGAATTCTAGTTACCCTTTCAATATATGGACTGCATTACATGTGAACTACCTGCCGACTGCATAATTCGTGAGGAGAAAAAATACACCTGTCCTCATTGTAATAAGGTATTCCCCGAAGGATCCTTTGTTGGGCATTGGTGTCCCACAGATCCTAAAACACAAAGAACTTTAGTTTACAAAGAGGATCTGTAAGGTATGTATATGGAGCGACTGCAATACCGTCAAAAGACCATAAGCACCCTTTGCGGTGACTGCGGTCAAAAGCTGTCCACCCTCCAAGCCTTACAATATCACCGCGACAACAAAGTCTGTCTAAAGAACTACTGCTACCGCTGTGATGAGCCCTTCTTTGAAGAGAACTGGCATAAGTACCGCTGCCGCCGTTACCACCTAGAAGGTATTGCCTGTGAAACCCACGGTGACATAGCCGAACGCTGTTGTCCCCTTGAAACCTCCCGGGCGCTGACAAAACGTAAGAAGGAAATTGACCAAACCTTTGTAGGCTTTGACGACGTTGAGGGCGTTAAATGGGAGGACAGGGAACACTGGGAGGCTATTTGCGATCGCTGCGGCTGTCAACGGAGTGGACAACATATTTGGTGCTGTCTATACGACGGACCACGTCCTTTAGACCATTACCTGGCGGTACGAAAGGCTTGGAAAAATGATAAAGATATATGATACCTCAAATCGCAGCATTCGTAGGAGGCGTCTTAATTACCGTATCCGCTTACCACATAACAGAAAAAATGAGGTCCGCCGTAGCAGACCAATACTTAACCGCCCATGAGGATGACTTCTAATCACACAGAGGATTAGCATCTACCTTCCTTTCAACGTCGAACTTCCATCGACCGTTGACCTTACCATAGCTGCGTATGTGTGTGAATTCCTCACCTTGAAGGACATACCGCACGCAGTCGGGTGCCCACAGTGTGCACTCTTTACCGTCGTGTTCCAAGACCAACCTTAAACGGCTAATGTCTTCGAATACAACATAATTTTTTATTCTGTATGAAATGCCTTGGACTAATTCACGCCAGTGTGTCTGTTCAACTATCATTATATCTATGAAATATTCTTTGGTGAGTCCTTAACGCCTCCTGCGTCTTAAAAGCCTTAATACACCAAGGACAAGGTACACGAATGCCATCCGCGTAATGGTCAATTTCCCTGCATATAAGGTCATAATCATTGCACACCATAGTTAGGTAACCATTTGCTTCGTATTGTGCGAGTAATGCCTCTTGTTTTGAGGATAATACGCCGTTACCCTTAGGTGTCTTCAACTCCAAGCATAACCCATTATATTTTTTATGTGCATTGAGAACTAAGATGTCAGGCTGACCTGCCTGGTAACCTTTCTGCCAACATACTATTCTTTTGCTAGCTGAGTCCTGTAGTTCTCCAAGACCTGGTGCCAGCAGTAGGATAGGGTGGAATCGACGTATGTAGTTTACGACCTTCTTATGCAGGTCAAATTCATTTTCTATTTTGAATATTAACTTATTAGGACTGTCAAAGCGCCGCTCTATTTCATACTTACCTGTTTTCCTGAGGGTAGGGAGAACATCGCCTAACACCCATTTTCTGAACTCCTTAGCTACGGACTTTTCAGATCCGAATATTAACTCATAAAGACCCATTTCAGTGATGTAAACGGTATGTGGTTGCGCATTAAGGGTGTCAGTCAGATTGACACCCTTTATAGACCCCAAAGTTACCTTGTTTTCCTCTGAGACGTGTGCTCTAGCTGCGTCCCTAGAGTTAACATAGCCCAACGCCAAAGCCACCTCCTTCGCTTTGAAATAAAGTTTATCGCCTTGCACTATGCATTGCAGTTTGGTGTTGTTGTTTTCGAATACGCGAAGCATTATATACGTAAGAGATATTTTTTTGGTTAAGGAAGCGCATTAATATGCAATGCTCTTTAGCTGATTCATTTCTACAGTCAGTTGCGCGTCAGAGACAACGAAGACGTATGCGTTGATCTTGTCTGAGTCACTTGCGCTAGTGTTTGGGTCACGCTTGATTTCCAGGGTAATGCCGTCCTGGGTATTTACCAGACGCAATCCCTGCCCATGTAAATCCTCGTCGTTGGTGGTTCGCATGTCAATCCACAATGCATACTTATCGGTAAAGAACTCGCCGGGTGCAACTTGATCCCCAAACTTTCTTTTTATTTCCCTGTAGATGTCTGAGGGCTTCATTCCCTGCGAATACACCTTATTTGGAACTCCATTGATGCTAATCCCGACGTTGGTGATGTTGGGGTTATGAAAGGCTTCAGAGTCGCGCTTACCGGCTTCATAAGGTTTGATAAATACCAACATCAGCCCTGTAAGACTACGACGTGGTAAATTAATGCTCTGAGTAATTACCGCGTCTGTCTTATCCAGGAAACTAAAGGTTTTGTACATTACCGCGTGGTCGTACAAGAAAGCCTTTCCGGAGCTGTATTCCATGCCAGCGCTGCGTGCTAAATCTTCGGAATGTATGGTTTCATACTGCAATTCCAGGTTGGTAATGGCATATGGAGGAATACTTCCCGACAACGCAGTGCTTAACCCACCAATGATGTTAGTTATGTTGGCTAAGGTCACTTCAAACTGCAACTCACTCAACTGTCTAGGATAATAAACTCCGTGGCTGGTAATAGCCTCAAAGTCCAATGGTATTACGTATTTAGTACCATAGGCTGTTTTAATGGCCTTTGCATCTGCCACTGCGGTTTCTCCGCTGCCGTCAGTAGGTTGTGTCTTGGTAGGAGTCCTAACCTTACGTAAGATTGCGCTACCAATACCCTGCTCTATCTTTTGTGCCCTTTCGAATGCAGTCAACCACAGATCTTTGTAAGTGGTGTATAGGTCATAGTTGTTTAAGTCTAAGAGGGATTCCCCGGCAAACTTTACTCGCATCTTTGAAACAATGTTGCGACCAAGATTGTTAACGATAATCCTTTCATCTGCGGCGTTAGGTTGCACCGTCAAATCAAACCTTAGTGCCAAGGTGCCAGGAACTAAGACTAGGTTATCTGTTAGTCGGGGAACACCTACGTACAGCGTTTCTCCAGGTCTAGCGCTGCTGGGGGTAAAGGTGACCCGGTGAAAGGTGCGTTCTGCTTTCAGTCCGCCAACCTGCTTAGGTAATATATTGGGGTTTAACTTTGAGCTTATCATATATAATGGAAGTAGAAGGAACAGATTTTGATCCCACCACTGAAGAAGGTCAAGTCGATATTAACGATGAAGAATACGACGCATGGACTAAAGGCCTGGAAACCGACCCCTTAATCTACGACGCAGCCTTACACGATAAATATGGTAGTAGATGGAAAAGCGTCAAGGCCACCTTAAATCGCATGTGGAAATCAAGACACCACGGCAAACCCATCCCTGAGTACTTGGAGCTTCAAAACATGGGTGAAGCAACCGCGCGGGAAACTGTAGAGTGGGCAATGCAAGAGCTAAATGAGCGTTATTCCCGTTTCGATGCTGACGACGTAAGGCTCACAGAACGCGGAAACAAAGTCCTCATAAGCGTCCAGGACCTGAGATATCCTGACAAAGACCGCTGGACGAAACCACAACCCCTCTTTGATAAAGATGGTGAAGTTAGGGGTGACGTCTCAAGATTAAAAGGCTTCCAGCGTGCCACTAGAAGCATGTTAGAAAGGTTGGAAACCCTGAATGAAAAGGTCGCGCTAGAAAAGCGCGTTGAGGGACTACAAGAAACGTTGGAAGAAAGGGAAGCAGATTATATGCGACAAAACCGACTACTCCTTGATGCTCAAAAGAGAGAAGTTGACGACAAGAACCAAAGAATAATGGAAATGAGAGAACAAAGAAACAAAGCCCTACGCGATAGGGACCAAGCTCAAAAGGCCTTTGAACTTGCCTTGCAAGACCTAGACATAAACAAGGAAGAAGCTAGGAACTTACGTACCACCATAGCTACCTCTTTAGAGGAACGGCGGCAGTTGGTTGCTGAAATCAATGCTAAAGAAGAACAAATCCGACAAAGAGATCAGGCTATCGAAGACCTGGAGGGACAAATAGAGCGGCAGCAGGAAATAGTTGCAGATCAAACTCGCCCCGATGAGGAAAGGGAAGCAGCTCAAAGGGAAGTAGAGACTCTTCAGGAGCGCCTTGCGGAATTACATGCGCAAAAGGAAAACCTGGAAAGAGAATTGGGGCTTACTACTAAGGAAAAGGTAAAAAGAGCTCTGGTAAAGTATGGTATTCCACTGGCATTCGCGGTCGCTATTTCAAGCGTAGTAGGAGTTATTATGACCGCGCTTAAGGCTACAGGCGCGGGCGTAAAAAAATTAGGCAATGGACTGACGGACTTGGGAAAAAAGATGGCAGCCGGTTTGCCTGGGCTGCTGGGTTCGGTCGTTTCCTTGGCACTTAGGGCCGGCGGAGAACTATTGAAGTTCGTGGGGAATAACGTTTGGATCTTGGTAGTAGCTATTGGCGTGGTACTCTTAAAGAAAATGAAGGGTTAATCTTATCCTTATGTATTACTGGGGGCTTATCATCGTCAAGCCTCCGAAGCGTCCTCGACGGGGGATAAGTAAAGATAGTATTCACACCGCCTTGATAATTTGGTATTAGCGGCAGCACGCTTATAGTAGAAATAGGCTTATGACTCCAAACTGCGTCGGTAATGCTACTACCTATACCAATGCTATTTATCCTTGCGTTGCTAAGTATCGACCCATCGCTGGTAGCATCATCGGGAAATATTTGTAACTTAGCATATTTACAATTAACTATCATATGAAACGTAACCGGCGTTAAGTCTTCTAAGCTAATTTTGTTTGGCTCCATCGAAAAGTGAACAGCTCTTCTGCTGTTCGAAGAAGTCCGATAGGAAGGCAAAGGCTCGTTATTTTCATCAACGAGTCTAAACCCTACGTTCGCGGTAATTCCCGTGTTAATGCAAATGGTGCAAATAACTAACGCAGGTCCACCAACTTTAACCCACATTCCCATATCGAACCACTCATGTCCTTCGTACTCCTTCACGTCTAAATAGTGGACGTAGCGCATTTCACTTAAATGTGGATTCATATATTACAGGAAAAAAACAGGCTCCCTTCGTTTGAGGGGTAACAAGGTTATTTTTCTAAAGGCTTATTACCGTCAAGGTGCTTATGGTCTTGTGATTATAAGCCGCATCTCTTTGATCTTCTATGCTATTTACACAAACGCTCCCAGTATCATCTACACGCATTTGCAGCTTTACCTTCCCATGGCAATCAGTAACCATGTGTAAAGTCCAAACCGATAAATTCTCGGTGCTATTCGCTGGCGGCTCTACGGAGAAATGCGTAGGCTCCCTGTTGTTTGTCTTCGCACGCATAGGCTGCAGTATTCCATTGTCGTCGCAGAAGCGAAATCCTACGTTGGCATGACTACTCACACCAATGCAAATACTACAAAGGATTAACTTCTTTCCCGAGTAGTTCAAATTCACTGACATACCCGTGACATCAACCCAAGATGCTTGGGTGTATTTTTTCTCGCCTGTGTAAGTCGTATAAACACAATCTACTCCAGCTACGTAGGGGTTGTTCATCGCCATATATAATAACTCAGACCAATACTTGCAGCTGCTAAGCCGGCTTTTAGTAAGTTATGGTCATATTCCTCAGGCATAACCTTCTTTACTGGTTTCTTTGGCGGCACCTTCTTTGATGGTTTCTCTACCTCTTTTTTTGGTTTCTCTACGAAGTGAGGAATGCTCTTGGTCATGTCAGAGTTCACGTCATTCATCCCAAACTTCATGTCCTTGGTAGCTCGCTGCAGCTTATTGTTATAACCCACAACGGAATTGGTGTTAATAACCAAATTACTTGGCATTAACCAACAACCAGGTGACAAAGCATAATCCAGTCGTACTTTAGACTGCTGCACCGCTAATTGATATCTCTGCACCGATTTAGATATGTCATTTTCTATTATTGCAGACTCAAATAAAGTTAGGAATTCTTCTTGCGTTTCCCGCGAAGCGCCTTGGGATCCAATGATGGGGCTGCGGGTATTTACCTGCGCTCCTAAGATACAGTACACGAATGCTTCAATGCTGCGGTTAATCCTGGCTAGGTTTCTTAGACCTTTTCCTTTCATTAACACGAATGGATCCCAAGTGCCGAGGTAGTTCGATTGAATTCTGGTAATTAAAGAATTATTACTCTTATCACCACCCATATCACCGAACTCTAACTCATTACTTGGATATTCCTGATGCCCGTAGTCGGCTGGCTTCTCACCGTTGGCACCCCAAACGTAAACTATACCCAGCCCATGTGTCTTACCCTCTTTGTAACGAAAATCTTTTTGCTGTGGTTTGAACTCATTAATTAACCTTTCCAGGGCTGCGGCGTCATATCGGTTATTCATTGGATTAAATGCCTTATCTCCCGGTAAAGGTACATTAAGTTCCTTCAACAGCCTCCTAACCGTAAAGGCAACGTGAAACCGCATAAATGAAATGTGGAACATGTCCGCGGCAACACCACAACCTTTAGTGGCAGCCCAGACAGCAAAGTTTAACTGCTGTGGCCAATATCGCATATTGGGTCCTGCTAACCATTCCCTGACCTCTTTACCTGACGTATGCTTTAACATCGTATCCCCATAGATATTCCTTACTACTACGCCAAATGATTGCTTACCCACTGAAATCTTCAGGAACGTTACCATTGTTTCAAATTCGTTTACACCACCTTCAGCATCGTAAAATGGGTAATCTTCCTTGCTCATTAATAAATCCCTTGGGAAATTAGGTGCTTTATTAATGGGGTTCGGTAATTGCTTCACCTGATCGACCAGCGTAGGTTTTAAATCCTCATTGCTGTACATTCTTTCACCGTTATAGTAAATACCATCGGGTCTTCTTTCGAACTTACTAGCACCCGCATGTGGAAACCTTTTCCTAAATTCTCTCCAATTCCAGTATTTTTGGTTGTCCTGTATATCATTCCCAAAAGCGTCGTACATTATATATATAATGGATGTTATAGCATCAGCACCTCCGCTCTATCCTGATTTACCTAATGAATTGAATGCCGAGAACTTTCGTTTGAATAAGGTAAATCTAATCCTGGCTTACTTGGAAGGGCAAACGAAACACTATGAAAAAGTCCGAAAAAAGTACATCAGAGCCCGAAGCATTTTACATAAAATCGCAATAACTTCCGGCTCCATGTCCGTGGCGTTAACAGGCACTGGCGTTGCTACTTCGCTTACTGGACCTGGGGTAATTGTTGGAGTTCCTTTGGCTAGCGTCGGCGCCGTCTGTGGCATCGTTTCCGCTGTTACAACAGGCATTATGAAACAGTTGTCAAGTAAGATATCCAAGCATGACACGACAATAGCTCTGTCAAAGGCTAAAGTAAATACTATCACTGACCTTGTTTCAAAGGCTTTGTGTGACAGAAAGATAGATGATGTAGAATTCTCGCTTATTCTAGCTGAAGAGGAAAAGTATGAGAAATTAAAGTCGGATGTAAGAAATAAAAAAACAATTGTAAGAGATCTTTCCGAGGAATCTCGCAAAAAGATCTACCAAGAAGCAAAAGAAGAGCTTCAAAGAAAACTCGCTCAGTAAAGATTTGCTTTGAAAAGAGCGTGACAGGATTCTATTTGCATATTGAACGCCGGCTGTCATATGCAAATTGACTTAATTACATCATCGCCTTGGAATCCATTCTAACAGGGGGTGGTTGGGGTCAATTTTGTAAAATATTTCATAGATTACATCAGGGTAATAAGGAATATCCTTATTCAGCTGACAAAACATCCACTCGGCTCTGCTCATATCAGAAACCTCAGGAATAGACTTACCGGTAATTTCAGACAAAAGATAGGGAATAGCTTTGTAATATTTCCCTAGCTTTAATTTTTCTAGCGTTTTCCGCAGGCTTTGTGGCGTTGGCTCTTCTAAGTGGCCTATAATTCTTTCCATTACTTCGTTGTCTAAATATACTGGCTGATGACCTTGAATGTAGCTCATCCAGTCTCTGAAGTATTTTATTCTTTTGTATGGAGTCTTCTTACGGCCTCCATTAGCATAATACTGCTCTCTGGTGGCATTTGGTACAGCATTACGAATATTCTTACCACACTCGTAACATTGTGCTGACGTGTCGTCTTCTATTTGCATTTTCTTACCACAACACCAGAAACCCTTGGGCTTGGGTATGTTAATTTTAGGTGCTAAGCAAACTATGCAGAAGTTGTTTACGAACTCTTTACATTCATGCATCGTATATCCAACAGAATACCTTATACTTCGTTTGCAGTACCCAACACAGCAGCAGTAAGGGACACACCGCGGAATTTCCGTAAATCTGCTGTACCCGCGTTCGTAATTTCCCGGGTAAAACCCGCAAATATACGGCATCAATCGCGAGTCCCCCTTACTGCTGCTCGTGCGCATTCGAGCTTCTCATAAAGTGAAAGGAAGCCCAGCATATAGCCTGCGTAACGGCCCAAAGGGAAGGGGATTGGGGAGAGGGGGACTGGGGAAAGGAAGGGGAACTGGGGAGAGGAAGGAAGGAGAGTTGTTTGTTTTATAGAAATTCGAATACAGTAACTGAGATAAAGAGCATATATGGAATATACACGGCCCTACAAGCTTCTAACTTTGGAGCCTACAGCATATAAAAAAGGAGATTCATATATTTTTTTATATTTTATTTCAATTTTCCCATTATTTATCTAAATAGCAGATATTAGGGTTACACTCTATTGCCTTCAGACAATAAATTGTTTCAAGTCTAGGCATTTGGGTCGATACAATAAATACATAGAAAATGTCCCAAATGTAACAATTGTTTGAAGGCAATATAATGTAACTCTGATATCTGCTATTTCAAGTACTTAATGTTCGTCTTTTCCCAGCAGGCAAGCGCACATTGTGTTTTCCAAGATCTGATTCCACCAATATCCATTGGTCTCACGCCACGACTGTAGCAGTTTCACCATCGTGTAATTCATTCTCCCAATACTAGCCCATCTTAGTATGCATTTATCATCCATTTACGATGCTTTAAATCCAAAAATGATGATTGGGCTTTCTGTTCAAGACTAGCCAAGTCTCTCACTGATGGTGCCAATTCGGATGCGTGGGTTTCAAAAGCCATGCCTGGAAGAGAGTAAAGCAGACCAAAGGAAATAATGACGATATTTTCAATGCTAGTACTTTCATATTGTGTTTGTCAATACAGTATCTTGGTCTGACAAAAGTATACTCTTTTTTGTATACTTGAAGAAAACAAACATTTATTTTCCTACTCAAACTCTTCAAAATTCTAAGAAAACGTGCTGAAATGCACGCATGCGCAAACGCTTTTCTCTAGTGTCATTGGAATCTGTTAATGCGAGTTTAGAATATGATGTCATCAACTTTCTAATTAGCATAAAATTAAAACTTGAGTATCTCTTGAACCAAAAATGCTAACCAGAAATGGCACACTCTCTACTTTCCCATGCCCATAATCCCCCCCCCCCCCCCCCCCACACACACGCATGGAGGACTACAAACAACGTAATTTTGGCCATTCTCTGACCCACCCCTCGGAAATTCCAAATTTCTCTGTGGGGGGGGGGGGGGGGGGAACACAATTACTGGAACTTCACATTTATAATATAGTGTTTCACAAGCACTAGGCAAGAATACCCATTTTCTCGATCTAAGAATGCACTGCTGTTGGCACATTCTGAGGTCTTTGAGAAAATATGGACGACAAACAATAATACAACAAAACCACAAAGACTGGTTTCTGAATACTGGATTCCTAATCATTCCTTCTATTTTTAAATGGAGATTAAAAAGAGGCATCGAGAGCACAGGAAAAAAAACTATTATAGGGAAACTAATACTGAAACTTAAAAATTACAAAATTGATGAAATTGGTTTGTACCTTTGCCTCTTTTTTCTCCATACACGACCTTGCCGTCAAACTCGTTACTTTCCACCCTCAAGTCTGAAGAGACCACAGGGATAGTTTCACCCAGGTGATCTTCTACGTCTGCAAGATACTAAGTAAATAAAAACAGAAATGTTTGGGTGTTTTTTCACAACTTAGACAACTGAACTCGGTGTCATTTAAATTTAAAAATTACAAGCATATATGTTAAGTAGAGTTGCTTGTTTGTACTCTCCTCTAATACAGTGAAACCTGTCTATAACGGTCACGCTTTGGAAATGGCCAAGTGACCGTTATAGACAGGTGACCATTATAAAAAGGTTTTCCTTAAACACAAAGTTTCGCTTCGAATAGACATTTAATATTTACTGTTCGTTTACTATTAAAACATACTACAAACTGCATGTTTTGATCTACGTTATAGTAGCTTTTATCGTGTGATAACAATGCGGAAATGTCAATCAATCGTGTAAACAGTATTAATACATGCATGATGACACGCTACAATTGAATAAAGATTTGTTATGATTTTCTAATGCATAGGTCGTATAGCGACCGTTACATAGAGGTAAAAAAAACAATGAAGCTGTTTATTCCGGATGTCAAAAGGGTGACTATGCAGGTGTAAAATTTACAGTGAATGTATGGCAAGATTTTCGGGGAATTGCTGAGTTATGTACGGGGTGACCGCTATATACAGGTCCGTTTATAAACAGGTTTGACTGTAATAAGGCTTTAGTTAACGAAAGTTGACTTTCAGCCAGACGGGTCAGGTTTACGAAGTACTTTCTCTGGTGCTTTGAGAGCAGCTCATTCAACTATTCACTTCAAGTAGAATAAATGCTGAAAATATTGAGTTAGGGATGAGGATCACTTTAAACCAACAGCTAGATGCAAGGTCCTGAAATTTCCTTACTATATTTTCTGTAAAACAGACCTCTATTAAGCGGACACTCAATTACACGGGCAGTTAGTTGTGAAGTTCCGAATCTTATCATATTTACTGTAAAACAAACTTCCATTCCGTGGACACCCTTTATGATTAAGGTGGCTGCCTACTTTTGAACGTTCGAATTGAGCCCACGATGAGCGCGCGCTCAAAAACCGCTGAAAAATCTACAAGATTTTATTGAAGAACCATACGTGTTTTGAGCTTCAACAGGGCAAAACCCTCAAATTTTGCACGGGACTCTCTGTTTTTTAATAGCTCATTTGAAAAAACTCCTAAAAATCTAGGTTATATCAACATTTTAGAAAAAGTTTAAATCAGTAACACATGAAAAAATAGATTTTTGTAGGGATTTTTGTTCGACTTTATGAGATTTTTTAAGAGCACCGAAACTACAAAATATGACAAATCAATGTATTTTTTTGTATTTTTGTCGAAAATATCCATGTATTATTGTAGAATGATTGACTAGCCTTCATTCGTGCAATCATAGTCTGCAAATAACTATTATCTTATTAATCTTAATTTTTTTCTAATCACTTCCGGTGGCGCAATTTTTACTCCAAAAAATCGTGCGTAGGCTTCCATTAAATGCTGATTATCTCGAAAACGAGCTCGGGACACCCTATTTTTCTTTCCAGATTTGGAATCAGCATTAAATTTCAATTCGGAAAATCGAAGTTTTAAAAAAAGTTTAAGAGTGATTGTCAGAGAAAACCGGGCAGAGGCAAAAGATCGGGGTAAACCGATTTGCACCAAATGTTCAGCAATAAAAGACTATCCGATTAGATGACGAACCATGGTAGTTAAAGTTTTGTTGAGCTTTTTTTCCCCGAGATAGACCACCCCCCTCGGTTTTTGATCGTGATCGGCCTTTGCGATGCCAAAATCTAAGGCCAAACTTCAACCTCTCAAAAGTCAATTCTTCTTTATCTCTGCAAGTTTTAATATTTTGTTTGGGAAATTGATCATATGATCGAGAAGTCTTGAGGTTTTGAGTCAAATACGATGAGGTTTTAAATTTTGACCCGGACTTGAACTTTGCATACAAAGCCTGTTCAATTCACGATCTAAAAATTCGTCAACTTTCAAACATATTTTCTCAAAAGTGCGGCAGTTATTTTTTAAGTGAATAACATTTTTTCAAAGCTCTACGTCAGAGCTTTCAGAAATCGTAAAGTTAAAATTGGGATCTAAAATTAAACGAACGCGAGCAGCTTTCAAAGTTGGCAAAAATCGCCTTCTGAATTTGCGTAATTGCGTTAAGTGTTTACTTCCGGTTGACACAAGGCTGCGTTACTGACTCCCGTCTTCGACAATACAAAGCTTAAAATTTGTTTTCAAAAACAATTTCAACTAGAATAACCTTATTTTATCCAAATTAAAGTTATCTAACGAAGAAATCCCAAGTAATACGACTCCGTGAGTATTAAAAGACTGTTTATATAAAGCTAATTTACATAAATTTTAAGGCAAGACTACTTTATTTGCATTTTATAAGACATATTTAAAAAAACAGTTTTCTCTCTGGGAACGCATGACTAAGACTTAAATACTACAATAAAAGAAGCAAAAAGGCACAAATTATTGCACAAACACTATGTTCGATTCGTTTTCTCAACGTCGTTTTAATGAAGTGTATTTTATTAATCTTGCGTAACTTAGAAACTTCAACTCGTTTCGACTTGATTGTGAAATATTCAATACCTGGAGTCAGTAATGGCTGCACAAGTGAGCTGCTCTTTCGCATCTCAAGATTCTTCTTGTAGTACCACTGGATTAGGATCTGCCCTTGTCCCTTTATCAGCATGTACTCAGGATATGACTTTACATCTAGCTAGTCTCCAAGTAACAAGTAAACGTGGACGGGGAAAAACAGGCCTTTCGGAGAGAGATCTCATCTTAAATCGTGCAGGATTGTTCGATCTCAGCACCGCTCAAACTGAAGTAATGACGATCTGCCCAAAACATCGAAAAAATCTGACCACTGATTGGCAAGGTCGTAAAAGCCGTGTTTGCAGCTACCCATGCCATAAAAGTCACCGAAAACAGATGCAATTCCCTCGAAGAATAAATGCTTCAATGTCTGCTGAAATCTATCATCTTTTTAATGTTGTTGTCCCGATTGGTTCTGGTAAGTATTGGTCATATCGATAATACTGCTTTTTGATATGCTCAAGAGTGAGTACGGCTTTTGATTCCATATTCCATTCTCATTTTCATTTTTACCGTCTTTTCTAATTCTTCTTTTTTTTTTTCTTTCCTTTTTGCATTTTCATTGTCGTCCAGTGTAATTCTTATTCTCATTTTAATTTTCATTCTGATTTTTGTTTTTTTTCCCTTGACAAACGCTAAATTTTGAGTTTATTCTATTTTTTCATTCTTTTTTTAAAGATTCGTTTTCATTTTCAATCCCTCCCTCCAATTTTATCTGTCTCGAATGATGTTTCAAAGGCTTAATATTGCTTTCTTTGCCATTACTTTTTTTTCTGCAGCCATTTGCGAAACCTGCCGACATATGCATTATAAAAGGCGTGGCAAAGAAATTCAGGAAGGAATTAAAGTCCTGAGTACTTTGTTTTCATATTCAAGCTCATAAAAACATTTAAACCATCCCTTGATTAGATGGCCACATTGAACTTAACACGAAAGTTTGGGTACAGGTTAACATAGACATCTTTGACATTGATAGCGGAAGGGGAAGTGCATGGTAGGCTGTATATTTCATACTTTAATCTTTTCTGTCACAAATGTATCGCTAGATCACCTGACTGTTGGTTACGTTTTCTTTGCCAGTGATTCCATGCACTTCTTTTCCCTTTTATACCGTTTCTTTCGCTAGACTTCGCTCTGTTTTTCCTGTGCACTTTAGTTCAATCGTTCACATATGCATTTGACAGGTATTTCGTGAAGAAGAGCATGAAGCACCATTTCATTTATCTTCCTTGGAGTCTGATAACCTCTGCGAACCAAGTACCTCATCTGCGCGTGTTCAGTGTGAACCAAGTAGTATCTCATCTGCGCATGTTCAGTATGAACCAAGTACCTCATCTGCGCATGTTCAGTATGAACCACGTTCCCCATCTCCGCAAGTTCAGTATGAGACTGAAACAACATCGTCGCAGTCATCACAGAGTACTGTACCTGACCAGGAAGTCAGCATATGGGAAGATGAAATGGAGCTACAACGGCAGAAACGACACACCTTGAATGAAGCGATCAACGAGTTGAGCAGTGGTCGCATTAGTCCTGTATTATCAACGTTAAATACTTCTTGGGATGACATCTCCATTACCCAACAAAAATATTATTCAAGAAAAGCAAAGGAGATGATATCAACTGCGCTGACAACTTTCAGCCCTGGCCAAGAACACAAGTTGTGGGAGTCAATCAAACGAGGAACTTTACCTGGAATCGAACCAACTGGTAGTCCTAATAGGCTTCACTTTGATGGAACCGAAGGGTTGGTGAATGTTCTTGTGAAAGCATACAACCAAGCAGCGTCATGGCAAATCAAAAGACAAATTCTGTCTCTTTTTGCTAACGATTTTACAAAAACTGAACTTCAAGAATTAATACCTGGACTGTCAAAGTGGAGAATCGACCAGGCACGTATACATGGCATCGAGACAGGGAAAGGTCAGCCTGTGTCTACTCAACCTCTCTTTCGCCAAAGAATCGAACAAACAAAGGTAGACCATTTTATAGAGTACATATCCCAACCAGAATTCTTACAAGATGTTGCTTTTGGAACCAAAACCATGAAGCTCGACTCAGGAGAAAATATTTTGATTCCGGCGGTCATCAGAACGATGATACCATCACGAATTATTTCTCAGTACAAAAGCTACTGCGTGTTCCATCAGTTCCAGCCAGCTAGTGATCGATCGCTATGGAGAATGCTTCAAGTATGTTCTGCATCCATGCAAAAGTCTCTTCAAGGACTAGACAACCTGACTGCAGAAGGGACTGAGGCTTTTGATAACGTGATGAAAGTAGTAGATTCCTTCGTGGAAAACGGAGCTGGTGAGCAATGGGGTAAAGTAGCTCAAAAACAACTGGTAGAAGGGAGAAGGTATCTAAAGGCTGACTATAAATCACATGTTAGCAGTAACGAGCACTGTAAAGACCATTGCATCAAATATGCCCTCAGCGACCCAAACGTTGATGCTTTGTCAAGTGATTGTCAACACAACCATGATGTATTATGCGAAAGATGTGAATCCCTAAAAAGCGTTCTTCAAGATATCACTGAAAAAATCGAGGCTGTCGAGATTACATATACTGAAGAACAGCGAGCAATCAAGGGGTTTGAAGTTGCAGAATGTATTCGTTCTATCAATGCCTGGAAATCACATTTACTGCGACTCATCAATCAAGACCAAGCAAAGCAACAAGCCCTATCCAACCTCACTGATGACGTTTGCCTAATCGTTATGGACTGGGCTATGAAGTTCCTACCCCAGCGTTATCGAGAGCGCATGAGCGACTTCTTCGGCAAGAAAGGGAGAAGTTGGCACGTCTCTGCTGTAATCACCAAACAGGACGGAGCATACCACGTTGAGTGCTATGTACATCTCTTTAATGTTTGTGTTCAAGATGCCTTTTCAGTAACATCTATTGTCGAAAACCTGTTTCATGCTGTCAGACAAGATTATCCTTCCATCAAGAAAGCCTACATGCGCTCAGATAATGCTTCATGCTACCACAATGGCCCTCTTCTACTAAGCCTACCATACATTGGTAAGAGAAATGGTATTACGCCTTTGAGATACGACTTTTCAGATCCTCAAGCAGGAAAGGACATCTGCGACCGCAAAATTGCCCCAATGAAAGCTCATATCAGAAGGTGGGTAAACGAAAAGCATGATGTTACTTCAGCCGAGAATATGAAAAAAGCTCTCGAGTCGCATGGTGGCCTCAAAGGATGTCGAGTTGCTGTAGCCAAAGTAAATCCTTTGAGAGATAATGGTAAAGATAACAAGATACCAGGAATAAGTCTTTTGAACAATTTTTCTTACGAAAAACATGGGATACGAGCCTGGCGAAGTTTTAACATCGGACCAGGACGTCTGATCAAGTACAAGGAGCTTCAAGTTCAGGCCCAACAGGAAACTGGCTTAGAGAGAACTTGGTTTAGTAGCTGCACGGCATGCCGAAAACCCTGTGATCAAGCACGACATCTACTCATGCAGTGAGACTGATTGCATTTTGACTTTCAAGACTAGAGATGAAGCAGAAGCACATATGGACACTGGAAAGCACGTGAGAACAACTGAGAAGGAATCCATGTATGACTCAGTAAGGAAAACATGGGCTGAGAAAGTGACTGGTGTAAAATTTGTAGGGACAACAGCAGACAGTGTCCCACGATCCAACCAAGAACAAGAGCACTCAAAGATCGAAGAAAATGAAACGGCTATTGGATGGGCATTAAAGAGCACGAGGACATGGAAACAATTAGGAAAGAAAGCCAAATTATTTCTTATCGAACAGTTTGATTCAGGTGTGGCAACGGGCCTGAAAGTAGATCCCGCTCAAGTTTCAAGGGAAATGAAAGAAGTAAAAGACAGAAATGGAAAGCCTCTTTTCAAGCCACAGGAATGGAGGACAGCACAGCAAATAAAGAGTTTTTTCTCGCGTCTGTCAGCCAAGCGGAAACAACAGCAAATGAATCCGAGCGATGAGGAAATCGAGCTATCAGATGAGGACATAGAAGCTCTAGAAGCCGAGGAGTCATTAGAAAGCCTTAGAAATGCTGTTTTTCAAGACATGAATGTCCCAAGTCATCCTGTTACAGCTGGAAAAAGAAATTTGTGTCAGTTGTCCTATGAAGGGAAACTGAATAGCCTCCAGATAGTTGATCTGCAAACCATTTGCGAAAGCCTGGAAATTCAAGCTGAGGGGCCAAAGAAAAGAAAAAGGACATACGTAGAACCAATTGAACAGTTCTTACTTGTATGCTCGTGCAAGAACACCTAGTTGGAGGAGTAGTTATATAATGGTAGATAGTTTCTAGATATAACTGTTCGCGGTATCGGGATTTCAGTTCAACTTAATTTAACAACCTTTCAATCTCAGATCTAGAAATTGGTTGATATGTGTGGTTACAGCGATCGGACACGTCTACATGACGGCACTAATCATTTCAGTGTATTGCGTTACACTTTACAAGGAAAACCATGACAATTCATTAATTAAAACGACGTTGAGAAAACGAATCGAACATAATGTTTGTGCAATAATTTGTGCCTTTTTGCTTCTTTTATTGTAGTATTTAAGTCTTAGTCATGCGTTCCCAGAGAGAAAACTGTTTTTTTAAATATGTCTTATAAAATGCAAATAAAGTAGTCTTGCCTTAAAATTTATGTAAATTAGCTTTATATAAACAGTCTTTTAATACTCACGGAGTCGTATTACTTGGGATTTCTTCGTTAGATAACTTTAATTTGGATAAAATAAGGTTATTCTAGTTGAAATTGTTTTTGAAAACAAATTTTAAGCTTTGTATTGTCGAAGACGGGAGTCAGTAACGCAGCCTTGTGTCAACCGGAAGTAAACACTTAACGCAATTACGCAAATTCAGAAGGCGATTTTTGCCAACTTTGAAAGCTGCTCGCGTTCGTTTAATTTTAGATCCCAATTTTAACTTTACGATTTCTGAAAGTTCTGACGTAGAGCTTTGGAAAAATGTTATTCACTTAAAAAATAACTGCCGCACTTTTGAGAAAATATGTTTGAAAGTTGACGAATTTTTAGATCGTGAATTGAACAGGCTTTGTATGCAAAGTTCAAGTCCAGGTCAAAATTTAAAACCTCATCGTATTTGACTCAAAACCTCAAGACTTCTCGATCATATGATCAATTTCCCAAACAAAATATTAAAACTTGCAGAGATAAAGAAGAATTGACTTTTGAGAGGTTGAAGTTTGGCCTTAGATTTTGGCATCGCAAAGGCCGATCACGATCGAAAACCGAGGGGGGTGGTCTATCTCGGGAAAAAAAAAGCTCAACGAAACTTTAACTACCATGGTTCGTCATCTAATCGGATAGTCTTTTATTGCTGAACATTTGGTGCAAATCGGTTTACCCCGATCTTTTGCCCCTGCCCGGTTTTCTCTGACAATCACTCTTAAATCAATTTCCAAAAGAAGGCAGTCACCTTAATAAGTGCACACCAGGCAAGGTCCCGAAGGTGTCAGATAAATAGGGGTTCCCCACTGTAAATGGCTACATACCTGAACTTCGTCATACCAGATTGCACATCCCCCCTGCTCTTTTAACCGTGTGTTGTTACAGTTTTTCCCTCTGCTTGGACACGAGTGATACCACACCTGGAAAAGCATTTAAGAGTAAACTATCAAACTCAACTTAAAAATAATAACAGCAGATTTGTTAAGATTATACGTGCCCATGACTGTTGACCTGTCTGGACAAAAACATCAAAGTTAAGTTGAAGTAACCATAATTAAGGTTGGTGGTCAGTTCTTTCGTCCAAATCCGCAGCCATCTATGCCATCTTTGATTCCCAAAATAGCCCATACAAGACAAATTAATAGTGCCAGTTCATAGGGCTGATTCCATAAGTCCTATTTTTTCGCTCCTTTCTGGGGTCGTGGAGTGATAACCAGAATCATCAAAAGAGCGAAAACACCGACTTATGGATTAACCAGTATAACCAGTTTGTAGATTTACCTTTTCTTTGACATCAGATATAAGAGAAATAGCAAGCCCCATTCTGACAAGTAAAATCAAAGGAAAAATGCAATTCAAGTCTTTTTGCAGTTGTCAACATGCAGCTGCATAAGTTGCTTGATATACTGCGAGGATCAGCTCAATTTGATACACTACAACCGCAGTACAAATATATATTTCATATAAATTCTCATATATATCTCTCCTATCGGGCCGATAGACCCACCTAATGCGTCCTTGAAGTCTCATATGAAACTATTAGCTCAGTGGTTAGAGCATGGCACCGGAATCGCCAGGGCACGGGTTCAAATCCCGTTCAAGACTCAAAATTTTTTCAGCTCAATTTGATTCAAGTCTTTTGACATTTGACATTTGACATTTATTGTTTTCAATTAATACATTAATATTTACACTTTTACCTGCAAGTAGCTTAAAGCTATTCAAGGCAGGTTAAAAGGAAAGACAAACATCTATAATTACAATAATTACAATATTATGGTGCAAAAAAAGACCAAAAAAGGAAAATAATATTTGCAATTAATAGATATGATTAAGTATTATTTATAATGAATATTGATACACATTTATAGTTTATAATATATAAACGACAATTGGATAAAATGAAATGTGAGACATAAACACAAACGGAAGGAGAAGTCGTATCAAGAATTATGAATTAAACATCATTGGAATTTCAACATAATAACCATTTAAATCTAGACTCTTAAACAGTAATGACCTAATTTCTTTTTTAAAGCTATTTTTTGATAATTTCCTTATACGATCTGGGATTTGATTCCATAATCTTACACCCATTCTGGAGAAAGAATCTTTCTGAATGTTTAATCTCGATGATCTAGAGAAAAGATTGTTATCATAAGCGGATCTCGTTTCATAAGTGTGAATGTCTTTAATGTAAATAAAGAGTTTGCTAACATTGAGAGGAGCATTGTTGTTAGTGACGTCATACATCAATGTTGCTAATGATTCAATATAAAGTAGCCATATAGGTAATATGTTAGTTTCAATAAATAAAGGGATAGCACTTTGCGTCGATTTGACATGAAATATCAATCTAAGAGCTCGTTTTTGTAAAATCAATAATTTATCTTTCAGTTTTTTCCCAGCCTGACCCCAAATACTTATTCCATACATCAATAATGGCTGTAACAAAGATTTATACATAGTTATCAAAGTATGTTTTGGCAAAAAATGCCTTAGTTTAGATAACAGACCAACTACTCTACTAATTTTGTTGCTCAGTAAGTCAACATGAGGTTTCCATGACAATTTACTATCAGTCAATACACCAAGATATCTAACATAATCTTTTTGTTCAAGATAAATATATTTACTATTTCTATAATCAAAAAGTTTAATTTTAATTTGATCACCTACTTTACGACGGGAGGAATGGAAAATAACAAAGTTCGATTTTTTTATGTTAACTGTGAGTTTATTAGCAGTAAACCAATCTTGCAGCTTTGCAAGCTCGTTATTCATAACTAATTCTAGATTTTTAACATTTTTATTATAATATAAAATGTTGGTATCATCAGCAAATAGATGAAATTTCAAAACTTTAGAGCTTTGACAAATATCATTAATGTATAATAAAAAAAGAAGAGGACCTAAAACAGATCCCTGGGGAACGCCGCATTTGATTTCTCGTTTATCAGATATATAATTATTAACAGTTGTAGTTTGGGACCTACCGGACAAATACGATTCAAACCAATCATACAAACATCCTCTTATACCATATGTGTAAAGTTTTTTTAAAAGTATCTTATGATCAACGGTGTCAAAGGCTTTAGCCAAATCAATAAAAACAGCACATGTAAACAATTTCTGGTCCAAATTGGACTGAATCGTATTCACTATGTCAAGAATTGCATGATGTGTTGAGTGATGCTTTCTAAAGCCATACTGAACATTGGAAAGAAGCTGATGCTTTTCTACGAAATTAATCAATCTATTGAACATAGTTTTTTCAAAAATTCTATTAAATATTGAAAGCAATGAAATAGGTCTGTAATTACTCGGGTCAGTATCATCATCAGATTTGAAAATTGGAAGAACTTTGGAAATCTTAAGTTTAGTTGGATATTTCCCAGTTTGAACTGATAAATTCATTAATTTAGCTAAGTGTTCGCTAAGGACATGTTTAGACGCTTTTAACAGATTAACAGGGCATGAATATAAGCCATAAGCCTTGTTATTAGGTAAGGATAAGATTTCATATTCTATCTCTGACATCGTGACAGAGGGAAAAAAAACAACGAAGAATTAGGTTGATAAATGCTCTTAAGATATTCCGTAAAGTCTATGCTTGGTTTAGGAATCATTTCAGCGTAGTTTTCACCAACTGTTGCAAAAAAATTATGAAGAATAAAAGGTAATTTGGTAGGATCATTAGTCTTCTGACCATCTAAAGAATTGTCTTTTAAAGCTGAAATTGATTTTAATTTGCTTTTCTTGTTATGTAATAAGGAATTGATTGCTAACCATGTTTTTCTGGTATTCTTCATATTTGTTTCAAAATAAGATTCATTTTTATTTAGTTATAATCTATTATTGTGTGGAAACAAAGGAGGAGATATAAAGATAAGATTGCAAGGAAGAAATTATTACTTTCATCTTCTCTTGTAAAAAAAGGTTTAACATTTTAAAGCTGCAGCATCACCTTAAGACTACTTTAAGGTAATTATTTCCTATGCCATCCTCTCGTTAAGTTGTTTATCTTTCCTTACCTTTCTGCTCTTCCTACTCGACCAATTCTGTGAACATAGTTCTGTTTATCATCAGGGAAGGTTACATTGACAACTAAGTAAAAAAACATTAGGATTAACCTGGTATTGCAAACAATTTTACTTATAAAATCGTTAGACCAGCACTGTATAGGCTCACAGAAGAAAAAGTATGTTACAGAGCCCAAGGTTTTTGAGACAAGGTTGCACTATCCATGGATCCACCTAAGTCCTCCCAAGGGAGCACATTAAAATTTTGTTTGTGTAAGGAAAGGTATTGTTCTTGGTTGATCTATCTAGCGCGCGCAATCCATCATGTGACAGGCGTTCCTCGTAGTGTTTTGGTTTCGGCCGATCCGAATGACCTACGATCGTGTAAGGAAGGGAATGACGAGTGTAATAGGAGCAATAGAGTGTAAATATTCGTCGGTTTTCGGAGTAAATTCGCTAGCCCGACTAAAGCAAGGAACGCCTGCCATAAAGTGTAGCGCGCGCACGTAAACAAGCACTACAAGGAACGCCTGTCATATCTTAGATTACGTGCGATAAAATCGAAGATAAACCAACACAATCAAAATTTTAACGTGCTCCCTTGGTCCTCCCTAAAACTTTGCCTGACCTCTTACAGCGCTAACCAATCACACATGCAAAATCGCACAATTTTTGTCTCAACAGAATAAAGTTTTGGTGGACGTCACTCAAACTGTTTCCATGACATTGCCAGGAAATGTAAAGTTTTCAAGAGCACGTGCCTATGGAATGTTGCGAAAACGCCTTGATTGGAGTCCACTAAGCCATTTTTGGTCGCAACAGCAAATTGTACGGTTTTGCGCGTGTGATTTGGAAGTGCTGTAACCTTCGATACATGATTGAAAAAATGTGGATGTTTTGATTTATGGGGAGGGCAGAATCACTAGAGAACCCAGAGAAAAATGTAAAGGGCTTTAATTTCTGTAGTGCCATTCAGTTGAAATTCACTGACTGCTATTAACAGAAGGCGAGGGTGTGCACCTATACTAACCCCTGCATATTTAAAGAGAATCATTCTTGGAACTCTTGCTTTGCTGACAGTGCACACACCGACTTAAGGCGTGATTACACGGAGCAATTTTCTTTGCAACTTGTCTTGCAAAGGCGTTGCGACAAAGTTACATGTACCCTTTGTAGTGTGTAACCTACAGAACAATTTTTTAAATGTTGCAAGACAAGTTGCAGCAATTGTTGCGAAAAGTAGAATTCGTTTCTATTTTTGGCAAAGATTGAGTCTCCGTTGCATCATGTAAACACTCTTGCAAATTTTGTTGCAACGCTGTTGAGAGACAAGTTGCAGAGAAAATTGATTTATGTGATCGCGCCTTTATTCATGACTTGCATTTGATAAACCTTTAGGATATGTGGAATGAGGTTTTTGCACAAAAACTAAGAAAACAATTTTTCTTTCTTATCAGTTTATAATTAGAGAAGAAATGTTCTGAGATTAAAACAAAAGACAAAACAAAAAATTATCAATAATATCATACCATAAGGCACTCCCTTGATGTCTATTCCCCTAGCAGCCACATCAGTGCAAATCAAAAACTGAGCCTCATTATCCTGTTGAAATTTCAAAAGGTTAAGTAAAGTATAAACAGTTAGCCCATGAAGTTACTTTGAGGTTTCCAGCTTTTGAGTGTCCCAGAGGGTATGTGGTGAGTAGTGTATGTGTACGTACACCCTTTTTGGCTCGACATTGTCTGCCAAATCAGCAATCGAGAAGTATAAGCCATGGAATGAACAGAACTAAGAGGGTGTGTGGTGAGTAGTGTAGGTGTACGTACACCCTTTTTGGCTCGACAGTATCTGCCAAATCAGCACTCAATAAATATAAGCCATGGAATGAACAGAACTAAGATATATTTGCAAAGAGCTTTTCTGTTTTCCCAACATTAGAATTCCTCGAATATTTCGACTTTTTTAAAATCAAAATTTATGCTAATATGAAAATTTTATTTTGAGATTGAGGCATTTGCCTCTCTTTCCTTAGTTTGCCTTATTGCATGTACTTCCTTGGAGATTACTAAGATTATAGCACAAATATACCTTAAACAGCTGCAGATTTGTCTTTCTTTCTTGCGGTGACCGATCTCCATGAAGAACTACACAAGAGTACTTATTTATCATAGACTTTGGCCCTGAAGAACAAATCATATCATTTATTCATAGTAATTTTCTGACACTGCGGATACCAGTCGTGACGTCGTATGATGTTGCGTGACCGTGACAGTGTCGAGTAAGTACTAATAATAATACTGTGAGGGCTGGAATGCCTGTGCTGGAAGATTTGGCCGCGACTCTCTCAAATCCTCTCTTCTTAGTGGCATCATGCAACCACTGAAACAAAACCTCGAATAAAAAAAAAAAGACAGCCCATGAAAGCGATTGAAAAAATTGATGCGCGTTAAGACACTAATTTGTGTACAGCTGCTTATCGCCCCAACCAGGAGCATCACCCCCACTTCATAGGAAAAAACAGAAAATGGCAAAGGCTAAAAAAATGCCTTGATCAGGCTTAAGGCTCTTGTAATGGTTCAACCGTCTTACCTCCACCATGCTGCAGTAAATACTGTTCTATGTTATCACAATCGATCTTTGTGCGACAGAAGATGATCGCAGTGTCCATTTGGTGCACATCAATGGCTTTCTTAAGGTATTCCGCCTTCAAGATCTTGACTGCTTCTGAGAGCGTTTCTATAAGAAAACAAATTAAAGCCATTTTTGGGGGAAACATTTGATGTTACTGAGGCATTGCGCCCCCTGCAACTTCGCGCGAATAGTCCCCTTCACAGTTCCCTGCGCCATCTTGAAAGGTAGCCGTTCCTTTGCATCGAAGCGAGACGAACGGTGAACTTGCAATGATAGAGACGTAAGGATAATTGTTCAAGGTGTTAAAAAAGGTCTCTATCATTGCAAGCTCACCGTTCGTCTCGCTTCGATGCAAAGGCACGGCTACCTTTCAAGATGGCGCAGGGAACTGTGAAGGGAACTATTGTCAACAGACAAGCATGAAGCGTATGCGCAGAGAAATGCGCAATGTTCTCCTGCAATTCCTATCGTTTTCCTTTCCGCAAAAGTTAGCAATTTGTGTGAACAATCGTCACGCATATCCTTAGTTATAAATCTATATCAAGTGCAATCTTGATAAACAAGATTTAGTTTCTTTGAGCATTTACACCTACCTGGTGTTTGGCTGCCGGGCTTGATCTTGTCACGATAGTGTATGTCATCAGTCTGGGCAGAAAAGAAAGAAATGAATAAAGAAATGAACAGAAAAGAAACTTCTAGTAAGTATGTTATGAAGATAGGGAAGGGAAGGCAAGGGTATGGCAGGAGAAGTGAATGGAAGTGAAAAGAAAGTGAAAAGAAAATAAGGAAAGTGGAAAAAGGAGAAGTGAGAATATCGCCACCTGGTTAGCGGTATGTTGGTAATAGCATCGGTCTGTTGGACCAATAACCGGTCTTAAAATAACCGGATTTAAAATAACTGAGGAGAAGGTGCTGCCTTCGTAATTACATCTACTAAAGGTTAGACATTCAAGTCTTCTCGGACAAGGACATAAAATGTAGGCCCCGTCTGTCTTCACTCTATAACCCTGTATAAGGTGGACGTAAAAGACTGAAGATACTGGTGACGACCATCTTCAGTGCCCGTGTTGATACCACAGGGCCCACAGTAATTGGCAAAAAGTGGTTGTGTTGTTTCAATCCTCAAGGGAAAAAAATCATAAATGCCTCTTCTTACTTGAACAGCATTCTTCAGGTTCATCCATGACGTGTCAGTTCGTGGATCCAGATGACAAACCTAACAAAAATGAAAATAATTTTCCATTAGGTGTTCAATAAAAGGATTTCTACGGAGGCTGTAAAAAAGTGCTGTGATACACCTCTTTTGTTACTTCTAACTGTGACCATGCTAAACATTGTCATTATGTTCTGCACCCTGTATTAGTGAGGGCAGCTCGGAAAAGCAGTTTTCTTTCTTATTTATGGGAATTTTGGTTATTTTTTTAAGCCTCCATGCAAGGAAAACTAATGAAATGTGGAATGTGGAATTGTAATATGCAGCTGTACTGCACAGTACAACAGTGTATCTGTACCGCACGACTTTGCGCTTACTGAATTTCCATTTTTATTGACAGAACAAGTTAAAGACAAATTTTCGAACAGGCACTGAACACACCCATGTAATACAATCTGACTTTGAAAAGCTTTTATTTGCACTCAGAAGAAATATAATATATGAGAAATAAGATATGATATCAATAAAGGGTAGGGCAGGGTAGTACTGCAGGAGAATTGAGCTAACCAATACACAGAATAAAAACATGACAACCAATTTAAAAAATTATAATTGTTCTGCATTGACCAGCGACTAGACTAGACTCATACATGTGAAAACCCTTTTATGTCTCGATGTGAACACAAGAATAGTTATTTAAATTGATCACTATATTTCGATTCAGTCAGTGCAAAGGGAACAAGACAGAAGTGAAAAACTAGTGTCTGAGAACGAATCAAAGCTAGGAAAGTTTACATACCACGTGATGTACCGTTTCAGGTACACTGTCTTGTCCCTTGAGATCCACCCATGTGGGGAAGTGCATAATACGATCCTTCAAATCAAGAATATACAATTGTAAGATTGATTAATAAGAGCAGAAAATATGCGTAAGATAAATCAGAGAACAAATAATTCAATCAAAATTACAATTCAATCTAAAGTTTCTAACCACTTTAGTTCAAAGAATTTCATTCCCTGAAGTGTGGCTTTCATTTGGGATGCCAGCGTAAGTAAAACCACATACGAAAGCACAGTACTTTTATTCCAGTGTTACTTGTACACTATGCAATGTTCCTCATTGGAAATTGACTAGTAATTTTGTTGCAGTTATAGAATTGAGTTCTATTTTCTACAACGATACTGGAAAACCTGCTTTTATTTGGACAATTTGAATACCGAGGGCATATTAGTAAAAAGAAATACTTACGGCTAATTTTTTCACGTCAAAGGAGTGAAGAGTTGCAGAACATGTAATAATCTACACAAACAAAAAACATGAAAAAAAGTGAAAAATTTCACAGTGAGAGTGCTGGTCACCATGAAACTGTGATTATGACTGAATGTGCATGAACCTCTTCAATAGGCTAAGCATGTATGTTAGAGATTTTAAAAATATATCACAATACCGACTGAGGCTTTCTTTTTTTCTTCAAAAGAACAGTAGATATATATGGTGCTTTAGATTTGATTATAATGTTACATAATGAATTGACTAGCGTTTCAAAACCAAAATTTGCTTATTACTGATAGGAACGTTGTATGTTGTTTTATTATTGTCAAAAAATATATTTGGTGATCCACATGCTTGTACTACATGAAGTACCACACGACTAGACTTTGCAATCAAGTACATGGTCTATTCACCTGTAATCGTTTCCCTGTTGGGCTTGTCTTGGGGATCTTGTTATATATTTTCATTATGAGGTCGTTGTTTCCTTGTGCAAGCAGACCATCCTGTACATGCAAACACAAGAGAAAATAAACAAAATGAATGGATGAATGAATGAATGAACAGATGAATGGATAAATGGATGAATGGATGAATGGATGGATGGATGGATGGATGGATGGATGGATGGATGGATGGATGGATGGATGGATGGATGGATGGATGGATGGATGGATGAGCAAAGCAAGTGAAGCACAGGGAACCCATGCATAAAGAAACACAAGGGATAAATTATCGAAATGATTATTAGATTATTAGATGTTAAAGACTTACCGCTTCATCAAGAATGAAAAAGCTGACCTAGAAATTCAATGCAAATTAATGAATTACAAATAACATTTGAAAAACGGGAAACTGGGATATCCATGTCGTGGGATTTGGAAATGGGATTTCATTCAATTATACTTGGATTCATCCTTGTTTTCACAAGAGTAGCACTTAATAGTCAGCGACTAAAAAACTGCGTCCCTCAATACATGATTGAATTGGGATTTAGATTAGAAGATGATTTTTGCAGAGAGGAAAACCAGAGAACCCAGAGAAAAACTCTCAAAGCACAGGAGAGAACCAATTAGAAACTCTACTCACATAGGACACTGAGTCCAAGTATCGAACCCAGGTCACATTGGTGAGGAGTGAGAAGTCTCGCCGCTTCCCCACATGATGATAATCAATATTTGAATGTAGAGGTGTACCTGGTGTAAACTTATCTTGTCTGTTGATATGAAGTCACTCAGCTTACCAGGGGTTCCCGTCACTATATCAACCTGGAAGAGTGAATATGAGACATTAGGGACTAAGGTCATTGAAATAAGCGTGGTTAAATTGGTAGGGATTAGGATACCACAGTGATAAAAACCATATAAATAACATAAAATAAATAATAAACACCATACAATTACCACCTACATTAATAAATAAATTATTACCTACATTAATAAATAATAAATACAATATCAATACCATATAATGAAATATATATGCTATATGAATACCATATAATAAATACCATATAATAAATAACAAATACTGGCATATAGTCGGATGCGGAGGGGTGGGGGGGGGGGGTGGTTGGGGTTTAAAATGTACAACCCTGGCTTCCTAAAGCAACGTCATGTTTCTACCTACCCCTTCATTAATATTGTTGATTTGTTTTACCCCTAATGTTAGTCATGTTTTATTTCCTTCATTAAATAATAAAAAATTTGATTTGTTTTATTCCTATGTAATGTCAGTCATATTTCTACCTTACCCCTTCATTAATAGCTCTTATCTGATCTTTAGTATTCTCACCACCAACCAACAACACTGACCTGAAGATGAAATAGAGATGAGCAAATATTGAAAATGATTAAAAAAATGGGTCTGTGTTTTCTCACATTTTTGAGCTGTGTTGCTCTTAATATTTTATTGTGTTTTTTTTCCTCAATGCTTATTAACTCTACTTACTTAATCTTTGGGTCAGGAAGCTGTTTCTGGAATAACTTTATTTGCTGATGGGTCTAATGAAAGAGATTTACTAAGAGTTACTGAAACATTGCATCACAATAACATCTATTTTGAGTATGTATAATCTTTCTAACAGGAACACAATCATTCAACAAAAATGTAAAGGTTTTCACTTTCACACAAAATTTTTTTGATGTATTCATGGGTGCATGGGTAGATGAATGGAAACGATGGGTTGGGTTGGGTCAGGATGGAATGGATGGACAGAATGGATTCGGATCAATAGTGATGGGTAGGATTGGGATGGGTTGGGATGGGTTGGGATGGGTTGGGATGGGTTGGGATGGGTTGGGTTGGGATGGGTTGGGGTGGATTGGGATGGATTGGGATGGATTGGGATGGGTTGGTATGGGTTGGGATGGTTTGGGATGGGTTGGGATGGTTTGGGATGGGTTGGGATGGGTTGGGATGGGTTGGGATGAGTTGGGTTGGGTTGGGTTGGGTTGGGTTGGGTTGGGTTGGTTGGGTTGGGTTGGGTTGGGTTGGGTTGGGTTGGGTTGGTTGGTTGGGTTGGGTTGGGTTGGGTTGGGTTGGGTTGGTATGGGTTGGGTTGGGTTGGGGATGGATTGGGTTGGGTTGGTATGGGATGGATTGGAATATTGGATTGGATAAGATGGGATGGATGGAATGACTGCATGAATGGAGGATAGAAAGGATATCAGTAACAAAAAAGAAAGCAAAACGTTTGCTGCCATACAGGTTCACAAAATTTAGCATTATTTTAGAAATTTACCTGTTGTGCAAGCTCTCTTGACGGCTGGGATTTAAAGAAATCAGAATCGAAAATAAAAAATTAAAGATTTCAAATTAGACTCACAGTTTACAAAGGCCAAAAGCAGGGTTCATGCTGAGGTAACCACTTAAAATTCAAGGACTATTCAAGGAGTAAACAAGGACCCAAAAATGAATTTTCAAGGAGTATTTTCAGCTATTTTGAATGGTGGCTGCATATGGCCAACTTTCAGATTTTCCAATCTTCTTGACTAGATCTATTTCAGAAACATGCAAGTAATAATCAAAGCAAAAATTCTAGGAGTTTTCAAGGAGTTTCGCTGAAATCGTAAAATTCAAGAGCTTTTCAAGTGCCCTTGAAAACGTGAATTAAATTCAAGGAGTTTTCAAGAAGTTTAAGGAGTAGCACGAACCCTGCAAAAGACAATGACTCATAGTACATGAATGCAACAAGAACATTTTTAGCATCAAATCAACTAGTCAGGCTGTGATGACTCTGTGTGAGCCCTCTATAGTACACGAATATGGACAACTAGACTAATATATTACCTCAATTATAATAGCTGAAGGAGCACATCTGTTGTTAAATTTTCCTGGCTTTGTTTGTGATGAAGCACCTAAAAGACAGTGATTTTTTCAAAACAAAATTATGAACTTGCAAGCATTAATGACTCAATGAGCAGTAAATGCTTGTCCACTCTTATGTATTGATATGTTTTTATGCACAAGTGTTTTGTTTTGGTTCTATCATGTTATTGCTCTATTCTTATTGCGTATTAAAGGGAGCGGTTCGTTATGCTACGATAAGCAGGTCAGTAGGTGGCTACTCAAAATCCTAGGGTTTCCAGGCAGGTGCTCTTTCCTTTTCCCCCCTCCCCCCCCCCCCCCCCCCCCCCCCCCCCCCAAAAAAACCCAGACTGCTATTAATAGTTTCGCACAAGAAACAGTGTTTTTAATTACAGAATTTCTTGTAATGTGTACCACATTAGTTGAATTTCTCAGTCATGTGAGAGTGCAGTGATGATATGCAATCATAAATCTTGCAGGTAATTTACATTTAATGCCCCACACCTTTACAGTGTACATGACTGGCATAACATAAATAAGTAAGTTGATTGTCATGTTTTTATACCTCCTACATTTAAGATATTATTAGTGGCTGCTGCATCGTTTGGTGCTTTGGATAACGCTATAAAACCACCCTGGAAGAAGAGAAGATGAAAGAAATATGAATACAGTAATGCAAAAAGCTCTCTCCAAAAAACATCACAGCAAACAGTCATACCAAAAGTACATACTCTAATATTATCATTATATAGGTTTTCAGTACAACATTGGGTAATATACTGAATCAATATTTGGCAAACAATTTGAATAACTATCATGATGCACTGAATAGCGACTGGTGACTAGCCTCTCATACATGGGAAAACACTTTCAATTATGTTTCCATGTGAACATGAGGCTAGTCCATTACTAGTCAGTGCAGAGCAATAGTTATTCAAATTGGTTGCCATATTTTGATTTGTTGTATAAGTTATTTTTTTCTAAGTTTAAGAGGATACTGGTATATGACAACAGCATGGTGGGTAAGACTGTTGGGCAAATCTAAGTGGGCATAAGGTACATCAAGGCATGTTTTCATTACTCATTCCCTCTTTTCAGTCTACCATGAGATGGTTACCATTTGTCTTTTGAGCTAGAGCAAGGCTAAATAAAGACACCTCTGCATCATTTGACTGACATCCAAAACACAACTGTCTTGTAACTTTTAATGCTAGTATTTAATCAGCCGATAATTAAAAGTCTATGGTCTCATTCTCTGCTCCAAATGGTGGTCAAACGCTAACAGCCATTGTAGTGTGGTGAGCATGACATAGTGCTGTCATTATTTAACATGCATGTGTGAGACCTGTCATCTTCAATAAAATGTTTGACAGATTAAGTGATAGGCATGGTTTTTCTTTTTCCCTGAATACTACATTTTACCAAAAAGAATGTTCATGCAATTAAGCTATTGAACATTAAACACGAGACAGAAAATGGTGCCTAGTAAGTTCAAGCAATTACACAATTTTGAATGCCTCAAACTTTTATGCCTCATGAACACATGGTAGCTAAAATTCAATATATTAAATGTGATTAAAATGTTAAATTCAAAGATTGTTCTATCCAGCATACAAATTACCTTTGGAGGAAATGAAAAGTTAGAATCACCAAAGTTGAACTTCATCTCTGCATTCTAAAAAATAAATATTATATACAGTGTTACAAGTGTAAGTGACCTTTAGTGAATTGCTAAAAAAATATATACCTGTCCAGTAAAATATTGATGGTTTTCATGGTGGCCATGTTGGAGGAACTTAACAAAAGAATTGTCAATGAACTCTTTTGTTATATCCTCCAACATGGTTGCCGTGTCTTTTGTTATTTAATTCTCTTGAGGACGGTTGAAAACCATCAATACAGTGTAAATATATCACAGTGTGACATGTAAACGTTTGACTGGCAATAATGTATTTACACACAAACAAAACATTTTGAGGCGAAGCTGGCTGGTTTTTCCGAATAAGACGTGAAATTAAACCTCATTTGGCAACATAAATCCCATGTATAGAAATATGCGAAATACATGAGAGTAAATAATTTATGTTCATACTTTTGCTTGTTGCACTGTAAATCAATAAAGGGAGTTTGATTACCTTCAGTACTACAGCAGCAAAGAATGGCTTTCCATTAAATTTTTTGGGGATGGCAAAGGCCTCGCCAAAGTCAATCCCTGAGTAGAAATAGCAAAATGTCTTGACTAAGAAGGTCTTGGTCCAGGTGTTTGGAAATCAAGGGTGGGGTAGCAGTTAGTAGTTCATTTGCCTCTCACCTCTGAGGTCTCTGGTTGGCTCTGCATCATGTGTGAGTGGAGTTTTTGACTCTCTACCTTAATTCAATGGTTTAATCCCCCCCCCCCCCCCCCCCCCCGGGTTCTTTGCAAAAAACCAGCACACTCAATTTATCATTTGCTAAGCCAAGCTCTGACTTAGTTTTTTGGCAGATCAAAAATGCTTTTTTGTGTCAGGGGCGGCGGAAGCGGGGGGGCCGGGGGGGCACTGGCCCCCCCACTAGATTTTTTGGGGGGGCCTGCCCCCCCCAGAATATAATGCCTCACACAAAAAAAAAAACCGCATG
The DNA here is from genome assembly GCF_029948245.1 of Actinia tenebrosa. Taxonomy (NCBI): domain Eukaryota; kingdom Metazoa; phylum Cnidaria; class Anthozoa; order Actiniaria; family Actiniidae; genus Actinia; species Actinia tenebrosa. The sequence continues at coordinate 22,562,707 of NW_028292579.1, forward strand.
AGATTTGGTTATGATTACCATTATTTATTATTTTGACATTACATAATTTTCTGTATCTAAAAAATATACGATATATCTAGCGACGACTTGCATCATTTTTGTGTCTCTCAGCACAATTGCAAGTGGTTTAATGCGCGCAAAATGTTACTGATTGAAATATCACTTATACACGTTTGTAATCAAGCTAAATGGGGGGGGGGTCATTTCAAGGTACCGTGAAATATTGGAGTGCCCCCCCCCAAATTTTTCAGCTTCCGCCGCCCCTGTGTGTGTGTGATTAGTGAGGAAGTAAATCAATAGCAACAAATCCTTGACACTTAGGAGTAATTCACTGTCACTTCGCCAACATCTCTCTATCGTTTCGTTCACTTATTTCTTTGGGAATATACTCTGCAAATGTTCTCTTTGATCTATGTTTCAACCATACTTCGTTGGTCTTCTTCAGGATCTGGTGTTCTTGAATATTTTTTCCAGTACTGCTTTCCATGGTTCAAGATTTGTGTAAAAATATTCAAGAACGCACAGATCCTGAAGACCAACGAAGTATGGTCAAAACATAGATCAAAAAGAACATTTGCAGAGTATATTCCCAAAGAAATGAGTGAACAAAATTAACAACTACTGTAGAAACAAAGTTTCAGACATCACTTCACCCATCTTTTCTCTCCATCACTTAACCCAAACCCCACCAACAGGTGGCCGATCATTGGCCGGGAACAGACAGTTGGTGGGCAACCAACAATCAGCCAATGGTTGACTCATGATTGATCCTTACTGTTCGTAAATTATCAATTGTTTTGTGTCGGCTACCCAGCTTGTTAATAATACTCAATGTATTTATAAAAATGTATTTATAAGCTTGACTACTAAGATTAAATTATTTACCATTTTTGGAGAACTTAATACTTCCAAAGTCCAGATCGATGTAACATCCAATGACATCATTAATACCAAACGCCTGAAAAAAATGATTTGGAATATTAACATGGAGTATCTTGAGCTTACTAGATTGGCTGGGTATCATTATAATAATAATTTAAAACATGGCTAGTTAGAATTTAAATTTAGCTTATTACATTTTGTGGAGGTAGAAAAAAAGAACCTAAAGAAAACCCCATTGAAAAAGAACCTAACAAACTTTACTCGCAAGTGATGCTTCCAGGACTTACACCTACACCAGCCTTGATTCCCTTAATTTAACAGATCAAAAACAGTTTTCTGTGTTTGATACTCTGATCAAAACACGCGGGATGTTGGGAGAACACTCGAGAAGCTGGAAACCACTCCGCTACGTGTCGTGGTTTCCTACGCTCCTCTCGTGTTCTCCCAACATCCCGTGTGTTTTGATCAGAGTATCAAACACAGAAAACTGTTTTTGATTTGTTTTATGAAATAACAAATGCACAAAAAGATCGAAAAAAAGCAGTCTAAGTAAATTCTCCCTACGTGCAGTCTTATTCAAACTGACCAATGAGCACGCGTGATAGATTAAAAATGATGGTAGTGTGTTTTGATACTCTCATCAAACATGGTTTTCGACCAATCATAGCGCACGTAGTGTCCCAATTATTTTATAAATAATTCTCAATTATTAATAATATTATTAGTTGTTCAAGTGATGCTTCCCGGACTTGAACTACATGTAGTTAACCCCAGTGGGGGGGGGGGGGGGGGGGGGTGAGTGCACTTATGGCAAACCTAGCCATACCTCTCCATAAGTGTCAAACTGTCTTGCACACGACTTTTTACCAGTACCACCAAAGCCAAAGCTTGCATCATCAGTTCCTATTAATAGAAAAAAATATTCCAAAATATATAAATAAATAGCACCAATGGAAAATGGAGTTCTGGTTGAATGCATTTATGATAATCTGTTCGAAAATCTATCTTTCCCTGTGCGCTCATTGCATATGAAATTCAATTGATTTCAAACACATTTTTATCAAGTGGTTTATCGATCACTCTAAAATCACTTATGGCTCTTTTTTTTAGCCCACCCGTCAAAAATATTCACTATTGCTGGTTCTCAATCAATTGATTATCAGTAAGGTCTTTTATCAATACTTTTTGATGGTCATTAAATTCAATCTTTCTTTTCTCTAAAATTGAGAGTTACTCAATTTTCGTGCCACAACATTTTAATTTCATGATTAAAAAAAAAAAATGTCACCAAAATTTTATATGATGGTCAACAATTGTATGATTTTCCTGGCCTACCTAGATCAAGGGTTGCTTCAGCTGTTGACCATCCCACACGGCACAAGCCTTCATCAGTAACAGTTGCTTCGTAATAGAACTTTCCTATTTAACAACGTAATAAACTAATTTAGTTGATATCATTACTGTAAATAATGGAAATGATATGTATTCTTTAAAACCATGTCCAAAACTGCATGATGTAAGGTGGGAGGGACTGACAAATGAAAGAAAGGGAAAAAAGAATAAAGTATGGATGTATGGGATGGATGGATGGATGGATGGATGGGATAGATGGATGGATGGATGCATGGATGATTGGAATGGATGCATGGATGCATGAATGCATTGGATGGATGGATGGATGGGATGGGATGGATGGAATGGGATGGAATGGATGGATGGACAGATGAACGGAGGGGGAGTGATGGAGGAAGGGACTTATGGAGGGAGAAATAAAACTAGGGAGAAGCTAACCTAAAAGCAGAGAAAAAGTCAATATCAACTTACCCTTTCTGACACCAAGAGTTGATCGGCATCCCTGCCATTTGTATAGCTCACGGCTTTGACATAATAATCCATCTTCATTAATGGCTGCAATTATTTATAGTATATATGTGATACATGTCATTTCAAAATTGTTTTTTAAATTTCAATGACAGGTATAAGTATACTGCATTTACAATTGTTTAACCAATAATGTGCACATGTACGACAAACTTTAAGATAATGCTAACATGACATAATCAAAAGATACAGGTAAGAGTTGGGTGGGTGGGTGGGTGTGTTTTCTTACCAAAGTTTCCATCTCTATCATATGGGTTCATTTTGAACACTTGAGACCCACCACCTGAAAACAACATCAACACAAACAAAGTTATTAATTTGTAGCTTGATGAAGATTATCCAATATTGCATTTAGGGGCTGGTCATTTTTTATCCAAGAGTGGGGCTGGTAGACTTTGACATTAAGAAAGTCCTTCATCTCTGTATTAGTTCACCCACACTGAACTGAGTACAGGCAGAGCAACCAGGATCACATGCCCTGGACGAAAAACTTTCCCATCTTGTTTCCCGCCAATTTTAGTGACCCAAAGATGGGTTGCTGATTTATGCTCGCTCTCTTTTGGTGAAGGTATGCATATGAAGAGGTTAGTTTTGCTTTGAATTCTTGATTTCATTCAAAAACTTGCCAGCCTTCCCTCTTCCTGGTAATAAACCACCAGGGCCCTGTTGTATGAAGGTAGTACTATTGGAAGGATAAATCTTATCCAGTGAATAACTTTATTGGATAACAGCATAGACTCATCCACTGGATAAGGATTTATCAGATAGTGCTTATCACCCTTCGTACAACCGGGCCCAACCTCTTCATTTTTCATAATTGTTGAGACATACAATCTAAACAAAAACAGGACTGAAAAGAATAATGATAAAAGAAAGAACATACCAGCTGTTTTTGGTAGGGATTTAGGAGCTTTGCCTGCCATGGCATCTCTAACGGTCTCGTGGACTATTTGAATGACAGGAAGACAAAATGCCTGCAATTTGAGATGACCATATTATTACCACATGGAGTAATCCCCCTTTCTAAAGTTCTGGTAATAGAGGTTTATTTATTTATTTTTTTGATTGTTCGTTCATTTGTTCATTCGTTTGTTTGTTCATTTGTTCATTCATTCTTTCATTCATTCTTTCATTCGTTCGATAGTTACAGTATTTAGTTAGTTAGTTAGTTAGTTATTAACTTTGCCATACTAATATAACTTGGGCTGCCTTGTTATGTGGTTAGATGGCAGAAAAATAAAATCACTTTGCTCTTGGGAATTGAATTATTTCCTGTAAAACGATGGTATTGTTCCTGCCATCTAACATGGCTGTCATCACATTATGGTGCAAATCCTGTATAATCTCATAGTGCCAAGCATCATGAGACTGAACTTGGAAAGGAGATCAAAAAGCTTGGCCATCTCACATTTCCCAACTGAGCCCCACAATACTATGCATCACAAGGCCAATCTAGTCTTTTTTTGAACTTCAGAAAGGTGAATAGGCTTGAGTTATGTGCAGTCTAATAAGTATGGTAAGTACTGTGCAGGTGGAAGATTGAGGGATAGAGTAATAGGTGTGGAATTTACAGCATGAAGCACAAAAATATGACTACAATGTATTTACATACTAAGTAAGTAAGTACTGTGCAGGTAGAAGATTGAGGGATAGAATAGTGGGCGTGGAATTTACTGATGGTGTGCAAAAATATGACTACATTAATGTATTTACATACTAAGTAAGTAAGTACTATGCAGGTAGAAGATTGAGGGATAGAATAGTGGTTGTGGAATTTGCTGATGGCGTGCAAAAATATGACTACATTAATGTATTTACATCTATGTACTGAATTTTTGCTGCCAAAACCAGCTCTCAAAAGCCTTAATTGGCAAAACCAGCCAGCTTTTCATTGAAATGTGTCGGTTTAACATACAAAAGCCCAAGCATTAAAGTACATTTCATGCATTCCCAAATACATTATCACCAACTTTTGCAAGTTGCACTCAGTAAGGAAGAGTGTGAAAGAATTATTATAAATTCTAAAAAATTACCACGAATCAAGGAACTTTTTAAAAAAATAATATCCCCAGCTTTCATAAAATAAATTTTTGTCATCTAATACTAAAGTTGTAGTAATTAAACTGGTAAACTTACTCCTGTTTTTCCACTTCCAGTCTCTGCTGCCTAAATAAAACAAAAAATAAAAATATGTATAAACTATATATAGCTTCTGCTTCTGTTACACATCTTTAAGATAATGCTAGCTGCTATCTTGTGAGTGGAGAGGAAGGGATAAGGGAATTAAGGGAGAAACATAGATTTATGTTTTTATCATGATGGTTTAAGTAACAAGCGCATGGAGTGTGCTGGTATGTGTTTGCTGTGTTAGGGAGGTACAGTTCATTAGCAAGATGCTAATATAAATTTAGTTGCACAGATTTTTAGTCTTTCATGTCCTATGTTCTACACTGCTAGAACCATTGGACATGTCCACCTGTGAATACACTCCCATAAGTCTGTCTAGTATTACATAATAAATGTGTTATATTTGGTTAAGAATTAGAATATACATTGTAAATCATAAATACATGTTCCTCTCCTCTCTTTGAGGGTAAATGACTGTGTATGAGTGACTCCTAAGGGTGATGGCATACCACTCATTTTTAGACCCCATTCACACATATCTCAATATTTTTTCAGTTTTCAAAAAAAAAATGCATCCAAAGGTAGTTTTCCAAACAGTCTTCATCCGTGTCGGTTTTCTAAAAGTTGCATTTTCAATTGGCGTATTAACTGAATATGTGTGGATGGAAGGCCAATCTGCAAAGAAAAAATTCTGTTTTCGAAAATATCTGGATGCATGTGGACAGTGCATTAGTGGTTATACAGACAAGTGGTATTGCTGTGAATGGTTCAAAGGATCTTGGCAGTTCCATACCATGATTTTACAATGTGTGTGCAGCTTACTCTATAGATACCCACCATGAGAACATCTCCACCTCCCAAGATAAGCGGGATAGCCTCAGCCTGTACATCAGTTGGTAGACTGAAACATATTCACAGTACCAAATATACAAAACATCTTTACCGCAATTTTCAATATTTTGCGAACTCTGTAGTCATATGCTGCACATTGCAATTTGCTTTTTTGCTACCAACAATCGAAAAATCATTAGTGGGTACTATTTATGTCTTTGATTGATGGCAGTAAAAAAAACAATTTCACAACAAGCCGTTGGAATATCCAAGTTTGCAGAATATCTGGGTTTGCAGAATATCAAAAATGGCAGTGACACAATTAGTAGTCCCTATTCTAACTTAGTATTAACGTATATAGCGCTATAAAGTATATAGCGCTAAAAGCACTGTAATCTTTGGTAATGGCTCATACACACACAAGTTTAGTCTCATTTATGAGTTGCAGCAGTGAAAGTGCTCACCTGCCATCAATGTGACCTGGGTTCAATTCCCAAATTTATAGCATAAAGCGCAAAGTATGACCACATTTAATGTATTGGCAAACTTCTAGTTATGCACTGGCTTTTTGCTGCCAAATGAGCTTTTACACTTCTTACAAAAGCCTGTGCATAAATGTATGCAAAAACATTATTGCTGGTCATACTTTGCATGTCATGCTGTAGACTTGGTGGAGGGGACGTACCTGCAGGCCAGTAAGATTACAGTGGATAAAAAATAAAGAACCACTTTTTTGAAAGGCACTGCTAGAGCTCATTTATTTTTAATTTATTCTTTAATTGATGATGATTTATTATTTATAAATATACCGCCCTTTCTATGTGGATGTATTATCAAATCAATTATTATAAATACAAATCATTATTCTGCAAATATACAATAAATTCAATAAATACTCACAACCAATCCATGTCTTCCACTGCCTGGCAAATCTCTGGCAGTAGCCCAAATTCTATGTATAAAAGATATAGAAACTTAGGTCCTCAAAGGGGGGGGGGGGCATTCTGTGCTTCTCTCGTCACATTGCCGGATAAAATTTTGATTTTTGATTTAATAGGGAGAGTCGAAAACAGTAATAGTTTGTGAAGTTGTCGTAGAAACATCATTAAGACGCTTCTTGAATTGGTTAAACACAGGAGTTAAGCCAACAATCAAAGAAGAAGAAAATTACGAGAAACTTTCACAAATTTTTTTTCGAAGTTTGAAAGGAAAAATTCTGATCAAGTAAATTTATTTTTTTTCCATTTCAAAGTTTAGCAGAACTGAGCCAAGGCATCATAGGCTTTTATCTGATCGTAAGAACGACTTGTAATCATTGAAAAAAACATATTCAAATAGCAAATAAAGACAAAGAAAGGCATTTTTAAAACTCACCTGAGAAATGACCCGCCATCTTGAATGCGCTCCCGGGAAGAACTCTTCAACAGTCTCCACTCGACCAAAAAGTTACCACAGGTAACCCACAAGTGTAAGAAAGAATGATGATTTTCTAATGTTTTTTTTTAAAAAGTTCTAAGGCTTGCCGGTATTTTCCTTTGCAACATATAAAGCTTGAATGTTTCCCGAACAATTTCCCTCGATCCGCAAGCAGTATTGCACAGGTTATTGTAAAACGCAGTACACGAAATACATTAGGACTACGATTCGATTTGATTGATAGTGAGAGGTTATCACATGCCAAAAGTACATCTATTACTTGACAAACTTTTGTGCATGCAATAACATTCTAAAATCAATTGGCATGACCAACTTAAAATACCTGCATTTTTACACATGCAAGCAGTGAAAAAAGCTGACATTCCAATAAGTTACTAGTACATGTAAGTATACAGCCCAACCCTCTTGTATTTCTAACTCGTACTAGGTCTTGCCCAATACGAAAAAAACGTTTTTTCAGAATTTTGAACATGCGCAATGCAAAAAACACGTATTTTTTTGTGCGTGCTACGTCATAAGCAATACGAAAAGTTCTATTCCTAGAATTCCAAAAATCCGCACGTAATTAATGATTAAAATCCGCAAGTAATGTAAAAAAAAAAAAAAAAAAAAAACACGCAAAAAAATCTCTAAATTCAACATGAGGTCTGCGCAATACAAAAATCCTATTTCTAAAATTCTGAACATCCCCTATGCAAAAAAGAAAAAAAAAGAAGACAAAAAAAACAGACAAAAAAAAGCACGATTTTGTTTTATATGCCAGGTCGTGCGCAATACAAAAAGTTCTGTTTTTTTAAAATAACAAACATCGGAAATGCAAAACAAAAAAAAAAAACAAAAAAAAAACACCAATTTCTATCATATGTTAGGCCGTGCGCAATGCAATGCAAAAAACTATATTTCTAAACCTGTTTATCATGTAGTAGGTTTTGCGCAATGCAAATAATCCTCTTTCTAAAATTCCGAACATCAGTAATGCAAAAAAATACACACACCCACGGATTTGTAGCATGTGCTTAGTCGTGCGCACAATGCAAACAGATATATATTTCTTAATTTTACAACATTTTCATCATGTAGTAGGTCCTGCGCAATACAAAAAATCCTATATTTCTAAAATTCCGAATATTAGTTGTGCAAAACGAAAAACAACACACCTACGGATTTGTGAGCATGTGCTTGGTCTTGCACAATGCAAAAAGTTTTATATATTTAAATTTACCAACATGTTTATCATGCAGTAGGTTCTGCGCAATACAAAAAATCCTATTTCTTAAATTCCAAACATCAGTAATGCGTCCTCTTATATTTCATTTAGTAGGCCCTGCAATATCTGATATTTGTTTACCCTTACGCAAACAGCCCTATCAGTCAGACTAATGAGACTTTCGATCTAAAACGATCGAAAATGCTGAGCGTTTTCATCGAAAAACACCTGGAAATGCTCTACGGTAATGACATTTGATAACGGATGCCTATCGTATTATTGTGGAACGCGGAAACATTCATAAAATTTGAAGGTTATTCATAAAAACATTAAAATAAAAATATCATTAACAGACAGGAATTAAAACTGCGCGAGATCCTGATGTTGAAACCCGACTCATTTTCTCCACCAACTCAGCTGGGAATCGCACCCAGTCCTCTCGGCTCGTAAGCCGAGCGTGCCCTATTACACTACTGAGTTTGGAGGTGGTGTTTAGAGACAGGAAGGCCAAAACACAATGCCAAACAAAATAAAAAGTAATTTGACTTTTTAAACATTCGTAAAATTTTAAACTGGCACACATTTAAAAAAAAACTAGGTATCAAGGGATATATCTTTTTCAACCATTAGCATCTCAGAACTGGCCTCTTTCAGAGTCTTGGAGTTCATCTAAAAGCATCTATGAACGCCACATGGAATGGATCTCGAGTCTGGCAGAAACATCTTCAATAGTAGGATAGCATGGGATCTTGGAAGACGTTTAAAAACCAAAAATATGTAATACGTTTGTTGAAAACCAAACTGAGAAGTTGACCCGTTTGTTGAAAAACCAAAACCAGTTAAGGCGTTTGTTGAAAAACCAAAAGAAGTTACGGCGTTAGTTGAAAAACCAAAAGAAGTTAAGGCGTTTTGTTGAAAAACCAAAAGAAGTTAAGGCGTTTGTTGAAAAACCAAAAGAAGTTAAGGCGTTTGTTGAAAAACCAAAAGGTTGACGCATTTGACCAAAACAAGTGGACGCATTTGTTGAAAATCCAAAGAAAACCTTAACGCTGTTCAGTGAAAAACCAAAAACAGTGAACCCGTTTGATGATAAACCAAAAACGTTGAAGAGTCGCCGTTTGTCCAAAATCCAATGTGGTCGATGCTGATTCGTTGGAAAACCAAAACTTGAATACGACTAATTTATAGAACGCTGTAAAATATAAAAATAAAAATACCAAAAGGTGTGTGTGCAAATTAATTGAAGTTTTTTTTATTTTTATATCCTAACAGCGTCCTTAAAATTAGGCGTGGCGTCGTCGATGGAATTGACATCTGGAAAAAACCAAGGCATCTTTGAAAATGTTGAAAACCTCTGGAGCTGAATTCCAAAAAAACAGCTCAAAGTTTGTTGAAAACTTCTGGGGTTGAAATCCAAAAAAGCTGAAAGTTTTATGATCCATTAGAACAAGGCTCAAGAGTGATGTACATTTTATTTACATAAATAGACATAAAGACATAAATAGTGTGCCAGATAAAAGAAGCCAATTGAGAAAGTGAAAAAAGCCAATTAGATAGATTCCTTATAAAAACTTTATCCGTGAAAATCACTAGTGTAATTTTGGTGCGCTGCCAGCTACGAAAAACCAGAGACTAGAGAATGGCCGAAAAATCTCCCTGGAAACGAAGTCCTCCACCTTATGCAAGCGCACGACCTTGGAGGGTTAAAGGTGTACATAACTGAAACTGAAAGAGTGTGCATTGCGTGTGCACGTTAATTAATATTATTGCATTAACGTGGATTTATCTGAAAGGAGAAAAAAAGAAAAAAATATTAGTACATTGCATGCCGACATATCTTATTCAATTTAACAAACATGTTAACACAAAATTTAATGTAAAGCATTGGGAAGCTCCTCTTCCACACCTGAAACAAACAAACAAACAAAAGTAATTAAAATTAAATAACAAATTTAGCAAATTAAATAACATAAAAAATCAAAATTTAAATTGTTAAATTTAAAAAGAAGAATATTGAGAGGTCATGGAATAAACCTCACATTTTTTCATCTGAAACGAGAAAAAGAAAAAGGAAAATATGTTAGCATTCGAATTTTTTCAAAGTTTTTCTTTCAAACAAAGTTAAGGAACAAAAGTATAAATAAGTTTTATATTTTTGAATCTTAACTGTCTGAAAACTATTTATCTTTCCAAACACACCGCATTTAGAAAAGATATCAAATCAAGATACAAAAGCATAAATATGTTTTATACTTTTGAATCTCAACATTATCTCGTACCTAGTAATCAAGGGTTGGATATTCCTGAGCCTTCAATGAGGTAGAAATACTTCAGTGAAGAAAGAAATATCCGAAGCCCCACCCGTCACCGAAAAAAATGTATGATCGTCTGTACATGTGTGTGCATAAAACTAAAGGGGATATTCCAGGATTCTCAAGGAAGTAATGAATACTTCAGAGACAGCTGGAATATCCAAGTTCCACACCCTCGAATCTATTATTATACATCATGCTACCGAATGAGATTAAAGTCATAATGAGGGGATATTCCAGGATTCTCAAGGAAGTACCTAACACTTCAGAGAGAGCTGGAATATCCAAGACCCACACCTCGAATCTATTATTATACATCATGCTATCGAATGAGATTAAACTAAGAAAAGAAGGGATATTCCAGGATTCTCAAGGAAGTACCTAACACTTCAGAGAGAGCTGGAATATTCAAGACCCACACCTCGAATCTATTATTATACATCATGCTATCGAATGAGATTAAACTAAGAAAAGAAGGGATATTCCAGGATTCTCAAGGAAGTACCTAACACTTCAGAGAGAGCTGGAATGTCCAAGACCCACACCCTCGAATCTATTATTATACATCATGCTATCGAATGAGATTAAACTAAGAAAAGAGGGGATATTCCAGGATTCTCAAGGAAGTAATGAATACTTCAGAGAGAGCTGGAATATCCAAGACCCACACCCTCGAGCCGTAGAGAAATATTCTCGAACACGAATCTTAAAGTTGTCGTCGAAAAAAGTCCGAAATATAGAAGTACGAAGTTAGTATCGATGATCTACCACATGCTATCGAAGTGAAAACATACTATAAATCTAAAGTAAAAGAATTAACATACAACTGTGGAGAGAAGAAAAAAACAAGAAACGAACATGCATAAATTAAACATCAATCATAAACATCTCTAGTTTTATACAAAACTCTATCCTAAAGAAGCTACCACTGACATGCCCGGTGCATGATAAAACAGAAACTAGAGGCAGCCGAGTTTGGCTGTTCTTGGTAGACTTGAGCCACGACTGAAAAGAAAAACTACACTGGAGCAGCAAGTCAGGATTCCATCACAACCATCAACCGAAAGGAGGGGCGAGGTCATTCATCCGGCGGGTGATCCTGACTGTACCTAGTCTTACGAGAGCACGCAACTGGCCAGTCTAAGCTAAGAATAGAAGACATCTAACCTTAGGCGCTGTGTGAGGGGAGTGAGTGATCTGAACTGGCCAGCGTTACTCAAGTAGGACTGAACTCCAGTTGACTAAAGTTGACACCTTATATTTGTAGATCTTGTGTCTTTATCGACGTGCAACGTTGCCAGCTTGGTGACTAAAGTTCATTTGAAAAACTAGCCTAGTCTTGGCCAATTGACCCTGGTCGAGATGACCAGTCAAAAACACTAATATCCGCCATACCCACCACCTAGTTTTAAGATAGTGGTAGCTTCTTGTCAAACAAATAATCCCTGGGATCAGCCTTACATCTGGTCCCCTCCTACTGCTAGCCTAAAACGTTTCTAGAAAAAATAACGAAGAAAAAAATCATTGCAGAATAGTTTTGACTTGCAACATATGACCCGATTTCTCTGTAAATGATAGCGGAATATTTTTCACAGATGTTTGCAAGTCAAAGTCCTAACCTAGTGAGTCATTCTTTGAAAAAGTTCCTTTTGATTTAGGAACTGCATCTCCCCACCTCTTTCCTTCTAACTGCAATGCAACAATAAGAAAGATCAAGAACAAGTTAGAGCCAACCAAACCAAAAAATGATTATAAAGCAATTCAGTTAATTTTCGTTGAACTTGTTCACGATCTTCCACCATCAACTTCGTCTTACAATACGCAGTAGTCTTCTTCTTGCTTCTAGTACTTTATATAACCACTTCCAATAATGATTTTTGATCTGAAAAATCGATAAAAGTATTAGTATTAGGTAGAAAAAGATCTTCGCATAACTGGAAAAAGAAATAGTAAGAATTAAAAAAAAAAAAACCAGCAGCAGTACGAAGTTTTGACGAGATTGGTCAACGACTTCATGAAGATGAAAAGCGCGCCAAAACGCCAGATAAAAATCATAAAAATAATTGAAACTTGCTTGAAAAGATTAGAAAACTTCAATAATGAAAGTTAAAAATTAAAAGCTCAGTAACTCAATACAAATGCTTTTTCAATAATAGAACAAAACGCAAATTTTGTATCCAAAATCCAACTTTTCTGTCAGAGTACCCAGTGAAAACCTTGCGACATGAAAAACGCGCGAAAACAAAACTGAAACATTTTCGAAGCAAAAAAAGTATAAAAAACTAGTTAAAATAAACTTACAATAGTTACAATATCTAATTAAAAGTACAATAGAATAATTCAGCGAAGAAAATTGTACAAAAGAAAGAAAATTTGTAGCGTTTTGACTCGTGGTCGCTTTGCAACTCCTTCGACACCGTGAATGGAAATTTTCTCCTAAAGCTTTAAATAATAATATTCTTACTGAAAAGATTTTAAAAATAACATGAATTGTACAAAGTCTCCTTTCTCGATAGTAAAGGTGAAGAAAGTTTTCAAAGAATTAGATTTTCTCACTTCACAACGACTTGCATCAAGTCAACAAAGTTTGAAGGTATAAAAAAATAGTTCTAAAACAGAAAAATAGCTTGTTTCACTTGTAATTAGCGATGCCTCGTACAAAACTACAAATTTTCGAGGTCAAATTAAAGAAACTTTATAAAAGAATAGTAATTTTAGGCAATTCTAAAGGAATAGAGCAGTACATACCTGACTTACTTCACGTCAACTTGATTATGAAGTCAAACCCCACAAACCAGAAAATTGAGAATTCATTCCCACGTGAATCAGCTGTCAATCAAACAATATCAGCCAATAAGATAAGACAAACATAAAAGTATCTGCAATCTTATTGGTTAATTGACAAATGCACGTGATGATGCGGTCATCCGCACCTTTTTACCCAATAGGATTAGTTAAGTTTTCCCGCTTTTTCATGATAAGCTGTCATTCACCTGTCTATTACAATGAGGTTTTAGCAGCAGTTAGGTGGACTCGCGAAGCGCCGACAATGCCAAAAATCGCATATCGAAAAACGCCAGGGGGGGGGTGGGGTTTTGGAGGTCGGTTAACCGCCCTACAGGGGGTCTTGCGCGATCGGCTGACAGCGCGAAAGGTTCCTAACTGCTGCTCTGTTGGGGTCGCAAATGGAGGGAAAGATATTCTTTAGATATACATGGCATCCGTCAACGACATTCAAAACGAAACTGTGCGCAGGCTGGGAAATCAGGTGATGGATAGCTCAGATGCGGATTTCGTCTTCGCGACGTTTATGGAGGGAAAGACAGACAAGACGATGAATCACGAGATGGCTGAAAAGATAATCGACAGAATGCCGGACGGCGACTACCGTTTGGAGTTGACGTTCGTGAAGTATTTGGACGGCGAGTGGGTGATAGAAAAGGGCCGTAATCCCATCAGGGCGTCTGGTAAGCAGAGTTTGTTCGTCTTGAATAAGCAAACGAGGCCGGGGGCATTGGAGGGAATTGACATGCTCTTCTATGAGGTCGCTTACCCGGTTACCGTCGTCATTTACGGCGCGTACGAGATTAAGGAGCCGGATGTTAGGAAGTTGCGCCCGATGCGACATCCGGGTAATTGCGTCGCGAAATTGGTCAAAGAGTTCTTCGAAGACGCTGCTCGTGGTGGTAAGCTTACGCCCAAGAGGAGAGAGGCCATAAGGAAATGGGAAAGAGATACCAACAAGACTGGAGGTACCATCAAAAACATCCAGAAGTTAGAGACGGCTTTAGAACGCCGCATACACGTGAAGGATATCACGGGCGGTTGCATTTACGGAGGGACGAAAAAATATGGAGGTAGAGGTGCCCCTATTGTCATCTACCAACACAATGGACACGCTTGGCGAGAACTTAGGTTCCCTAAGAAAAAGGAAACCAAAGTTTATAAGACGTCGCCGTTGGCAGAATTGGTCCACGAGAATTCCGTTTGGTTGATGGACGCGGAAGGAAGTCAGTTTATGACGCAGGATGGTACTCTCTACCGCCCTGAAGTAGAGCATCAACGTATTCAAAGTGCGTGTGCGACATTAGGGGAAGACTTTTCAGACGAGGTCTTAAGCAGCCGTAGTTTGGACTTCCTAGCTGCGAAGAAAAGGAATGGATGGAAGTCCACGCCTAAGGAATTTGGAGACATAGCCAAAGCCTGCGTAGAGCACGGCCATGGAGGTCTGTGGAACATGGAGTATGACGAGAACGAATACGTCTCCTTAGACATGAAACATTGTTACCCTGCCAGTTTTAAAGGCCTTGGGGATTGTAAGGAGTATTACGACCGCTACGGGCATCCGGATTCGCAGTTCTTTCGTGTGTCTTTGCCAGGTAAATACGACGCCCCCAAGTCTACGGGGTTCGTGCGGTTGACCACGTGGAAGTTAGCAAAGGGCTTACATCCGATAATTTACGCGTGGTATGGGAAACATCTGAAGGAGAAAGAATGGATTCCCATACCCCTGCTGAAGTTTCTCGAAGAGCGCGAACTGCTCACATACACAGCGCATGAAGCCATATTGTGCCGCTCCGCGTTTACGCAATGGTTGCCGGAGCATAACCCCACTGCTAGAATTGTCATAGGCAAATTCACCCAGGGTGCAAAAGAAGGAGAAAAGCACATGCAAAGGCGTTTGATAACTGACAACGGAGAGTTGAGTTTCCTCGTAAAACGTGCACATGAGCAAGGAACGATGGTGTCCGTAGAGAAGTGGAATTATTTCATAGAAGGTAAAGGTGAGCAACGATGGAATGCGTTGTGCTATTATCAAGATCATCGCCCGCAATATTACCATTTGCGCGCCAGCATGCTCGCATATGCGCATATCAATCTATTGTCAATGCTGTTGCGTTTCGACAAAGAGGACATACCGCGCGTGGCTACGGATTCTTTGTATGTGAAGCCTGAAGTGTTAGAAAAAATGCAAGAATTCTACACCGAAGATGAACTCGCAGAAAGCGGTCAATGGCGCGTGAAAGATGAAGAGATAAAAGCCTGGAGAGAACGTGTGGAATATCATGGGAAACACGTAAAAGGTGCCGTCGTTCCCACTGAGGAACCATTGCCATCCGTTGTGGACCCCATTTCTTACCAACGCTTTTCGTACCTGTACGGGCCGGGAGGCAGCGGTAAAACCACCAGGGTTTTGGAATTATTTCCTCGCGTGAAGGTGTTAACGCCGACGCACCGTCTGGAAAGAGAATTGACGGAGATGGGTTACGACGCACAGACTTATCACAGCTTCTTTCGCTGGAACGGTCAAAAGTGGGTGCCAGAAGCAATACGCGACATACCTCCGGTCATATTATGGGATGAGATTTGCACCGTGCCATTAGAGATCCTGCAGGAATTCGTAGACTTCCTCCGCGGAAAGTGTCAAGTTATATTTGCCGGAGATCCATGCCAGCCGCCTCCCATTTGCGGAGAAATGCCCCACGAATGGTTAAAAGGAATGGTAGACCATGCAGAGGAAATCAACGCCGACTACCGCAGTAAGGACGAAGTAAGAAACTTAAAGGCGGAACTTCGGGGCCTCAGTGATGCCGAGCAAAACAAGACGCTGCGTAAACGCATCCGGGCAAAATCTTACGAGGACTTCCTTTGCGCGTGGCATCCAGAGGATTTGGTGTTGAGCAGCAAGCGCGCAGCACAATCGCGAATACAGAAAGATCTATTAGAAGTACACCGCGAAAGATTCCCAAGCCATTTGGTGCCCGTTTGCTATAAGCCTCGCGATACCCGCATGCAGAAGAGAAACGTGTGGGTGCCGGGTACCGACGTGCAACTGCAGAACGCGGTAACGCACGATAAAGCCTGGGTGCCTATGGGAAAGGTTGAAAAAATAACCTCCCATCCAGATTGGCGTTTGGGATATTGCATGACAGTCCACAGCGCGCAAGGGCTTACCATAAAAGAAACCTTATGGATTATAGACCAGCGGTTATGTTGGAGTAATTTGATATATACCGCTGTGAGCCGTGTGGAGTATGCCAAACAGTTGCGGAGGGCTTGGGGTCCGCAATTGCGTTACGATAAAACGCCAGAAGATATAGCAAAGGAGAACATTGCTAAGAAACTCCTTCGCTACAAGAGACACGACGAAGAAAAAAATATGACGTTCGACCTATGCGTGGACGACGTCTATAAGGAAGGGGCACGGTGTGCCAAGTGTAACATACCTCTACTATGGAGGTTTGACCCAAATGACGATCAGCAGTTCTCCGTGGATCGTATCAACAACAAACGCGGCCATTGCAGAGGCAACGTAAGGTTAACGTGCCTAGAGTGCAATCGGGCGCGCGGTGCTGCGCTACTCTGAGTCTTTGGGGACTATGAGCAGCTCTTCCTTAACAAATCCACGACTTAGGCCATTTAGGTAATACAACACGGGTTGCCCTTCCTTGGTGACGGACTTTGAAATCTCATACGTTTCCAAAGACCAGTTAGGATCCGTGGCTCTCTTACTGCCACCTTCGAGTTCCCCCGGCTGATAGAGGTATCTGACCACTATGTCGCGGGGGAGCTTTTTTTCCTTCAGTCCGACCGCCCTCGAACTTCTGACGTAGGACTTGTGTTCCACGTGTTTCTTTTTTATGGCATCCTTGGGTTTTATTCCCGTAGCCCTGGCCGCCTCGTTGTTCAAAGCCGCGACAACCTGGGGGAGCCTCTGAGTCCATTCCCTGTTGCGTTTGGAGGGATCTTCCAGCTCTTTCCAATACTGGTACCCAAAGAGACGCTCGGCCAGGGTCTTATTGAATCTTTCGACAATGCTCTGACCCCTGTGGTACTCTGCTTCGGCTCTCCTAATTTTGGTGCTGTGGTCTTTCAGGGTCTTAGTAACCACGCCCATGAACTCTGTCCCCGCATCCACTTGCAGCAGCTTAGGCCATTTCAAAACGCGCTTATAAATCCTACCTAGGGCTTCTGCGACTTCCCCAGAATCCTTGCTGGTTATGGGTTCGGCGTCCTTGTATCTGCTTGCGATATCGACTACGGTCAAAGCGTATCTATAGGTCTTCTTTCTCACCTTGTCGTGTGGTAAGAAAAGCAAATCCGCCTGATGAACTTCATTAGGGGTATTTACGGTAAAGCTGGGCCTGGGAATGTACTTGGGCACGGGAAGATAAACCTGCCAGAGGGTTTGTTTTCTTAGCCAGTTCTTAGCCGTTTCATCTGATACCCTGGCCGCGGTCGCGAGTTTCTTGATGGCCGACGCTCCTTTCCAATAACCTTCAGGTCCATAGTAAATCCTTTTAAGTTTGTCCTCCAGGCGGCCCATTATATGAATTCCAAAACAAGATTGATCTTGCGTCCGTTAAAATCCACCGTCTTTCCGTCCACCTTAATGGTGATGTTTATGCTTTCTACCAAATTAGACAAATCATAGCTTAAAGAAATGGGAGTGTATTCTACCAGGTCAAATGGATTACCTTTGGGCAGAAACTTGGACATAAGAGAAGACTTTTCTCCATTGTTGTAACTATGGACCAAGTCGCAATAGACTTCGTAAGAGGATGCGACTTTCCATTTCACAGGTATGGCTGTGTTGGTAATCGTCTTGCCTGAGGCACATAATAAAGATCCCAATGGGTCAGACTTTCCAAAAGTCATTGAATAATTTGACATATTATGTTTGAGGGTCATTTCGTGCGGCAATCCTGTGGTGAGAGTATAACCGTGTTTTGCTAATTCCTTGGCCAGTGTGATTGGTGTATAATGTCCATCGGGCAGCAATACGGCTTGATAGTTAGATCCTCCTGTATGCTCAGTGACTATGCCCCTAATCAGGTTATACCAAGAATTGTACAAAGAGCAACTTATGAGCCGAACCTTATGGGCTTTAATGGGGGGATTTAAATAAGTGGTAAAGTTATTTTTATCGCTTTCCAAAAAGACGATCATTATATTAGATACGCCAAAGCCACGCCTCCCGCCAGCCCTGCGACTCCTACAAAGACCAATTCATTGTCTTTTTGTTTCTTAGAAGGCTGGTAGTAATTCTTGAACTGAGGCTTTCTCATTCTAAAGTCGGGGTGCGCCTGCGCATAAAGTCTAAAGGCGTAGTCTGTATTTTCGAAGTTCTTATCCGCCTGCATCTTGTCTTGGTAGTTCTTGTCCAACCAATCCCTGTAAGCTTGTCTTTTTTCATTCCAAGCCGCAACGTCTCGCTGATATTTCTCCAGCGCTAAGTCGTGCCTCTTCCTTTCGGCGGCTAAATCTCCGCTGCGATCACCTCTAACTAATCTATCCAAATATTGACCACCATAATTAGCTCCAGTGAATGCTAAGGCTGCAATAACTCCACCTGCAAGCAAACTGGCCATTTATATATTACGCCGTAGGGAGGTACTTTTCCTTCCGTAGGTAATCCTTTAGCATGATAGCCCCGCCTACGGCAGCGGTCATTTTAGCAAAATTAGCGAAGCTCTTGCTTGGGTCTTCAGTAAAGTCTTCTTTGAGCACTTTCTTACCCACCCAACCAATACCCGCAACGATGGAAGTAATGATAGCTGCTTCTTCAACAGTTTTCAACAACGCGGTCGACATTATATTACAAAGCGAGAAGGTTATTCCATTTCAGGGATCTTACTTTTTCTAACCTCCACGGGCGCGTGATATGTTGGTGGTTCTACCTTTTTCGTAGCCCGCCATTGTAAGTAGAGGCTGCCTGCTGCTATAGCAACTCCTAACGCGCCAATGACGTAGCCGGGATTCCAAAAGGATTCCTCTTCTTTCTCTTCCACCTTTTCTTCTTTTTTGGCTTTGTTCTTCTTGTTCATCTCCGCGAGCTTCTTCCCCGCGGCAACTCTGCCTGGAGATTTAGCCTTGGTAATCTTTTGCTCGGGCTGCTCTGCCTTCGACTCTGGTTCACTCATTTATATCTAAGGACTTGAAGGACTTGATAAGTAACTTGACGACGACTTGAGAATGACTTAAGGACGACTTGACTAAGTACTTGACAATGACTTAAGGACGACTTGACTAAGTACTTGACAACGACTTGACTAAGTACTTGAGGCGACTTGATCAGGTACCTCAGTAAGTGCTGCCTGGAAGACCTTTTCGACTTCTCTGTCCTTCTTGAAGTCCTTCCAAGAGGCACCAAAGGTGCCCGCAAGTTCCTACAAGTCGACATGCTGAGCTACGTGCAAAGCCGCAGAGGCGACTGCCATTAACTTACCGCACTTCAAAGACAACCACCCGCAGGTTATCTTAAGTTCTTGGGCGATAACATAGTCATCTCTTATGTCCTTCCGCAGTTGCTCCACGTCGTCTATAGGCAGCGCAAGTCCAAGCAATTTAGTCGCAAGTCGGATAGCGGAGTCTGCTACGGCGTCCGTGGTCTTACTTGCAAGGGCAGCCTCGTACCTCTTATGGAACTTCTTGACTTCATCTTCTGACAACTTATTAACCTGCTCATGGGTAAGTTCCTTGCCTATCATTTCTTTGCACTTCCCAGAAGACACAAGGATGTTAAGTTGTTCCTTGAGGTTACTTTCATCTAGCTGCGTGGGGACTTCATCTATCAACTGCTCAATGTCCATATATGTTAATGGCATACGGAAACCTCAAAGAGAAGATCATCTTGGAATGTTGGTGCGTTTTTAAATGCCGCATGTATTCATGCAACTGTTCCTTGGATATCTCACCCCCATAGTCGCTTAAGATGGTTTCCAGGTCACTCCGGCTCGGAGTATAAAATACGACAAGTGAACCTATGTTTTCCCTGAAGGGCTTAGAGACGCTGGTAAGCTGCTGCGAGAGCAACCAAACGCTGATATTGTCATGCCTACCGCTGAAGGCAAGCTTCACTAATTCGGAAGTGCGTCTTTTTACGTCGTCCCCGCAGGCAATGTCATCCAATATGAGGAGTGTCTGCGTATCTTTAGGGAATTGCTTGTGCCAGAACTTCAAATGGCTGGATAACTCGTTAGGGTCTAAGATATCCACAAAGAAGTCGTCATCGTTCACTCCTATGCCCGTCCAGGTGCGGTTATTCACATAGGTGGGACAAAGTAGCACTATGTAGTCGAAGCGGTATCTAAAGGGTCCTAATAGCTGCTCCACGACGAATTGGGTCTTTCCGCAGCCGGTGGGTCCTACTATCAGAGCATTGCAGGGAATATGGTTCGGATCCATTATATATACGATGGACCCAGTGGAAGCAGTAAGAAGGATTGCCGCCGACGCAAAAGATAAAAGAGACACCATAGAAATGCAAAGGGAGGAGATCGATCGGTTACTTCCGGCGCCTAACATGGCAGCCACATATTCTTTGTCTGTATATACGTTATTGTTTTTTATGGTTTGTCGCTGTTATATAGTCCCTTTTTCTTATATTGATAATTATAACATTAATCGTCATTTGGATCTTGAAAGAAGTAAATCTCTGCACTTTGGTTTAGTGATTAATTCAGTGGTTTCAAGTTCATCTCCCTGGAATGTTTGTCAGTTAACTTCGTTTCGTCTCAAATCTGGTTTCTACAAGTCTCGTATTGCCGTTGGAAAAATATCTAAGCATGGTTATACTTCATTATCTATTCCTGGTCATGATCCTCCAACTGATATTACTATTTCTATGGATATTCATCGTAATCCTGGCCCTTCTTCGTTTAACTCTGACCTCAAGACTACGGTTCAACGACTTCATATGGTTCATCACACTAATAATTATCATCGTTCATTGGATACGCCTCGTCTTTCTTTACAACATTTAACATCTACACCTGTGTTATCCCATGTCTTTTATGGCCATAACAGAACATCGGTCCTTAATTACAATAAAGAAATCCTGGATTCCACAGCTGGAAATTCAAATCTTAACCGTCAACTGCCGTTAATAACATACTCAAGAGCAAATCTTTTCGAACTTCGCCGTAATACAAAAGCTCCTTCATCTTGCTGCTCCTCTGCTCTTAAGGACTTAAAGCTTTTTCGATTTCGTGGCAAGCGAGGTGGTCATCGTACAGATCGTTCTACAATTTCATCATCACCTGCTTCAACAACAAACATCAAAATTCCTGCATCACTTGAACCTGCTTCAATTTCTACCTCAACTGCAAACTACATGAAATTTTGTCTCTTAAATGCTCGTTCAATAAACAATAAATCTCTTTTAATTAAGGATTATGTTGTTGAAAGAGACATCGATATTCTCGCTATAACTGAAACCTGGCTAAAAAATACTAATTCTGATTTTATTGTGCGTGATATTTGTCCTACTGGTTATTCGTTTTGTCATGTTCCTCGTCAAAATCGTACTGGTGGAGGTGTTGGCATAATGTATAAAAATAGCCTGAAAATCAATCATCATGTAACAATGTCTCACACGTCTTTTGAATTTATGGAAATGCTACTTCATCATCAATCGTCTACTTATCGTATTGTTATTGTTTATCGTCCACCCTCTTCAAATAGCTTGCTATTTAATGATGATTTCACTACTCTCTTGGAACGACTGGTTACATCTTCTGGCAAACTGGTAATTTCTGGAGATTTTAACTTTCACATCAATGACACTAAAGATAATAATGCTAATCGCTTTATGGATTTACTCGATTGTTTTAATCTGACTGTCCTTGATCCTGTTTCACCTACACATAAAAGTAATCACGTTTTGGATCTAATCATTACAAGATCTGATGAAAAATCTGTGACCAACCTTACTGTACACGATCCTGTTTTATCTGATCATTATGCTGTTCATTGTATGTTATCTGTAAACAAGCCTCTACTTCAATCAAAAAGCATTTCTTATCGCAGGCTTCGTGCAATAAATGCTGATTGTCTCCAACAAGATATTATGAACTCTGCACTATATCAATGTCCTGCTACTCAACTATCTGATTTGTGTACTCAATATGACTCTGTTTTATCGTCTATTTTAAATAAACATGCTCCTTTACGTTCTCGATCCATCTCCCTTCGCCCAAGAGCTCCATGGTATACTGACGAAATTCAAATTAATAAAACAAAGCGTCGTAATCTAGAAAGACGTTGGCGACGTTCCAAATTAGAGGTTGACCGTGAATTATATGTTGATCAATGTAATGTTGTTAAAAAACTGATTTTTGATGCAAAAATGAATTTTTATTCTAATTTGATTACTGATGCTGGTTCTAACAGTAATGATCTATTCCGTTCTATTGATCGATTGCTACACCGTATACCTGAGGAAAAACTACCAACCTCAACTTCATCCACAGATCTAGCTAACAATTTTGTTTACTTCTTTAAAAACAAAATCGTTAACATCAGAAATGGCTTCGTTCCTACGTCACATCTTTCAAATGATTTCTCTTATCTGGATTCACCTAAACTGGATTGTAAAATTGATTCATTTTCGCCTATCTCTATTGATGAATTATCAGCCATTGCGAAAAAGATGTCATCTAAATCCTGTAGTCTTGATCCTCTTCCTGCAAGTCTCCTACTTGGACATTTTGGCGCATTACTGCCTACTATATGTGAAATCGTTAACCTGTCACTTCAAACTGGTGTTGTTCCATCTTCTCTTAAAGTTGCTGTTTTAAAACCGTTACTGAAAAAACCATCTCTTGATCATGAAATTTTTGGAAATTATCGCCCTATCTCTAATTTAAAGAATATCTCCAAGATTATTGGAAAAGTCGTTTCTCTTCAGCTAAATGATTATCTGTCTCTGAACAATCTCCATGAACCATTGCAGTCTGCATACAAAACATTTCATAGCTGTGAAACTGCTCTTCTTCGAGTACAAAATGATATCCTCCACTCCATTGACAATCGTTCTTGTGTTGCCATGCTACTCTTGGACCTATCTGCTGCATTTGACACAGTTGATCATCAAATTCTTCTAGATCGTCTCCATACAAAATTTGGCATTTCTGGCATAGCTCTTCAATGGTTTAAGTCCTACCTCACTGATCGCTTTCAATTTGTTTCCATTGATGATTTTTCTTCTGAAGCCCTTCAACTTGATTGTGGCGTACCTCAAGGTTCTGTACTTGGTCCTTTGTTGTATCTCCTTTATACTTCTCCAGTAGCTGATATCCTCCGAATACACAGAATGTCTTTCCACCTTTATGCTGATGACACTCAATTATATATTCCTTTCTCCTGTAATGATGATTTGTCCCTTAATGATTCCATGAATCTGATTGAAAACTGTCTATCTGATATTGATGCTTGGATGACTACAAATAAATTGAAACTAAATAAAGGCAAAACTGAATTCCTGTTATTTTCTTCAAAGCACAGCCCACAGTTAACTCTTCCTTCTCTTCAATTTGGTTCTGATGTGATAATGCCCTCAATGCATGCTCGGAACATTGGTGTCATATTTGATACGCATCTTACTTTGGTTCGTCATGTGAATAATATTTGCAAGTCTTCTTTTTATCATCTCAGAAACATTGCTAAAATAAGAAAATACATCTCTTTGAAAACAACTGAAACTCTCGTCCACGCGTTCATATCCTCCAAACTCGACAACTGTAACTCTCTGCTCTTTGGCTTACCAAACAAACTCTTAGATAAACTACAATCTGTACAGAATGCTGCTGCCAGAATAATCACTCTTTCCCATAAACATGACCACATTACACCTATCCTCGTTAATCTGCATTGGCTACCAATTGAATCTAGAATCAAATATAAAATCCTATTACTTACTTTTAAAGCTCTTCATGGCCAATCTCCTATCTATATCCGGGAACTCATTTCAGTGTATAAACCGAACCGTAATCTTCGTTCTGCATCACAGGTTCTTCTATCAGCACATTCTTATAATCTTAAATCTTATGGTCATCGCTCCTTCTCTGTGGCTGCTCCTGAACTCTGGAACTCACTTCCAATATCTCTCCGAAATGCATCAAGTCTAGCCTCATTCAAAACTGAACTTAAAACTTATCTCTTCAAATTAGCATATTCTTTGTAAATAATTTTATTTTGTCGTTGTCTTTGTCGTTTGTTTACTAGCGCTTAGAACAGATTTGTATTTGCGCTTTATAAATAAATATTATTATTATTATTATTATTATTTATGCGGTATCCCATATAAGGCTTAAATAACACTTAGTTATAATGAAGTGTAAGCAATGTGAAAGGGAGTTCAGCAGCAAGCAAAGATTGCAATATCACGTCGAAAGACGGGTATGCAGTAAGAAGGTAAACAACGTTACCGTTTGCGAAGACTGTGATAAGCAGTTTAGCAGCGCGCAGGCTTTGGAGTACCATCGTAATAAAAGGGTTTGTTTAAAGAATGTATGCGTGCGCTGCGACGAGAACGTTACCGACGCCTGGCACCGACATAGATGCTACGGTAATTACGATCTGCTGGGCGTAGCATGTGAGGAGCACGGTGACGTTGCCGCCCGATGTTGTCCGCAGGAAACCCAAAGGAAGTTAACGCAAAGGAAGAAAGAAATAGACGAAACGTTTATGGAGTTTGACCGCGTAGAAGGCGTAAGGTGGGAGGATAGGGAATATTGGGAGGCCAACTGTGAGCGCTGCGGCTGTCAAAGAAGTGACCAACATATTTGGCAGTGCCTCTACGACGGTCAAGGCGGCTTTAAAGAGTACTTAGATCGCTTTGATGCTTGGCATGCCAGTAACGAGGTGGCAAGGAAAGCCCGTAGAAGTTAGAAAGGGACCTAAAATAGTAAGATAGGGTTTGTGCAAAGAGTCTCAAATCCTGATCTTATTTTTTATGTTGTTTTGTTAGGGATCAACAATACCTCAACAAATCAACAAGAATAATAGGAACCCCTTTTAAAGGAGGTTGCAGGATAATGAATAAGAACCCTTTTAAAAGAAGAGCGGATCGTCACTACTTTTTTTTTTTTCGTCAAGAGATGTAGTAAAGTACGACTTGTGCAAAGAGTCTCAAAATACGACTTTATTTTTTATGTTGTTTGTTAAGTATCATCAACGTTTAACAAAACAACAAGAATAATAGGAACCCCTTTTAAAGGAGGTTGCGCACTAAGAACAAAAGAGGTCTATGCCTCTTTTCGTGTCCCAAAAGACGTCGATTCATATTCCTAGGTAGTAAAGTACGACTTGCGCAAAGAGTCTCAAATCCCATTCTTATTTTTCTTGTGTTTGTTAAGTATCATCAACAAAACAACAAGAAAAAATAAGGACCCCCTTCAAAGGCCTTGCAATATATGCTAGCCTACGCAGCAGCCTTCTTAGGAGGATTCCTAATCACCCTTTCAATATATGGACTGTATTACGTGCGAACTACCAGCCGACTGCATTACGCCCACTCCTCCACCGCGTAAAAAATACACTTGCCTTCATTGCGGCAAGGTATTCCTGGAAGGATCCTTTGTGGGGCATTGGTGCTCCGCGGAGCAGCGGACTTTAGCAGACGTCCTTATGAATGCAGAGGACTCTCAGGCTCCCAATTAACCACGTCAAATACCCACCTGCCATCCTTTTTACCATGACTCATAACATGGGTAACATCCTGCCCTTCGATGGCGTACCTTATCCTATCGGGCGCCCAAAGGGTGTATGTTCTTTTTTTATTCTTTAAGACCAAGCGCAGGCGGTCCAAGTCTTCAAAGACCACATAATTCTTTATCTCGTAAATCTCCCCCACCTGCAAATCCCTCCAGTGCGTTTGTATGAACTTTAACTCGTTAAATTTATCCTTGTCCATATATTCTATGAAATATCTTTAAGTGTGTTGCCAAAGTCTCCGAGGTTTTAAAGACCTTACAACACCACCTGCAGGGAATTCGTAGGTGTTCAGCATACGCAGTGATCTCCCTGCAAATGACATCGTAGTCGCTGCTTATGAGCACCTTATAGCCGTTTTCTTCATACCTCTGTAAGAGCAGTTGCTGATCCTCAGATAACCTGCCGTTGCCTTTTGGGGTCTTTAGCTCTATGCAGAATCCACAGTAATGTGTGTGCGCATTCAAGATCATTAAGTCGGGTTGACCGCGTTGATATCCTTTCTGCCAGCACTTTATACGTTTGCCGTCTGAATCCTGCAGTTCACCCAGACCGGGTGCTATGAGCATTTGGGAGTAAAACTTGCGGATGTAATCAACGACTTTCTTATGTAGGTCGAATTCATTTTCTATTTTGAATACCAACTTGTTTGGACCGTCGAAGCGCCTTTCGTACTTACCTGTTTTCCTTAGCGCGGGTAGGACTTCTTCGAAGACCCAATCGCGAAACTTAACGGCTTGGGGTAACTTAGAGCTAAATATCAGTTCATACAAACCTGGCTCAGATATGAACACAGAATGTGGGTGCATAGAAGCGCCCTGTTTTAGGGCCCTTCCTAACTCACTCGACCTTTTCTGGTATTTCTCAGAAACGTGCTCCCTGATTGCGTTTCTCGTTTTTTCATATCCTAATGCAGCTGCCACCTCTTTTCCCTTAAAGTACAAAGTTTCGCCTTGCACTATGCATTGCAGTTTCGTACCGTTGTTCTCGAATACGCGAAGCATTGTATATCTAAGGAATATTTAACCCTAATATGCAACACTTTTAAGTTGGTTCATTTCCACGCTCAGTTGCGCGTCTGAGACGACGAAGACGTAGCAGTTTATCTTGTCGCTGTCGCCCGCGGAGGAGTTCTTGGTGCGCTTGATCTCCAATGTTATACCATCCTGCGTATTTACTAGACGTAAACTCTGGCCATGTAGGTCTTCGTCGTTAATGGTGCGCATGTCAATCCATAACGCATATTTGTCCTTAAAGAATTCCTCGTGGCTAATTTGGTCGCCAAACTTACGCATTGCCTCCCTGTAGACGTCTGCGGGCTTTATTCCCTGGGAGTAGACCTTGTTTGGAACGCCGTTGATATTCACGCCGACGTTAGTAATGTTGGGGTTGTGAAAGGCCTCGGAGTCGCGCTTGCCAGCCACGTAGGGTTTGGCAAACACCAGCATTAACCCCGTGAGACTTCTTCGCGGGAGGTTAATGCTTTGGTTGATAACCTCATCCGTCTTATCCAGGAAGCTGAACGTCTTATACATCACTACGTGGTCGTACAAGAATGCCTTCCCGGAGCTGTATTCCATACCGGCGCTACGTGCTAAATCTTCGCTGTACACCGTTTCGTACTGTAATTCTAGATTAGTGATAGAATAAGGATCCACGGCTCCACTGATTGCGCTGTCCATGCCTCCTAGAATGTTCGTAGTGTCCGCCAGGGTTACTTCAAACTGCAACTCTGCCAATTGTCTGGGGTAATACACGCCATGGTTCGTAATTACTTCAAAGTCCAAAGGGATAACGTATTTGGTACCGTACGCAGTTACTACCCTTGTTGCGTCTGCTACTGCGGTTGCTCCGCTGGAGTCAGTAGGCGCCGGGTTAGTGTCGCTGCGAAGCTTACGAAGAATAACGCTTCCGATTCCCTGCTCTATCTTTTGTGCACGGTCAAAGGCCGTCAACCATAAATCTTTGTACGTGGTGTACAAATCGTACCTATTTAAGTCTAAGAGGGATTCCCCGGCGAACTTGATTCTCATCTTAGAGACGAGGTTCCTACCCACATTATTGACGGTATAGCGCTTGTCCTTGGTGCTTGGTTGTATTGCTAGGTCAAACCTTAAAGCCAAGGTACCAGGAACCAATACTAGGTTATCCGTTAGGCGGGGCACGCCTACGTACAGGGTTTCCCCTGGCTTTGCGCTGCTGGGGGTAAAGGTGACCCGGTGAAAGGTGCGTTCTGCTTTCAGCCCGCCAACCTGCTTAGGTAATACGTTGGGATTTAACTTTGAGCTTATCATATATAATGGAAGTAGAAGGAACGGATTTTGACCCCCTTACCGAAGAAGGCCAAGTTGATATTAACGATGAAGAATACGAGTCTTTACTTCCTAATGACAACGTAGACGGACGAAGTCTCTTTGAGAAATTAAGTAGTAAGTATGGTAGGAGGGCCCGCGATGCTATGCGTTCCTTGAGAGATAAATTCAAGTCTAAGAACCCCCACACGCCCATTCCAGAATACTTACAAATGGAATCCCTTGGCGTGCGGTCGGACTTAATGGCGGACCTCATCGAGGACCTAAGGGAGCGATACCCAAGCCTAAACCTGGCTCTTTTGGACTTCCAAATAGGAGACAAAGGGCAAGTTCAAGTTAGAGAATCGGGTAGGGAAAAATGGCACAACCTGTATCAAAGGAAGAATTCCCACCTGCTTAACAACCAACTTCCAAAAGGAGTCACAAATGCGCTGGGAACGCCCAACTTGACCATGCAGCGAGGCTCGACTAGGGAGGAAATGCGACTGGATTTCAATAAGATCTTTAAGGCGGCAGCTAGATTACCGGCCTTTGCAGGCGGCCATGGAACATACGAAGAATTAAGGGCGCAAGTAGGAACGCTAAGTGAGTCACTCCAAACCAAGACAGAGGAAGTTGCTACGCTGAACTCTCAAAAACGGGAATTGGAGGCCAAGATAAATAAAATACGGACCTTACCAGCACGCCTTGCCGAGCAAGCCTCTTCTGCATATGATTTAGCGGAAGCGCAACGAGAATTGGCCGAGATTACTAGCCGAACGGAGGCAGTTAATAACGACTTAGAACGAATCACCAGGGAGCGCGAGGACCTCTTAAGGGCAAGTGAGGATTTGGCGGCTCTTAAGGTGTCTTTCCAGAATCTAAAGCTGGAAAACGACGTCCTCGAAGAAAGATTTAAGGAAATGGAAGACGAATTCATGAGGGGAAACCAAGCTACTGTTGAAAGTCATGCCGCCGAAGTTGCCGACTTTCGGCAGCGGATATCTAAGTTGTTAGATGAAAAGACCACTGCCGTGAAGGACTTTCAGAATGCCTTTAGCCGCTTGGCTGGTAAGGATGAGCAGCTAGTACGCATAGGAAATGAATTAGTGGAGAGTCACGACAGGGAAAGGCGTATTATAGCACAAATGGCTGAAAAGGATCTGGAAATAAGACAACTTCAGGAGACCATCGAAGACCTGCAGGGTCGAATAGAGCGGCAGCAGGAAGTAGCTGTGGACCAAACTCGCTCCGAAGAGGAAAGGGAGGCTGCTAGGAAGGAAGTAGATACGCTTGAAATACGCCTTGCGGAATTACGGGCGCAAAAGGAGAAGTTGGAAAAAGAGCTGGGGCTTACCACCAAGGAAAAGGTAAAAAGAGCTCTGGTGAAGTATGGTATTCCGCTGGCATTTGCAGTTGCTATTTCAAGCGTAGTAGGAGTCATCCTTAGCACGCTTAAGGCTACGGGCGCGGGCGTAAAGAAATTAGGTAAGGGACTAACGGACTTGGGAAAAAAGATGGCAGCCGGTCTTCCTGGGCTGCTGGGTAGCGTCCTTAGCCTGGTACTTAGGACCGGCGGAGAACTGTTGAAGTTCGTGGGGAATAACATTTGGATCTTGGTCGTCGCTATTGGAGTGGTACTCCTGAAGAAGATGAAGGGTTAATCTTATCCTTATGTATTATGTCGGGCTTATCGTTGTCGGGCGTCCGAGGCGTCCTCGACTGAGGATAAGTAAAGATAGTATTCGCGCCGCCTTGATAATGCGGAACTAGCGGCAGCACGCTCATAGTACTAATGGTCTTATGATGCCAGGTCCTGTCGGGGGTGTTAGCGTATCCGTCCGTGCTATTTATGAAAGCATAATAACCAAGATTGCTACTACCGTCAGGGTAAATCTGTAACTTAGCATACTTACAATTGACTACCATTTGAAACGTAGCCACGTAAAACGCCTCATTACTAAATGGATATGGCTGCGCTGAGAAATGAGTAGGACTTCGATAGTTGGTCGATGCCCTATAAGGGGCTAAAGGCTCATCGTTCTCGTCAACCAACCTAAACCCTATGATTCCCGCCCGCCCCGAGGTAACGATAATACTACAAACGATCAACGCAAGACCTCCAACTTCAACCCACATCCCAATATCGAGCCAGGTGTGATCAGTATACCGCTCATCCCTTAAGTAATAAGCGTAATGGGCTTCCTTCCAATGTGGATTCATATATTAAAGGCTAAGCACCGTAAGAGTGCTTATGGTCTTGTGGTTATAGGTCGTATCCCTTTGATTTTCTATGCTATTTACGCAAACGCTCCCGGTGTCGTCTACGCGTATTTGCAGCTTTACCTTCCCATGGCAATCAGCAACCATGTGAAAAGTCCAAGTCGTAAGATTCTCAGCGCTATTCGTTGGCGGCTCTGTGGAAAAATGAACTGGCTCCCTGTTGTTTGTCTTCGCGCGCATAGGCTGCAGTATGCCATTCTCATCCAGGAACCTAAAGCCCACGTTGGCATGGCTGCTCGCGCCAATGCAAATACTACAAAGGATCAATTTCTTTCCTGAGTAGTTCAAATCCACGGACATACCCGTGACATCAACCCAAGAGCTCTGGGTGTATTTTTTCTCGCCTGTGTAATTAAGTCGTATAAACACAATCTACTCCAGCTACGTAGGGGTTGTTCATCGCCATATATAATAACTCAGACCAACGCCTGCGGCTGCTAAGCCGGCTTTTAGTAAGTTATGGTCATATTCCTCGGTAACCTTCTTTACTGGTTTCTTTGGTGGCTTTTCTACATACGCCTTCTTTGATGGTTTTTCTACGTGCTCCTTCTTTGGCTTCTCCACGAAATGGGGGATGTTCCTAAGAGTGTCAGAGTTCACGTCATTCACCCCAAACTTCATATCCTTGGTTGCTCGCTGAAGTTTGTTGTTATAACCCACGACGGAATCGGCGTTGATGACCAAATTACTTGGCATTAACCAACAACCAGGTGACAAAGCGTAATCCAGTCTAACCTTTGATTGCTGCACCGCAAGTTGATATCTCTGCACCGACTTAGAGATCTCATTCTCGATAACAGCGCTTTCGAAGAGGACAAGGAATACTTGTTGCGTTTCCTGCGACGCACCGGAGGCATCTACGATGGGGCTGCGAGTGCTAACCTGGGCCCCTAGAATGCAGTAAACAAAGGCTTCGATGCTTCGATTAATCCTTGCGAGATTCTTTAGACCAATGCCCTTTGCGGCAAAGAAAGGCGCCCAAGGATATTTCTCTTTGCTTTCTATGAAGTAAATCAAGTCACCTTTTGACGCTTTACCCCCTAAGTCGGAGAATTCCCATCTGCTAGGATACCCCATACCCGGAGTTTCTATGCTGGCGCCAACGTGCGAAGCATAGGTGTACGTCTCTCCTAAACCATGGGCGGCACCCTCTTTGTTGCGAAAATCAGGGTTGGTAAGCTTAAACTCATTCCTTAATCGCTCCCATGCGACTTTGTCATATTTGTTATCCTTCGGCTTAAAGATAGTGTCACTAGGAAGCGGTGCTCCTAACTCAAACAATATCCTACGAATAGTAAAAGCAACATGAAATCGCAGGAAAGGAATATGGAACATGTCCGCGGCTATACCGCATCCTTTAGTAGCAGCCCAGACAGCAAAGTTTAACTGCTGCGGCCAATACCGCATGTTGGGACCTGATAACCATTCTCTGGATTCTTTCCCTGAGGTATGTTTCATGGCAGTTTCTCTAAAGATGTCTCTGACTTTTATTTTGAAAGTCGTAGAACCCACGGGGATTTCTAAGGAGGTAACCATCTTAGCAAAGTCATTTGCACCGCCTTTGTTGTCGTAAAACGGGTAATCCTCCGTTGCCGGTAATAAATTCTCTGGAAAATTAGGCTGCCTTTCTTTATGCTCGGGTTTTGGGTTCTTTGGCTCCAAGTCCGCATTGCTGTACATTCTGGAGCCGTTATAGTAAATCCCATCGGGTCTTCTTTCGAACTTACTAGGGTCTGCATGCGGAAACATCTTCCTAAATGCTCTCCAGTTGGCATAATCCCGGTTGTCGTGATGTGGCTGCTCCTCTATGTTATTCCCAAAAGCGTCGTACATTAGTATATATAATGGATGTTATACCTTCAGCACCTCAGTTGTACCCAGATGTTCCCACCATAGGTCCTACAGAATTGAACGCCGAGAACTTTCGTTTAAACAAGGCGAACTTAATACTGGCTTACTTGGAAGGGCAAGCGAAACACTACGAAGAGGTCAGGAAAAAGTACGCCAGAGCCCGAAGCATACTACATAAAATCGCGATAACTTCCGGCTCCATGTCCGTGGCGTTAACAGGCACTGGCGTTGCTACTTCGCTTACCGGACCTGGAATAGTCGTTGGCGTTCCTTTGGCCAGCGTTGGAGCCGTCTGCGGCATCGTTTCCGCTGTTACGACAGGCATTATGAAGCAATTGTCCGGTAAGATATCCAAGCACGACACACACATAGCCCTAGCAAGAGCAAAGGCTAACACCATCGCCGACTTAGTCTCCCAAGCTCTGCGGGACCGCCGCATAGACGACACGGAGTTTTCTTTGATCCTCGCGGAGGAAAAGAAATACGGCGAATTAAAGTCGGGCAATAAAAAAACCATCGTGAAAGATCTTTCCGAGGAATCTCGCAAACAGATCTATCAGAAGGCAAAAGAGGAGCTCCAAAGAAAACTCGCTCAGTAGACATCTGCTTAGAAAAGAACGTAGGTGGATTGCGACTGCACATTTCATCTTCTCGGAATCCATTCTAATAGGGGGTGGTTGGGGTCTATTTGCTGGAATATTTCGTAAATTACGTCGGGGTAATAAGGAATATCCTTATCCAGCTGACAAAACATCCACTCGGCCCTTTGCATATCTGGGACATCAGGAATACGCCTACCGGTAATTTCAGACAAAAGATAGGGAATAGCTTTGTAATATTTCCCTAGCTTTAATTTTTTCAATGTCTTTCGTAGACTTTGCGGCGAGGGCTCTTCCAAATTGTCCACGATCTCCCGCGTGTCTAAATACACCGGATGCAACCCCTGGATATAATTCATCCAGTCCCTGAAGTATTTCAACCTCTTATATGGCGTTTTCGTGCGACCTCCATTGGCGTAATACTGTTCTTTGGTAACATTTGGCACCGCATTACGAATATTCTTACCACACTCATAACACTGTGCTGACGTGTCCTCCTCTATCTGTATTTTTTTACCACAACACCAAAAAGATTCTGGCTTCGGTATGACAACTTTAGGCGTTAAACAAATCACACAGAAGTCGTTAACGAACTTCTTACACTCATGCATCGTATATCTAAAGAATATCTTTCCCTCCATTTGCGACCCCAAGAGAGCAGCAGTTAGGAACCTTTCGCGCTGTCAGCCGATCGCGCAAGACCCCCTGTAGGGCGGTTAACCGACCTCCAAAACCCCACCCCCCCCTGGCGTTTTTCGATATGCGATTTTTGGCATTGTCGGCGCTTCGCGAGTCCACCTAACTGCTGCTGGTTTTACATCTGAAACGCCCTCTATTTTGATTGGTTAATATTATTTGCAGGTGGAATCAGCTGCCAATAAAGAGCTCATCCAATAGAAAGCAATCTTTGTGTTTTCGCGCTTTTTCGTCTGTTAAGCAATCGAAGAATTTGCATATGAATCAATTAAAGACTTTTGGGCTTTCATGTTCTTCTCTAAATCTACTTTTTAAAGCATTGCTAATTTTATTTCACAAAGCAGCATACTTATTTTATCTTAGTTTATCCTAGCCTGCGTCGTGCATCTTTTCTCGTCTTTTCCCTCGTATAGACTTAACAGTTAGTTAGAGGTCGGCTCCGTGCACGCAGGCTAAGTTTATCCCCTTCAGTTTTTCTTTTCCCTTCCAAGTACGAAATATCATTACAGTTGATGCACACACCAATTCTCGCAGCAAAAACAAAATATGTACAAACACACGAAAGACACATCCGTACATTCACAAAACGTGCGGACGCAATCACACCCAAAAACCTGAAGGGAAGGTCATCAGAACCAACACACACATAAGCACCACGACGCACAAATAAATGACGGTGTTTGTAAGGCTTTGATGGTAAAGTTATTGATGACTAATAGATTAATAACTTAACCTTTAATAAAACACAAATACAATTCAAAAGCAAATACAAATACCCAATTAACACAAGAGACAGTGAAGCAGAAACGCAGGTAGGTGGGGTAGGGAAAGATTACCCACTATTCCCTACCCATCCCCCGATGTTTTAATGATTCATAATCTTATTTGCGCATTAACGTCTTATAACAGTGCAGACACCCAATGAATAAATCCTGCCTTATTGCGTTATCTGTGTCTTTATCTATAGACACTGGTCACGTTGAATTCAACACACAAAAAAACTAATAACGCACAATCGCACACCGGTATGTGTAAGGAATCTTTCGTATAAGTGATTGAATTCTGATGAATTATCCGCATCATTAGACAACAAATATAATGACAAGAAATCCTAGCACTAATAACAAGTTGGAGTTGAAATGTTATTACCAACCCTAACCCTAATCTTAACATAAACCCTAGCCAAGTTGGGGTTAAAACCCTAGCACCAATTTTGACGACCAAGTTGGAGTTAAGACCCTAGCACCAATTTTGGCCAAATGGGGGCTAAAACCCTAGCTCCAATTTTGACGACCAAGTTGGGGTTAAGAAACTAGCACCAATTTTGACCAAGTTGGGGTTAAGACCCTAGCACCAATTTTGACCAAGTTGGGGTTAAGACCCTAGCACCAACACTCAAAATTTTAACCAAGTTGCAATTGATTATGGGTATCAGGGTACCCAAAAATTGCTAGAAAAGAATGTTTTTTACATTTTTACATTTTCCGAGAGAATGCACAAGCTACTATTTCCCAAAAAAATATTTTTAATGGCGATTATAACTAGCACTAGTCTGACTCTGCATGCAACCTAAATCAGCTGGAGAATTAAATCATATACATTTTCAAATATTTTTCTAGTCATTTGTTGGATTGTTGTGTTTTTTGTTTTTTGAATTGTTTAATTGACTTAATTTAAATTGTTTATTTGTTTCTCCTTGTTTTTACAGATTGATTTATACATTGATTATTGATCCATCGATTAATTGA
This sequence comes from Actinia tenebrosa, assembly GCF_029948245.1. Taxonomy (NCBI): domain Eukaryota; kingdom Metazoa; phylum Cnidaria; class Anthozoa; order Actiniaria; family Actiniidae; genus Actinia; species Actinia tenebrosa. The sequence continues at coordinate 22,598,347 of NW_028292579.1, forward strand.
TCTATTGTTCATTATTATTATTATTTATTTCGTTGCTTTTTCATTTGAAGTATGCAAATTAGTCATTGCTGACAGGTACTTCCGGATTCCAAGAAAAACGGAGACCAAAACAAACGCAGGCTCTAACTACCACAGGTAACCCGCCTACACATGTCAAGGAGGGATGGGATTCCTCTCGTCTTCCATTATGCCATGACCAAAAATATTCACATTTTATAATGATATGTAGACGATTGTTCCAGGTTCGACTTGGTAGATTACTTTCTAAAGCTTCCTTCAAACCGAGAATGGCAGAATCACAGTTGCACACTAGCGGACCAAGCTCCAACAAGAAGAATTTTCAAGCTCATCTCTCCAAAGCATCAAATGTGTTGTTTTTGACAGGTGCTGGAGTCAGTGCTGAGAGCGGAATTCCTACTTTCCGAGGCGCTGGAGGATACTGGAGGACTTACCAAGCGACAGACCTGGCCACTTTGGAAGCTTTTTACCAGAATCCATCGCTTGTTTGGGAGTTTTACAGCTACAGACGCAAGGTTGTGCTCTCCAAGAAGCCTAACCCTGCTCATATTGCAATTGCAGAGTTTCAAAAGAGATACAGGGACTTAGGTAAACAAGCCTGGGTGATAACACAGAATATTGATGGCTTACATCAAGCAGCTGGGGCAGAAGATGTCATTGAGCTTCATGGTAATAAAGAATGAAAAAGTTTATTTAATTTAGTTATAAATGATACGTTGAGCTTTTGCTGTTCACTTTGCTGTCTGTTCTTTGCCTCAAGCATGTCCTCAATCATTCTTATCGAATTCAGTCATTTGATCTTTAATGATACCAGAAACTTTATTTATTTATCACTACTTAAGGTCCTACTGAAGAGATTGAACTTAAAAGAATGTCATACGCTTACAAATCATTCATTCCTTTTTTCCTTCCTTTATTCAAAGAGTCATTCTATTTTTTCTTTCATTCATTGCTTCATTCATCCACTTCACCTATTCTTTCACTAATTCATAATCACTCATTCATTCTTCCATCAGGGACCATGGAGCATAGCTTTTTTTTTTTTTTTGATGGGGGGAGGGGGGGGAAGGGGGAGAGGGGGTTAATCTGGGAGGTCCAGGGGAATACCCCAGCTCTCCTTTTTTAACATTCTTGAAGTTGAAAAACAAAATTCCAGTGCCATGGTTTTGATAGACACTACAGAAATCATTTTTAGCTAAAAACGTGGGGGGCTCCTGCCTCCTAGTGGCTGCCCAATAATTTGTGCATTCATTTGTTTATTAAACATTCCTTTCATTAGTATTTGTCACTTTACATTCAGGTGCATTGTTCAAGACTAGATGTTTGAAATGTGGGCATGTAGAAGAAAACAGGAATAGCCCTATAGTCCCTGCACTGTTTAATAAAGGGTCAGTACTGTCAGTTAAAACCCCTTTAAGAATGACCATTTAATCTCTCTCTTTTTCCCCAAAGGATTATTTATTGGTATAACTTTCTGGGACATTTTTAGCACTATAATATACCTTTGATTATTTCCATGTCTACACTTGATTCAAAAAAAGGTTGTCACAGAGAAAGGAAAACATTGAATGTCAAATGGGAATTGCATGGCAAAAAGGAGCTAGGGTCTTTTATTTCTTACAAATACATCTTCAGTGCCACAAATGAATTTTCATTCTTGGCAAATCCATGTTTTCAGTCACTTTTTTAAATTAAAATCTAATAAGCATAATCTTAGTTCCTTTTGCTGTTTGCCATTCACTATCTGAATTAATTATTCCATCGAACAGCTTTGTTTGAAAAATAAGTATATTTCACTCCGCTACATTCTCCATGTTTCTCTAGCCTCACTTTAATATTTTTTAATACTAATTAATACTAAGTCAATACTAGTTAAATATACTAGTTTAAAGTTGTTTTCTTTTATATATTCAGCACCACTTCACAATAAACTGTATTTTATTGAAATGCTTTCTGAATCCCACATGAAACAATCCGAACTCCACACAATAATTATGCCATTAACAATTAGAATTATATTCATATTTAGTTAGCTGTTTATAAATATTAAATCACATGACCAAGGTTTTGTTGAATCTTGCAATAATGTTGTCAGAATCTGGAATTCCTGTCTAAGCATTACTTATTCTCACTCATTAAATAATGCATAATTATTATCATTATCTTCATATTATTATTGATCTTTAGAGCACCTGATCATGATGCTAAAGATGCAGCAATACCATTATCAGAACTGCCAAGGTATCATTATATATAGCTCTAATCCAAAGCATGGATGCGTGCATTATATATAGCTCTAATCCAAAGCATGGATGCATGCATTCATTTATTCTTTTTTTCAATTATTCATAAAGGCTTCCATCCATCCATCCTTCCATCCACCCACCCACCCATCCATCCATGCATGCATCCATCCATCCATTAACTCATGCATTGATCATTTGTTCATATTTCTTTACTCATGTTCCTTGATTTCTGTTTTTCTCAGATGCAATCAGCCAGGTTGTGACTCTTTAGTCCGTCCACATGTCGTATGGTTTGGTGAAGCACTGTTTGATGACATACTAAAGAAAACCAGTGAGGTCACGGATGCTTGTGATTTCTGTATTATCGTAAGTGATTCATGCCATTAAGTCTGATTATTCCTTAATAGTAGTCTGATTTTTTTAAGCGTGTAATTGCGTAGTTCCAGAAAATATCCATACCCCACCCACGGAGGAAATTGGAAATTCTAGAAGGGAGTGGGATCAGAGAATGCACAACTTCAACAATACAAACACTTTGAAATTCCACTGAATTGCAGATACCAAATAAAGGGCTTTTTGGGAAACCATTTTGAGTGGTGGCTATGATGACCTCAATCATCCAATAGTTTTTTAGTTATTGGATATCAAATGGTGTCATTTATCTTGGAATATATATTTTTTCAATTATTGCACCAATGAGGTTTCTTTCCAATTTGATCAGTCATAATTTAATGCTCGTTATGAAAAATTACCAGAGGTTATTGGCCAATAAGAAATGGGGAAGATTTTGAATTTTATGTTTATAATAATATAAACATCTCCTTAGGTTGGCACCTCATCTGTGGTTTATCCAGCTGCAGGATTTGCACCCCAATTAGCAGGACGTGGGGTCCCTGTGGCAGAATTCAACATGGAATCTACTCCATGTACTGGGGTTTTCAGGTAAGTTTGGTCAAAACAGTGGTGCAATTACAATAAATGTTATTGATTTATGTTACAGGCATTGATAAATAAACATCCACTCCAGACCTCCTTTTCACTTCCAGAATAAATGGGGGTACAGTATACGTAACCCACCCCTCCCCCTGTAGAGTTGGCATTCAGGCAAGAGTAGGCATAGCAGGGTCATGGAGCACCCTAAAAACTTGGGAGGGGGGGGGGGGGGGAGGCGGCTATGATTGAAACTAGTATGGGAAAAAATGGGGGAGGACTAATATTGGAAATTATTAGAGACTAGTATGGGAAAATGGGAAAGCAGCCCCTGCATAGGTGAATAAAGAGGGAGGGTAGGCATAGATGGATCAATACCTAATGGATCCAGGTAGTCTAAATCTAAGTAGATTTGGCATTCAGGCAAGAGTTGGTGTTCAAATCCAGAGGAAGAGTAGGCTAAGATAGATCAGTACCAATGGATCCAAAAAGAGTGAACAAGTTGGTCCAGGGGGAGGATGGAGGGTAATGAGTTTTAACCTGATAAAATACCAAAACAAATTCTTTTCTATCACACCCTAGCTTCCATTTTCAAGGCAAAGCTGGTGAAACCTTACCACCCCTTCTGAAACTTGAAACCCAAGATTCCTAGTTACCACATATTAAAAACAAGGTGAGTTTGTCTGAAAATGATCATTTTTTCTGTACGTTTAATCATATTTTCATCTTGACGGCCCATTAGAGGCAGGCCTAGTAATTTGTATAATATTATTTTATGACTGGTATTTACTATGTTACATGGTTTCTTTAGTATTTGGTATTCTTTTTACATGGCTTAGGTTGTATGAAGAAAGATTCTCAACTGTCATGTCTTGCAGGATTGATGGACCTTATTCTTTGATCTTGGTGTAATGTTCTGCCCATTTCAGACCACAGGTCGATTCCCTAGAGTATTATTTCTTTGTTTAGTGGCTGTGCATGAGAAGAACCATGAATATGAATAAAACTCAAGCAAAGAATCTTATATTCTCAAGAGAATGTGTAATGGTCTGAAAAGTGGGAGGACATTTACACACCCAAAGGAATAAGGTCTGTTAATTTAGAACATGAAGTATTTCTAACTAAGTTACAGAATTATTTTTTAATTTTAAAACTGCATGCAAATTTTGGTGCCTAATTTAAGTCATTTTATAGATATTTTATTTTTTCATGTATTTAAAGCACAATGATGAACACTAAGTTGTTGTAATACTATAATAATTATCGGGAATCTATTGGGTCATGCTTTCCATTCGGCAACATGAAATCTAAAGCATTAAGTATTCAGTCCCTGCACGACATAACAATTATATTAGTTGATCTTTCTTGTCTGGAAAGTTGGCCATCTATGGCATTAATTTTCTGACCAACTTTTATGTTTTGAGAACTATAAACTTAACAGTGTTTGGTCGTAATTAAATGAATGAATGGTAATTACATTATGTATATATATGAGTCTGACGCAAAGGTTCTTACATCTAATAAAGCCTCTGCATGTGAAGTCAAAGCAGCTCAAGTTGGAGGACAAAACCAAAGAATTTCAATCTCCTGAGAATTGAAAACCTATTGTTTTGCCCTTCAAATTGAGCTGCATTCTGACAGTCTGCAATGGATCTATACCAACTGTGTTATGCACATGTTACCACAGAAGGTCTTGAGACAAATTTTAAAATGTCCATTTTTCATCCATGCAATTGAGTTGGCTATTACGTAACAATAGAGCAGTTTTCATAATTGACGGTGAAAAATATACATGCCTTCATGCTATGCTGTTCTAGATCTGTGTCATACAGCATGTTGCAACTTAAGGGTTGTACCCTAGAAAGATTTCAAAGGGTTTTGGGACCCCTTTTTGAGTTTGATATTTTAAAATTGCCCTCGTTGTTGAACCTTTTGGAATGAACATTTTCTAATATGAGAGACCACATTGCAGACATCTAGGTTTGCTGCTGTTATTTTAACAAATTCTATACCAGCTGTGCTTGTGTCAACACAGCTACCTACTGCTATCATTTTCCACACTCAAATAAAATCTGATCAATGATACACAGGTACATAATCTTTTATCTCTCATTAAAAATAGTGCCAATTTTTTTATTGGTACTTGCATATGTACTCTAAGAAGTGATGCAAGGTAATATTCAAAGTGTTATTGCTAAATTATATTGTGAATGACAAATGATTGATGGTAGAAAAATACTAGTCTAATATTCATACAAGGGTATACTAGCTGAAGGAATACTAGGCAGAATAATTATCGTACAAGGAATTCAATACCTTTTGGGGTATAATGCATACATGTTTCAATGGCAACATTTAAGAAAGACTCATCTTTCTACTGTTAATTGCAACTGATGTGGATGTTCCCCAAAATGGTTTTTAATTTTCAAGAAACTGAGTTTGATTAATGAACTTGATGGAAACATGCTTTCAAATTATAAAACTATTTCTTGATGAAATAAATACATAAATTAGCACAAAACTATACTGGGATATGATTTTGATAATAGCCAATAAACATCCTCATATCTTAGACCATTTTTTGCACAAAATAATAAATGTAAGGTAACTTTTCAATTTAATTTTTATCATTAGTTTATCAATTTCTTTTTTGATTTTAGATGAATGATTTAACAGAAATATTTACCAACATAATTTAAAATATTTTTGATAAGAATGGTTTTCATAGTTTCGTTAAAGTAGGTATAATATAATACAGTATTTTGAATGTTCTAAAAAAATCTTCTCAGTGATTACGTGACAGCACGTCAAGTGCCATATTTGTGAATTCAAGTTGATATTTTGATTTTTTAATCTTCTTCATCATTAGTGCTTATTGATATTGAGATGGCAGCTGATAGAATTGATGAGAAAAATCAAATATTTAGTCAGTGATTATCTAAATGAAAAATGTTTTTGACTCGTACTAGCTTATTTGAATTAGATTCTCTTGATTTGGAAACTTTTCCTTTTACATTTTTTTTCCTTCCTTTTTTTCAGAAAAAAATGATCAATTTTTGTATGGATCTTCTTGGTTTGAAATAATATCTCTGAATTGTTTTTCTCTTGACTCAAAATAATATTCCACTTCATCATTGCACCTGTTTTGTGCACCTGTCTGAGTGTATTGATATGAATTTAAGATAATTATATCTCCTAATTAAAAGTATATTCTATGTTTTTTATATTGTATTTTTCAGTCTATAATCAGAGAGAAAGAGTCAGTCGACGTGCAAATATATATGCATGCTTTTAGAATTTTGAATCTTTTAACATTTGCATAGTGAATCTTAAACTGATGCAAACATAAAAAGTCTGAACACATAATTTGACGATAGATGTAGAATTACAGCAGTCAAAAAAATTCTTCAAAAAATCCAGGGATTTCTTATACTCCTAAAATATTGGTGTTTATAGATATCATTTTTGCAGGAGTTGAGTATATTTTTTATAAGTTGTAGGACAACTTTTTCAATATCAAACTACTTGGCTGTATTTGAGAAGAGTTTCCTGTCATAATAAAGTTTAAATGGTTTCATTCAGCTGATTGAAACCAGTCAATATGTGCTTGCCAGCAATGTACTTCTAACTTTTGATTGCAATCATCTTATCTTTGCGTCTTTATAAGAATTAATTGTACCATCATCACCTTGTATGAAGGAAACTATTCCTTTTCCTGGTAAAATCAGTCTAAAATTTTCACATGTGCAATATTGCATGCGTTTTTTGTTTTCTTTGTGTTTTGTTCACATTATCATTTCTTTTAACTTAATAGGTTTTTGAACCTTTGATTTGATCAGAATAATTCACTGACACCAGTTAATCTTGGTCAGTCTTTAAGTCTCAACTTTTGAATTCATTTTTCCGTCCTATATTAAATAATATTTTTTGAAGACATGTCTCGAATTAAGTCACCTACTGCTGAAGGTTGTATTGTTGTTTTTTGAAGAGAATCGTCTTTGTTGTCATGGATACTGGATGTCTTTGAAGATTGTAGTTGAAGAAGTGTTGAATAAATTATCTGCAGTGACCTACACCGTATTCTCCCACCTGTAATAGAATAGAAATATTTTCAATTTCAAGTATCAATTTCTCTCCCCTTCATGCTTGTTTTACGCCCTATATCGCAATGATGGAAATCACTTTCTGGACGTATTGTGTGACTCTTAAAGGCTTTAACGATTGCGTGACTCAAAGTTCGAGCGAACTATTGCGTGACTGGTCCGAACACATGGCTGAAATGCGCGGATACTTGCGCGATTGCTATTATTAAATTTGTTTAGTCAGGTACAAGTTATCCTGTGTGACCTGCTTAAAAAACGTGGTCACGTATTGCGTGACGCCACTTATAATACTTTACAACAAAGAGTCAACTACTGACCTGATATCCATGGTGAAAGACTGGTACCATCTCATAGGCAGGTGTAACGTACGGGGCCATTCTAACCCTCATGGCTCCTGTCGAGTTATTAGGGTAATAATTGAGTGGGCTACACCCCAGTCCATTGGAAGGCAACACGCAGTTGTAATAAGGTGTCTGTTGATGTACAAACATAGTAGGTGGGCTTCGAGAGGGTGAGGGTACCATTGGCGAATCCACCGTGTGGCCATTCATGTGACTTGAGTTAGCATAGCCCATGATCCCTGAGGTGACGGGATACGTACATGTAGGGGTGTAAGACATGTTTCCCATTGGTGGGATTTTTGTTTGGTTCAATGTGCTGCTGGCGATAACAGCAGCGATTTCAGAATTCGAGCATGGAAATACTTCGATGTATCGTTCGCCCATGTGGTTCTTGTGTAAGTCGCTGGCCGCAGCCTGGGCGACCTCTTGGGAGATAAGCTGGACGTAAGCGTCGCCAGATGGTCGGCCCTGTTTAAAGTAGAAAGAGGCACGGTCGTTAGGTCAAAGAGTTCGATTACTAATAGCTCGCAGGCTGTACTAAGAGATTACTTTCTCATAAGTGTTTCGATTATTTTCGACATCCTGCTGTGTTTAATAGGAAAATGGGTTATACATACAATAAACAAAGAAAGGGCATGTTGCACGGTATGAAGATGATGATGATAATGAAGATGGCAATGCTTCAATGCTTGATGATGATGATAATGATCATGATTATACGATTCTGGATGGTGAGGGTGATGACGATGATGACGATGACGATTAGAATACTTATACTGACAGTTGCTGCCGGTCAGCTAACCGCACAATGATCAGTGTTTTGCCTATCAAAGGCAGGCAAATTACCCAGAGTTTAGCCGACAAATGTCGGTGTGTCAGTCATGACGCTTAGTTTCTGATGTCTGCTGTTTAAATACCTCTCGAAACAGCTCTAATTCTCTTGTTGACTCAATTTTTAGGAGGACGTTTTGTTGAACACATTGCGTGACTGAGACGTCATTATGTCGAATACCAGGGTTATATCAAATGTAACATGGTGCGCAGACAAAACTTCCTATTAATTTGTTACATTATCTCATCTGTTGTCATGACCCTCGTTAATGGGTTGATACATACATGGAATCAAATGGTTATCAACTGACCTACTAACCTGTGTATTATAAACCATATGTACTCCACCAGGCGCGACGTACGCCGCATGCTCCTTCATGAAATCCAGCACATCCTGCACAGAAGCCGAGAACGGAAGTCCTCGTAACCTTAAACAGTCCTTGGCATTCCCCCCGGCATTAGCCGTGTACGGTGTAGGGGGAGGAGGAGGTAAAAACACCGGTGGATGGAACGGCGGGTGTTGATGTAGCGGTGATGGAAGCATAGCTAAGTGAGGCATTCCCGCCATAAGATTACTAGACGTGCTAAGAACCTGTTGAACTTCACTCTGTGAGCTGCGGAAAAGTTCCACGTATCGGGAGCCGAGGACTTCCCGGTGTTTTTTTAAGGCGGCGCGGCCGTGTTCTTCTGTTTCGAAAAGTACAAACGCGTCTCCTGTGGCTTTACCGTTGCGACCTCTAACCATTAAAATCCCTGTCTCCCCCCGATATACTGGAGCGTCTTCTCCGAAGAATTTTACCTGTAGAGAAAGATGATAGTTTAGGATGAGGATGATCAATGCCAGAGTTCCTATAGACTCCTTGCATTGCTTTCCTAGAGGAATTGTTGTGTGAGACAAAACAACAGGCCGTCTTTTCTCATGCAAAAAAAATCCATTGTTTTGTCCCCCAGGACAATTACTCTCGGGACTCAGTGCAAGGGGACTTTACGTCCTCATTGGTTCATTTTTTAAGGTCCATGTTGGTTGGTGTTGATAAAGAAGGGTAAAATCAAAGAGATCTACCCTGCGATGCAAATGGTATAACTCACGACTTCTGTTGGCTTTGTGCTGAACGGAAGACCACGCATGCGCACTATGACTTCAGCTTTTGTCGATACAAAGTTTGCTGCGATCTGTGTTACGTCTATAGGTCCTGCAAGAAAACAGAAATCGTTTTGGTTTAACTGCAAATGCAAATTTTCATAGTTATCTGCCACTCTTTTTGAAAGAGGCGCGGCTAGAATTTGTCTTTGTGACCACGCTTGCTTGAGATTAAAAAAAAACGGACCTAATGGATCAGAAGCTAATTGGATAAAATAACGCATCCGAGATGGGATATATATAGGATACATATCGATATGAAGGCTTACCTCTGACAATTCGTAAAAAATCTTGGGCTGTTGCTTTGTACACCTGTAGAACGACAGAAACATTAGCGCGGATATTTCAGGAGTCGAAAACGTTGCGCTCAAATGGCTTTCCTCCTCAACCAATGAAATAGCAAAGGGACACGTGCTTTCCAATCGTTGTGCTTGAATTTGTAGATCATAGGAATTTCAAGTCTTATTTTTCCCTTACACTCAAATGGCTTCCATCTATTCCATTCGACCCAATGAAATAGCGAGGGAACACACACCATCTTATCATACCGCTTAAATTTAAAAGCTATTCGAGAGTCATGGTACTGCCAGAGAGTTCATTGGAATCTTTCGTTTTACTGTGACACTCAAATGGCTTCCATTTCAACCAACAAAATTAAATCGAAGTGCTTGAATTAGGAAACCATTGGAAATTGGCCTGACACTTAAATGGCTTCCATTCGAACTAAAACATACTGAGGGAATATACACCATCATGGTACTTGAATATGGAAGGCACGGTTTTCATTTGAACCAATCAAATAGCAAGGAGATATACACTATCCAATCATAGTGTTTGAATATGAAAGCCATTCGAGAGTCATAGCACTGAAAGTTTCACACTAGAATCTACATACACCGTCCAATCATAGTGCTTTAATATGAAAGCCATTCGAGAGTCATAGTAGTGAAAGTTTCACACTAGAATCTACGTACACCGTCCAATCATAGTGCTTGAATATGAAAGCCATTCGAGAGTCATAGTACTGAAAGTTTCAGACTGGAATCAGTTGTCCTACTTTGACGCCTATACGGTTTTTATTTCAACCAATCAAATAGAGAGGGGAAAGACACTGTCCAATCAAAGTGCTTGAAGCCATTCGAGAGTCATAGTACTGAAAATTTCACACTGGAATCTGTTGTCCTACTTTGACGCCCATACGGTTTTTATTTCAACCAATCAAATAGAGAGGAAAAAGACACTATCCAATCATAGTGCTTGAATATGGAAGCCATTTCAATGATATCTTTGAGTCACCTTCAGTAAAATTAACTGATATATTCATTATGATCATGAATATATTTTATTTTGTTTTAAATTTTACTCTATCTTTTGAGACATCTAAAATTTGCTATCCAGCTGATTCCATTATTAAATCTATTTAACTTGTTTTGAGCAAAATAAGGCTCACAAATTTCCTTCACAGTCACGCTCGTATAAAACTAAATTCAATATAAAATTCTCAATTATTCTTTTCCCGCTTTTTCCATTTAAAAATTTATCCCAGTTTCTGGAGAAAAAGGAGTTTAATCAGCGAACAAAAAATTTTAAAAGTTTTTTACGAAAAAAACAATAGAAGAAAATTGAAAATCGAAAATTGAAATTTCTTATTCTTTTTCCATTATTTCAAAACGAGAATTTGTCCCACATTCTGGATAAGAGTATTTTAAGTCATAAGAGAACAAATAATTTCAGGAATTTATGAGGGAAAAAATCGACGAAAATTGAAACGAGAAATTAAGCTGTTTTGTAACGAATTTAAATAGTGAAAATATGAACAGAAAAATGAGAATTTTAGTAGTCTTGTCAGTTGTTTTACTTAATGACATATAATGAAGAAACCCGAGTTCTTCTGTCTCCGTTTTCACTAAGAAACTAAATATTCAACGGATATGCTCTTAATTTGTTCATATAAATTGATCTCCACTGAAAATTGGAAGTTTTCCTTGATAAAATCTTAAAAACTGCCTCTAGTTATGTATTGATTTTTCCTCTTCCTTTCGACTCTTATTACTTTTGAAGATCTATCTCATCTTGCTTGGAGTTCGTCATTTGCTTTAGAGATTGGGGGCTAAATTTTGCCTCGTGGGGGAAATGATGATGCAACATAGATAATTCTTCTTCATTGCTCACGATTTCATAAAATTTCAACTAAAAAATGATAAACGGGTCACTTTTTTTCTCTTATCCCCCATAAGTCCTAAGGAAAACTTATACTTAGTTCAACATCAAGAAATTCCGACATTACTATCTCTGAGGTGTCTTGACTGACACTTGAGACTTGTTCACAGATTTACACCACTTTTTCAAAAGAGTTCCTGCGATAAACGTAGTTGGAAAAAATCCTCAGATACTTAGACCACCGCGAAAGATCTCATAACACTTCCTTAATGATTTTTAGTATTTCCCAAGGAGAGCTGTGATCTTCTATTTTTAAATTGACAAAACTAATTGTACTACACAGGCAGCTTAGATATGATCAGACAGTATGGAAATGATGAAGTTTGCACGAGGGATATCTTAGGAAATCAAACGCTTACCTTATCAAGGAGTTTTAGTTTCTACCGCGACAAGCCGCGAGTCAGAATTCTCACGGATCAAAACCGAGTAAACGGAAACCTCCATGGCTTGCTATTAATAATGGAATTCTTCTAGATTTCTATCTTAGATACAAGGCATTTATTATTTAAAACTGTATTGTTCTCAGTGTTATTTTGAACACTGCTGCAGTATATTTAAGAATCTGTCGCTTTGAAAATTTGCCATATTTTTCGTCTTACTTTTTTTCGTTTCTCTGATACTGATACACCTAGTTTTTTAAAAATGCATTTTTTACAGTAAGGATTAGATCGTCAGTGACTATAGTTTTTGGCGATAAAAATGTCTAGATTTTTTCGTTATCTTTCAAAGAAAATGAGGAACTCAGCGCGCGACAATCCAGAAAAGGAAAAAAAAAACTTGGTAAAAAAAAAAAACTTGGGGAAAAAACATATATTTGATTGCAACAAAAACCTTGCTTTTCAATTCTCCTAAGACCTTCCTCTCATTTCATAACGTAGTATCCATATTCTTGTATTTTTTTAAACATTTTTCTTGTTTTGAGGAAGTTGTTTTGATGTTTCCCCAAGTGTAGGTGTAATCGTGTCTTGCTGTGAGCTTTGTGGCAATCACTAGCAACTCGAATCATTTGCGCGTTTTCTTGTGTTCTATTTGCGCGTTTTTGCATGCATTTACGTAAGTGCGTCCTGTATATACGTTAGACTTCATAATGTGTCCCCATAGACAACACATTAAATAATTTTCACGGATCAATTCTTAGGTTTCAATAGCCTTGTTGCCCACCTTCGCTCTCGATTTTCTCTAGACTCCTTTCAAACCGGCTCCATGTTGCATATGCGCGTTTTCCCGCGCATTAACGTCAGTGCGTCTCCCATATACAACACTTTGAATAATTTTCACGGGTCAATTCTTAGGTTTCAATACCGTCGTTGCCCACCTTCTCTCTCAGTTCTCTCTCTCTTAGACTCATTTCAAACTCACCTCAATATATCTCGTTCCTAGATGCATCTTGTGTCTTTTAAGGGCCAAATCTTTGTGTTCTCCGCTCTCAAACCGTATGAAGGCTTCACCGTTTCTTCTCCCTTGCATATTCAAACAGAAGGCTATCCCTCCTCTGGCGAAACGATGAATAAAGAAAATGTTCAAAACAACTTTATCACAACAGCGTAACGATCAATTCGTTCAACGAAGTATAATTATTATCACTTTTACATCTTGCATGTTCACATGTATATATATTAGTAGCGATTCTTATGTGTTTTGGGTACTCGACATGGTCTAGGGTGTTATGAGTCGATCTATTGTCATTGATACTCTAGCAGCCCATAGTACCGCCCATTCGTGAATAATAAAACTTGAATCTACATTTAATTATCGAGCGTGGTTCGATAAATACAGTTTAAGATGTATAGAGAAGGAGCACCTAGATTCCTTAAGATACATCTTGGTCGTATCCAGTTTTGGGAGGGGAGGGGAGGGGTGGGGGATTGTGACTCGAAATCAGTGGGAGAAACATTCTGCTCTGATACTTATTTTTACTTTTTCCTTTTCTGGGGATTAATTCCATTAAAAATATAAAATTAATGTAATTACGACGCAAACAGGAAAACTTATCAAGAACCGCATAATGCATCACTACAATCCATTCTACAACTATTGTTTTATCTCAACGAGTTCCCTTAATTATGCTCTTTTAACTTTCAAAATTATAATGATAATAAATAATAAAAATAATATGATATTTCTTACTCTATTAGAAAAATATAATCTTTGGCATGCAAATGTTTAGAAAAACCTTATGTAGTATTTGTTTAGGATTAAAAACTTATGTGTCTAAGTGATTCGAGTCACGGTCCATCAAATTATGCACAGACGAACGTATAATATATATACATTTATACATATATATATATATATATATATATAAGATCTATAAGGAATATGGATTTGCTTAATGTGTAGTAGAAAATCTATTTACCCTACCTTCTTAGGGCTATCAGAGAACTATAGAAATATCAGACTAAGTAATTTATAAGTTTAAATGAAATCCTAAAGAAGTATCCAAACGAGGATATAGTAAAGTGGGTTGTAAAAGGTGGTTGTTGAGAATGCCTTCAAAGCCCACCGTAATGCTATTATCAATTACGACCACTTGAATTTCAAGATAACCTGTTAACATTACTTCTAAGTTCTGGCATAAGCTATTTCAATGATTATACCTGTTTTTCGCGGACCTAGAGCGTCTGTTGGTAGTGTTTTCAATTCGTTCTCAAGTGAGTGCTTTGCAAACCTTACGTGTCAAACAGTCTGCTATTCTCGGCTTCCCATCATACAATAGAAATCTTTGAACCCGAGAGTGGTTAGGTCAATATTAATTAAATCAAACTCTTCTAGCCCGACATACGCAGAAAAAAACTAGCTACTAAATAAAGCAGAGAGATTCTCCAACTCTTTTAAAAAACGAATATTCCATGGGCAGACGATTTCTTTACTAAGTGTATTTGTAAGCCAATCATTTCAGTTGTGAGTGGGTCGAAAATGCGGAGGCGTTATTTTTTTTGGACAAGAAGCTGATTATTTTAACGCTAGTCAAGAAAGGCTTAGTTCATTTTGACGTATAGTCTACCTACTAGGAGGGCAAATACTGATGAATAGAGTAATCAAATCTTTTCTTTATTTATGAAGAAACCTGCTTTGAGACTAGATCTCCCACGCCTTTATGAAAACGCGCTATGCATGCATGCGATGTCGTACGACATGGAAGTCATTGATGTGAAGAGTCTCAATAGATTAGCACGGGAATAAGGAATCCTTCGGCTATATACGGCGCGTGAATTCATATTAAACTAATGCCCCATCTTTTCCAGAAGAGGCACGTTCGTGACATCCTTCACAATCATTGTTTTCGAGCTGCAAAACCTATTGTTTACAAAATCCAAAGAGTAAAGTTTTATGTATATTGTGTTCTGTCGATAGCAAAATAAGACCTCATGCTCAGCTCTGACAAATGTCCAATACCCACGCCGATGTTGTATCTGAAAGAGCCTCCCAGTATGCCTTCAAAACAAACGCTTCCTCTCTTTGTCTGAAAAATTACTGCTTCTTGTTTTCTCAAAATATTGCCTGGAGAAAATCTGTCTATTATAAATACTTGTGAGATCTCAATCTGTCACCCTCAAAGAACCTTAAAAATTCTTCTATCAAATATTATAAAACAATAATTTTGACTTGAATGACAAAAACGATAAAAATATGTCATATATTATTAATAGTCATAAGAAAAGTATACGAAAACATCTATAAGACGTTTTTTCATAATCTTATTTTCTTATCTTAGTTGTTTAGACTAGGAAAAATAATTTCTAGTTGAGTTTATCCTAAATCTCATTGAGTATTATTCTATTGATATATACGGTTTTGATATCATGTTCTTGATTAATTTCAAAGCAGTTTTATACTAGTTTATACAGTTCAATTATTCGTCATATTTCTCTTACACTCAGCTCCCTTGTTGTCTTGATGACGGTTTCTCTATCCTCGGGAACCCACGAGTAAAATTCTGTCGCTCCTTTCTCGCTCCCAGAAAAAAAGAATTTTCTGGGAGCGAGAAACAAGCGAAGGTTTCCGAAGATGCGGTTTTTCCTGTTTCAAAAATAAATCAAGGACTTTGTGATAAGAGAGCAAGATAAATAGTCTTGTTTTTCAGTCCTAATGATCATGATAATTCCTGTTTTTGGCAAAACTTTCCTTAGGGGTGTTTATATTAGAATGGAGTGGGATGCGGAAGAGGAATCGGAACTCCAGTAGGTATCAGATATTCAACTAGTAACGAATACTGTCAATTAGATTTCAAACCCTCTTTGAAGCTGATAGTAAGTCAGAGACGTAGCGTTGGAAATAAATATAGGGAATGAACCTTTCGTTGTCGACCGGTCGTCTGTTGAAATGAATGGTCGTTGCTCAGAGACATAGTATAGTTGACCTGTTTGAAGCCGATTGTAATTTAGACACATTGTAAATAAATGTATGAAATGAACCTTTCGTTGTCGACCGGTCGTTGAAACTCAGAGACATAGTATAGTTATATATAATCGACCGCAGAAACTGCTTCTCAGTTAAAATACATTTAGATAGTCGGTCATAGACTGTCGCTTCCGAAAAACGAGTTCAAAAAGTGTTAATAATTGAACCTCTCGTATACGATCGTTAAAAAGTCGAATCGACCAGAGGTGGTCACTAAACGTTACGGTAAATTGTTGGCAAGCTCAATTTGAAAATATTTATTATTGATAAAAAGCTGGAATCTCGTTTTAGATACTTTAGGTAACGGATCTCAAGAATAGCATTTTTTAAGCAAAGAAAGATGTTTTGGCAAAGTTATTGTTATGGGCTGCCTGTAGTTTTCTTAAAATACAAAAGCCCAACACGAGGCTTCCTTTTGTAATTGAATGCGGAATCAACTCGAGAGCGGGGTGCTTTGGGTCAAGTGGTGCTTACCTAATGATCGTCATCCTATTGAATTCATGTCAAAAACAAAACTATTGAAACCATCAAACACTGAATTGATTTTCACTCAATCTAAATTTCTCACCCAATTTTTCCGAATTTTGGTCGAGATTTTTCGTTAAAATGTTTTTCCTGTTTAGTGTGTAAGAGATTGTACTTGGGATTTAGACAGCTTATCGTTTAATCTTATCAAAGTATATGGTCATCGATTGGCTGCTTAACTTAACCCAACTTCAAAACACTTCAGTCGCTCACTGCTCACTTGTTGACAAGGCATGTGTGGGAAAATATTTCATTCATCAATCTGTCTCTTAAACTTCTAGGAAATGACGAGTCTAACGACTAGGGGGGGGGGGGGAGGGAGCAATATATGCTTATATCTGTATATATTTATATACACTCGATTGCAGAAACGTTGTAGGGTACATTTATACATTTATACAAATATCTAATGAGATGCATAATACAAAATAACCATTTTCAACGCTTAAAACCAACTGATTTATAATCTGTACGATCTAATAGACAAGAAAAATATTTTTTGACAGTCATTGAATGAAACGCACAATAAATAAGGCGTTTTTTCTGTTTTGCATATCATTAAATATACTGAATAAATTAGATATTTGTATAAATGTATACTACAACGTTTCTGCAATCGAGTGTATTTTTATCTGTATATATATTTATGTATTTATTTATTCCAAACTGAGTTAAAACTAGAAGAGATAACTAGCTAAAAACTAGTGTGAGCTGCGTCGGTGTTTCTAATGAAACAACAGTAATGATAAAAAGGTAAATTATACACCGTGAAAAGATGAAAAAACTTACTGACGTCGTTTCGGGCACTAGTCCTTCGTCGAAGTAAAAAAGAAAGACTGAGGTGGTAGGAGTTAAAAGTAGGTCAGAATGTGGTTTGAAGAACTGGGCAAAACCAGAAGAAAGGATAAAGGAAAGAATGGCAAGACTTAGGGACTTTTCTGAAAGAAACGTTTGGAAGAAAAGGGAGCGCACTCGAGAGAGAGAAAACTAAAACACGACCAACTAAAAAGGTTTTCAAAGCTCTCAATTTCTTTTTCACAACATAATTTCTTCTCTATTTCTAGCGCACCTTTAATAGTATATGACCCAAAGTATGGAATATGTTCGCTTTTCAGAATTTCAATGGCATATATTTTTTCTAACTCACCTCATAATATTGAGCCCACGAAAAAAATTCGCCACATCTTGATCCGATGCTTGCCAGGGGAGTCCTCTCGCTCGTAACACCGTCTCGTCTAAAACTGGACCGATGCTAAAAATAAACCCAGACGATCATAAATAATGTAAACTAAGAGGTCGGAATGGTCCTAAAACGGTTAAAAACCCAGAATGACCGCGGAAAGATTTGGTAAAAAGGAAGCAAGGGCTGACGCTGCTGGAGTCTCGTGTTAAAGCAATTTATCTGGGATTACAAGGGTTCGCCTAACAAAAGAGACCACTGTTTTAATTAAGGAAATCCGATTACAGCGCACGAGAAAGGTGGCTCAGGTTTTCTCGGTGAACTTGGCAGACAAATCGTATTCATTAATGCAACCATTAGATAATTGTCCTTGGTTAAATTATCCACTAAGAGCAAGTAGGGTTTGAGTACAACGACGCTTGCGTGTAACATGATGATTGGATGCAGATCATTTTTACTCAGTGCCGCCTTAAGTCGTGTGCCCTTTATTTAAAAGATTATCACGCTATTGCTGTCAATGGCTGTTGGGATTATGTGCTGAACCTTCGCTCTAAAGTACTTGCGCTAAGAAAGAATTCTTGGTCAAGTTTCACTTAAATTTTCTTCCATTAATTATAGCTGGCATACTTGTGAAATCATGCGCAATAACGGTGTCACTTTATTTCTAAATTTTATAAAGCCATCTCATACATCTTAGTGTATATGCTTCAGCGACAGAGCGCGCGCGTGCCGTTTGCCTGACATATTTAGATTCAAGAAGCCTTCGCTGACGTTTTGGCCTGGAAAAGTCAAGTTGATCTAATGTTTACATAACAGTTTCCATATGTCGTGCGGCTTTTAAGCAATGCGCAAGGACATGACCTTGCTAAGGTATAAATATAACAATATAATGTACATACAGCGCTTTCCGTACGGGGCATTGAACTCTTTTATATGTCTTAACAGGGAAAGGTTTACGTACCACGGTCCAGGCTCATATTTCGCGCTAATCTTCTCGGGTTCCTTAAATACATGACCTACGAGAGAAAACAGTTATCAGATTAATTATCAAGCGAAATTTCTAGATGGAAATTCCTAGTTTTGTTTGTGCTGTCTGTTATCTTTGTGGAGGTTCTTTGTGGTTGTGCATGTGGTTGTTGTGGTTTAGTGGTGAAGGTGGTGATAGTTATAGGTGTTATTTATATTGTAATAATAGTGTTGTGGTTTTGATAAGGTTTTTTTGTGCATTTGATGGTTTGGCGTACAGGTTTTGGTGTTTTTAAATAATCTACCGTAGTGTGCAATTGGAATCAAAATTACAGTACATTAACACGCCCTTGAGTGGAATTAAGGAAACCATGTCGATGACAAAAGAATTCAACTCTACTACTCGACTTTAAGTCATGGCGCATGCGCACTTCATCCGTTTACAGCAGCACCTCAAAGCTCACTAGATGCGTTTTTTCACTCTCGTTTATAAACAAACACAACTCGGTATGCTTTTGAGTATTTGAAAAAAGTTATTTTAGCATCAATGTCACTGCCTATAAATTCCGAAATACAATTGCTATCTCAGTGCGCATGCGTCTGTTTACCGGTTTACGAAGAACGCGTTGCGCATGCTCGAGGAAATAATAGAATAAGAAATGAAGGCTCTGGGTACGAGATTGCACAACATCATAAAGCAATTAGTTCTCGCATTCCCGGTGAATAAACACCTTCCGACATTTTTTTAGGATTATAAGTTAATAATGTTAGTTTTAGCACCAATAAATTGCGATTGATATTGATTGAATTCTGACCTTGACATCTATATTTGTTTTTAACAGCGTGTTATATATATACGAGTCAACAACACATCTAACTCGCACAGTCATATTGCTGACCCATGTCACTCCTTGTCTAGACAAAAACTTCCTACTTAACCTTGTACACTTCGTCTCTCTTAATAAGAGAATGACAGAAATTTGAATTAACACTTCTTATCTTGAACTCCTTTTTATCCACTCTATGTTGTGGATAAACGCCTTGATGTTTAAACAGCGAAGAAAGATTGACTTGATAATCGATTCTTTTCATACGACTTGGTCCTCGCTGTAAATTCATTTTAGGACTCATTTTAGTTTGGTATTTTGTCACGATCTAGGGCTTGACTATAGACTAGAATGACAGTGATGGTTGGTAATGGTGTGCCCTCGAGCAGGATGCATTATTTTAATGGAGCTTGAAAATCTAAGATGGATCTTTTGTGACACTGAGTCTCCGAAAGAGGAAAAGAAAAACCGTGATAAAAGGAAACAAGAAAAAGGGAGACATACTAACGTGCCAGCAAAAACATATGAAAAAAACGCAATTTCCCGTATTTCTCTCAATATATATTTTTTCTTAGGAGTTCACTAGGCCTCCCAAAGATTCAGCTAGGAAAACAGCAAAAGCATTCATCAAAAACAAAGGAAAAAATAGCATTTCCTGTACATCTCTTTAAAAAACATTTTTCTTAGGAATTCACTATCGTCCCAAAGATTAAGTTATTGATTCTCTATGTTCCCCACCCATGGGCGCGACCCAAATTCACGATCGACAAGCCCAGTAAGAGTCAATATTATTTAAAAGATGTTTGGTAATTACATGCATTTTTAGAATAGTTTAAAGCAATTCCCTAAGGTAGGGCTTCAGCAGAGAGGATCAAACACTCCTGTTAATGCCACAGGGATTCCACACGACTTTTCTTACTTGTTAATACCATAGGGTTCCCACACGACTTTTCTTACCTTTACTAATTAAGTACTGCATAGCATTTCCCATGAGCCTGCAATAGTCCAGACCAGCTGGATTATTGTTATTTGTATCGATATTACAATCTGAATACATGTTAAAGAATAATGTAAACATAAAACAACAGGTCGTGTGACAAACGTCTGCCTATATTCAAGAGCTGCTAGACTTTGGGCTCTGGCGTTGGGTTCGATTAAGAGATTCTTTTACTTTGGGTATAGAGCGTTTTCACTCACGTGACAAAGGCAGCTATATTGGTGTATCAAACAATAGAAACTTTATGCACAGTTTTTGCATAAAATAGAGCTCAATTCCCCTAGGATAGAAAATGTATTGTTTTGGTACACCAACATGGCCGCGGTGACGTCACGTGACAACTTGTAGTGTACATTTATACATTTGTACAAATATCTTATGAGATGCATAATAAAAAATAACCATTTTCAACTCTTAAAACCAACTGATTCATATTCTTTACGATCTAATGGACAAGAAAAAAATATTTTGACAGTCATTGAATGAAACAAACAATAAATAAAGCGATTTTTCTGTTTTGCATATCATTAAATATACTGAATAAATTATATATTTGTATAAATGTACACTACAACGTTTCTGCAATCGAGTGTATATATATATATATATGTATGTAATATTTAAACTAGAGCGTAATACATTTACAGTAGCAAACAAAAATACAATCATTTAAAGACTCGCTACTTTTGACGCCATGTTGCCCCATTTTAGAAATCATAGTCATTTATCTTGGATACCAAGACAAATGGACTCTTCTTAAGATTGATTCTAGCGCGAGGCTAACATGAAAATACAGAAGAAATGCCAACAATTCCATAGAGAAAAAATGTGATGTCTTTTGAAGGGTCCATTGATATTAATTTAATGAAAACATTTAGAAAAAAGATTTTAATAGCAAAGTATAGCAAATGAGACAGCATTTGGGGAACTGAAAGCTATATATGACGTAATGTGACGTAATATCCGCCATGTTGGAAGAAAGTGAACTAAAAATTGCCACTGTTTTTAGTCTTTGTTCTTCATAGAATATTTACCAAATTAATGGTCTATAACGGATATGCCATTTCTGTTTCAGCGTTTCTTTATTCTAAATAATTTTTGACCAAAAATTTATGAATAACGTCTTTAGGAATTGCAACAACTGCAATATATTTTTCTAGCTTGATGTATTTTTCCCATTTTAGACCACGTGTCATTCCCATGAGAATGCGATTCTTTGTTTGAGTTGTATCCATATCCATGTGTCTTCTCATGCGCAACCATTAAACAAAGAAATAATAATCTAGGTAATGACACGTTGTTTGAAGTGGGGAAACATTACGCCCAACCTAAAGAGGTTTATTGCAATTCATTTAAATGCTGTCTCATTTTCCATAACGTTTCGTCAAAGGAACTAAATAATTTATTAGGTTTTCGTCTTATATTTAACAGGTTCATCAAAACCCAAAGACAACAAAAGGATACAGGAGATAATATCTTCAAGACTGTTAAATTCTGTCCCATTCTTGGCGATTTTCCGAAACTCTCTCCTGAGGTCATAATACGTGTAGAAGTTGTGTGAAAGCTTGAGTTTCTTCTTAATGGCTTCGCAGTGTAAATAATGTCTTAGTGTTAGGTCTCCGTCTGTTACCACACACCATTTTTCACCTTGATTCGCTAAGTTCTCCTCCAAGAAATCCTCAAACTGTAAGTAGAATTAGTTATAATATATCTGAGATATAACGCGCCCTCTGATTGGCTGCTTACAGTGTTTATACTGAGGACAGAGACACGCTTGCGCGAACTCGTGCAAACATATTTTATAAAAGCAATATAAAACAGCTGCTTATGTCTCTGTACTGTAATATAACTAACACTCTGAGAGCTGTAGAGCACCCGACTCGTATTCCTAAGCTTGCTTCTCTTTTGTTACTTTTACAGCGTGTTATATCACAGTACAGGGATACGCGCGCACGTTTTGTATTCCTTACATAAATCCGCCTTCTTCAGCTTGGGCTTGATGTATTTTTCATTTCAAACTACGTGTCATTCTCTTGAGAATAAGATGTTGTTTGAGTTGTATCCATATTCTTGTGCCTTCTCATGCACAACCGTTAGACAAAGAAATGATACTCTAGGGAATGAGACGTGGTTTGAAACGGGATAACATTACATCCAAACCAAAGAGGTTTATTAGTTTAATATAGGGTTAGCTTGGGAACAAATGCAGTGCATGAGTGCGCAAGGGACGAGGTCCGAGTTAAATAAGGAAAAAGTTAGATAATGATTTATTGCGACAAGCGAAGCCTTGTTCGTATTATATGTAATGATGTTAGAAAAATTCCATAAAACACAACACAATCAACACCAACGCCACCACAAACAACAAAATAACCATGACAACATCATCATCAACAACAACAACATCAGTGAGACCTTGCCAGATAATAATCATTAATAATATAATAATCATAATTAATAAGATAAATATCATCATTGAGGTAACAACTAAATTACTTTCTTCTCAAGCGTTACTGAAAAAGGAAAGAAATAACACTCAAGGGAATCAGATTTGATCTAGAATGAGAAAACATTACGCATAATCTGTAGAGGTCTTTTCATATAAAAGTCTCTTAGTAGTGCAGAAAAGTAAATACGTGTCTTTCTTAAAACGAAAAATGAGTGTATTCCTAATGAATAAGTTTTATACGATGAATTATGGATCATATCATGTTATATTATTCACATAAGAGAAAATCTTGATAGCTTCCGAGGTGTGCCAGGTGAATTTGTCTCACTTGTGAATCCTATATCACCATGTTACACAAAGGCAATTGCATTGTATAATACTATTATTAGCTTGGTTAAATGTATTTTCTTTGAGAAAGGGCTCTATAAGAGAATGAGCTATAGATCTCAAGACTTCTCTTCAAATGCGAAGGTCAGGCTACACAGAATATCACTAAAAATGTACGTAATGAATGTATTTTTTAGACAACGCTCTGGGTACAAGAACTTAAGTGAATAAGAATAAATACTAAATTCAAGGCTTCTTTCAAATTTGAAGGCTAGACTTTACAGAATATCACTAAACATCGTACAAAAATAGACTGAGATTTTATCACATCTGATAATGGAGGAATTTGTAGCGACAATATTCTAAGTAATGTAGAATAGATGAAGCATAATAGGCTCATCATCATTATCACTAACATCAACTTTCTTATCAGCCTGTGGTTGCTAGGTTACCATCAACACCAATGAAAATAAAGTTGTATACGAAAAAAGGTTTTTTTCAATTTTTTTTTTGTGTGCAATATAGATAAAGATGCAATAAATCATTAATTGGATTGATGTACGACTTCAATAAAGATATAATCTTTTTGAAAAAGAAAATGAAAGTCCTTTGAGGAAATGGTAAAAGTGAGCGTCTCTTTCGAAGTTATACTTTTTATTTTCAGCTGATTCATCTTCATTACAAATCGCTATCGATTTTCCACGGCGTTTCAAACGGTTATACCTTGTCAAAAAAGATAAATTCTATCTCCTGTAAATCATTCCTCGCAATTATCCACTTACCGCTTCTACTAGACTAGCGAACGAACCTGTCACTCCTAAAATATTTCCAGCAACTAAAATGTAATCAACTTTATGGAACACCGTTTGAAGACTTTACACAAGAAGAGTTGATCAATATATTCCCTCTGATAAGAGTTGAGTGAGTGACAACGTAATTCAAAAACAGCTCTCTCTTGATTAAGTGGTTCGATAGCTACAAATTACAGTGTGGAAACTTGAGAAAAAAGCGATGTTGGACCATAAGGAGTTAAATTTAAGCTTTCTAGTGGATTCAGTTTCGTCTTGATGAAACATACGTTTCTGGTCGATGTTGTTTGTAAAGCTTGAGCTCGAAACGAGGCATTTATTTATTTAGTGCTCAAATTGATGGGCATTTTAGATTTAGATTTCATTAGCACCTTGTACTCTGGCGATAAATAAGATCAACACAAAAAATACAGCAAATAAGACCAAGATTAAACATCAAAACGTTCTCCTAAAAAAGCTTTAACGCGCGGATGCTTTTTCTTAAAGTTTGTATAAAGCGCGCGTCACGCTTTAACATAAAATTGAAATTACATAATATTGCCAGCAGACTCTTTTTTTTCTTAGAAACTTTTTCTTGAAAATCTTCTCGCTTGAAACCAAGATCTTTAGGTTTAAAGATTTTTTTCTTGGAATTCTTCGTTAGTATAAAAAGTCATTCACAGTAAAAATTTCCAAGCCGTGCTATTAATTGAGCGCGTTAGAGTCTTGTGGACACAAGACGCAACAGCATAGGAAATAATAAGTAAATAATTTTTCATGCCGTGCCAAAAGATAATTCCATTATTAAATTTTAAAAACTTTTTACGAAGGAGGGGAAAAAATAACACACCAAGAGACTGTTTTTTTGTTTACAAAAAGTTCGGAAGAAAAAGAGTTTTTGTTGTTATTTCATATAGATTTTGGCCAAAGCATGGTCCCTCTCTAAGATGTTATACTCATAGGCATGGATTATTTGTTTTTTCGTCTTTCTCTTTTTCTATTGTATTTAATTGATACATTGTTTTTCCGCTGTTTTCCCACTGTGTATTCAGATGAAGTTCGATTACATTCGATTTATGAAAACATGCCTTGCACCTTGTACATATGGCTCGCAGCTGTCAATACAAAAGAGGAAAAGGAGATCTCCACTGCGGATCGAAACACAAAATTTTTAGAACCATCATTGAATATTTTCAGCAATCGGTATCATAAATAACACAACCACAGAAAGAGGATTACGAGAGGAAGGGCAGACAAGGCTCTTAAAAAACTATAAATAGTTTATGAATTTAGAAAGTTCTTGTTACAAGAAATTTAGAATAGATTTTTCCATTTATTTTTGATCAGGACGATCTCCCCTAGGCAACCTCAAACATTTTTCTATCGTTTTTTCAAAAAATTTCTTTTTCGTCAAACGATCATAGATTGAAAGTTTTGTTAAGCAATTCCTGTTCATCATTTAATAAAGTGTTGGGGTATTCTTGGACACAATCACTGAAATTTGACCAATATGCTTTTAAAATTTTAATTTTCCAATGAAAGAAAGGGGACACCTATCTTATTGTGTGTATAGCAATCTTTCAAATTGGTGCGTATTTTTGGTGGTTTTTTTTCAGATGTTTTTATCTAACCGGGTTACATTCCCTGGCTAATTATCTCGCCTATAGAGCTTTTGCTCCTTCCTAATTGTTTTTTGATTTTACAGACAGTTCTAGATTCCAATACGCTCTGTTTTGAATACAGCAAGCGTAATTTGAAAAGAGCGTTGACACCGCGATCTCACAATAGGCAAAACATGTTTAAGATCTGTGTCTGCGATGAATAAACACCGAGCCTCTGTTGATAATAAATAGGCCGGGATTTAAAAGATATCAATAATTCCTAACGAGAGCATGATTTCAGATTCTTGAATAGATAATTTGATTCTGTGACCTCAATTTCGTATTTTTAAAAAATCGTACAATGTTATTAATATAAGCTGTCTATGTATTGATTGTGGGATATTTTCAGAGCAGACATCGGCGCCGTTAGAGGAAATCACGATTCTAATTTGAATCCCTGTAAGTTTTAACAGGAATGACAAACGCTTTTGGAAATATTAGAGCAGTCAAGTGTAAAGATGAGAAAGAAAAAACAAAATGGCGGTTTTGGAAGCTTTTTCACACGTGCCTAAGTGTGAAGAGTGTACATATTGGTTGGGAAATCTTTCTGCGGTTGACCCTTTCTACCATAAAATACATAAAAGGGTCTGAACAATATGGAAATATAGGAACCTATTTTACATAGATTTGAATGAGATATTTACTCATCAAATCGCGAGGAGAAAAACGAGATTTTGTTGGGGTATATATGTGTAAAGGAGCGCGCGCGACAACGATGTGTCAGCAAACGCGTTAAAAAAATTATAAAGTTTTGAAACGTAAAATCTGTTAGTTTTGCTTGTTGTATCGATTCTGGTTCAAATTTTCGCTCTCCTTTGACAACAATGTAGTATTTAAAGCATGAATTATGTATAAAGTCAAAAGCCAATTTCAAAACAAGAAGCCAGGAGATTACCGTGACTGAAGGATGGATTTCCTTTCGATTGGGGTCAGGAGAACATCATGTTGTTCACGAGGAACTTCAAGTCCACATCCAGGAAAATGATCGCGATAAAATCACTCGCTGTCAATCTTAATCAGACACGCAGAATATTGTCATTACAGTAAAAAATGACGTCCAAACAATCAACTAAACTCGCAGATGAAAATCATTCTATATTTTCTTTCTGCTATCTGTCAATCAATCAGCGTTTGACGGGTCAACACTCGAGGGGTTTTCCGAAACGTACACAAAAAATCCTAAATACATCGTTTTCAGGACCGTGTATCGAGAGAGATAAATCTATAAACCGAATACCAATTCCAAGTCAAACTCAACTAATATAAAAGCGTATGATACTTTTGTGCCTTTGTAAAACGTATTAAACCAAGAAGTACTAAATCTTACTGAAATGACATGTAATATTCGCTTAACTAGATGACTGACCGTCAAAAAAATTCCGGCGACGTTCAAAAATGCATTTTTCTTAATTCCAAATGAAACGAGATTTAAATTTCTTCAAATTGGGGTCGAACGTATTCCATAGTAATTTCAAAGAAAAAAAAATTGTGTATTTGACACAGATTTCCTGTTAATTACAGCCTTATTTAAATACGAGCCTTCATATTACTGAAACGACGAGCATAAATAAATTCGTTAAGATCAAAAAATATTGTGCAGGGGGTATCTCGCTAGCCCTAAAGACGTGCCAAAACGGGAAATTTATTTTAGGCCGTACAGGATTACCCCCAGACCCCTGTTGATTTGATCTCAGCAATATTGAGTCACGTTTATGAAGATTTTTGAAGAATAAATTTCAAAGTGAATATTCTCTTTGCCTTCTCCATTTCCTTAGAAACCGGTACAGTCGTTAGTATTCGACTTCTTTATTCTATTGGTCCAACTCGACTGTGATTAACACTTAAAAGAGTGACATTAATATTGCATATCGACGTAAATTCAAAAATTATGTTTTTCTACGGGGGGTTTTATTAGAGAACTTGGTAGGCTTTAAAAATCTCGATATTTTCCTAGTCAAACCAAAGCTTTCTTAATAAAATTAGAGACTGATTATAATAATAGCGAAATAATCTACGTCCCAACGGATCTACCGAGCTACAATTTCCTTTACTATAGAAAATAAAAGTTTACATAGTCCTTTATGAGATAATTTACTTCAAAAAAATTTCCCCACAGTTTCAGTGTATATATTTAATGCCGAAGCGCGCTGGAATACATTATAGCTCTTCTATTTTTGTATAATAGTAGTGCTTTAAGAAAACTTAATGGCTGGACTAAATATTTTATGTTCTATCCATATTGTCTTGTATTTTTCTCCTTTCAAAAGATCAACATCAATAATACTGAATGATTTTAAGTAACGCACTTCTCTAGCGTCCGTTCATTCCTCCTTCTACATCGTACACGACAAGCGATAATACTTTCCTTGACAATGAGTCTTAATCCAAGGGTTTTAAAATTCCGAAGAGCGAGAAGAATAATACATCGGATCGAGTTTTACTCTAAAAATATTTCCTCGCTTCGGGATCCCCTTTAATTTAGACAGCCTTGAATCATAATATATTTTATCCGGAGGTTTTCAACACGTTTGTTACTGGGGAAAAGCGCGAAATTTAGTCGAGCGCAGAGCGTGTGTATGTATGTATGTGTCGTATCGTGAATGAACGGATTGGAATATGTATTGGAAGGAAATATAGATCAGAGTTATTACCTGCCGCAACGCTAGTTCCAGTTGTTCGGCTTCACTGAGTTCACTGGTGGTCGTACTATCCGAAATATCTTCTGAAGATTTCACAACACTGTGCTGGACACTTCCAAGCTAAACTCGGCATAGATTGAGGAAAATAGACGATGATGAGCATAACTAGAATAAAATGGTTCAAACCACCTAACCCCATAAAAATGTCAACAAGAGGACGAAAATTTGTTATCTACACCGCGATACATAACAAAACTTTCTAATGGCTAAATATAAATTCTAGGACCAATTTTTCTAGCAATATCAACAAACCTCGTTCGATTTAGCGTTCACAAGCAACCAAGAGAGAGCTGTGACATTTTCGTCCTCGCTATCTGGTTCACGCTCTTGAGACGGTTCCGTGATGCATTGAAGACATACAAAATTATCCAGCGAACCCATATTTTGGCTCGGAGAGAGGCGAATCAATGAGATGTTGTTCTGATGTGTGGGAGCAGAAAACCAGCCGGACTTCTTACATGTCACATGAGAAACCGGTAGAATCTTGCCTCTGATTGGCTGGAGACAATAGCGGGGGTTGTACCCTACGCCACGTGGATCAAAACCAATTACCACGGATCACTGGCACTTCGGTTTCCCTGTACAACTTTCCAAGGAATGACTCTGCCAAGGCAACGGTATAGCTTGTTGTGCAATTCAATATTTTGGTACACGCTCTAGCGAGTACACGACACGGCAAAGACAGGATCGAGGAGTGTTGTGCCCTTCGACGACGCGTTTAAAATTTAATTTTCGTTTCTTTAGCAATGATCTTAGCAAATGTTGACAGTTCATATGAGAATGCTGTCCATTTGGGATCACATCACCGACATCCAGAGGGCAAGTCCTGGCTATTTAACTGGTTTCTTGCCAAATTAGAATTCGTTATAGAACTGGTTGTGTTGTGAGGGACTTAAGGCTACTTCCGCTCTCGATCTAGCAGTTATTTTTAAGGTTTCTCAGACCTCTTAAAGCAGCCGCGAATCACTTTGAAAACTCGAGCGTCGAGAATTCAGAAACTGCCAGTCATTACAGAGAACAGCCATCAAAACATTACATTAGGTTTGTATTTTTGGCTTTTCTTTACTGTGATTGAACACAAACTTCCGCCCCGAATTGTGTATACCGTGTTATACAGTGACTTGACTTGACAGATTCTGAATTTCAAATAAACTCCCATGGTGAATGGTACGGTGACTTGGAATAGAAATCCACCAGTTAAACGGAAAATGAACCGCAGAGTCGCCGCTTGAATATAATATAATTCCCCAAAAGCACTTTTCTTTTGAATAATAATAAAGAAAAACTAAGTGTAGGAGGAGAGCGAAAATCTAGTATAATGTACGAGTAATATAAAAACGGCTTGACCTCCTTTCCGTTGAATCTTGAATTTCTCGCAGAACAAAAATGCGACCGTCACGAGGAGTACAAGACTTCCAACCACCAACACTAGTACTTGCTGGGTCAAGGCCTCGTTGTTGACCTTAAAAATAAAACGGAGTAAGGATTTTCAAAATTTGACTTCAATAGTCATGTGGGAGATCTCTTTAACCGACAGCTTCGACATAAACATCTTTATTTACAGCTTTCAAAATCACGGAAAAGGAAAACTCGATTGTAAACGGGAAATTCCCTTACACATTGTGCGGATTTTACACAACTCGGAATTCTTTGCTGACTGAAGTAAATATGCGTGGGGGAAAAAAAAAAGAAGTCGTTTTGAATTTGTACATTTTTTTAGTAGGCACTGAAGTGAAGTTTATCTATCTCACGTTCAGCAAGTCAGTGGTGTGTATATATTTGCATTCTCATTGGATAAAATTCCCATCAATTTCAACTCGCAGACGTAAAATTGTTTTTACTGCATACAGTAGGTCAGTTCTAAGTTGATAAGCGATAAAAATATTGAAGTCTTTTGAGGGAAAAAAACATAAATCTTCTAGCTTGTCAATTGCTTAAGAACTCTTCTTTTTTGTCCTTTTATTTTGATATTCCTTGCTTACAATATAGAGCTAGAAGTTTTGTTATTTACTTTTCCCTCGAATGTCTTTCAGACGCCCACTCTTTAAACATATACATTCTTTCAAATTTGATTCAATTTTCATTTCCAACCAAAATAATTTTCTTTCATTCCTTGATTTCAATTACATCCATTCTGGAAAATAAAGGCCGAATAACTAAAAAGGAAGCAACGAAGTTCCGAACACAACAGATTTAGGAATTAATCAGCTAGTAATGAAAATTCACAGGCCAATTGACCAAAATGTTATTTTGAAGCTATAAGAGAAATTACTTGGCTTTTCTCAACCCCCCAAAACGCGTTCAAAAACCCAAAAGCCCATTGACGAAGTGGGAGGAAAATGAACATTTAAAATCTCTTGAGTTTTCCACTTTTCGGAACACAAGAAAAAAAACAAAAAAATTCTCTTTCGCATTGTCTTCAAGAGAATCCTGAACAATGATCAATAATGAACTGGTTAATGATATTTTTGATCAGGAAAATATATGGCTTCACTTGCTGGCATTTTGAAAACGGAAATATAGTTCTTAGTCCTATTAATCTAGCAAGGCATATTGTTTTTTTATCTTGGCGAGTTTGTTATTGTATATAAATATCGTTGGAATTCAGTTGGTCTGATATTGGGGAAGGTAAATGCTGATTTTCGTAGGCAAGAAAGATAAGCTTTTTTTAACGACTACATTCTCTCATTTCCATTCGAAAAATGCTAGAAAAATTTTGTGATATCTTAGAGATGTCAGCTTTATACCCATCACGCAGACCTATGGAGAGTATTTTCTCTTTTTCGGTAAGGTTTGATTTAACGAGATTTGAATTAGGCGAGGTACAGGTTTTGATAGTGTTTACCTTATGAGAACAAAAGCGTTCATTCATAGAAAAACATTATAATAGAAGCAAAGTCCCAGTGCCTAATGTTAGATATTTCTCAGGCAGTTCCGTAACCTCGAGTAACTGTTTACAAAAAAGATTTCTCAAAGCCAAGCTAAATCAATATTATGCGATGTTTCTAGGTTCGACTTGGCCAGTTTGATGTCACTTTTTCAGGAAACAATTCAGTTGAGAGCAATCTTGGTGGAATCTCGTCACGACGCGTCAATTAAGCTTGTTTAAACCATCTAAAAAAGTAATTCAAATGAAATGCTAGTGCCCTCTCTTAACTGGGAATTATACATCAATTCTGGATAAATTCTCCGTAGTAAACAAAACAATTGTGACGTTCTTGTTAGAAAATGTTGTTGGTGTGAAGACAAAAACAGAAATCGGAAAACAGATTTGACAATGGCAAAGTAAATTAATAAATGCTAGTGCATTTAAATGCGGTTTATAGCTTTTGATTTTTTTATAGATTTTCTTGGACAATTTGACTTCGCTTTTGTTAGGAGCTTAGAATTTGACTTACAGTTTGACAGTTTAGGATATTCTGAATGGTAAGGCCAAGCTAGGCCCCAAACTTTGAGATTTAATGAACTGTTTTGTCCCTGTTTTTTCAATTAAAGCGCGAAAAGACTTTTGAGAGAGAGAAAAATGGGAAATTACTTTCGTCTTAGCGCGTTTGAAATTAGCTTCTAATGCGGAGGTGTTTCTGCATTCATTGTTTTCGTCTACAATAACAAATCATATCCAAGTTAACGACTGCATTATGATGTCTTCTTTCAAAGGAAATCGTTTCCAAGGCCAAAGGGTCTCCATGAAAATATAATACCATCATCTTTCGTTGCAAGATCTGGTAATCAATATTTAACCCTACAAATTATTCATTTTTTACCGGACAAAACAGACGTCTCGTTAGATTAATTCAATCTTATTTTGCTCCGTACGAAATAACCCCACATACAACTGATTGTTTCAAAACCATTGTATTGAAACCTCGTTGTGTACTTCGTCAATTAAGTTTGTACCCAATTCAAAATTTTAACAAAAACCTTTTTAATGTACGTCATAAAAAATGAATTTAAAAAGTCAGTCGTTATTTACGAGATAATAAATTGTCTATATCCTCGTGTAATCTTTCTAAATTACTTTTTTAATTGCATTTTCAAGTTTAGGAGATCTTTTCCTATACTATTCGACTCAATATCGGTCATGACTGTAACGATCAATGCTGGAAATTAGGGTTTAATTTTACTACCTTCAAGATATCTAGCTCAAAAATATGAATTATTCAGGTGTTTTTGATAAGTTTTGGATGGTTACGTATAACTAGTCTAGTGATATATTTTTCAATTATCACTGAAGGTAGCTTTAATTGGGACTAGAATGGCTGTCGAAACTTTAAGTAATAGTAATATACAGAACACTGAATAATGCATGCACTTATATAGCCAAGTGCAAGTGCGATGTTACTCTCACTCAAATGGTTTTTAAATCAAATGTGTATGGATTTATTTTATCTAATGACATAAAAACCAAGAAGCCACGTAAGTTAAAGCTCTAAATTAGTTCTTGGTTAAAGTACGAGCTTTTTAATGTTGGCGGAGAATGAAAAAAAGAAACACGTTTAACAAAATCCCGCAAGCAGACTTGACTTTTTTCGCAGTTTTTCCGGGACAATTAAAGCTTAAATTGTTTCGTGTGACATCTAAATGGTTTTCTTGTGGCTCTAAAAGGATTCCCTGTCTTTGAATGGCTTCCCTCAGCAACTTTTCAAAGACTGTAAGTTCTGAGTTTCCTCAAAAAAAATTGGCTTATATTTTCCATCTAAATGCAAATACAGTACTTTTCTTATAACATTTACATTCTATTGATTGTTTATGTAAACATTAACAACTTGTTCATATAAGTAAAACTAAGTTGCTACGTGGCTGAGAATTAATTTCAATTTTTTTTAAATTGTTCGTTGTTTATGTTTCTTCTTGTCACTTTTTTTCTTGTTTTCAATAATTTTTCTTCTTCTTCTTCTTCTTCTTCTCTTGGAATGTCAAACTTCTCTGCCTTCGTTGTATTAAGAAAACTTTTGCACAACCAATTTGAAACCATTGCCGAAGGATTTCCTAT
Source organism: Actinia tenebrosa (assembly GCF_029948245.1). NCBI lineage: Eukaryota > Metazoa > Cnidaria > Anthozoa > Actiniaria > Actiniidae > Actinia > Actinia tenebrosa. Next base: position 22,631,990 of record NW_028292579.1, read on the forward strand.
TTTTATCTTTTTGAACTCAAAGTGCTTTTAGTTGATAAACACCAAAACGGTACTAATTATGGGTAATGTTTTCATTTTAAAATGGTGTTCGTTCTTATTACTCGCACAACAGTGTTCTTTACCAACACAAAGCTAGTAATCTAGAGATTGTTTCTTGGCAGTTCAATTGTTATTCAGTGGAAAACAACTGAACCTGACTTTTCAGTCCCTTTGGCAATTTTCTTTTTTATACTCTGTAACGGAAGAATCTTTGCTTTTGGTTCCTCTTTGCCTCTAGATATTGACGTTATTTTAACTTTAAATCGCTTTACTACCAAAATTGCTTATAGAATATTAAAACTCCGAAATTCTGTTTTTCATCACTTAGTCGTCGCTTATGGGAAAGTAAAACTGAAAAACCTAATTATTAAAGCAAATATTGCTCTACCCTATACCCCCCAGCAATAATTCAAGTCAAGCAACCAAACAAATATTTCTTTCCCCACCCCGGGTCGTGATTAAGAAAGCTAAATTCTCCAGTAAATTGTTAAGCTCCATCAACCCTAACGACTGAATATTCTAAAATTACCGATCAATCAACTCTGTTCTCTTTTATGTATCGGGTATAGCGACCTATTGGTTTAATAACAGCAATTATTTACGTTATCGCGAGTTTTTCCCCACCCACCCCACCCCACCTACTCTTAGAGTTTTGAACTCTCTGTCTTCCCAAAGTGGGAGCCGATCAGTCGTTGTTTCGATGGCCTCAAAATAACAAAGATAAAATAGTAATATAGATTGTCATATAGAGTAGAGATTAGTGCCCACGACTCGATGTGTCCTAATATGATAAAGAGATATGTCTTTCTCTTCAAAACCACAAACTCTCCCTTCCCACCCTCCCTTGAAACCAAAAATCCCACAATCCTTTGCTCGCCTTTCATTTGTAAACGGTCACCTCGAAAACGAAGCGAAAGTGTTGAGGTTTTCATCCTAAATAATTTTTTCTTGAAACTAATTCTAATAAATTCCCAGTAAATCGCTTACGTCGGCTTTTCTTTAAGGTCCAAACGCGTCTAATCATAGTAATTTGGATTCCTGGAGAGGAAGCGATGGATTATAGCAAGTTTTAGATCCTCATAGCGAGATATTCCCATTTTTTCCTGTTTGTTTTTCAATATTTAACAAAAGGACAAACATTTTTAGCGGGTTGTCTTGCCGCAAAAACAAGGGATCTCTGAGTAGAAAGGAACCGAGGAACCTTTATCGACGGTTTCTTTTTGCACTTCTTTATTAAAAATTAGTGAGTATGATTGGTATTACTGCAGAGTATTTCATCATCTGGTTGTCAGTCCTATATCGAACTCCAAATCTAGATCTACTATCAGTCATTCCACATAAGCTATTCATATTCATCTAAATACATATTTAGAATTTCAATACCTAAAAACGGTTTGGCCCTAATGTAAAAAGAGCCTAAATATGGGGGAAAGAATATATGATGGCGCAGCAGGAATTTAAAGAGGCGAAGGCAGATAGAAAGGAGAAGTAAGCGTAGGTATGTTCTTTGTCAATTAAGGCTCAATTCAATGTTTTGTATTTGAATTCCTTAATGGCTATTTTTATGCTTATTTTATAGCGCTGTTAATAACGTGGGACATATCTGTTTCATCTGTTTTCCTTCCTTCTTTTTAATAAAATTTCATAATCATTTTTTTATAGTCAAACCTAGCTCCAGTCTCCTAAATACAGCTTCTTCTCCCGTGGGCGTTTTGTGGCAGTGAAACGCGATCTCCCATCTTCCTATCCCTGTCTACTTTGCCTTAAAATCACTATTTATTCAGAGCTTTTTCGTATATCCAGTAAATACAAAAGATAAACATTTCTCATACGACTGGCATCTAAAAATCCGATAGCTAGTGCCGTAAGTTGCCAAAGCTGGTGCTAATTCTTAATTTATTCAAAGCGAGTTTTGATTGGCCGCAGGGCGTAGTTTTACTTGTGCATTTAACATGGCACACACAAGAGTCCTTCCTAAATGTTTTCAAACGCCTCAACCACAAGAGATTGAATGTTTTTTGGTCGATATTCTTAGTAAAGAGTCAGTTTGTTCGGGTCTGTAATCGCTTTGATCCCTTTCAAATACCATATTCCACATCTGTCGCTCGGCTGATATTTTCCCCCTTTAATATATACTTTGGTTTAGCTTTATAATTGAGCTATTATACAAACCGTCAATAACGGTCTCCAAAAAGGACTTGTCCCTTTTTATGCTGGTCTGGTTTTCTCTTGATGTGCCCTTAATGAAACCGAGTCTGTTATTATGACTATACAAAAGAATATTTCCACCTCGCTTCAATTTGTTCTAACAAATATTTCCCTAACAGGTTCTCGTGGTTGCTTTTCGGTCCACTGTACACTCATTACTACATAATTGATCAATCCCTGGCTAATGAATGTATTTTTGTTTGCACACTCCATTCCTAACCTCGTTATAATTATTAGCCAGCTTTTAAAGATGTTATCTAGCTGTCTTATCTCCTAATATCGCCACTTTTGCCAGTAAGTAAAATGTTATTATTCATTAGATTATGGAACCAAAAAAAAAACCTTTTTATCTGGCAATCAGAAAGAGTTTTCTGATGGGAATACTATGGTTGTTGGTTAGTTGTTTAGACTTGGATTCACCGCGCATACAACCCCTACCCTCCTAAAAGATCAAACGTTTTGAGAAATGAGGACCATAACAGGGACCGCGGAGCTAGGGTGCTGGGGTACTATAGCCCCCCCCCCCCCCCCCCAATTCCCCTCAAACAAATCAGTGTAAACTGCATTTCCTAGGATCTCAATTTCAAAATTATGAACAGCATCCCCATAGATGCTAACGACGTCGTGAGAGGTAAAAATGACTTAAACCATCGAAAATTGTATCTCGAGAGTCAAGAGTGCTTTTTTATTTTATATTTGAAAAATAATGATTATCTCGCGCATCCATTTGGTCATCCATTTGGTCATCCATCCATTACCTTATTTAATTCAGTGTCCCACGGGATTATAACGAGTCGTTTTCAATGGAGAAAAGCAAGATGAGCTTCCGGATGAAAATACAACAATACCACACAAGGAGCCACATATTAGTGGTACAACCGTGGTATATGGATTAATATACACTGTCCTTTTCTCTTAATTTTCCACCAGTAACAATTAAGCGAACAATAATAATAATAGCTATAATTGGAATTGCTATTTGTTAAAAGAATATTCTCACATACAACTATTTTAAAAAAGTTTGATGAAGCTTTTGTTGCATGTTGCAATTTGTTTACCAAGCTTCAAATGTATTATATTCAGGTGTGAGTAATGTCAGCATAGAAGAAAATATTCCGGTAAATCCTTCTGAAGACAAAGTTTGGAAAAGTCCCTTATTGTTGCGACAGTTCGCTGATTGAATTCACATTGCCCATAGTGTATTTCGGGCTTGTTATGCAACCATGCAACATGAAACGACCTAAATTTAAAACCTAAATTTGCAATACTCAATGGTTTTGAAGCAAGAGAAAATGAACTTTTTTTCTTTCTGTTGTTTTGAAGGGTTTACGTGACTGAAAGATTATTTGAAAAACTCGTGTTTCTCCGATATATCCGTGTGACATTGCCGGCTTCCAATAACGTGGTTTGTTTTCCAATGACAGCATTTCTCATTTCAATCTCCATGCATATGTAAACTGAGGTAATTAGTTACACCCACTTGGTCTATCTTTTATCTTATATACATTTATCTAAAACTGTAAACTTGCAGTTATTCATCAGTTAACGATAAACCGAATGGCGTCGATGTGCCGGCTGTGCATTCTAGCAAAGAAAAAAACGCGCGCGCGGCTGTTCATTCTAGCAAAGAAACAAAAAACGCGCGCGCGTAGTTATAAAACACGCAGGGATGCGCATAGAGCACGAGAGAAGTGTGCGGAGTGCTTCTTGACACTTATCGAGTGTTCCGCCAATCCTTAAGTGCTTCATAACTTCACACAGCATAGCAAGCAAGTTTTCTATTTCTTTTATAAAATACAAATGTTGAATACAAAAAAAAAAAAAAGAAAGAAAGAAAGAAATTTCGTCCGCGTGCGGTGTGCTCCAATGCATAGTGTAGTTACGGTAGTGCCATGGCAGATCTGGTGTCTTAAATGCTGTAACATGCGCATTGAAGGCACTTTCTTTTCTGAGTCTCCTTCAAACGAGACGAGCAATATACTGAATTCATAGATAATTTAGTTTGAGTTGATTGAGGGAACCAAATAGAGAGATTTTATTTGGCCCGTGAAACAAAGTTGTTTAATTAGTGACTGACAGTCAAAGTAAAACAAAAGAAAACAATGGAAATAGTGTCTACTACTATGTATTATGCTGTTTTTCACAAGTCACCAAAAATCACTTGATTTTCAAAATACCAAAATATACCCCAGTAGAAATGGTGGTACGAGTTGATTACCAAAGAAATTTTTTTCTATTTTATTTACTTGTCTTTTATTTTAATTTTAGACCCAATAAAGCGCTAGGAGAGTTATTGAAAATCGTTTTAAGAGTGTAAACGAGCGACTTGGTAACCCGGCTACTAACCTATGTATTTCGTGTGAAAATTATCCACAGAATCTCTTAAGACAAAACCATGTGAAACCATTATAGGTAAACCCTTTAATGATCAAGAAAACTGATAAATCCGATCCATCTGATAGAGGATATCCGTGCGTTGCTTCATGACTCTTACTTAATTCCAATACTCGCACAGTCTCCATTTTTAGAATATATCCATAATTCAGCGCGCTCCCACGCTCGGTCGCGACTTTGTTTTTCTTCCAACTACCACTAGGCGCTTGCTTCTTCTTAAAATTTCATTATTATTGATAGACTGTTTCCTTTGAGTGATTATTGTAAGATGAAAGAAGCAATCAAGAGGAAATTTACGCCTACGAGGTGCTTTAGAAGTTATGTGGGTTGACTGACGTACGGAAGATCAAATATTTACGTAAAACCTGCCACAGGGTGACCACGCGCGGAAATATGATCACCGCAGTGGTCTTGGAAAACAAAGCCTTAATATCTAGGTTTGAATGGTGAATGCAAGTGAAGCGTGATAAGATGAGGAATATTGAAGTTATTACTGTCGCGCCTGTATGGAAAACAAGAGATATTACATTTATAAGCATGATGATTATATGTCTGGCATGGAATAAAAAGATAAGAAAGAAAGAAAGAGAGAGAGAGACGGATGGACGGACGGATGGATGGATGGATGGATGGGTTGGTGGATGAACGGATAGATGAATAAAAAAATGGATGTATGAATGTATGAATGACTGATTGAAAGAACGAATGGATGAAAGACAACGTGCGAGCATACAATATCTCTCTAGCATTCTTACGCCCCTTGTTCCATGCGTCAGATCGTCGAGTGGAAGGCCCCAGGTCATCCCGGACAACATGTTACATTCGCCTTTCTTAGGAAGCAAAATGATGTTTAAAAAGCCCTTTCTTTTAGTTTCCTGACCTTTCTTAAGCCACATTGTAGTGTTACTGAATGAAAGCAGCCATATTATCTGGAAGGGAATTTTTTTTTACGCTTTTACCCCGCGCTGAAAGGCATTACATTACGCATGATAAAGATAAAAAGATATTGAAATGTATGTTAGAGACACGCAGACATGTGGGCCGGATAAGACATGTTTTTTTCCCTTAATTTAGAAATGAATCCGAATTCAACTGCATTAGCACAAGCAAACATTGCTCGTGGCAGTGCACTCTACGTCTGTCCACTCAAATTTGAGCCGGCTAAGACGATTTGAAATATTCTAGTCTGGGATTAATCTAAAAAAATTGAATTAAATGTCAAGATATGTAAGTATGATAGTTATCGGAAATCTCCGACTATGACATGAGATAAGTCTGTTAACACAATAACTAGATTATTGGATAACTATTATTTGTTGATATGAATGTTAGTTTTAGTTCATTGTCCGATAGATCTGGTGGATAAGACAAATAGATTTAAGACTAGCTCGGTGGATGGATTTTGAAGAGCACGACAGCTAGTTTTAGATGCACATGGGACTTATGAGAAGTGGGAATTGAATGGGATAGAGAAAAAGGGAAGACAAGGACCAAAGGGAGGGCAGAGCAAAGCATAGGCACTGTGTTCGTAGTAATCATTTTTATGGGCTGTCATAAAGATTTTGAAAAGACTTTTTGATAAGGTAGTATTGCGTAATTAAGATTCAGAGCCAAGATTTATATAGAACAGAATGGATAGAAAAGGTAACGACAGCTAGGGCAAGGCATGACAGTTATAAAATACAACTATTTTTTTCAAACTTGGGTAGGGAGCCCTTTCGTTCCACTAATAACTTTTATGAGCTTCCAAACAAGCTTTTTTCCTTTGAGAGATGCATTATTGTCTAAGAATTCTATAGATTATATTATGATGCCATAGAATTGTTTCAGTACCAAGGCGTCATATTGGGCAGCTTTTAAAATGGAAATTATTTTTGGAAAGAAATCTCAATCAGTCAAATGGACACTAATGAACCTTGAATCATACACAAATGATTTAATCAAAATCAAAAAAATACATCCTGCTATATGGTCTCGTTTCTTGTCAAACCTCCATTAAGTGGACATCCTTTATTATTTTCAGTTTCTCCGTGTTTGTTATAAACAATTACTTCTATTCACTGGACACCCTTCACTAAAGGGACGACAGCTAGTTGCACGATCCCGAAATCTTCTTCTGTGCATATTTACTGTAAAACAAACCTCAATTTAAAGATACCGCCCAGCTAAGAAACACTACTATACTTCTAATTTTGACTCGTGGTGTCCCCATAACACCCACTGTGGTGCATTTGTAATATACATATAGTCTAAGTCTTTGAATAGCAGACTGATATCCCCGTGTTCTAAAAATATACAACCGTTCTTAACTTGATGTCAAGCCCGACGCACCTCAAGCTAGCGAAAAACTTAGTTCTCGTTGGTTTGTTTGGAACATCTTCCAACATGGTTGAATAACTTATAACTCACTCCCCTCTAATCCACAGTGGATCTCAGAGGCGCTTTTCACTGCCGGTCGTCCGCTTTCTGCCTTTAATATTGTTTGCGCAACATGCAGCCGCCATTTTTGTCATTTTTATGAATTGATTTGTTGCAAGCTTTTCTAAAAAAGTAAAAAGACAAAAAACAAGATCGCCATTTTGGTGCCGTTATCAATAGATGCTAATGAGAAATCTTTTGTTAAATGGCAACAAAGCTTCCCCGAGAGGCCTCGATAGCTTAAGAGCAATTGAAGAAAATACTTTGTTTGATGTGTTGTTCTCTCCTTTGTCACTTGATTTTGCTTTGCGAAAATCAACATGTGATTGGGGAAATATATGCATAGAATATGCCAAAATGAAGTGGTCGCCCAATTACAAACCAGTAATCATGCAGGATTTCTTCACCCACCATAAATAAAGGTTTATTTGTATCTTATTTGATATGATTTCTAAAACATGGTTTCATAATAATTGAAGATATTAAAATCCAGGAAAATCACGAGAGTTTAGATTATGTACTTATTGACTGAGTGCGAGGGCCGTACGGGAAGATATTTGGCTCGAGGTGATACCGTACGGACCGAGCGCAGCGTCCGACCTAACTAAGTCAATAAGCATTTTATCATATGCGTGACCCTAAATAAAAAAGATATTTTGAATGTTACAAATTATGTCAATACGGATTCGTACGGCCCTGCTTTCTCAAAGCTGTACGGCCCTGCTCACGCCATTTTCCCGAATGTTTTTTTAAGAGCGCGCGCCATTAATCAACATAATGATAGTCTAAAGTTTTTGTTATTCCTTTTTATTATCAAACTGTATGCACACAGAAACCTTTTTTCAACAATCCTGAATATAAAATTGCAGTTCTCTAAAATCATTTCTTTATTTCAGCACTTTGATTTTGGCCTTACTAATCTTCTTAATTCATATAATCAAGCTTGGCTTCTTCCACAATACTGTAATTAAATTTGTTGCCAGGCGACTCAAACGATATTGCAAGACTTCGAGGACGCTCAACTTTCATATCAATAAGCTTCTTTACTTTTGTCTAAGCAAACAATTACCCTTGGAAATGATCTTATGAGATATGACTTATTACTCGATCCATTCAGAGACTTTTCCTTGTTTAAACACAGTTGACAGCTAGTCATTTTCGGAGGATAAGAACCATTACTTTGATTACGATTTGTATAAGGGTTCGTGTCGGAAAGCGTAATCAAAGACAAAATTATCTTGTTGGATTACACTCATATTAAGCATACGAAGAAAACACTGAAAATCTATTTGTGATCAAGAGATAATGATTCAGTGAGTGTCCGTCGCTTTCTCTTCAGTAAGACTTTTGCCATGGGAACGGCTGATTGTACTAAATAATATTAGACTAATATAAGGGCTCTGCTCGTGCACTGCGCAGTTGCGCATTAAGCCAGGAGCTGCCATGAGAAAGGGATGATGATATTCATTGAGTGTCCCATGCGCTTTCTTCAGTAAGACTATTGCCATGGAAACGACTAAGAGTGTACTAGATGAAATAGGACGTTTGCATGATGGCGTCATTGACCTCATGAGGAAATATAAATTTAAATAAGAAAGAAAATTCGCGAAGCATCATGGTAGTGGGAGTCAAATGACGCCATAATGCAAATGTCCTATTGGACTAATGTATAAGGACTTTGTTCGTGCACTGCGCAGTTGTGCATTAAGCCTGCCATAAGAAGGGGCTGCCATGAGAAGGGGCTGCCATGAGAAGGGGCTACTTTGAGAAGGGGCTACCTTGAGAAGGGGCTGCCATGAGAAGGGGCTGCCATGAGAAGGGGCTACCTTGAGAAGGGGCTGCCATGAGAAGGGGCTGCCATGAGAAGGGGCTACTTTGAGAAGGGGCTACCTTGAGAAGGGGCTACCTTGAAAACGGGCTGCCATGAGAAGGGGCTGCCATGAGAAGGGGCTGTCATGAAAAGGGGCTACCTTGAGAAGGGGCTGCTATGAGGAAGGGGCTGGTCAGGGTGTGTGAATCAGTACGTGCACGTTAGCCTGCAGGATAGACTAGGCTTTTTCATCGTAGAAGTTTTTCAAATTTTCAAATTCTATCCACTCTCGATTCCATGGCAATAGTCTTACTGAAGAGAAAGTGGCAGACTATTGCCATGGAACATTATCAGTCACTAACATAGCCCTTACGTTAGGATGCATGCTGAATGCAATACCTTCAGGACATTGCATGATGTCCACTTACTGAGGTATCACTTTAGTTTATTCATACTAATAGATGATATATGATACTATGATTACAATGTATACTGTACGATATATCATGTGACAACGTAATATGCTATGTATTACGTCACATAGGGCATAATTGTATTGATGGTTTTCATGGCAGCCATTTTGGAGGAACTTAAAAGAATTATCAATGAATTCTTTTGTTATGTCCTCCAACATGGCTGCCTTGTCTTTTGTTATTTAATTCTCTTGGGAATGGTTGAAAACCATCAATAGCTCTGAGACGACACTACACAAGCAATGAGTCGTTTTCGTGATATTTCATTTTAATGATCCAGAATTTAAAACCGAACGTCAATTACAAAGTCTATAAACTATAAAGTGTTCAAACCAGCTCAATCCTACTATTTCTAATCTATAAGGCCTAAAGCCTGCAGAGCAACACGAGCAGCGCTCTGTTCCGCCCCCTTTTTCGTCTTGCATCCCGTTGCATTAAAAACTTTTCCGTCAATAGCTACTTTACAGTTATATACATGGCCATCTTTGATGGTATCATAGACAGGTAGGAATGTCTTTTTCTTGTGGCATACTTCTTGTAGTTTGTTCTTGTAAGAAATCATTGGGGTGATGTTCTTGGCGGTAAGATCTTGTACTGAGCTCACTGCTATTGATTCTGGTTTGGGAGGCTCTGTCAAAGCAACAAAAATAAGGGGAGTCGAAAATGAAAAAAGAGAAATATCCAGGCCACTGAGGAAATGACCATAAATCAATTTCCATCAATAGACCCCTGTATTTACTGTATTTATCAAGTACAACCTTGACAGGGAACCATTGTTTTATGGTCAATCTAGTGACTTCAGGAAAGGTGTTTTACTGGTTTTCTTGATCATATACTCATTTACTCAGCACAATTAACCACATTTCAGTGTAAGAGTTTCACAAATACCAACGGTAAACTAAAGAATGCACAACTTCAACAACACAAACACTTTGAAATTCCCCTGAATTTTACTGTAATATGTGAATATTCTACACAAAATGAACAGCTAATACTGAGCAACAGAGAACTCGAAACTGGACTACTGACTGTTTTACAGTCATATAAAATCTAATCCAGGCACAAGTAATGTAAGTAACATGAGAAATAGACCCAATACATATAACAATGTAACAAAATCTCAAAATATTGCCCATGCACGCATGTATGTTTAAAGCCAGCAACTTAGTGAGACCAACCCAAATCAGTCCTCTTTATTAAACCTGCAAAAGCAGGAAAATGTCCTTAGCTTTCAATACCTGGTGTAGTCGCAGTAGTACTTGCAGTGGTACTTGCAGTAGTACTTGCGATAGTAGTTGGCTCAGGTTTTGCAGATGATGCAGCTACAAAATTCTGTAGAATCAATTGCTGGTTTTGATCCATTGGAGGAGGCGCCTGGTTGACTTTACTGAGCACCAACTGTGCCACATTCTGTTCAGCTGCTTTTTTGGTTGACTGTGGACTGGTTGATAGATAAACCTTTTTGTTGTACACCAATGTAGTCATGAAGCCATTATTATCATGCGCTGTCTCATACGTGGGTACTGGGAGGTGAAACTTCTGACAAAATTCATTTAACTGGCATTTGTAGTTGGTGGAGTTGTTGAAAGTTGGGATTTCTCCTTTGAGTTTCTTGGCTACTGTTTGAGGTGTTGGCTGTGGTGGTCTTTTTACTAAAGCACAATAAGAAAGTGTGTATGTTTTAAATAAAGGCCTGTGATATCAAACAAATACCATAACATTCTGCTTACAAGCCCCCTTCCCCTGCTAATGCATATCCTTCCAGTCATAAGTACCCCCTCCCCCTCCTGATAAGCGCATTTGCATTTTATATTAATTTATGATGTTGATGACACATAGAGGATTGATGGGGAAAAGAAACAAACAAACATTATCTTCTTGCCCCATACTTTTTTCCCTTCCAGTACTAAGCCCCCATGGTCATAAGCCCATCAAAAAATCCTTAAGAATATAAATAAACCCAAGGCTTATAACCAGGAGGGCAGGTTTTTGTTCCAAGTAGACTGAGGCAGTTGTGATTTTTTAATCACCGTTGTAGCGTCTCCTATGTTAACTGCAATTGCATTTCAAATCTTCTGCATGATGCCAATGTTGCACCATGGCATCATGTGGAAGAACATGTTTTTTACACCACATGACCGAAGAACAGATAAAAAATTACAACTGCCTCATTCTACTTGGAATTGTAGTGATTAAACTGTAATACCCCAGTCGATACACCATACTTACTGCCTGGTTTGACACTACTGGTACTAGTAAAGGGCACTGTTGCAGCCAGCAGACCAAGAGCTTTAAGAGCCTCATAAGCAGCATTTTGCTCTGCTTCTTTTTTATCCTTTTGAACTCCACTGCTTTGGAATGTCTTCTGTGCAGCCTCTACTTTTGCTGATTGGCCATAGCTGTTCTTAAAAGTGTGATAAACTGGAACGTGAAATCCTTTCTTCTGGCTGTATTCTTGTAAACTGTTTTTGAATGAGATAAAATTGGCTTCTCCTGGTGCTGCAACTAGAAAAATAAATAAATAAAAAATAAATAAAATGAAATTCATTTTTATTTGTTATATGTGCAAGCTTTTCTATGCTCATTCCACACACCACCTTTAATATTTTACTTTACACAAAGGCCTAACAAACTATTCTGTTCACAATAATGCCGAGTCCAGGATCAATCAAACCTAATATACAGAGGTGACGTGTGAGTGCACTACTACTAATACTACAACACCACCCTTGATTTTCTTATATGTACAGTACTAAGTACCTTTCACTTCAGCCAATGCTTTACTTTTGGCTTTATTCTTTTGCTTGGTCACCTGAGGTCCACAAGTAGGCATTGGGAGTACTTGTGTAGAAGTTGAATGACTTGGCACAGGATGAATCTTGGGTTGATTTTTTGGTGGTGGATAAGAAGGTGGTGGTGGTGGTGGTGGTGATTGTGAGCGTGTTGTATCTGTTGGGGTGACAGCAGTAACTTGGCTTGTTGTTGTAATAGCTTGGTTGTTAATATTGTTTGATTGTAGCCATGTGGGCATCATAGGTGAAGAACTTGTAGTAACACTTTTGTTGTCAGCTGAAGGGGCACAAAGCCAGGCAGGCATATTCCCGCTAGCATTAGTGGTATTACTGTTAGACTCAGTTCCTGGTTGGTTCAACCAAGCTGGTGTAGACTTTAAAGTGGTGTTAGTGTTTGCTTGTGATGGTGACTGAGTAAGTGATGCAGGCTTTTTCTCTGGAGAGGAGTTGGAGGTGCTTGTTAGCCATGCTGGTTTGTTGTCTGAAGAGGAGTTGGAGACGCTTGTTTTATCTTGATTGCTAGATTGGGTCATCCATACTGGTGTACCACTAGAAGAGTTATGAACCCCTGTGGAGGCATTATTTTTCAACCCAGTGTCATTCCTAGCTGATGGATTTGAACCATTACTTTGTCCCCTTCCTGCACTACCTTCCCCTCTTCCTCTTCCTCTTCCTCCTCCTCTTCCTCTTCCTCCTCCTCTTCCTCTTCCTCCCCTAAAGCTCCCTCTGAGTGGTGGTCTCTTTATTGGAGGTGAAGGTAAGTAATGAGGTCTTGCATCACGATGCCATGAATCATCCTCATAGAACTGTGGTGGCCCTGGTGGGGGTGGAACTTCATAATAATTATCAGGAGGTGGTCTTGGTGGCTCTTCATAATGCGAAGTAGGCATGTCATGATACTGATCCCATGCAGGTACTGCTCTTCTGGGAGGGGGTCCAGGACCCCAGTAGTCTGTCAAATGAATTTAGAAGTTAAAAACCCACTACACCACTTATCAACAATGGTACACTTTATTACTACACAGTAGTACAAGGGTGGCATAGCAGTAGAGCATTTCCCTACAACCAAGAAGTGGATCCAGGAGGCGTAGATTGAAATCAAATGCAATCACATTCCCTTTTTTTTTTTTTGCATTCGTTTTCGTTTGATTGCAACTCGAATCCAATCATGTGATTGTGTTCCATTGAATTCAATTTCCAAATCATTTGATTGATCACGCCAGTATTGACTGTAGTCGAATTGTAATTGATTTTTTGAAGAAAAAAATCTGGTGTTTGTTCATTAGTTCTTTTGAATTGGAGAATGAATTCTTAAAATCAGATCTTTTAAGAATCTTCTCTTGAAGTGCTAACATTTACAAGAACTGAAATATTAAAGTTGACAGACAACACTATACAATATAAAGACTGAAATCAAATGCAATCAAATTCACATTTTTTTGCATTCGTTTTCGTTTGATTGCCTCTCAAATTCAATCATGTGATTGCATTCGATTGAATTCGACTTCCGAATCATTTAATTCATTACGCCGATAGTACAGTCGAATCGTAATTGGATTTTTGAAGAAAAAAATCTGGTGCTTGTTTATTAGTTCTTTTGAATTGAAGAATGAATTCTTAGAATCAGATGTTTTAAGAATCTTCTCTTGAAGTGCTAACATTTGCCAGAATTGAAGTATTAAAGTTATTAAACAACACTATGCAATAATATAAAGCTTATAAAACACTCTCGATGAAATATTGCCTCAACTTTGCAATCAAAGGAAATCAAAATTGTTGAGAGGGAAAAAAACAGATCCAGGAGGAAAAGAAAAGCATGAAAATGCAGATTATTAACAACAATCATCAATCAATCCGAAGATCTCACATAAAATAAGAAATAATTTTGACACATCGGCAGAGGAAAACAAGATGGCGATCGACTTACCACGTGAACTCATGACGATAGGTTATTGGCCAAAAAACAGCTGTTACGAGCAACAAATGTCACCCTACTTGCAATGTTCCCTTCCTTGCTATCTATTCTTCATATCCACCAGGCAGAAGCGTTTATTTTCGAGCTATTTTGCTTCGAATTTTAATGTTGAAACACTTTAAACTTCTCCACAGTGGAAATCTTGAAGGGACGACAGGTTGGGACGTAACAGGCATGCGCAACAGTTGACATCACTGACTCAAGACATCACAGGCTCAGGTGGTAGTTTCAAGTTTTAGACTAACTTTTTTGTTGTTTTTATTTTCCATTTTATGACAAAATATCAGCATTTAGGCTCCTAGTTTTCAGAAGGAGAGTTAAGGACATGATAAGTTAACTTTTTTCAAACGTAAATTTAGTAGAAAAGTTGTTTTAATCAGTAAATTCCTAAGGTAACTTTTAACGTGATTTTTTTGTTCGCCATGAAAAACGCTTCGTCTTCTTCAGCCAGTGAGTCAAGAATGGAAGCAAGAGCAAGGTAATAGGATGCTAGGTTGATTACAGTTATATTCATAAAGATACTGAAAGATAAATACGCACAAAAACAAACTCTAGAGATCTTTAGACGTACAAGGGATGTAGTCATGACAACTTCCCGGCCTACTTCTAAGCTGCTTGACTTTTAGGCTAAGTTGCTATGACCACTTGTCTTATTATTTTGTGCATGTTGAAAAATAGGTGGTCTTTATTTTATTTCCACTTTGTTGGTAGTCACACTGTAGGACAGTATTTAACTTACCTGATTATTTGCAATGTACGAGAAAGTGCATTTAAAAGAATTAACTTCACACCTAGCCCTCCCCTGGAAATTGTTGTTGGGGAAGAGGGTACATGTACATCCGTCATGGTTATTCAGACCAAAGTTCTTTTGTATTGGATCCACCAATGATTTCGTACTATTTAATGCAAAATAAATTTTATTCGGCTGTATTGTAAAATAATACACAACTAGCAGTGTAAATAATTTCCATTTAATCACTACTTCTTATATTAAGGGATCATGAGCTCAAGATTGTGTCTGATAGAATAGCATTAGCAGAAAAACACTTTACAAGTTTATCCAAAGATGTTCTTTCTTACAATGCTTCATTGGAAGGAGTGAAAGAAAAAGGAAACAAGCTGTCTTCAAGCCTTGACAGCTATGCTGATATGGAGTATCCATCAGTTAGGAATGCTATGCAAAATGTATCTGAATGTGTTGCCACTATGCAAGACTATCTCACTGCTGAGGTTAGTTACTATTTGTTGTTATGCATAATGGACTCAGAATTTTGAAATTGTTCCGACCAATAAACCTCTTTACCTTAGGCATATATATTTTTTCATTTCAGACTATTTGTTATTCTTTTGAGAAAACTATTATTTGTTTGAGTTGTATCCATATTAATTGTGTCTTGCACAACCATTAAACAAAGAAATTATACCCTAAGGAATGAATTTCTCCACTGAACAGATAATTAGATTCAAAGATTTTTACCAACTGCAGATTGAAACGTAGCAATTGATTTCTTTAGCCATTTCAGACCAAGTATCATTCTCTAGAATACTATTTCTTTGTTTATTGGTCGTGCATGAGAAGACACATGATCATGGATACAACTCAAACAAAGAATCTTATTCTCAAGGGAATGACAATTGGTCTAAAAAGGGAAAACAGTATGCAAAAGCTAATATTTTGGTCTATTGCATGTTTTTATAAGACCGGGCTGCATAAACCCCTACTAGATGTTCAAAAAGATGTTCTGTATTAAGTTACATGGACTGTTTCTTATTTGAATATTGCAGGTCAATTTTCTGCATGGAAAGGTAGCTCAACCATTGTCATTTTATGCTACCAACTGTAAAATTGCCAAGGATTATGCTAAAGGAGCAATAACTGCCAGAGACAAAGAACTAGCAAAACTTAAATCACTTGACAAGATGAAATCCAAAGATCCTAATAACAAGTCTAAACTTGTATCCTTCAGCAAAAAAACTTCAAATAATAATAATTATATTGTAATGTGAATAATTTGTGTTGCCATCAATAAATGCTATAGTTTTGATAATATGTTATATAGAAGGATATCCCAACAAAATGTCAGCAACATAATGTAGAGAGGCGGTGCGTCCTTTAAACTGGTTCTTTTTTTCAAGTCTTTTCAGTGTTTTTGTTGTAAAAAAACAAATTTACGATGGTTTAGCATGGTATATCCTATTATTTACCACGATATGACTTCAACAAAATGTTAGTGATGTATCCAAGACTCATTTTAAGATGGTTGCTGTATTGATAAAAAGGTCTATTCAGTATTTAATGTTAGGGTGGATTATAGTTAAACTTCTCTTGTACTGTAGTGTTATTCAAATCATATTCTGTTGACTGATTCCTTAACAGTCTGTAGGCAAAGGTAAAATATCACTCAGATGGACACAAAAACAACAGCTTTACCATATCACATCTTATATGAATTTGATTAGAAATGTCTTGCCTCAAAAACTACAGTACCTAGGAAAATATGTTCATCAGCCTATTACATGTGATAAGATTCAAGCAATCCAACTCTGCATTGTTGAGAACCCCAGTTTACTTTAAATGGCACATTCAAATGATTTGTAATTTTTTTCTATTTTCATCTTGAAATTTGATTTGTAGCTGTGTAAAAAAAACAACTTTTTGATGCTGATAAATTAACATTTCACTGATTTTTAAAACAATTTAGCTGGAGCTAATGATTTGTAATTTTTTTCTATTTTCATCTTGAAATTTAATTTGTAGCTGCGTAAAAAAAAACTTTTTGATGCTGATAAATTAACATTTCACTGATTTTTAAAACAATTTAGCTGGAGCAGGAACTCCAAAAGGCATCTATCGATTCAGGCAGGGCACGTCAAACTATGGTGGATCAAATGGTCATCTTTGAGAAGAAAAAGATTGAAGACCTTAAGGTTGGTTAAGATTATTCTCAATATCATAATGTGTATGACATTTTTGAGCCAATTTCAAAGGCACTAAAAATAGGTTGGTGTGTTTACAAGTGATATATATACAATGTGAACAGAAAACCCTTATGGTCATTTACAAGGGCAAGCTGGAGGTAAGCTGCTGTAAATCCCATACAGACCAGACGTGAATATTATAGTAGTGCCTATTAAACTGTTTTGGAGATTAAGTTCATGTTCTGCTAAAAAATTGTTGAGATTGATTAGAAGTGATTGAGCTGTTTCACCAAGAAAATCTGGCAAGTTAAAGTTGAATGGAAATGAGGAAGATTCTGTATCTAATTTACAGCTCATTTCACAATTTATTATTCATAATTTGATGGATATTTAAATTTTCTTGTAGAGCATTTTTGGTAGCTTCTTCCATGGTCAATTGTTGTTCCATGCCAAGGCTCTAGAAACCTATACTCAGGCCTACAAGCATCTCATGGCTATAGATGAACAACTAGACTTAGAGGTGACAGTGCTTCATTGTACATAACATTAGAATAGTTGTTTAATTTTGGATCAGGTTTTTAGGAGGTGTTGATATAAGATGCATCAACACAAATCTGTCAACAGTTTGACTTACATCCAGTACGTAATGATTCCATGGCCATAAATGATCAGCTGAACTTAGAGTTGTGCTACATTACTAGTTATCTGCTTTTTATCAGCCTGATGGAGGGTGGGAGGGATGGTATTCTGCTGTTCAAGATGCATCACCACAAATGTTACAAAAATCTGTCTACAGTTTGACATTATGTCCAACAGATTGACTTAAGAGGTGTAAGGGGGGGAAGGGGTTGGTAGGGGATTTGTACAGTGGTACCTCCAGTGGGACAATAGTTAGTTGGGTCTTGTTAGCTCCAGGCACATATTACTGTACTTTATTTTAGGACAATCCCAAGCCTAGGGTTTCTATTATAATTTTATTTTTTCCCCTCTAATTTAATTCATATGACTACAATCTGATGGGCATTGTTAATATGTTTGAACCAGGCTTTTGAGAATGATATTCATCCAGCAACAATACCAACAAGACTAGATTCCATCAAGAGTGGCTCACAAAGTTCATTGCATTACGACTCTCAGGGATCTCTTCGTGGTTCTCAGCTTTCTCTCAACAGGACAAGTCAGAGTATGCACAGCCAGGGATCTATCGAGTAATTTTCCTTTCCCAGGCTACATTGTATCTCTTTCTCCTTAAGGAGAAAAGTCCATGGTAACCGGTAGCAACCAAGGAAGCTGGTTACCATGGAACCATTACCATGGCAACACTACTTCTGATGCTTCTTCAAACGCTTGGAAAATTCCACTGATTTATCATTTCAAGCCATTTGTTAAATTTCCCTTCAGTATTATTACTTTCATTAACGTACCAGTGATACTTGAGGGTACGTAAATTTTGGTTTACCTCGAGGGGAAAAACCTTATTCATAAGGAAATGAAAATTACAGCAATATACAAGATTGTATAGACCAAAGTCTATCAAATTCAAATTCAAATTTCATTAGAATGACCGGCACTGTTGAAATAATAATGTCTTGTACAGTTCCGTTGCATAATAATTTATCATAAAAGAATGTTTATATTTTTGTAATAATAATTTATATATTTTCAGTAGCTTTATTTATATTTGCACTCACTAGTTTGACTTAACATAATACACATTGTCTTAATAAATCTAGCATTAAAATGCACCACTGCACTCCCAGTGACTTACTGTATTTTTTTCCCAATGAAAACAATGATTATATCCAACCTACCTGGGATAGTTACGACTTTTTAACTCGAGTCTTACATAGGATTGTTTGGATATGTTATGCACAATATAATCATACTTACCTTACAATTCATTTAATGAAGATGTCCTCTCTGAATGGCTAGTGCTTTTGTTTAAATGGTATAAAATATGGTATTTATATCATATTTCCCCCCTTTGAGAGGAAGTATGGTATTTCCAGGAGGCGAGGTAAGGTGAGGTGGGTCTATAAAGGGTATTTTCTAGTACTTTCTTTATCGATTTTCCTTTGGGAGTAAAACTAATTTCTGAATTACACCTCTTATCCAAATTTGTATATCACAACACAACTTTTAAGACTTTGACAACTAGTAAATTTTGCCCTGGCATCACGACTTATTATCTTGCTTCAGCGGTAGTCTGATCAGCAACCACTCATGCTATCATTGAATTGTATTATGATGTAGAGGGCGGATGAAACAATTTGAAATAAGCAGTCCCTGTTCTATTTTTCAGTAATTGTATGATTTGTATCACCTTTGATAACTCTGCAGCAACAAAAAGCTTTACAGTTTGCATTACCCTAAGGATTTCCTTATCCATAACACATTTTAATTTTATTACATCTTGACTTTTTGCATGATTATTGGAATGGATAACTTTTATTATTTTTGAACAAGAATTCAACCCTTGCTGGTACACTTGTGTTGTGCTCCCACTTCTAATGCTAACAGTACCCGATTAGGTAGTGATCCTCATAGCAAGTCATGCTTTAGTAACAAGATGTGCTGACACCACTGAACTTTCTCTGGCTTTTCCAATTCAGTATGGCACAAACTTTGCCTCATGCTTTCAATACTTTGAGTTCAAATAATCGTTCACATCTGATTCAATGAACCCATAATCTTAAAAAGGTAAAGGTAATTTATTTTACTTCAATAGAGCAGGGAGTGCTTGCCAAATTCTCCTGAGCCAGAGGCTCTTGTATAAAGCACCCAAAGGTGCACACTTCCTACAACTATCAGTGCTCCTGTTACAAGTATTTAAGCTAAAGCTACATGGAACCTAGAGATAAGTCAAAATGGACATGGAGATCCCAAGGATCAAACCATGGTCCTCTAGCTCTGAAGATTGCATGCCAACTGAGCTACGCCTGCATCTGTTCACAAATTGTTGCAGGCACTTTCCCTTATGATAACATGTATCTAATTTAATCTACAACTAGTTCATGGCCATGCCCTGACTTTAATCAGCTTCCAGGTCCTTTCTGATATTTTCAATAGCATTTGAAGGTAGTAGTCCAAGTGCTTCAAGAGATCAGCTTTTTTTCTCATCCATCAAGACCATCTTCTTGGTAGATGAAAGGCTAATATAAGGCCAATATACTAGGCTATTAAATTATCCTATCCTAGCCAGTGCTGGTTGTGGAGTTTCCATTATTTTTTCCCATTTTCCTTTTTTCCCATTTCTCCCATATGAAAAATTACAATATGCCTAATTTCTGAGATTATACCTTCTGTATTTTCACTTCTGGAAAAAAAACTTTATACACTGTTCTTCCCCCTACCAAGGAAGGATAAATAGCTCTTTAATTACTATCCAAGTAGAATAAACCAACCATAACTCATACTTAGATAAGTTCTTTTCCCTAGCTTTCCTCTGTTTGCAAAAATATGATGACTGACCCAGCTTCTTAAGATAGCCCATTCCTTTTTCATTCTGCCCTCCTAAAATACTACTCTCTACACCATCCAGAATTAAATAACAAAAATAAACGCTATTACGAACGTCCCTTTTACTAAATTATCTCAAAGTACTTGCATAACAAATGTTATCAAATTGAGTTATGATTATGGGAAAAACTATAACTAGGCAATGTCTACTAAAGAAAATCAAAAATATTCATGCGACAACACACAAAAATATTAAATGCTGTGTGAAAAATAATACATCTAGATAATTATGTACATTGACTATGCCTCTCCATTGAGCATGACACAAGTATACATCATCATGCAACTAGTTTTGACATCTAGAATTCAAGACAGGCGACAATGAACTGTAAATAAATTAACACGTCACTTAAATCCAAATATCTACTGTCCTTGCCCATATACATTCTTAATACATTTAAAGATGTAATATAATGAACATAGATTAGTGCATATAGCATTGGCAGGCTACGGTTATGGCTAGAATTGAACCAATTATGGCTCAAGTTGCACCTTGCTTGATCATGTGATAATAATCTCTTTAAAATGTAAGAAATCTACTGTAGTTTTGTAAGTCCATACGC
Organism: Actinia tenebrosa; assembly: GCF_029948245.1. Taxonomy (NCBI): domain Eukaryota; kingdom Metazoa; phylum Cnidaria; class Anthozoa; order Actiniaria; family Actiniidae; genus Actinia; species Actinia tenebrosa. Next base: position 22,653,100 of record NW_028292579.1, read on the forward strand.
TAGTCCAAATATCTCAAAATCTAGATTATCTTTACCAATAATGTTCTGTACCAGATATACAAAAGTTCTGAAAACCATCTAAACAGTTCTAAACAAGAAACAACTGGACATTCCTTTTTCCTACAGGTTTGTGATTGAGTTGCTCAATAGCTGCAGTTGCTTCTCGACTTGAACGGAACGTTACCATTGCATCCCCAGATGACTGCCCAGGTGCCAAGTAATGAATGCGCACAGAATCAGAAAACACAGGGAACCCATAGAAGAAATCCAAAATTTCTTCAGCTGTGATAGTGGAAGGTAAATTGCGAATACCAACAACACAGCCAGCCGTGACATCATCAGGATTAATGTTAGCTCGTGATTCAAGCTGTCTCAGTGTTGCTAATGTTTGAAGGTCCACTGCTTCACTTGACATGTATGGATTTGGTAATGAAAAACCTAGGTTTCGAAGATCTGGATTACTGTCCAGGAAATTTGGCATGCTGTATGCAGAATTTAATATCTCAGGATCAATCTTTATTGCTAGGTCACTGATGGGATGATTACCAGCCACAGAACTAAACCTGGATTCTCTATCGCCCCTTTGGCCCTCTTGAGCCCTTTGGCACAAATCATCATTTACTTTTGATTCTTCAATCATCTCCCTTTTGCTGCAACAAGTAACTTCAACATACCTATTCCCCATATACTGCTTGTGCTTTTTCTTTGCAGCCTCTCTTGATTCCTGAACAGACCTAAATTCCACATATGCTTGACCATTTTTCCTTCCAGCAAACGACCCCTCAGGATGATAAAGCAGCTTTATTTTGAGAACAGAAAATCCCTTGAAGAAATTCCTGACTTCTGATTCGCTGACCTGGAATGGAAGTCCAAAGAGTCTGCAGCAAGTTTCATCATTCCTGTCTCCTCTATCCCTCTCCTCTCTGGAAGACTGTGGCGATCCCCTCTGCTTATTTCTATTATTTGCATCCTCTCTTCCATTACCCTTTTCCCTATGCATATCCCTTTTATCCATTTGAAAACTCTTGTTTCCCATTCTTTCTCTAGGAATTTCTCTTTCATTATGTAATCTATGATAACGATCTTGTCTTTCATCTTCCTCTTCCCTCATCCTCATTTCAAAAAACCTTGCCTCTCTGTCATCTAACTCAACGTGTCTTTCATTATCACCACCAAAACCAGGACCTCTATTCGAACCTCCAAAACTCCTTGAATTTGACTCCCGCCCTGGATTTCCTTGCCTTGAAATAGGACTCCTACTTCTAGCTCGTGGATGAACCTCACTTCTATCACTTCTCTTAACGTTTTGAACCCTATTCTGCTTCATTTTACCCCGATTTCCCTTGGACTTCATTTCCTCGCGTTGTCCTCCTCCTTCCCTGGCTTGTCTTGGTTTAGGGACGCCTTGTTGAAGCATGGAGTTCATTTCAGAAGTACTGCTCAAAAACAGTTCAATATACCTCTTGCCTATGTATTTCCCATTCCTAAACATGGCTTTTCTCGCATCCTCATCGCTATGAAACACCGCAAAAGCAATCCCTGCTGCTTTTCCATCCTTGTAAGCAGCCAAATGGATTTCGTCCTCTCTCAAATACAGACCTTGGAAGAACGATTTGATGTCTTTAGCAGTTGATTCAAAGGGTAAACCTTTCATTTTGATGACGACGGACATCGTGAAAACCCTCTAAGACTAATCTTATTAGGTATTATTTAGATACAGGTCATAAAAAGGGTATCAACAAGTTCTAAATATCGAGCAAATCTCTTTCACAACTAACCATGCAGCAATACTAAGCGCGCAGTGCATGATAGGTAAATACCTTAAGTCATCCTACAAAAATACCTCAAATATCAACAATTTTCTTATTAAAGAGTAATAAAATAATATGTATAATAATTAATGAGTTCAAAATGCATAGAAAATATTCAAACCAATATGAGATGTTTTAGCAAAGTTTTCAAATTCATAAAAAATAATAATAACCTTCGCGGCGGTATACCTGTGCTTACAAAATGGCCCATAATACCTTTGGGGAAATCATATTTTCAAAATGGCGGACGAAAGTCAACAAGTCTGGACGTTTTCATCTGAGGAAGATTTGCAACGTTCTGTCTGTTCCCTGATAGCTGAAAAATCAAAAGAAGCAATCGCAAATCATGGTTTCTTTTCTGTGGCGTTTTCAGGAGGGAGCAGCGCGAAAATTATTTGTAAAGGCTTACAGACTGAGGACATCGACTTTTCAAAATGGAGGATCCTGTTTTGCGATGAACGATACGTGGAGCTCACAGATCCTGATAGTAACTATAATATAGTAAAAGAACAGCTTTTAGATAAGATATCTTCAGCCCCTGAAGTTGTTCTTGCTCTGAACGCTTCGCTACCTCTCGACGAGGCAGCCAAGGAGTACGAAACAAAGTTAAGAGGGCTATACCCCAAGGAAAAGGGTGTACCCCAACTTGACATGTTGTTGCTTGGGATGGGTTCTGACGGGCACATTTGTTCCTTGTTCCCTGATCATCCCTTACTGAAGGAATCAACCAGATTAGTGGCGCCAATATCAGATTCACCCAAGCCGCCTCCCTGTCGCATTACGTTGACGTACCCAGTAATCCATGCTGCACGTGGTGCTATCTTTGTTGCTACTGGGGTAAGCAAAGCTGAAGTAGTCAAGAGGGCTCTTGAAGGGAAAGAAGAAAACCTGTTACCAGCTGCAAGGGTTAAGCTGACCAATGGCAAGGTGTATTGGTTCTTGGATGAGGGGTCATCAAGTCTGGTCAAGAAGTAGTATCTGCAGTATCAAAACATTGTGATTAGTATTTTGAATCGCACCTTAACAGACTAAATCGGCTTGGGCATAATGTTTTCTCGTTTTATAGTACACTCAACAAAATTACTCGACTCTGATTGGTCAAGAGTAGTACAATTATAGCGTTAATTGTACTCCGTAGGAGTACCGAATTAAGTCGCTATGGCAACACAGCCAAAACAATGTCAAAACAATTATTTTCTATCATTTTGTACTTAAAAAGCATAAATAAAATGTTAAAGCCGTAAGAACTAATCTTTTTTATGCATTTCAGTTGCGCGATGGACTGAAAATCGGCAGCCAAATAGACAAAGATGAACGGCGTCGCTTCGCATTTTTTACTGAAATTTTGTTAAGTGAACTATAAACAAAAAATCACACGATCTTCTCGTACAATTTGGAATTAATAGACACTCGTAATGTTTTGAAAGTTCTTTAATTGCACTCGCCTAAAGGCTCGTGCAATTACATGAACTTTCAAAACATTACTCGTGTCTATTAATTTCCAAATTGTACTCGAGATCGTGCGATTTCCTATACTAATAGCAAGTGTCGTTTCCTAGAGTATTATTTCTTTGTTTACTGGTTGTGAATGAGAAGACACATGAATATAGAAACATAGAAACAACTCAAACAAAGAATCTTATTTTCAAATTAATGACACAGGGGGAAAACATTGCGCCTAGGTGGATTTGGTCCACTTTTGAGCCAATGCAGCAGCCAAATTTGTAGGACAAAAAATGTTGTGCAAAAACATTGCATTATTCCTTCCAATAAAAATGTTTTCTATGAAATACCTCTATTGCAAAACAGCGTCAGTTACCACTTAAACCAATTCATCTGGTTGGAAATTCATGTGCTAATAGTAAGAAAAGGGCGGGATTTTTTTACTTCCAACAAATGATGCTTCTAACACAAGAACCAAAAAGAGAGGAGAAAGTGGAATACCAGTAGTATAGGGAATGGGGGTTCCAGCGCAATCTCAACACGGGCAAGACCCGTGTCAAAAATCCACCTACGGACAATCCCCACTCCTAGTGTGGTTGGGGGCAACAGCGCAAATATGTTAGTCTATATATGGAGTGCGAAGATTGTAAAGAGTTTGCTTATGATTTCTGTGTAAAGTGCTTGAAACCCAAGTTTGTTACCCCACCACCAAATAAGTATATTTGTTGTGGTAAGAAAATGCAAATAGAAGACGACACGTCAGCACAGTGTTACGAGTGCGGTAAAAATATTCGTAATGCCGTGCCTTGTGCTACCAGGGAACAATATTATTCCAACGGAGGTCGTAAGAAGACGCCATACAAAAGAATAAAATACTTCAGAGACTGGATGAGTCACATTCAAGGTCAACGGCCGGTATATTTAGACGACGAAGTAATGGAAAGAATTATAAACCACTTAGAAGAGCCAACCCCGCAAAGTCTACGGAAAACGCTGAAAAAATTAAAACTAGGGAAATATTACAAAGCTATTCCCTATCTTTTGTCTGAAATTACCGGTAAGTCTATTCCCGAGGTTTCTGATATGAGCAGAGCCGAGTGGATGTTTTGTCGGCTGGATAAGGATATTCCTTATTATCCTGACGTAATTTACGAAATATTTTATGAAATAGACCCCAGCCACCCCCTGTTAGGATGGATTCCGAGGCGACAATAACATATTACGCGTAATTCATACGATGAATTTATATTACGCGTAATAATTTGCCAAATAAGGTTATGCAAATAATTTATATTACGCGTAATAATTCGCTAAATGATTCATATTACGCGTAATAATTCGCCAAATAATTCGTATTACGCGTAATAATTCACTGAATTTATATTACGCGTAATAATTCACTGAATTTATATTACGCGTAATTTCTAGACTGACGTTCAATATGTAAATAGAATCCCGTCACGCTCTTTTCAAAGCAGATGTTTACTGAGCAAGCTTTCTTTGAAGCTCTTCTTTTGCCTCCTGGTAGATCTTTTTGCGAGATTCCTCGGAAAGATCTTTTACGACTGTTTTTTTATTCCTTATGTCCGACTTTAGTTTCTCGTACTTTTCCTCTTCAGCTAAGATAAGCGAGAATTCTACGTCGTCTATCTTTCTGTCACGCAAAGCCTTTGAGACGAGGTCAGTGATAGTATTTACTTTAGCCCTTGACAGAGCTATTGTCGTGTCATGCTTGGATATTTTGCTTGACAACTGTTTCATAATACCCGTAGCAAAAGCCGAAATGATACCACAGGTTGCCCCAACGCCGGCCAAAGGAACTCCAACGATTATTCCCGGCCCAGTAAGCGAAGTAGCAACGCCGGAGCCCGTTAACACAACAGATATGGATCCTGAAGTTATCGCAATCTTATGTAGCGTACTCCGGGCTCTGACGTATTTCTTCCTGACCTCCTCATAGTGTTTTGTCTGCCCTTCCAAGTAAGCGAGGATTAGATTTGCCTTATTCAAGCGGAAGTTCTCGGCGTTTAATTCGTTAGGTCCCTCCCTAGGTAAATCAGGATAAAGCGGAGGTGCTGATGGTATAACATCCATTATATACTAATGTACGACGCTTTTGGAAATAACATAGAGGAGCAACCACATAACAGCCACTGGAATTGGGAAGCATTTAAGAAATTGTATCCCAAAGCAGTAACCTCGAAGTTTGAAAGCAGATCTGACGGGATTTACTTCAAAGAGTATGATGACTTAGTTTACAGCAATAAGGATTTGGAAGAGGGATTGGAAAAATTACACCCAAAAACACCCGTTCATAAGCCCGTTTATAAAGCACCTAATTTTCCAAGGAATCTATTATTAACCACGGAAGATTACCCATTTTACGATGCTGAAGGTGGTGTAAACAACTTCGAAAAATTGGTAACGCATCTAGAGATTTTAGTGGGTAAGCAATCATTTAACGTAGTAGTAAGGAATATCTTTAAAGAGACGATGTTGAAGCATACGTCAGGTAAAGAGGCCAGGGAATGGTTAGCAGGACCCAACATGCGGTATTGGCCGCAGCAGTTAAACTTTGCTATTTGGGCCGCCACTAAAGGTTGTGGTGTTGCCGCGGACATGTTCCACATTTCATTTATGCGGTTTCACGTTGCCTTTACGGTAAGGAGGTTGTTGAAGGAGCTTAACGTACCCCTACCGGGAGATAAGGCATTTAATCCATTGAATAATCGATATGACGCCGCAGCCCTGGAAAGGTTAATTAATGAGTTCAAACCACAGCAAAAAGATTTTCGTTATAAGGAGGGTAAGACGCATGGGCTTGGCATTGTTTACGTTTGGGGTGCCAATGGTGAGAAGCCGGCTGACTACGGACATCAGGAATACCCAAGTAATGAGTTAGAGTTCGGTGATATGGGCGGCGATAAGGGTAATAATTCATTAATTACTAGAATTCAAACAAACTACCCCGGCACTTGGGATCCGTTCGTGTTAATGAAAGGAAAAGGTTTAAGGAACCTAGCCAGGATTAACCGTAGCATTGAAGCATTCGTGTACTGCATCCTGGGAGCGCAGGTAAATACCCGCAACCCCATTGTTGGATCCCAAGGCGCTTCACAGGAAACGCAACAAGAATTCCTAACTTTATTTGAGTCTGCAATAATAGAAAATGACATATCTAAATCGGTGCAGAGATATCAATTAGCGGTGCAGCAGTCTAAAGTGCGGCTGGATTACGCTTTGTCGCCTGGTTGTTGGTTAATGCCAAGTAATTTAGTTATTAACACCAATTCCGTTGTGGGTTATAACAACAAGCTGCAGCGAGCTACTAAGGATATGAAGTTTGGGGTGAATGACGTGAACTCTGACACTCTTAGGAACATTCCTCACTTCGTAGAGAAGCCAAAAAAGTCACACGAAGCGAAGCTACCCACAGTTAAGAAACCATCAAAGAAGGTCCTACCTGCGATACCTGAGGAATATGACCATAACTTACTAAAGGCCGGCTTAGCAGCTGCAAGCATTGGTCTGAGTTATTATATATGGCGATGAACAACCCCTACGTAGCTGGAGTAGATTGTGTTTATACGACTTACACAGGCGAGAAAAAATATACCCAAGCATCTTGGGTTGATGTCACGGGCATGTCCGTGAATTTGAACTACTCAGGGAAGAAATTAATCCTTTGTAGTATTTGCATTGGTACGAGCAGCCATGCCAACGTCGGCTTTAGGTTCCTGGATGAGAATGGCGTACTGCAGCCCATGCGTACGAAAACGAACAACAGGGAGCCTGTGCATTTCTCCGTAGAGCCCAACCCAGCCAGCGCCGAAAATCTATCGGTTTGGACTTTCCACATGGTCGCCGATTGCCATGGGAAGGTAAAGCTGCAAATGCGCGTAGATGACACCGGGAGCGTTTGCATAAACAGCATAGAAAATCAGAGAGATACGACTTATAATCACGAGACCATTAGCGCTCTTACGGTGCTTAGTCTTTAAATATATGAATAACCCGTACGTAAAGGAAGATTGGTTCCTTCATTATTTAGGGGAGCAGGAGTATAAGAACGATAATAGTTGGCACGACACTGGATTGTGGGTGCAGGTTGAGGGTTTAGGATTAATTATGTGTACTATTTGCATTGCAGCGTGGCGTTCAGCCAATGTTGGGTTTAGAATTGTTGATGAGAATGACCACCCATTACTACCCTACAGAAAAAAAGATAAGAATAGGAACCCAGTTCATTTCTCATATGAACCCTTCGCAAACAGCGCAGAAGATTTAACTCCAGTATCTTTTCATATAATAGCTAATTGTCGATATGCAAAGCTTCAAATGCGTTCCGATGAGGTACGTAGCAACGACAGCCGCGTTCGGATAAACGTTACTTCGATGAGCACCCCTCCACTGGATGAGACTTGGAATCATAAGCCCATTAGCACCATGAGCGTGCTGCCGCTAGTTCCGCATTATCAGGGCGGCGCGAATACTATCTTTACTTATCCCCAGTCGAGAACACCTCGGGCGCCCGACGACGATAAGCCACCAGTAATACACAAGGATAAAATCAACCCTTCATCTTCTTCAGGAGTACCACTCCAATAGCGACAACCAAGATCCAAATGTTATTCCCCACAAACTTTAGCAGTTCTCCACCGGCCCTAAGTGCCAAGGAAACAACCGAACCCAGCAGCCCAGGCAAGCCGGCTGCCATCTTTTTTCCCAAGTCCGTCAGCCCATTGCCTAATTTCTTTACGCCCGCGCCTGTAGCCTTAAGCGCGGATAGGATAACTCCTACTACGCTTGAAATAGCGACCGCAAACGCCAGCGGAACGCCATACTTCAAAAGGGCTCTTTTTACCTTTTCCTTGGTGGTAAGCCCCAGCTCCTTTTCCAGGTTTTCCTTTTGCGCCTGTAATTCCGCAAGGTGTACCTGAAGGGTTTCTGATTCCCTTTGAGCTGCCTCCCTTTCCTCTTCGGGACGAGTCTGGTCGTTGATTATTTCCTGCTTTTCGGATATGTTTTTTTCCAGGTCTTCGATGGCCTGATCTCTTTGCTGGATTTGCTCTTCTTTAATGTTGATTTCAGCAACTAACTGCCGCCGCTCCACCAAAGAACCCTCTATGGTGGTACGTAAGTCCTTGGCTTCTTCCTTGCTTATATCCAGGTCTTGCAGGGCGAGATTGAATGCCCTTTGGGCGCTGTCTTTTTCGCGAAGAGAAATGTCTCTTTGTTCTCTAAGTTCTAATATGCGTTGATTCTTGTCGTCAAGTTCTCTCTTTTGAGCATCAAGGAGTAGTCGGTTTTGCCGTATGTAATCTGCTTCCCTTTCCTCCATCGCTTGCTTTAGCTCTTCTACTTCCCTTATCGCCTCAAGACCTTTTTGTTGCCGCTGCATTATGGTCTTAACTCTTTCGACGGCTTCGTCAATATTCTCACTATTTTCTCTCATTCTTTCGGGTAAGTTGGGTTCTCCTAATGTCTTTCTAAGGGTTGGAGGAATATTTTTATCTGCGTAGTATTTACCATTTATGTCCCTGATGACATATGGATGAGCATTAGACCTATTTAACCTTGCTACTACGACTTCCCTGCCCCATTCGTTATCCGCGTCAAACATTACTTGGACTTTGTTTGGATCCCAGTTTGGGAATTCTTCCTTGATCCTATCAAAGTCGTCCGGGGTTTCTTCCATGGATTCGTCCATTTGTTCCTGAACCCTACTAAGCCATGCAGCGCCGGGGGCTTCGGGGATGTTGCCGTCCGGACCAAAGCTGCTTTCCGCGGTTTTGCTCCTAGGAGGTTTCATCATCGTGTTACTACCAAAGTCGATGTTATCGAGCTTTATGTATTCTGGTATGGGTTTGCCTGGGTTCTTAGTGCGGTATTTGTCTAGGAAAGCCATCCAGCCGGCGCGGACTCTTTTTCCAAACCGACGCACCATGTTACCTCGGAATTCCGTGGGGTCGTTGGTTTTAGGTAGTAAAGACTCGTATTCTTCGTCGTTAATGTCTACTTGACCTTCTTCGGTGGTGGGGTCAAAATCCGTTCCTTCTACTTCCATTATATATGATAAGCTCAAAGTTAAACCCCAACGTATTACCTAAGCAGGTTGGCGGACTGAAAGCAGAACGCACCTTTCACCGGGTTACCTTTACCCCCAGCAGCGCTAAGCCAGGGGAAACCCTGTACGTAGGCGTGCCCCGCCTAACGGATAACCTAGTGTTGGTTCCTGGTACCCTGGCGCTAAGGTTTAACCTAGCAATACAGCCAGATACCGCAGACGCGCGTTACGTCGTCAATAATGCGGGTAGAAACCTCGTTTCCAAAATGCGTGTAAAGTTCGCCGGGGAATCCTTGCTGGACTTGAACAGGTATGATTTGTATACCACGTACAAAGACTTATGGTTGACTGCATTTGACCGCGCGCAAAGGATAGAGCAGGGAATCGCCAGTGATGCCATACGCAAGGTAAGAAGCGCAACCTCTGGCGCCTCAGGAGAAGACGAAATAAAGACGGCTTATGGTACTAAGCATGTAGTTCCATTAGATTTCGAAGTTATCACGAACCACGGTGCATACTACCCAAGGCAGCTAAGCGAACTGCAGTTCGAAGTAACCCTAGCAGATACTACGAACATTCTGCAGGGAAAGGACGTAAGTTCCTCAGCCGTCCACCCATACTCCGTTACTAACTTAGAGCTACAGTATGAAACGGTATACAGCGAAGACTTAGCACGTAGCGCTGGTATGGAATACAGCGCTGGGAAGGCTTTCCTTTACGATCACGTCGTGATGTATAAGACCTTTAGCTTCACGAACAACGTCGAAGAGGTCATCAACCAAAGCATTAACCTACCCAGACGCAGCCTTACAGGGGTAATGTTACTGTTTGCAAAAACATACACGGCAGGATTGCGTGACTCTGAGGCGTTCTTTAATCCTAACATCACTAACGTAGGCGTTAGCATTAACGGAGTGCCTAATAAGGTTTACTCACAAGGGATAAAGCCTGAGGACATGTACCGGGAAGTCGCGCGTAAGTTTGGTGACCAAATTGGTCCAAAGAAATTCTTTAAGGATAAGTACGCGCTGTGGATCGACATGCGCACGACGAACGACGAAGACCTACATGGACAGGGATTGCGGCTGGTAAATACCCAGGACGGCATTACGTTGGAGATCAAGCGCACCAAAGACGCCAGCGACGCTACTAAGATCAACGCATATATCTTCGTAGTCTCAGACGCGCAACTGAGTGTAGAAATGAATCAGCTAAAAAGCGTTGCCTACTAGGCTCGCGTTCCTTGAGCCAAGCGAAAGGATAAAAAAATATTCCTTACGTATAATATGCTCCGCGTATTCGAAAACAACGAAACTAAACTGCAATGCATAGTGCAAAGCGACAAGCTGTACTTTAAGGCGAAAGAGGTAGCAAAGGCATTAGGTTACGCAGACACCAAAGATGCTATTAAAGTCCACGTGCGGGATAAGCATAAGAAGAGGCTTAGTGAATTTAGAATAGAGGTGAATCGCCTCCCTTCTGGTTCACACCCACAATCCCTGTACGTGACGGAATCTGGTTTGTATCAGTTAATATTTAGCTCCAAGCTACCGACAGCAGAGGCATTTCAAGATTGGGTCTTCGAGGATGTCCTACCTACGTTAAGGAAGACGGGAAAGTACTCGTTGGATGGTCCAAATAAGTTGGTCTTCAAGATCGAGAATGAGTTTGACTTACATAAGAAGGTCATCGATTACATACGCCGGTTTCACCCTACGCTGTTATTAGCACCTGGACTCGGGGAATTGCAAGATACCACCAGTAAAAGGATAACGTGCTGGCAAAAGGGCTACCAGGCAGGTCAACCCGACATCCTAATTCTTAACTCCCATAAAAAATACAATGGGTTATGTCTGGAACTGAAGACGCCAAAGGGTAACGGCGTATTGTCCGACAAACAAAAAGCGGTATTGACGCAATATGAAATGAATGGTTATCTTACGATGGTTTGCAACGATTACGATCTGATCTGCAGGGAAATCGACCGTTACGTCGACGGCATTCGCATACCTTGTCCTGGCTGCGTTAAGGCTTTCAAGTCACAGGAGACGCTACGAACGCACCAAAAGATATTTCATAGATATAATGATTCTTGAACAAACTCACTGGCGCGAATTAATACCTGGCATCGCATACAAAATAAAAAATTATGTTGTCTTCGAGGACATTAACCGTTTAAGGTTGGTCCTCTTAGACGGCAGCCAAGAGTACAGTTTATGGGCTCCTGACTGCGTACGGTACGTACTGCAAGGCGAAGAGTACACTCACATACGTAGCTATGGTAAAGTCAACGGTCGATGGAAGTTCGACGTTGAAAGAAAGGCGGAGGCTAATCCATTGTGTGATTAGTCATCCTCATGGGCTTCTAGGTATTGGTCTGCTACGTCGGACCTCATTTTTTCCGACATGAAATCGATCGATATCGTAATCAAGGCTCCTCCTGCGAACGCTGCGACGTAAGGTAACATCATATATTAGACCATTCTTTTCGTATTGCAAGGTAATGGTCTAAAGGCTTGGGACCTTCGTACAGGCAACACCAAATATGTTGACCGCTGCGTTGACAACCACATTTATCGCAGATGCCGTCCCAGTGTTCTCGGTTCTCCCATTTTACTCCTTCGTAGTCGTCAAAGCATACGAAATCTTGGTCTATTTCCTTCTTACGCTGCACTAAAACCCGGCTGGTTTCAAGGGGGCAACATCGCTCTGCTAAATCGCCGTGGGTTTCACAGACGACTTCTTCGAGGTGGTAACGTCGGCAGCGGTATTTATGCCAGTTTTCTTCGAAGAGGGGTTCATCGCATCGGCGGCAATGACCTTTAAGGCAGACTCTATGCTCGCGGTGATATCGTAGGGCCTGTACTGTGGACAGTTCCTTACCGCAGTCACCGCAAACAGTGCTGATGGTCTTCTGACAGACTTTCTTGGAAAGATGGTATTGCAGTCGCTGCTTGCTACTAAAAGCTCTATCACATTGCACGCACTTCATTATATATACCTTATTTTTTATTGTTAAATTGTTAAACCCTGTAAGAGGGTTTTAGGATAAGGTCTATTATTTCTTGTTATTTTGTTAAGCCCCCATTAAAAGATGAGGTATCATTCTTTCTCATCGTTGAAACCAGCAAAAAGATAATCATGTTAACCATTCTTCGATTACGATGATTTAACAAAATAACAATAAAAAATAGGTCCTTACTTGAGACCTCTTTGCAGCATTTAACAAAATAACAATAAAAAAGAAAGACCTATGCTAATTCCCCTTGCCGGGGCTTAGTAAGATCTTCTTTGCGACCTCTTACTCTTCTCGAACGTCGTCTAAAGTCCTTTGTGCTTTAGTATCCGCGGGACACCAATGTCCAACGAAGTCTTCTTCAGAGAATACCTTATTACAGTGGCGGCAGGTGTATTTTTTACACGGTTTGGGTATCGGTGTTTTGGGAGGGATTATGCAGTCAGCAGGTAGTTCGCACGTAATGCAGTCCATATATCTATGGGGGATATCGAATGAAGTCCTTAATGGACTCCTTAGCCCACGTCGCCATTGTCAAGAGCGCGCCAAACCGTTCCGCGCGCTTCAGACCACGCATTTCGTCGTACAATTCCTGCACGCACTCTTTTAGCCGGTCTATCTCCTCCCGTTGCATTTCTATGGTGTCTCTTTTATCTTTTGCGTCGGCGACAATCCTTCTTACTGCTTCCACTGGGTCCATCTATATATGAACCCAGATCACATGCCTTGTAACGCTCTGATAGTAGGACCCACCGGCTGCGGAAAGACCCAGTTCGTGGTAGAGCAGCTATTAGGACCCTTTAGATACCGCTTCGACTACATAGTACTATTATGCCCCACCTACGTGAACAACCGCACCTGGACGGGCATAGGAGTGAAAGATGACGACTTCTTTGTAGATATCTTAGATCCTAACGAGTTATCCAGCCATTTGAAGTTCTGGCACAAGCAATTCCCTAAAGATACACAGACTTTACTCATACTGGATGACATTGCCTGTGGGGACGACGTAAAAAGACGCACTTCCGAATTAGTGAAGCTCGCCTTTAGCGGCAGACACGACAATATCAGCGTTTGGTTGCTTTCCCAGCAGCTTACCAGTGTCTCTAAACCCTTTAGGGAAAACATAGGCTCTCTCGTAGTATTTTATACTCCAAGTAAGTCTGACCTGGAAACCATCTTAAGCGACTACGGCGGCGAGATAAGCAAGGAACAGTTGCATGAATACATGCGGCATTTAAAAACGCACCAACATTCCAAAATGATCTTCTCTTTGAGGTTTCCGTACGAGGTTGGAATCTATGATTCCTAATGTATATGGAGATTGAGCAGCTCTTAGATGAAGTCCCCACACAGCTAGATGAAAGTAACCTCAAGGAACAACTTAACATTCTTGTGTCTTCTGGGAAGTGTAAAGAAATGATAGGTAAGGAACTTACCCATGAGCAGGTTAATAAGCTGTCAGAAGAGGAGGTTAAGAAGTTCCATAAGAGGTATGAGGCTGCCCTTGCAAGTAAGACCACGGACGCCGTAGCAGACTCCGCTATCCGACTTGCCACTAAATTGCTTGGACTTGCACTGCCCATAGACGACGTGGAGCAACTACAGAAGGACATAAGAGATGACTATGTCATATCCCAAGAACTTAAGATAACCTGTGGGTGGTTGTCTTTGAAGTGCGGTAAGTTAATGGCAGTCGCCTCTGCGGCTTTGCACGTAGCTCAGCATGTCGACTTGAAGGAGGTACTAGGTTCCTTCGGAACATCTTGGAAGGACTTCAAGAAGGACAGAGAAGTCGAAAAGGTCTTCCAGGCGTCACTTGCTGAGGTACCTAGTCAAGTACCTGCAAGTGACTTATCAAGTACTTAGTCAAGTCATTCGCGGGAATTACCCAGGTCGCCTCAAGTACCTAGTTAAGTACTTATCAATTCCTTCAAGTCCTTAGATATAAATGAGTGAAGCTGAATCGAAGGCGGAGGAAACCCCTCAAGTAGAGGAGCAACGAATCACCAAGGCTAAATCTCCAGGCAGAGTCGCTGCCGGAAAGAAGCTCGCGGAGATGAACAGGAAGAACAAAGCCAAAAAAGAAGAAAAGGTGGAGGAAGAGGAATCCTTCATTAATCCGGGATACGTCATTGGCGCGTTAGGAGTCGCTATAGCAGCAGGCAGCCTTTACTTACAATGGCGGGCAACGAAAAAGGTAGAACCACCAACGTATCACGCACCTGTGGAACCGGCTGTTAGAAAAAGTAAGATCCCTGAAATGGAGTAGATTTATCACCCGTGGCGACCTAGATTTTCCTTCTCGCTTTGTAATATAATGTCGACCGCGTTGTTGAAAACTGTTGAAGAAGCAGCTATTATTACTTCTATTGTTGCGGGTATTGGTTGGGTAGGTAAGAAAGTGCTCAAAGAAGACTTTACTGAAGACCCAAGCAAGAGCTTCGCTAACTTTGCTAAGATGACCGCTGCCGTTGGCGGGGCTATCATGGTAAAGGATTACCTACGGAAGGAAAAGTACCTACCTAATGTATAATGGTTAGCTTAGTCGCAGGTGGAGTCATTGCAGCTTTAGCATTTACAGGGGCTAATTATGGTGGTCAATATTTGGATAGATTAGTTAGAGGCGACAAAAGCGGTGCCGCCGAAAGAAAGAGACACGACTTAGCGCTGGAGAAATATCAAAGGGACGTTGCAGCTTGGAATGAAAAAAGACAAGCTTACAGGGATTGGTTGGATAAGAACTACCAAGACAAAATGCAGGCAGACAAGAACTTCGAAAACACAGACTACGCCTTCAAACTTTATGCGCAAGCACACCCCGACTTTAGAATGAAAAAGCCTCAGTTCAAGAATTACTACCAGCCTTCTAAGAAACAAAAAGACAATGAATTGGTCTTTGTAGGAGTCGCAGGGCTGGCCGGAGGCGTGGCTTTGGCGTATCTAATATAATGATCGTCTTTTTGGAAAGCGACAAGAATGACTTTACCACGTATTTGAATCCTCCCATCAAAGCCTGTAAGGTTCGGTTGGTTAGTTGCTCTTTGTACAATTCTTGGTATAATTTAATTAATGGCTTTGTCATCGGAACTTCCGGCACCAAACCAAAAATACCAGATTCCCATTACACCCCCATAACACTGGCTAAGGAGCTAGCAAAGCATGGATATACTCTTACCACAGGATTACCCCATGAAATGACATTTAAGAAAAATAATGGGAGCGCTAATTTAAAGGACAGTTCATTGGTAGAACTCCTGGGCCTTACTAGTACCACAATAAATAGCGGCAATACATATGATGTGAAATGGAAAGTCGCATCCTCTTACGAAGTCTATTGCGACTTGGTCCATAGTTACAACAATGGAGAAAAGTCTTCTCTTATGTCCAAGTTTCTGCCCCAAGGTAATCCATTTGACCCAGTAGAATACACTCCCATTTCTTTGAGCTATGACTTATCTAATTTGGTAGAAAGCATAAACATCACCATTAAAGTGGACGGAAAGACGGTGGATTTTAACGGACGTAAGATCAATCTTGTTTTGGAATTCATATAATGGGCCGCGTAGAGGACAAACTCAAAAGGATTTACTATGGGCCGGAAGGCTATTGGAGAGGAGCGTCAGCTATCAAGAAACTCGCGACCGCGGCCAGGGTATCAGACGAAACGGCTAAGAACTGGTTGAAAAAACAAACCCTCTGGCAGGTTTATCTTCCCGTGCCCAAGTACATTCCCAGGCCCAGCTTTACCGTAAATACCCCCAATGAAGTTCATCAGGCGGATTTGCTTTTCTTGCCGCACGATAAGGTGAGAAAGAAGACCTATAGGTACGCTTTGACCGTAGTCGATATCGCAAGCAGATACAAAGACGCCGAACCTATAACCAGCAAGGATTCTGGGGAAGTCGCAGAAGCCCTAGGTAGGGTTTATAAGCGCGTCTTGAAATGGCCTAAGCTGCTGCAAGTGGATGCGGGGACGGAGTTTATGGGCGTGGTTACCAAGACCCTGAAAGACCACGACACTAAAATTAGAAGAGCTAAAGCAGAGTACCACAGGGGTCAAAGCATTGTCGAAAGATTCAATAAGACCCTGGCCGAGCGTCTCTTTGGATACCAGTATTGGAAAGAGCTGGAAGATCCCTCCAAACGCAACAGGGAATGGACTCAGAGGCTCCCCCAGGTCGTCGCAGCTTTGAACAACGAGGCGGCCAGGGCTACGGGAATGAAACCCAAGGACGCCATAAAAAAGAAACACGTGGAACACAAGTCCTTCATCAGAAGTTCGAGGGCGGTCTTCCCCCAGGAAAAGAAATTAGGTAATGTCACGGTTCGATATCTCTATGAGTCGGGTGAATTAGAAGGAGGATCCAAAAGAGCTACGGATCCTAATTGGTCTTTGGAAACTTACCAGATCCGAAGTGCGATAGCTAAGAAGGGCCAGCCCATCTTGTATTATCTTCATGATGGCCCCACGCGTGGGTTCGTCAAAGAAGAACTGCTTATCGTGTGATGTCCGAATGCTATCGTATGCACTCCGTCATCACACATCCATCGCTTACCGTCAAATGCAGACAGTGACACCTTCTCCTGCGTGACGTTATGTATCTGATGACCATAGCTGCGCAGGCTGTTCATCTTATGCCGCTGTTCCTTGCGTGTTTGTAATACGTTGAGGTAGGACTCGTGCGTAATGTCCTTCTTAACCACGTACTTTTTTACGCCTTTAGCTTTCTTTTCTACACCGTCTAACTTTAGCACGCTGTACATCTTTGGTTTCAGACCCACGTACTCTACTATGGGTTTTCCTAACATTTCGTCTTTCATCTTCCCAATTGCCTTCTTATTCTTCGCAGAGTAAAGGAAGTGCTCCTTCGGGTAACCGCTGGTGTCGTACTCGTCTATGTCGGGGAGGCAGTCTTTGTAAACGTCTTCCGTTTGCACTTCTAGAATTAGGGAGTCGGTGTCTGTGTACAGGAGGCGACAGCGGTCTCCGTACTTTGGCTTAAGCTTATCGTAGTAGAACTCGTACATAAGCAGCTTCGATAGATCCAGCACCGTAAAGCCTGTGTAAACGGGCTTGTTTAGTAAGAGGTTTGCCCTTTTCATGTGAATCACGTAGAAGTTCAGCATTTCTACGTATCTAACGAAGCCTGGCTGTGACACGTATGCTTCTGCTTCCTCTTTGGTGCTGACTATTTTTACGCTTACGCGCTTGCGGATGTTCTCCATTGTCTTTCCGAACACGCTGTTGTTCATCAGTTTGAAGAGGTTTTTCTCGAAGTCATTTTTCGCTGCGGTACGCTTTTGCGTGTTAAAGTCAATGTAGGGGCGCATCCAGGGTTCCTGCGTGAATTTTAGGACTCTGTGGATCTTCTCTACGCGCATTCCGTGTCGCACGTAGAACTGCAGGTTGCGGTAATGTACCACATACTTCTTCTTATCCATCAGGTTCATAGTTAGTTTCCTGTACGGTTTGTAACCAGGGCACATTTGCTTTTGCAGCGGACTTAGCTGCTTAAATGGTATCTCTATCGCTTCTGGTGCTAAGGGGAACTCATTGTGTTCGTCGTGCAGGCGCTCTGGGTACTCCAGATCCACTTCTAAGACGTAACCCTTGTCTTCCTCCTTTCCTACCTGCATGTAGAAGTCTATCGGCTTCACTGGATCCCATTCGAAGTCTCTCACAGGTAGGTACTGTGACATTGCCCAACCATAAAGGTTATTCGCATCCAGGTAGTAAATGTATGTGGTTGGTTTCTCTGGGTCGTGCTCTACTAAGGGGTTGTTTGCGCGGGCGTAACGTCGGCTGGGTCCGCATACGCCGCCACGAATACCGTCTTCCATAAACCGATACATGTCGTACTCCGTTAGGAGATCCAACTGCGCATTTGTCTTCTTTAACAAAGCACTCCAGCTGAGCCCAGGAGCCGTGTAGAAATTAGCGGGATCCAATCCGTAATATTCCATAGCCATCTTTCTGAAGCTTTGGAAAACATCTGCAAGCAGCACTACGTCAGACCTTAGGTAGATGTCGTGGTAGTCCCCCATGTTCTCACAGGAGTACTTTTCCCACACGTCTAACGCATGCTGGTACTCCTCATCCTTTATGCCGGACTCGTTTAGGGTGCTGTAGAAGCGATCTTTGGGTGGTAGGGGTTCTTCGAATCGATCCCAGGAGTCCATGTACTCGTATGGGTACACTCCTTTCCTTTCCGCGCCGTATTGGCTGGAAATGGGGAACTCCGTGTTATACTTTACGAGGTTTGCTAAGGAGTCCGCCATAAACTGCTGCGAATCTAAGAACTTTAGCTTACCCACAGTTACGGACATGTAGCGCTCTTTGTTGTTGGGTATGCATTTGACGTCGGAGCCGTCTGTTCCTTGTAGTAGCAAATGGGAGTCGTAACCGCGGAGGTTGTGAAAGAACACCGGAATCTCCATGTCTGGATTTACTTTGAAGTTTATATTGCATTTCCAATGAGCCGCTCCTCTGTATTTACCCGTGATGTGGCAGTGATCCCTAACCTTATCCACATAGAAATCCTCAACAAATGCTTTGTGGCAGTGAATGCAGTGCGTGGAGGGCTTTCCCGGCTTCTCACCTTTCTTAGCATACTTCCCGCATTTAAAATGAGCTTCTCCTAGATACTTTCCATCTTCATCCCACGCTTTCTTGGCTCGTCTTCCAAACTGAAGAAGCGTATGTTGGCAAATGTGGCATTTTTTTGCCTTGTTAAAAGCCTCCTGGTTCTCTTTGGTAAATTCCATCTTCTTTGGACGTCTTAATTGTTCTCTAATCTCCCCCTCCTCTTCTCGCAATGCTTCTAGAAACTCATTAGCTGCGTTCTTACCTCGGTAAATCACAGGAGGGTTTGCTTTACCGTCTGATCTGACTACTATGTAACCAAAGGAGCAGATCTCGTGTAATCCTACCTTATTCGTGGCGCCACGTTTCTGCTCTTCCTTAGTTATCAACGCTTCGAAGTCTGCATATATCACGTAAGGCACTTGCATCTGCTTTTGATGGTCTGCGTATGAAAGCTCTTTGTTGGTGGGCATCTGGATCCGTTGCGCCACTTCTTCGACTCCGCGGCAGATCTCATCGTGTTTCTTTAGGGCATTTAAGGATGTAAATGACAGCAAGCAGCAGTCACAGAAGTACTTTTTGCCTTTGTGCTTAGTATGTCTGTAGAATAGTCTGCTAATGTGTTTAACCCATGAGTAGTGTCCGCCGTGGTAGAATAAATGTACGCGCTCTCCTTTACTTTTTGACAGAACTAACGGTACTATCGTCTGCTCTCTGACTCCGTAAACGTTAATTGCTAGATCGTTTATTTCCTCAAATATGGGGATGTCTATCAACTGCATGGGAAATTCCACACCATCCCACTCTAAATCATCTGTGGGATACTTACTTGTCCTACAGGGATCCTTCTCTGCTGGATACAGTGCAGACCTGATTGCCCACATAAAGCATCGATTGTCTTCATTCTTCACGTTTACAATAGCCTTCTTCCTTTCTACCCACGTTGGTAGCGGTACGTAACTCCCCCCTCGTATGGGTACGTACCTGGCCATACTTATCTCTATTCCTTCAACCTCCTCTACTGTCCAACCCGATCCTTCTTTCGTGTAGTTAGACAGCGACTCCATTATTGCTTCTAAGGCTTCACTGAGTGACCTATCCAGATTCGTGGATTCTAATATCACTAACGACTTTGATCGCAACATTGCTGTCGTCATTACCTCGTCTTTTGATAAACTTACTTCTACCATTATGCTCGCTTTCAGGGCTCCTAATTCTTCTATACCTTTTCGGAGAGTCCTTTTAACCTTCCTTTCTGACTGACGCCAAAACTGTCTAACGTCAATCTCACCGTTACCGGGTATTGACACCGTGCTGAAGTTGCTTTGGGATTCCATCTATATAATAGGAAATATTTTATACCTAATACCAAGCACTTTTTAGGTCGTCGTAGTCGTACTCACAGTCCTGACAATGCCAAAACAATTTAACCTTAGTCTCAAACTTCTTACCACATCCACAATCATAACTGCTCATACACTTCGTCTTCATTTTCAAATGCTTTTTCAAATCCGCTTCTTTCTTAAAAGTTCTCTTACATTCTTCGCACTCCATATATAGACTAACATATTTGCGCTGTTGCCCCCAACCACACTAGGAGTGGGGATTGTCCGTAGGTGGATTTTTGACACGGGTCTTGCCCGTGTTGAGATTGCGCTGGAACCCCCATTCCCTATACTACTAATACCTCAATCAGAAGACTAAGTTTTCTGGCACTTTCCTATAAGAATGACATATTTTCCAGCTAGAATTTCTGGTTTTCCAGGTAAATGGTAAGCACCCCTGATGTGTGGGCTTTTGGCTATCAATAAAAGGGAAAAAATGAGGGAAGCACAAGAAACCTAACTATCTGGAGCAAAATGAAAGATAAAGTCTAGTTCTTAGAATATACAATGAAAATCATTTCTCATCATACTGGAAAAAACAGTCATTATAAAACTATCTTTATAATAATAATAATAATAATAATAATAATGTCTTTATTAAAGAAATGATAAAATACATATCATTAACATAACATTAACGTTTATCACATTATTATGGCGAGTCTGGAGATTAGACCCATGATCACAGCAACTGAGGAAGAGATGCATTAAGGAAGCATTTCAAATGACAAAGAAAGTAACATTAAACCAAAAGATATATGTAAAATGTACATCTGTTTATTGTACTTTTGGAATTAGATACATTTAGACGTAATGAAACACTAGCCACTTTCTAGTTCAGTCCAGTGATGACACAAATAAAATGATTTTTTTTACAAAAATTAGGCCTAAAGAAATTATGAACCCTTTTAAATATACAAGTGCCACAATATGCTACTGGCTTCTAAACTAAAGATGCCAAGGCTAAAAATAATGGCTATTCAAAAGACTTTTCTGAGATAGCAAACATGCATTGTGGTCTAGTTTTGGAACAAAAAACTTCTTTTGATCCACATACCTTGTATGGGGTTTTGTTCGTACTGAAGCTAGACTACAATGCATCCTATTTATCAAACTCAGAAAAGGCCTATGCCATGGACATGATGATCGGGCACAGCGGATAGTCTGTGACGTGATAAATCCAGAGAACCAGCCTAAAAGCTGTCTATTGACCAGTATTTATTATTAGCCCTTTATGCCATAGTTGGTCACCTATATCTTCCATAAGAAAAATCATGATATGATATCAACAACAATAAAACAAATTTTCTACTGAGTTGGTTGAGTTAGAAGACTTACTAGACACATGGTGCAATTGTTGCCCACAATATGTTTGGCCACAGGAAATTTTTCGTGCAAAAAAACTATAGGTCTTCTAATTTCACCTACACACATTTCTGACAAGGTTTAGCAACAAAAGTTATTATAATATATATAAGCTGCAAACAAAATATGTTGTGCAGCATTGCAAGAGTTGATCTTGATTTAAGCAAGCATTGTACACGACTGTTTCAGAAGTGTTACATACTTTGCAATTTCATCGTTTTGTGCAACAGTTATGTGTCTAGGTCTTGAGGCAGTGACTTTTAAATGGCTTTAGTTAGGGTCTGAACCAACCACAAGCATGAAAATGAGGACCATCCAATCATAATCCTTTCCTTCAATTCACTTGAAAGTTACAGACAATTAACACTTGTCTAAAATTTGTCCTACCGTTTCATTTTCATTTTACAACCCTCCTCTATTCACTGTTATTGCTAATTTTAAAGTCCATTCAATTTCACATTCTAGGATAATGAATTCCAAACTCATAAAAGCATTTTATTTTTTCCCTCGAAATTCTCACAAAAATATTAGCTACAGATGATTCCTGTCTTACAAGATAATTATCACTTCATTATCTTGTGTTCAACGTGGAATTCAATATTCAACACACTACAATTTTCTTGATCAAATTCTAGTGGGTGCTTTAGGATGATGAAAGTGTGGCTAACTTTCAAAGGAAAACCTTTGGTAGGGAGAAATCCTGAGTGCTGTTTGAAAAAGATAATGCTATCAAGAAATTTAAGCCATGACCGTTATCAAATGGTCGAGCCTCTTCTATAGTACACTTATTGACAAGTCAGATAACATAATTATGTATATCAAATTATTTACTGTGTACTTGAAATGAAATCTCAGCCTTGGTGTATACTTTAGCATAGTAAAATCAATTCAAATGTAATGTCGATTTGTCATTATAAGAAATGAGGTGCTGTCAGTTCAATTTCAATTTTACGAAGCCCAGGCCTCTAGCTCTGCCATGTCGTCATCCTCTGCCTGTTTGGCTGCTTTTGCTTTTGCTAAGGAGAAAAAATTGATTGAAGTTAGAAAATATGTTCAATTGGCCTTGCTAGAAAGACTGTAAAGAACTGCATAGTACTGACTCTGATGGTCATCTTTTTATAGTTTTTCTAGAATACATGTATGTTAAGCTAAGATGCAAAATCTCATTGGTGATAGGAATTATAGTTAAAATTTATAGTATAAATGTTTTGCCTTACTTTTCAGCACATTCAAGATATTTTGTTGAGAAAATTTGCCATAGCGACTGAGACACTTTCAATAATCATTATTTGTAGGATGACATATTAATTTGTTTATACAAATATCTATATCCTGTCAATACAGACTATTTTGGCACATACTCCCACGATCCTTGTTGGTCAGAACAGAAGCCAATAAATTAATAACATTTATCATTTTATGCAAGGATGGCAGGGGCTGAGGAGCTATAACCCCACCAATAATTTTGCCACCATTTTTGATTTATTCACTCAGTTTTCAAAAGAGATTTTTTCTGAAATATTAGCCCCCTAATGCAAAACTTGCTTGGTGGCTCCTGATATTGTGTTTCATGCATTCATGCACTGAATCATTGTATCATAAACGATTCTCAATCCACTTACCAGGCTGTGCAGGGAGTTCTGTTGTTGGTACAGTAGGCAATTCAGCTGTTCCTCCAACCTTCAGAAGCTCTTCATCTAAGCCCTCTTGTTCTAATTCTTCAAGTTCTGCATTAAGTTCCTCCTGAAAAAAAGATTGTAGAGTATGAGACCAAGAAACCTTACAGTCTAGTCATGTACATTAAGATATCTGGCTTCAAGTTAACCTCTCCCAAAGATTATGTTTATTATATGATTGTTGAATTAGAAAAGATGAGTTTTTATAAAGAGGGCACTTGACAGTTGACACAAAGTACTTAGCCCTCTTTGCAGAACATTTCTTAATAGAACTTAATTCCATATAGAAATCCATGCAAAAACTAATTCACAGACATTTTAAGAGAAAATGTAGCACCTACTACTCACAAATAATATATTTTTTGACCCTGTTCAGCCATGGATTGAACCAAACTTCCACAAAATGACCAATGGACAGATCAAAGGCAGTAGATTTGCTAACTGGGTGGTAGTTAACATCATTTATTGAGATGCAAAGTTACCTCATCAATATCTTGTCCAAAGCCAACTGGTTCAGATATAGCTCTAGAGATTTCATCAGCTAGTTCTGTTTGTTCTTGGATGTCATCCATCATATCGTGTACATCATCCACATCCCTAACGTACAAAAGTACACATTAAAGTGCAACTACATTTACCAAGCCACCCAAACAAATTTTAAATCAAATTTTACAGATCATGTTTTCAATAAACACTGAATAACAGGATGGCAGGGCTTAAAAAAACAGCTGATCGGTAGCCGGTAATGATCACAAGCCAAATTAGTTTTAGCTTAGTCATACCTTATTTCTGGCTAAATGCTACTCAAGCATTATACAAAATTTAAGCTGAAATATATAATGGATGTTGCCATTCTGTGCAAAGGCAGTGTTTGTGCACTGTGATTGGTGGAGCGACCAGTGAGTAAGAGACGATATATTATGGAGAATATTTACCTTGCCCCTTGAAAAGTCACAGCTCGGTAAATATTCACTGATAATCACTTTGCCTTTGGCAAATAATTGCTAAATAGTAAATGCTTTTAACAGATTCTAGTGCAAGCGTTCCCTTGATGAGCTTTTTCTCTTAAGGTAAACTAGAGAAATCGTGGGCCTAAATAGAAATAAAACATGCCATATATGGCCTAATATGGACCTCTAGAAAGGGGTTAATATTTTTGCCATAACTGATCACGTCAGTTTGTCAAATTTTTAATGTATCCATGCTTGCTATTGAGAGATAAAGAAATATTACTCAAGGGAATGTCACATCATCTGAAATACTTTAGACCCTTTAGTATGTCAATACTGCTTACATCTTTGCATCATATTTACTGCGACCTTTCATCTATTTCACCCCGGCCTGCTCTCAGTCTGACCTCTAGCTCAGCTGGTAGAGCATCGGTAGTACAATTCCGAAGGTCGTGGATTTTGATTCCCAGCGAGGTCGGAAATTAATTTTTCCGAATTTAATTCCAAGGGCTTTCGCCCGGAATAACCTCGTTCCCAAGCACTATAACTTACCATTATTTCTATATCTTCATGTATTTTCATAAGTGCTACGCGGTCCACATATTCTCATCTTTGCATCATAATTACCGCGACCTTTCATCTATTTCACCCCGGCCTGCTCTCAGTCTGACCTCTAGCTCAGCTGGTAGAGCATCGGTAGTACAATTCCGAAGGTAGTGGGTTCGATTCCCAGCGAGGTCGGAAATTAATTTTTCCGAATTTAATTCCAAGGGCTTTCGCCCGGAATAACCTCGTTCCCAAGCACTATAACTTACCATTATTTCTATATGCACCCATACTCAACCTTGTTCACATAGGCATGACTTACAATTGTTGATGAGCAGCCTTGAGTGCCTTAGCAGCATAAGACATATTCTTTAGTACTTCTGTATTAGTATTAGCCCCTTCTAATGCTTCTCTTTGGAACTCAATCGTCGATAAGGTCCCATCTATTTGATTCAACTGTTTCTCCAATCGCTTTTTTCTCTTCAAGGCATTTAGAGCAGCTAAAATAATAATCGTATCTTGTTAGGGAGCCTCAGAATGGAAAGCCATGAATTAAAGTAACTCATATAGTTGTCAATACCTACCTCTCTTATTTTTAGAAGCATTTTGTTTAGCTAACACTAGTTCTTGACCAATTTTCTTTTCTAAAAAGTCGCTCTTTTTCTGCAACAACTCCTCGGTTGATCGTAACTTTTGGATCGCTTCTTGGGTCGTTGGCGGCTCATCCTTTTTCTTTTTACCAAAAATACTAAACATTATGACTTAAAAAGTATAGAACTCTGTATTTAGAGCTGTTTTTATGGGAATTCGCACAGAACTTTAAGATTAAATTACGAAATTTTGCTTGACTCAACAAACTGTTTTCCTTCTTTCCCTCGACCCCAGGCCCTTGACCAATCACAGATATGACGTCATCTTAGATCCCAGGCCCACGGATTGGCGTCATCTAGAGCAAACGGACATTACGTCATTATGTATCTATATTAAGATATCAGTAAAGCAAATCTAAATTTAGGGACTGGTCATTATTCGTTTCCTGGGTGGGGAGAAGGAAGAAAGGGTCATATGAGTTTTTTATCTTAAAAGATAACTTATGGGGAGAATTCTCTTTATATTGAAGGTCAAAAGGAGGATTGGGAGGATTTTTTAAACGATTGAAGGGGGGTAACCGAAAAACATGAATGCTATTAGATTGGGTCTGGAAAATTTTTGCATCAAAAACATTTCTCCTGCACCCTCCCCCATCCCTCCTCTGACTTAAATAATGGCTGGTCCCTTAAGTAGCAGCAACCACCGAATGGACCCCTCTCCCCCACCCCCCTCCCCAGGCGATAAATATTGACAGTTGCATCAGAGAGAAACTGATCGAAATGAAAACCTTTTGATTGATAAATTCTATATTCGGGCTGCCTGGATTGAACTGTAAATACATAAATTATCTCAATTTAATTGTCTCTGACTGTGGAGTGTGTAGTAGAAGTCAATGTGCTACCAACAGGCTGACCAGGCTATTATCGTGTGGATTAAAAGACAGTGGTAGTGACAGTGATGATTATATAAAAAAAGCAAAATTACGATATAAATAGCTTCGATATCAACTCCCAGTAGATACATAAAGGTTTGTAAACATTTATTAAGCTTTTAAAGCTAAAATAAGATATTTGTAAAATTTGTAAAAATATCACTGTCTTTCAAGTCACAGGACAGCCTGTGGTGCGACCTGAAAGTCTGCTGAAATACCCTATCAAAAGACACCAAGGGAAACTGAAAGAGAAAAAGGGTGGAGTGTATGGGTGTGTGTGTGTGCGCGCGCGGGTGCGCGTGTGTGCGTGTGTGTGTGTGTGGATGAAACATAAACGAAAAGTAAAAACAAATGGAAATGGGAAACGAATGGAAAAAGAGAGAAGGGAAGAAAAGAATCATGGATTGATAGTTGGGTAATGGATCAATGGATACATTAATAAAGAAAGGAAGGAATGAAGGGAGGGAGGGAAGAAAGGAAGAATTATGAAAGGGAAATTTATGAAAAAGAAAGGGAAAACTAGATAGTGGAAAGAGAAAAAGAAAGCAATAAACAGGAAGATTCTTTGAATAAAACTCTGAAATTTTATTTTTTATTTATTTCTTATAAATAAAAGTTTAGCTTTTCAAGCATACAGTCAAACATGAGACAAGCTAACGACCGTGTGTGCAGACCGGCAACATTAAATCATCGGTGCGCAAGGGCCGGGGAGTTTCGTGCGTTTCGCAGTTGACATCAATGAAAATCCGTTACATCCGTAATTACTTTTCACTGCCCCCTGTCAAATTAAAAAGATTAATTCCTTTTCAGGCTTGTTTATTTTTATTTTTTTCTTTAGTTGGAATCTCTTTATAAATACATGGATCTTGTATATATATTAGACCACATATGTGTTGTTTTTCAAACCCTTGACGAAAGTTTCTCCTAAGACAGACAAACCGTCTCTGTTTGATTTATTCTTTATTTAGTTGATTCGCTATCTTTGGTTGTTTTGGTTTAGGAGGCAGTGTCCCTGCAGTTTTTCTCGATTTTGATTGTAAAACTCACTATCAGCTGGATCAATTAGAAAATGCTTTATTCAGTGCATATATTTCTTGAGGCCTCCCTATACCTTGAACGCTTATCTACTCAATGCATATTCTTAAGGCTTCCCTATACATTGAGCGCTTATCTATTCAGCGCATATCCTTAAGGCCTCCCTTTACATTGAACGCTTATCTATTCGATCGTACTGCTTTTATTTGAGACATATTCTATAACGCGATTACAAATGTTCTTTTTGGTACAACGCAGGGGCGTAGCGAGCGAGGTCCCAGAAATTCGGGGACAACCAGAATAAAACATGAGATTTTAAAAAAGCAATTAAAACACCAAAAGGTACCCCCCCTCCCCCTCTCCCTTTCTCTCTCTCCCTCCTCGCTAAGCCACTGGTCCGACGCTAGTTTAATAAACATTACTCTCATTAGAAAAATACCTGACATGTTATACTACTTTATCGTCTATTTTCAGCTTCTTTCTCGTGGATTTTGTGCACACTTTTCAGTTTTTCCAAACATCCGTTTTCGTTCAAGCGGCTTAATCAGAAGGCTTTAAGAAAATTGAAATATTGTTTTCGATTTCAACCAAAAAACTGCATCCATAACTCAATAATCCTCTCTTTTCTCCTGCTTTCGTCGCGTATTTCCAGAAAACATTTCTCGCATTTCGTTTCTGCGGGCACTTCTTCCACCAAAGCGCTCATCCTACTCCTCTTAAGGGTTTTTGCTCTTTGACTTTTTCTTCGAGCCGACTGACTGCTAAATTTAGCGTTTTGTTTTGAACACTGGCACCACTTTATTTCAGCAACGTCCGCAGTTTCATAAACATCCCTCGTATTATCTATTTCATCCATATTGTCCGAATTCTCCGTGTTTTTTAAATCAATGTCGGAAGCCCTGCAAGCCTTAAGGCTTGATTTCTCTTTGGAGTTTGACTCATGTGGTAAATCTGCATTTTCGTTCTCTTTGTGCTGATTCTGCGCTGGCTTTTTGGTGGCCTTTTTCCGGCTGTTTTTCAAATCTTCGAAGTTGTCTAAAGCTTGTATCCCCTTTTCGCCGATTGCGGTGTTCTTCCTATTGCATAACGGCTGTGAACTTGTTCGACGCTGCTGGCTGAGATTGGAGTTGGTGTCCTCCTTTTGGGCTCGCACATCATTTAAGCTTAAATGCCGCGAATAAAAGGCATTGGGCTTCGGCGCCCCGTCACTCAGGATTTGAAAATCTGGCAACATGAACTCGATGATCGATGACTAATTGCAGCTAGGTTTCTTAACGAAATGGGACTAAGACTGTAACTCTTTCGTTCTAATTAGGTCGAACAGCCAAAACACTCAAAGAAACTGGTAAAGAAATCAATTACTTCTTCGATTCATAGACTCGACCCAACTGACTGAAGGCCTTGATCATGAGCGAGCGAGCGCCAACTGAAAGCTTCAAGTGTCGTAGAACAATGAACACAATATTGATGTTGAGGCGAAAGATCTTTTATAGGGATTTTAAGTGCTACCCCTTACGTCATAGGGTAAATTACGACAAGAGAAATCAACATCGCCTCGGGCAATATTGATGTGTTCAAACGTATTAATTTATTTTGTACTTAAGGGAAAACCAAAACACCCCAATACTTGAAAGTACGGAAAGGGATAGGGAGGGTTGGGCTGGACGAGCGATTGCACACTGAGAGGGGAGGGGCGTATGAGTGAACAAAACCTAATTTTCGAATATTCAACAGCTTGTACCGATTCATATCTAATGCATTTTACTTTTTTTGCTAAAAATATCAATCAAAAATAGCTTGGTCAAATATGTGATATATTTTATCAGCGAAAGAAAGACGTGCACGTCCAAGCAGATTTCACATGCATCATACGCACGGTAGCATTATAGTACAGATATCGATAAAGCAATTAAATAGGATTTTTTTGAGGGGGCTTTGGATAAGGAAAGTATATATATATATTGTGTGTGTGTGCGTGTGTGCATCATGAGATAAGGGGCTAGGGGGCTGAGCTTAGACTACCCAGACATGGAGGGTGGGTGGGTTGGGGGGGGGGGGGGGGGGGGGGATATCAGTAGAATGTGAAACTTTTTGAAGGTTCACAGGC
Source organism: Actinia tenebrosa (assembly GCF_029948245.1). Taxonomy (NCBI): domain Eukaryota; kingdom Metazoa; phylum Cnidaria; class Anthozoa; order Actiniaria; family Actiniidae; genus Actinia; species Actinia tenebrosa. The sequence continues at coordinate 22,682,609 of NW_028292579.1, forward strand.
TGCGTTTTTGAACCAGCTTATTTACTCGGCTCCAATTCAAGATCAGAGTTTATTCTTGGAGCCATATACTAAACGGAAAGGAAATGACGATTATAACAAAAAATTTCCATAGTATACTACCAAACAATATTACTCAGCCCCACTTCGATCCCAATATATCATTGATATAGCAGAGCGCACCCTTTAAGGGCGCTTAACTGAATATAAGTCACTAATATGTTTTGTACATGGACTCTGATAATCTCGCCGCCGTGAAGCATTTATTACAGGAATAGCTAATCCCTCCCTGGATTATATACTTATTACGTGTAGCTCACGTCTAGAATTTCCAGAAGAAACGATTAAATCTTTTGTAGAGAGCTCATTCTTCTTGAATGCTCTTCATATCAGATAATCAAAATAATATTTGGTTTGCCTCACGTGTCCGGGGCTATTATATCGCTATTTAATCATACATGTGCCCCTACCCTTAAAAAGAAAAAAGAAAAAGAAAAAAGAAAAAAACCGTCCTTTTTTCACGAGGGTAGCACTTAATAGCTAGAGGCTAACAAACTTAGTGGCCCTCGTTCCGTGTCTACTCTTACGATGACATAAAGAATGTACCTTTTGCGGTTATCTCACTGGTGTTCGCCAATAAAAAAATCTGAATCTGAATTTGAGTTGATATCAAATGACATTATGTAATTGTCATATATTTAGGACTGACCAATGAGGCTAGGTTTGTGTTGGAGATTTTAATGTCATTTCAAGGATTCCTGCCTTGCTGAAACGTGTTTAAGATTTTTAAGAGGCTCTCGCGAAGGAATTGAAGTTGTGGATTGATGGAACATGGATTATGCTTCTATTTTTGATTGTTTGTCGAAAAAAGGGATTATGATTGCAATAACAGCGGTGAACACTTTTTGCGACGTAAGAATATTAATCAAGAAAATAAAAAATAAACAAACAAACAAAAAACAGGGATACCAAAACAAAAGATATTGAAGGAAATAAACCGAGCAAACATTAAAAAATAATAAATTTTAAATATGAAAAATCTAGCAGGAAGATGTTATGTTTGAAAAAATGTCGGCGGTTCGAACTACCCTAACAAAATGGGGTCGATTCAATCTCTCATGAGTTTCTGATTAAATATAATCTTATGGGGAACTTTTTTCGCTACAGGAGGACAAAGATGTGTATTTGAATTTACCTCTCATATTCAGAGACTGTAGTAAGTCTAAAACAACGTATGAATTTAATAAACACAACGTAACGATACTACTACATAGGGGTGTATTTATGGGGGGAGGGGGCTAAAAGACCCTCGGCCGTCCTCCATTTGTTAGGGAGTGTTTTCTAAAGAACGTTGCCCTTGCTCTATGTTCGGTAACGCGTTGCATCATGGAACTGTCTTATTACTCATATGGCGTATTTTTCGCTTTGCGATAGTGAAAAGTGAAAGAAAAATGATAGACTTGAATTGAACTTTCAAATTCATTTCGTTTCTTGATGCATAAATGACAACTGACTGATGAAACATCCCTCAAAAAAGGCCCATAATGCAAAGCATTTCTACAACTTTGGAACTGTGGCTCTATTTTGTTCACCACAACTAGCACGATCCACCGCCCACTCCGTTCTCGAACGTTTCTCCCATTTAGTGTGATCTAATGATTTAATTTCGCATTAATTTTGTTAGGGAAGTTTAATCATGTTTGATCGAAGGATATAGCACTTGGTCACCATTAAGGTTTTGGTTATTCAGCAAATGAGACCCTATATTTCAGCTGATAATTATAACGCGCGCTATTTCCTCGGTCAACATCGAAAGTAAAATTCACTTTCCATAAGCCATACAAGCTTCTAGAATTTCAGCGACTGCTCATCCTTAAATTTTTCTATATGTCTCTCTAAATTTTGTCCTAATTAACTTCATCATAACTTTGGGGAAAACTAAATATTTCTGATAACGCGGGTCACGTCGCCTAGACCCAGATCATTCTATAGGTATGGGGGCAGCGTGGAGAGATATAATTATGATGATAAAGTACACAAGTACAACTGGATGGAAGAAGATAAGACATTAAGAAATAACTTAAGGGCAAACGGGTTACCTCAATTATGACTATTTAAAAAGTATAGGGTTCAATTTTGACACGTAGCACTTTAAGATTTGGGGTTGTCATATTTTACTCAATGCTTTTTTTAAACTAATTTCCAAGCTAATAATATCACGTCGCATGCGATATTATAAAACTTTTAGCCAAATATCTATAGAAGCGCTCCAATCGAATGAAAGCCACCTTGACCTGCCTTTGCAATCTACTTTCCGGTACTTTGCCTACGGCCATGATTTCATTGATTGATTTATACTTTGATGAATGGCTTCGTATCCCAGAAAAAACTAAGAGAACAAAGAGAGAAATGCGTGAAAGAAATTCAATTCGAACCAAGAAACTGAAATAAAAAAGATCGAAAACCAAATGCAAAGAAACGAAGAGAAAAGAGAAGAGAAAAGAAAGAAAGAAAGAAAGAAAGAAAGAAAGGATTGTAAAAATAGTAAATCTAGAAGAACGGCGTTGCCTGTCGCCTGTTCCCTTCGCCCTCGAGAAGAAATTTGAATGAAACGACGTTTTAAGCGGGAGAGGGGTCGTAGGGGTGAAAACGACAGCATGCAGGATGGGATCAAAGATCATGTTGTTGGGATTTTGGGATACCTGTGGTTTATTTTGCAGGCTCGTATCAGCGAACTTACCCCATCCTTCCCACATGTGTTGTTTCGAAATAAGGTAGAAGAAATGGAATAGTTTGTGATTGTCGTGAAAAAACAGTCTTAGAAACCCTTGATCTGACCCCAAACATGGGCAAAACAAAGGCTAAGAAACGTGGGAAGCACAGACTACAACCAATGGGAGAAAAATGTGAAAATCAAAGTGAGGAATCGATGGAAAATGGCGGTAATTTTTCAGGGAAAACTTTGCCTTTGCTTCAAAAGGTATTCCTTATTTTCTTATTTTTCTTTTAAATACTCGAATATTTATCATGTTTGACACAAAGGTTTATCATAGGGAAAATGGTGATAAGGATAAACAAATTATGTTAGTGACATCCTCCGTGAACTGGGTTTAATTACAGTAAGATCCAGGGGATGGATGGTGATTTCGGGGGGGGGAGGGGGAGGGGGGAGGGGGAGGGGACTACACTGCATGTTATTAATCTCCTAGAGTTTTCTCATATACATGTAATTTTACTATAAAAAATCTTAAGGCACATGATTTCAATATTTTCTTGTTAATGGATATGGTCACGGTTTGGGTATCTCGTTAACATATCCCTATCAAAACTATCCTCAAGTGCCCACCCCCCCTGGCACCTATCACACTCTCTAGATCTACCTATAAACAGCATCACAGCTTAAAATGATGTCCACCCAGAATTGGAACGTGTCCAGTCAAATCTTTGCCTTGCCAGTCATTTTGACCAGTAAGTTTAAGCCAGAAAAAAAATTAAGGTAAAATTAATTTGACTGGTCCTCATGACTGGCAACTTACTGGCCATTATTTTAAGCCCTGAGCATCATCAAAACCAGCATTCATTCTTTTACTTTGATTAGCTTGCCAGCCCAGCAGCAGAGGAAAAAGAATGTGCCTGTGCGGGTCTTGCTAATCTTGTATTTGAACCTGGTGCTGTACCTGTGCTAATTCGTCAGGATGTAGTCAGGCGCCTTGGTCCTTTATTGATTGATGATAACAGAAGTATACAGGAGGCAGCTGCTGGAGCATTGAGGTGAGGAATACTTGTCCTGTAAACTCGAAAATATATTCATTAATTCTGGTGCTTTTCAATAGATCTACACTGTAATTCACTGGGGTGCAATGTTTTCCCATTACAGACCACATGTCATTCCCTTTATACCATGTGTTCTCAAAAATATTTCTTTTCTAAATGGTAGAACATGAGAAGACAGATAAATATGGATACAATAACTCAAAGATTCAAGGGAATGACATGGGTGATGGGTAAATTTGTACCATAACGAATTAAGGTCTATACTTTAATTGTGAGGAAGATTTCTTGATATTTGGATATATCTTTAGTCAAGGTTCACAGTGGTTTATTTCAAGAATTAAAATAAGGATTATTGATATCAAAACACCTTTAATTTTTTAATCAGAAATCTGAGCCTTAGTGGAGGAGCAGATGTATGTGCTAAAATGGTAGAACAAGATGTAATGACTCCATTAACAACATTTATACAACAGGTAACCATTTTGCATGTGTTATAAATGGCATTGTTTTCAAAGCAAATGCAATTACCGGTACTGAGCATGGATATTTTTTAATACTTTAGTCTTTAGAAAGTTTGCAAAGTGTAAGCAACAGTCCTGGTTCTGATTACAAAAAACAGACAATAAGTCTTGTTGTTCAAGCTATAAATCTTCTTTGGAATGTCTGGTAAGTGTGAAAATTAACTGAAGCAATGATTTTTAATAAACATCTTTAGCTTGAGCATAATGTTTTCCCATTCAAACCACGTCATTCTCATATCATTCGCTTGGAAATAAGATTTTTTGTTTTAATTAGTTCAGGGCTAAAACTAATGGCTGGTCAAACACCAATCATGAATATGACCAGCCAAATTAGTCAAAACTCATTTCTGGCTCCATGTTACCGGTTACAGTATAAAAGAACTGTTCCACTTCTGGCTGGACTCTGTCCAGTGACAGACCATTATATTGGCCCTGCTGATGTACTGGTCTCATATTCACATGTCTTCTCATATTCACATGTCTTCTCATATTCATATGTCTTCTCATATTCATATGTTTTCTCATATTCATATGTCTTCTCATATTCATATGTTTTCTCATGTACAGTAAGCAAAGAAATGATACTCTGAAGAATGACTTATTGTGTTCTAAAATGATAAAAATTATGTTTCATCTAAAAAGGACTATTCAGCAGATTCTAACCTGTTGGGTCCTCTTTGGCATTTTAGCGAGAGTAGTGAGACAGCTGTTGAGATCTTCAACATGAAAGGCTTGTTACCTCATCTTGTTCAGTGCCTCAAGACAGATATCTATCCAATGTCACTGGCTATGCCAGCAGGTAAGCCATCAAACCTTGAAACAACCTCTTGGCTGACCATCTGGCAGGGATTTCATTAAGTCTTGAAATGACAGCTGGAACAATTTGTGAACTAGCCAGAGTTCTGGCAGGGTTTTTAATAAGTTTTGAAACAACAGAAGATCACTCACTTACCAGAGCATTCGTCAATCTCCGATCCTTGATAAAAACCCCAAACTTAATAGGAATTTAGCTAGCATGTTTACTTTTCCATTCACAATATCTACAGTAACATGCTAAATTTCAATTTGATCTAAGAATAATTAAATGCTGTGCTGATTTAGTTCAACCAAGAGGTTTTTTCAGGGGTCAATAAATTGAGACTGCAGTTCTTTAGGCTACTTAGAAATGTTTGATTTAGTACAATGATTTGTATCCTTCATTAGCACAGTGTCTGCATACTGTAACAGAAGACAACCCATCTGCTGCTCAGGCCCTTTGTGGCTCAAGTCACCTAATGAAGACCATTGAAAAAGCTTTAGTAACAGAGCCATCCACAAGTGAAGTCATGTTGCTGAAGGTCCTGAGTGCAGGAATACTCTACAATGTTCGCTATGCTATTCCCATGTGTAGTTTCAGTGAACTTGTTCAAGCTGTGGTGAAGGTTCTTTCTCAAGTTCTGGAGATTGACTGTCTTGAGATGCTTGGGAAAATGCTTCCTGAGCTTGAGAAGGTTAGGTTTTGTTGGTGTCTCTCTCTCTTGATTCAAGGGCTTTCTGTGGGTTCTCTGGTTTTCCTACCTTTGAATTAGCCATGCCCCGACCATGATGTTGATTAGATGTGATGAGGTTAAAAAGATTTGATTCGTGTTTCTTCGAAAATTCGTTTTTTCTGCCTGTAGCTTGGAATTTTTTTTTGAGAAAAATATTCTTGAAGAGACACAAACCAAATCTTAAATATTCTATCCAAGCAGGGGGAAAACACCTTAAGCTTGGAAGCTGTTTCAGGGTTTGATCTGTGAGTTAGCTAACTTAGATCAGCCCAGAAGTTGTATCAGGTCTTAATAAAATTTGAAGATTTGGCAAGATTTTGTCTCATCAAAGTCATAAACATGGGATAACGAGGGGGGCTTACATGTATGCACCAGGGGGCATATAACTGTGATTTTACAGTATTTTAATGTCCAGCTTGTTTGATGTTTGTTGTATAGGCTGAGGAGGTTCAGATGCTTCTGAATGCACAGCAGCTTGGGCTGGAAATATTGTCCAATGTATGCTGTGCTGATGGTAAGGCCACATGAGTGTCTCTTTTTTCCACTCTAAGAATTATAATCTATATAATCTAAACAGGAAATAATTCCACAAAGGCTTAACCACCCCTCCCCAAACATCGCACCTAAATCAAATGCACTCACACACATGCCATTGCTAAATTCAATATTCTCTAGACAATCAAGCGTTTGATTGATTTTTATGGATGAGAAAAACTAGAAAACACAGAATAGGGACCAAAATAGAGGCCTTTTTTATATAGTTAATGGGTATCAATAAATACCCCCTACACCCTCAAAAACTGTTGAAATATAGTGACTATTTCTATGCACAAATACACTTTTTAGCATGCAGCAAATAGACAGTACATTCATTACTGTAATTTGACTTTTAGTTTTGGAGATATTTGAGGACAAAATCCAGGGTTTCACTTCCAGAAGTGGCGGGTGCCGGTTAACCCCACCCCTCTCCTCTTGATTGGGTCATGTAAGATGACAATAATTGTGCCCTTTACAATTTCATGAAAGGTAGCCATGCCTTTGAATTGAAGCAAGATGAACAGAGAGTTTGCAATGATAGAGGCATGGAAATAACTGTCCAACTGTGTCAGAAAAGAGTCTCTAGAGTATCATTGCAAGCTCACCTCTCGTCTCACTGCGATGCAAAGGCACAACTACATTTCAAGATGGCGTAGGGAACTGTGTAAGGGACTATTGTTTATACCTTATCCCTTAGAGTGCATTAACTATTTTAAATATTACATTATTTACAGAAAGCGGTGATGATGATTGGGAAGATGTTTCTGACATGAGAAGTGATACATCTGATGAAGCAGCAGACTCTGATGAAGATCATTATCTAGCAGATGATATTATGGTTAGTAAGAAACATCAAACTGTAATTACTGTAATTCATGACTTGGCAAAAAAAATAATAACCAATTAAGCCATTTTACTTGGTATATTTCAGAAGGTACATTAATTGTTACAATAGTCTTCTCTTTCTCATTCAAGCTTAGCTTTATCCATAAGCTATATAGCTATATATATATGTAATCATATGAAACAAGTAAAAATGCATATGGATCATGACAGACTTCATTCACTTTAGTATCCTGTAAACATTTTTTTCTCCCCAGCAAAATGCAAATAATTTGTCAGCAGAGATGGTTAATGCTATTGTAACCCAACAAGTTCCTAAAAAGGTTTGTATGCATAGTAAACATATATCCATAGAAAACTTTGTAAGAAATTACACAAATTTGCACTAATTCGTACACTTTTGTAAGTGTAACTTTCTCAAAGATATATTGCATATGGTGTGCACTCTATTAGAGCAGTTTTCTTATGAATGGGAAATGATATGGCAAATTTATAGCCATACTTTAACTGTACAGTATGGGTAATGATTGGATGATTTCCTGGAAGACAATAAGAAGCCATTTCAGCATATGTGCTGTAATTCAGTACCGTATGTTTCCCACTCCAACCACTCCATATAGTGAAGAGAATAATTTGTTCACATGTTATTTCAAAAAGATAGTTTGAATGTGTTGATGTTGCTATTTGATGCAGGTCTTGGACAAGGCAATATTTGGAGATGTGAGAGTTTATGAAGCCTTAGATCAACATCCTGAAGGAAAGAAAGCTGTGAAAAGGTACTAAATACTCTTCATCCCTTTAAATTGCATTTTCTTGCTTTTCGATCTCAGGGCACATTAATTTGCAAGAAAAAACCATTGAAATTTTGACACATACTCTTTGAAGTATATTCATTTGCAGTTACACAGTTGATATGAAATATGCAACAATTTATAAATAAACATTCCAGTTGAATGATCATTAGATAAATCTGATTAATTAACATACTTTTCATGTACCATTTCAGTCTCGGCTTCTTTGTTACTATGTTTTGAAACTTGACAAGGATTTTGCAATTGATTGTTGTATTGTACCATTATCAGATATCTTAAAATTATCATTTCAGCCTGAGTGTTGTCCAGATCAGAGCCCTCATTTGTTTGAACAACATCACTGCTTCCATGGATGTTGAATTAATGGGCGGGGCTGATGCGCTGGGTCAACTGTGGAATACTCTCTTCTCCTTAACATATGGAAATGAATGTAAGTGTCGGCAATAATAGTTGGCAGGGAGGGAATGTGCAGCTATCATTGTGAAGGCCCCCAGGAATAAGAAAACCAGAGAAAACCCCTCAAAGCATAGGAGAGAGCCAACAAAATCTCTATCCTCCCCTCCTCTTTGCTCTGTTCTCTCATTAAATAAACTTTTGTCTTCTTGTCTTTAGTGAGACAATTGATTGTGTGTGTTCAATCATTGTAGGCCACAAGTTTCTCACAAATGAGGAAGATTTTGTAGAGGCAGCAACTGGTGTGATGAGATCTGTTCTGGAGAAATTGTCAGCACTGAATGCCCCTCAGGTATGAAACAACTTATGTCCTGCTCTGTTTTAGGGCTGAAAATGACGGCCAGTCAGATTTGATGTCATTTTGTGTCTTGCGTGAATGTCTTTTAGCTGAATGGCAATTCCTCAATATAAATCTTTCTGGTTGACAGCACATGGTTGTCAGTGTTAGACCGCCATCTAGAGTATATAATGAAGTTCAAAGACCTTTATCAGCTGATTAAAACCCAGCAATTCATGTGCACTAGTTATAATTTCTGAAGCTCCTGACTTGTTATTTCAGTGCATCACTGCAGAACATGTAACTGTATTGTGCCAGACTGCTGTCAATACACCTTGTGATGCTGTCAAGGTTAAGCTGCTCAGTATACTGGGTTATATCGGCAAGATGGCCGCCACTAGAGATGACACAGTTGATGTGCTTCAGGTAAGTGAAAGTCATTGGTTGATACGTAGATACAGTTGAACTAAGAAAACCGTGAACACCTAAAATATGTTAAACATTGTGTTCTGACCAATCACATCTGACAGAGGAATTGATTCATTCTCACATATGCCATTGTTCAGAACACGATGTTTAACATTTCAGACATATTTAATAATAATAATAATAATAATAACAATAATAATAATAATAATATTTTAGGTGTTCATGCTTTTCGTAGTTTGACTGTAACACCCTGAGAAACATTGTTTTATTTATTATAATTTTTACTATTTTTTAAAGTGCGTCTGCACTATCAAAAACCTTTATTTGTTAATCTTGTTTGAAAATATCAATAAAGTATTCATTGTATTATATATTTAATGATGAAGACAGGTTATCAAGTACACATAATCCTTATAATTATTTTCTAGTCATTGGGTGTGGTGCTACGAGATATCATCACAAGCCAAACCAGTCTGTGGATTATCTGTGAGGCTCTGGATGCCATATTTGACACATTTGCTGATGGACCTCGTGTTAATTCTGTTTTATGTTCCATTGGACTTTTAACAACTTTGCAACAGCTTGTGCCTGTGTTAAAGATCAGGGTAGGTGTATTATTTCAAGAAATAATTGACCTGTTTGCTAAACTAGACCACGCCTGTGGGAGGGCATTATGGGAGGGGAAGGAAGGGAGAGTTGTGGTTTGATAAATGTGTGTCATTGGGGCATTGAAGATGAGTAAATAAATGAATTGGTGAATGAATGTACTAGGATGAAAGAATAGATGGTTGGTTGGATTGATGGGGGAATGATTGATTGAAGGAGGGAGAAAGGCAGATCGAAAAATTACATGCATGAATGGTAGGATTTCATTCTGTAAAGTATTATTTCTTTGCTAAATAGTGGCGCATAACAAGACATGAATATAGATACAGCTCAAACAAATCTTATTCTCAAGAGAATGACACGTGGTTTGACATGGGATAACATTACACTCAAACGAATAAGATCCATTGATGAAGATTTTTCCCTTTTTCGTAGATTAAAAGTGAGCGCAGAACACTGGGCGACCATTACCCAGTTGTAGATGCTGCACGAACAAACTTGTCTCGTTTTCTTAAGTACAAAGCCAAGGGCCATTGAGACGAGAGACAGCTAGCTATACTCAGTACTACATATAGTAAGTACTGTTTATAAGTGGAACATCGAGTCAGCCTGATCAAACTACAGATTCTCCTCAAATATTCTCTGATATTGGAGCATTGGTGGGAGAATTTAGTATATGATCTTTGGAACTTCGCTTCTCCAACTATTTTTCGATAAATGCCAATCATGGATTATTTTTGTGGTAACCACATTGACACATATATCAGATGAGGGAAAATGCATCGCGGATAAAGCTATGGAAGCACATATTATATTGGTAAAGAAGGAAAGTCCAGGAGATAATAGCACAGGTTTCTATACTTTTTGTCCTAACACTCTCGTGCAGCTAATAACCAACTAGCAAACTGTGCCACGATAACCGTCATAGCAAGACATTGCTGATGAGCCGTAATTTACCAAGTCAAATGAGGAAGAAACAGCAGAGAATGAAAGAAAATTGGGAAATTCTTAATCAGACAAAACTCTTTATTGTCCAGTTAGTGTTATTTTTAACTTAGAGCTGTTTTGGTGTTTCTGCAGTCACGATAGCTTCAGCATTTTTTTCCCTGTCAATCGACATTTTACCGATCCGAATAGAGGCTTTACACCATCACGTGATGGCAGCCATGACAGGAGGCAGGAACAATGGAATCTGGTCTAGTCTGATTTACATGAGAAAGAATTCAGTCTCCCAGTGGGAAAAGACTCTATTGCTGTGCTTTCTGTCATGGCTGCCATCACGTGATGGTGCAAAGCCTCTAATATACGTTTGATGGATGAGAGCCAAAATACAAGAAAATGTGACGACGTGTCTGGAGGTTTTTCAATGGCAGAAACATGAAAAGCGATATAAGACATTCAGTATTGCCTTTCAGCTTAACGCTAATCGTCCATCAAAGGCTAGAACATTTCCTTTCATTACTATACGCTGAAAAAAAAAAGAGGAAGTCCTGCTAAAACGAGCTTTAGCTTATGGGGGGGGGGGGGGGGGGGGGGGGGTCAGTTGCTTTATTTTACCAACCCTTGTAATTGGCTGGTTAAATTTAGCACTCTTTTTATTGCTACGCGCTGATCGAAACATTAGTCGCGACAGGGAAATTGGGAAATACACATCCGTAAATCAAATGAATTGGTCGGTACCTTGACTTTCTCTGATTGGCGGCAATGTATTGCCCTATTTCCCTTTTGCGACTGTTGTCTCGATCAGCGCGTACTAATGAAAAGAGTGGTAAATATGGTCTTCAACTAAGTGTTCTAACCTTCGCGTACCCTCGACGCGAATTCCATGCGAGGGAAAAGAATATATCTTGTGTCGAAACTGTGCTGTTCCATGAAACGTTGCTGGCGACGTCACAGAACTGAAACCAGCACAAACCGGTTTAACTGGAAAGGATGGACAAATGGTATATTTCTCATGCATGGAATCCTTTGTAAGCGCATTTCAATGGGTTCCTGAACTATGCATTTACGTGTCAAAGGGTAGAGCTAACAAGGGCGCTGGGAGGGGGAGACGACAGGAAGGCATAGGGAGTTCAAACATCAATTGTTTTCCCATTTGATGAGAATTGGCATTCAGAAAGCGCGGTTTGTGTACGTGGTCTTCCTGTGAGTCAAAAGAGAATCCACACGACAAGTATTTAAGATTTTCTTAAATATTTGATTTAATAGGTTGTTTATATGAAGGTAGATTGACCATAAGTCTTGATTTTATTATCCTCTTAGGAATGGAAGAAAGCCATTAACATTAACATTAACATTAACATTAACATTAAGCCTCTAACAATACCTTGGCGCTTATACACTCAATCACCTTGAAAATCTCTCAGAATATACTATATCAAGATAAATATTAAATTTATTAAATTCACATATGTCATTACAAAAAAAAGCATCACTTTTATTTTTCCACGAGAACATGAGGCTATTCAGTTCAGAACAATAGTTTTTGAAATTAGTCGCAAGATTTCGATTCGGGTTATAGGAAAAAATACCCTGGGGTCCAAAGGTTATTTATTCTCGCTCCGTTGTTTGCTGCTTTGCTGGGAAGTCGCTTGCTCGTTACAAGTAGCAAAATAGAACCTCTGGATCCCAGGGTGTAGAAGAAAGAACTAAGAGGAATAAAATAGGAAAGTTGAAAGAAAAAAAATTAAGAGCAATGAAGGAAAAAAACTGCAAAGAAACGAGAAAGTATGATTTATAGAGCGATAGACACTGCGGATCATCACTGAGAATTCCAGTAAAGGTGAACACGAATCAGTCGGCAATTTTGATGCGCTCTTGCATGTAAATAATAATAATAATAATAATAATAATAATAATAATAATAATATATAATAATGATAATAATATAATATATATAATAATAATATATATGATAATAATGATATATACAGACAAATAAAACTTGCCATAATAGATATATGATAATAATAATAATATGATATATATAATAATAATTATATAATATATATAATGATAATATATATATATAATAATGATATATACAGACAAATAAAACTTGCCATGATAATATATAATAATAATATTAATAATAATAATGATAATAACTTTAATACTCATAACGCTCATTTTTTATGATGAAATGATCAAGTGCGCAAAATACAACACAGATATATCGTGATTGCGTCATGAAGTAATCTTATGACGTAGAAGAACGGAAACCAGTTGATGTGCCTCGAAGCTCTGATATCCTGATGTGTGGAAAAACCGTATTTTTAATTAGCCAAACTGAAATAGCCGAAATGCAAGAAAACTGCTTTATGAAAATATTCTATTTTTATGATGCTCTCATAAGGTGATATTTTGAGGATTTTTTTGGTGAGTTTCGATGTAATTTTCATGTGTTATTTGTAATGCATTTAACTGATTGGCACGGCGGATAACGGGAGTGTGGCGTACCTGCTTTATAACCAAATCAATCAAGTCAGTTTATCAACGCTGAAAGTCAGGCCATCCAAGAGACAATTGAATTTTTTTCATCGGAAGTCATCCCCTCCCACTGTTTTCGAGTTTCCCAAACAGAATAATTAAACAATTCTATGAAATTGCCTCCACGAACTCTTTTTATGAATAATTAAAAACCATTTTGTTTTCAGAGAAGAAGAAAAATCACAGGGCAAAGTAAGAGGTAAGAAAACGATTCTGTCCATGTTTGTGCGATGCGCAATGAAATCTGAATGCGCCTTTTAAGTCAGTTCCCAAAGATATTCTTTTATAATCAAATAAGGAACCAGACGTCCAACTTCGATTTATTCTCTGGGAAGAATAAGCTGTAATAAGAAATAGACAGTAAAAAGACAGTCTGGGATCGGTGTTCCCCGCAGCTTTGAAACCGGAAGAGCTAGGGGAACCAGTAAATTCACATAAAAACATTAAAACGCATAAGTGAAAAGGAGTCGACCGGGATAACGGCAGTTTCTCAGACCTGCGGAAAACATAACGATGAACTGTTATTCAAGGTACTTCAGTACGACTGACGATGTTAGGACTGAAAAACTTCGACTGAAACCAAAGTTTAAGCGGTCAACAAGTCTACAAGATGAGTCCAAATCGCGCGACTCTAAGACAACTTTGGATTTTCGTGCGCCGCTCCCTTTTGAGGAAGTGAGTAGCTTCGAGCAGTTAAAAACAAACTCAGCAAAGCCTGAGAAAAGTACGGAAATCGAATGCGAAATGAATAAAGAAGAAATGGAGGCTTCTGCAATAAATAATAATTCGTTTAGTACGAGAAGAAAGCAGTTAGGAGACATGTACAAAAATTCCAGAGACTCGGAAGAGGATTCTGCAATTCGACGTCGCGCTGATGTTTGTGCAACGGTGAAGCCACGAATAAAACAGTTTTGTCAATGTTTCGAGGAAAATTCAAAGACAATTATCCACGACTCTGAGAATGGAAAAGATTCCGAAAAGTTTCAAAATGCGCTGGGACATTTGGCTGAAGATCAAAGGAGTGAAATCACGTGCGCAAAGTGTCATCTTAAGATCCAAGAGGAATGGAGAAGGAGAAAAATGGTCATTGAGTCGTGGATGGAGTTTTTTGGCTCGCGGGGAACAACAAATTCAGTCTTCATATCTGCATCTAGCGTCTAGGAAGTATGAACACTCATACACTTAATGGCGTTGAGTAGCAACACCGTTTTTAGTGCGTGCTATTTATGAATCAGGTTTGCGGCAAAGTCAGCAAAATTTATTTTAAAAACCTTTTTTATTTTTTCTCCGATTTAGGACTAACCTCCGAAATATCAGTGTGACTACAAACTTACTTACTAGGGTTTTTCTTTGCGTTTTAAAACAATAATTAATTATGGGTCTTCAAAACTGGGACTGATTGAAGGAGTGAATTTTGAAAACGGTTTAAAAAGTCAATATTAGAAGAGTCATCGGTCTATGGACCATTCACTACCTATCATTAGTATCCGAAGTAAAACTGAATCGAACTGACAAACGAGACAAGCTGAATGTGGTGTCAATTCGGGCGAAAACGCACTAAATGGGCTGTTTAATGCAGTTCTCGTCTCTTGAAACGCAAGCTGATAATGATGGTTGGAATCCAAGTGGCTAAAGCGCTTCCGCTGCCAACTAGTACGCATCACAAACCTACAGCTGTCAGAAATGCAGAAAGAAAATAAATAGTATTTATTCTAATTCGACGAAAACGAACTTCAATTCATCAGATCTTCCATTTTTAATTCTCCAATAGACATTGAGTCTTACTAAGTACACTCCTAGCAATTTACTTAATATATGCGCTCGGGGAAAAAAGGGGAAAAATATGCTAAGCTTGAAATTATAACGTTCGATACTTAATTAAATTTTTTTTCGCTTAATCAAATGCAGTACTATTTAAAATTAAGTTTAGCGTCAAGCTGAATATAAATGTTTGACAGAAATATTAAATTATTTTGCTATAGAAAATACGCAGTAACTGATCGAGTTTGAATTTCTGTCGGTTTTGTCGTCCACCTATTTTTTGCACAAAAGCTGGAAGATTTTTGCCTAAAAGTAGGTTCAAACTTGCTTTGAAGTAAATAAGTTGAATGACACTCTGAAATTGCACATGAAATACTATATCAAGCTGTTACGGCTAATGTTTCTAAGTAATTTTGATGTTTAACTATACTTTCGTTGGAAAGTCCCTATAATTGCGCCCGTTTCGTTCACCGCGATCACGTGCACGTTTTTCTGCGCCTCGCGACCATAGTCTAATGACTAATTACACATCAACCTATAAGCGCTTTAGATTAAAATTCTTTA
Source organism: Actinia tenebrosa (assembly GCF_029948245.1). Classification (NCBI taxonomy): domain Eukaryota; kingdom Metazoa; phylum Cnidaria; class Anthozoa; order Actiniaria; family Actiniidae; genus Actinia; species Actinia tenebrosa. The sequence goes on from NW_028292579.1 coordinate 22,698,201, forward strand.
TCATGATCTTCAAGTCTCCCATGGCAGACAACTGGGTTTTTTAATTCATTTCAAATTACTCGACAACCATACTTATGTTTATGTAAATAAAATATTAGGTATATATAAGAGATAGAGAATTCTACAAACTTGCCATCAAGGCCAAAAGTCAGAAAGTCAGAAAGTTTTTCAGAAAATGAACGGCTTCAAGAGTATAGGAAATAAGAACAGGCTCTGCGTGAGTCAGTTGTAAACGTTAACTCAATTTGGTAAATTTTTGTCTGCGTGCTGACTGCAAAACAGGTACAAACTGACGTACGAACAAACTGTGTTCACCCAACGAAGTACAGTTAATATTTTTCCTATAGGGGAAGAGAGGGGCGGGTGTCATGCCGTTGACTTCTTGTCTGCCAAAGGGGTACTTACAAGTTTGAAGTAACAGTGTCGCGGGTACGGCTGATATTTTTCCTAGGGGAGGGAGGGGAGGGGCGGGTCTGTTTTATTACCCACCTCCACATGCCAAGAATAAGGTTTTATTCTGACGTATTTCCGGTCTCACTTGTACATTACAGTCAGTGCAATAAAGCGACTATGTGATTGAAAATTAATATTATTACCCCTCTGAACTTGTAATAGCGCAGCGCACTGATTCTAAAAATAGATTAAATATTCAGACAAACATTGCATTCTGTTTAACCGCTACGAGGATTATACGAACCGATTTTATTATTTTTACTTAAAGTTACAATAATAACCCATGTAAACTAAGATCAACTGCGATCGGCTGTGAAAATTATCTGCTGAAAGTAAACTTGTAACTTTGTTTGTCCGAATTTCGCCTTTGTCTTCGTTTTTATGACGTCACGGTTGGGCTGCGCTATTAGATTATAGCGTGGCCTGGGGCTGTTTTTGAGTGATTGCAACAAGAAAAGAAAGAAAGAATTTGAAAATTAACACGACAATTATTTCTATCTCGCCAAAAAGACAAAATATTGCGGGTTTTGAAAGCCGCCATCTTGGTTGAATTGAAGCAAGAATTTGTCATTCAGTTATCTATTCAGTGCCATGTCATTCAACATGACCGCCGCATCTTTTGTAAATTCATTCTCATTGAAAACCAGCATAAGTACTATAGAGCGTCCCTAATATTTAAAAACATCCCTGTAATGACACCTTCATTGCAGGTGGTCAATCTTCAGTCAGTTAAATAATGTTTATTAATTCACCTTGGAATCGTTGTAAACCAGCATAAGTATCATATAAAGCGTCCCTAATTTAAATACCCCTGTAATGAGACCTTCATTGCAAGTGGTCAATATTCAGTCAGTAATGTTTTTTACCTTTATCACTTCACCCGGGTGCACAAGAAACTCACTTCCTTGTCTTACCGGTTTTTCAAGTTTAGCCCATGGCTTTGATCTTCATAGTTCATGCATCTTGGAATTCTTAACTAAACAGTAAATAAATCCATGCTCCCCACCCAGCCCCAGAGGGGGACCAATAAAAATCATGACACACCCCCACACTCGACATGACGCAACTTCCTTATTCAGGCATTATTTATCATTTTACATATGTCACGTGTCATTTCATAACAGAACTTAGATCACGAACGTCACTACGAATCTAGCGATAATTTATCTTTCAACAGTACATTTTACTGAAGTATATCCTGATTTACAGCGACAGTTGGATTAATATGGATGGTATGGGCTATTTTGTTATTATTTATTACGATAACTACCTCCTAGATCGTTTTAGGAAATTTTATATTATGTCACTAAAGTTTCTGCATGATAGACCTAAATATAGAATATACTTCTAATGTGAAGAGCGATCTGGTTCTTCTCTAGTAAGAAAAACAAACAAATCTCTAGCCCCAAATACTCTGTATTTTGATGTAAATATTTTGTGAAAGAAAGTCGTGATATTTGTCTCCATCAGCAGTACGATGTGGAACGCGTCTATGTGGCGTATATGTAAATTATTAGTTATAATTATCCAAATCGGTAATCACAAACTTGCAAATATTTTTCTATTGATATTCATTACCATCATATACTATTTTTCTAAAACTTTAGCCAAAATATTAAGTTTTTAACGGTGCCTATTATATTACATTCGCTACCGGCCCCTACAGATTTGACAACTCTAACAAACTTCGGTAACTCCAAATATCAACTTCTTCTTCGGGTATTGTTCGGCTAATATTCGGATGCTGAGAAATGAAAATTATACTTAGGGAGATGAGGGTAAGTAAAATATGCGACAACGATATAAGAAATAAAAAAGCTTAACTTTAAATATATATGTAAACTGTTAAGCGTTAGAACAAACTTTCAAGCTTTTGGAAGTAAAATTTGCAGCTATTGCATATTGTTAAGATTGTACATTGAAGATACGGAATTGGGATTTTAGGGAACCCTGGGTAGGGTTTTGGTTTTCTTCGTATTTTACAAGCTCGACTGCCTACGAACGCACAGTCTCCCCATGTGAGTTCAGCACAAGGTTATGTCTTCAGGTATTACACGTTAAAAGAACCCAAATTTTGTTGGATTAGTAGACAAGCAAACCTTTCGGGCACAAACCCAAACTAAATATGAATGTCACACGAGTTAGCCGTGTTTTATCCAAGCGAACTTTGCTAATGTCGTCCGCCTTCCCTCGATTCTTCTCAGTTACGAATGGCAATGGCCGCCTCGAGTCGTCTAAAGTGCTTACTGGAGGCTCTATGAATCCATTTGTCAAGCAAATAGAGTATGCTGTTAGAGGTGCTATCGTTATTCGAGCCTCCGAGATCGAAAAGGAGCTGAAAGAGGTAAATAAACATTCAAATACAAGCTCACAGTGAATTATGTAAATTGTATGAGAATTTCTTTAGGTACAGTAGCTTGTCGTCCTTGTGTGTCACGTCTGACATTTGACAAACTCATGGAATATCTCTTGATGTCTGTTCATTTTTACCCCAACGATTTATGTACATCCACTATTATTTATAGGTTCGACGTTGTCGTATTATCCAAAACCCAAAATTTAAACTGAAATTGGAAGCTTCAATAACTGGGATCACAAGATCCAGTACCTATACAACTTTGTACTAAAATATTTGTACTTTTGAGTGGGGGTGTCAGCTTTCTAGGAAATGAATTTTATAATTGAGGGTTTTGGTCAACTTTCTCATCTGCATTGATAGCTATAAATGTTACCGTCATTTGAAATTACGGCTTTATATCTTACAGAATGTTCAAGATGTCAACATTATGAGCTTAATTACTAAATATTTCCTGTCAATTTTGTGTAGCTGGTGGCAAAGTGACCTCTACAATATATAATTCATTTACAACATGTCCTTTATTCTTATTGGTTGTGATAAATCACATGACCATGATAGTGTTTTTCCAGCAAGCCAGCCTATTTATAACACTAGATTTACCCTTCTAGTAGTATTTTTTATTTCTGAGATAATAGAAAGGTTGTTTATGCCTGTTGATTGTATCAAACCCCAAAACCATGTATGGACTGAAACTCTTCTTGCATGTGATGCAGAGAGGTGTGGGGTGAGCAAGCCAGCCATGGTAGCTAGGCTACGGTGGCAAGAGTCAGTTGTTCCCATGGGCATTTTCTGAGAAATGATGTCAAGTGAAACCCAACAATAGATGGTTTCCGAGATGTGTGAGCGCTTTCATAAATATCGCAGACACAGACATTAAAACGTGACATTTTCTTGCAGTGTGATAAGAAACCACTAGAAACCATAGGGTCAAGGTGGCTGGACCCCCTCATGCTTGACTGCTACCTTCCACGTTTGGAACGCTGGTGCATAAACATGTTTTATCCAATTGCAAATTTTTTTTCACATAAGTCACATAAAGATTGAATTAATGTTTGATGCAGTTTTTAATGAGATAGGACGTCATAATGTGTGATTACGATGAAATAATTGTTTTTGTTTGTTATGATAATAACTTCAAATTCTTTCGCACCATGCACGGTCTCATCTCGCCTGGAAAGCAGCCAACCGAGATGAGACCATATATGGTGTGAAAGAATTTGATGTTATCATCATAACATCAAATGTTTCACACCATGCACAGTATCATCTTGCTTGGCTGCTTTTCTTTAGAATTTGATGTTATGATCATTAGCAAACAATAGAATTACCAGAGCATCAAATTGTTGGGAAACGATCAATGTTTTCTGTATTTCATGTTCACTTTAGATCGCTTTAAGTGAGTTCAATTGTCTTGCAATTTTGTGTAATATTAGTTTAAGTTCTCATTTGTATCCTGATGTAGTTTTGAGAGAAATTATCAGCACATTTTAGAATAATAGAAGATCTAGTAAGATTGACTAGAAAACTGCAATGAAAAGTGTGCATAAATGTTTACCCAGTATTGTGCATTATACGTTTTCACAAAATCACATAAGTCGATTACCTTCAAAATGTTCCTTTTAAAACTAGACACAGAGTAAAACTAAATGAGCAATGACTTTTGTGAATATATAGCTCTGAAATATTAATTTCGGCCGTATCAAATCTATTGTTTAGTTTTGAAGTAGATTATGCACTATATTTAAATAATCTCAAATATCTCATAATTAGCTAGATAGATTTTTTCAAAAATCCCTACAAATGGAGGCATCTAGTATATATTTATGTGGCACAAAGCATTTTAGTGTTGAACGCTCTGCAAGGCTAAAATTGTTCTCTAATGAAAACAAATATTTCATCATAATTACGTGTCATGAGGTCCGATCTCATTAAAAACTGCATCAAACATTAATTCAATCTTTATGTGACTTATGTGCAAAAATAATTTGCAATCGGATAAAACATGTTTATGCGACAGCGTTCCAAACGTGGTAGGTAGCAGTCAAGCATGAGGGGGTCCAGCCCAGGTTTGAATTTTTTTTCAGAGAATCTGGGGGGATGCATAATTTCTAGAAAAAGCTGCATGAGATTGCTCAGGGGGGGATAGTTTTAAAGATTTCACCTGCCCCCCCCCCCCCCCCCCCCGCCATACATTATGAACGCAGCATTAAGGCAATATATAAAACCCTTCAAGAAAAGATTTTATCTGAAGTGAGCTATTGTGTTCTTTCAAAAAGTTATTATCCTGCTCCAAAAACTAAAAAAAAATTAAAGTATTTCTTCTTTAAGGTGACTGCCTACTTTTGGAAATTGATTTAAGCTTTTTTTAAAACTTCGATTTTCCGAATTGAAATTTAATGCTGATTCCAAATCTGGAAAGAAAAACAAGGTGTCCCGAGCTAGTTTTCGAGATAATCAGCATTTAATGGAAGCCTACGCACGAGCTTTTGGAGTAAAAATTGCGCCACCGGAAGTGATTAGAAAAAAATTAAGATTAATAAGATAATATTTATTTGCAGAATATATGATTGCGCGAATGAAGGCTAGTCAATCCTTTTACAATAATACATGGCTATTTTCGACAAAAAGACAAAGAGAGACATTGATTTGTCATATTTTGTAGTTTCGGTGCTCTTAAAGTGTATATGACACGAAAAAATTTTAGTGTTAAAAATGTGTAGTTTATTGGCATTAATAAGAATATCACGGTTAAATTTGTTCCAAAAACGCATTTCTCTAGAAATTCAAAAAATTTTAGCGCGAGTTGTGACGTCATTTTGTTTACAAGTCTCCAGATTTAGTTGCAAATACACGAAATATGTTTGAATATAGAATCTTAATTTCAAGTAGTACACTTTTCAATTTCCCAACATTGGAAGAGTACTACGTAAGCTATCAAATGAAGCTGACTAAAATATGTCTTTTGTTGTTAATTTATATGAATTACAATTTATATTTAGTACATTACTACTGAATCTAGAGTACGTGTCAACAAAATGACGTCACAAATTGGGATTAACTTTCGCAAATATCTCAAGAAATAAGCTTTTGAAACAAATTTTGTTACGATATATTCATTATTACTAACAAACTATACATTTTAAATGATGGAATGTTTTCGTGTCATATACACTTTAAAAAATCTCATAAAGTCGAACAAAAATCCCTACAAAAAGCTATTTTTTCACGTATTCCTGATTTAAACTTTTCCTAAAATGTTGATATAACCTAGATTTTTAGGAGTTTTTTCGAATGAGCTATCAAAAAGTATAGAGTCCCGTGCAAAATTTGAGGGTTTTGCCCTGTTGAAGCTCAAAACGCGTATGGTTCTTCAATAAAATCTTGTAGATTTTTCAGCGGTTTTTGAGCACGCGCACATCATGGGCTCAAATCGAACGTTCAAAAGTAGGCAGCCACCTTAACATAATTTTCAAAGGTTTGTATGTGTTTTTCACGAGTGTAATAGCCTTGCCTGAAAATGCCTTGTTTTCGAATCTGAGCATGTGCTACTTTTGACAGTGCTCACGCAACTCTAAAAAGGTCTATTAGTTTGACCTTTTCTCCTTGCCATCTTTTACCAATAGGGAGAGGGATGGGAATGTTTTGTATTGTAGTAATTTTATTATTATGTATTTTTTCCCATAGGGTCAATCAAAGCCTTTTGATCATGTCGTCAAGGCAAACATTGGAGATGCGCATGCTCTTGGAATGAAACCACTGACATTTCCACGTCAGGTAAGAATGACTACTTTGCTACTTTCCGGTTTATTTTCACTTTCTATTAATTTCACATATTATGTAAAAATGCCGAGTTAATATTGCAATGCATTGTGTGACTGTTTTAGGGGACAAAGCAAACACCATCTTGGAATTATATTCCCTTCAAACAGTCCAACGATTCAATACAATGTAAAGTCCACTCAGGGTTTTCCTTAATCCTGGTTGGCTAATGCAAATGACTGTTGCTCTCTAATCTTGATTATTTATTTTTCTCTTAACCATAAAATTTCCCATGGAATTCATTTTGAATCAGTATTTATAATAAATCTTTAGTACTATTGTTTTTAAGTCAAAGATGTCAAGCCAACATCTTCACTTCATATTCAAATATCTGGCATGGCCGAAATCTGCTGGTCTTCTCTTCAATGTCTGGTCTAAACTTTATGTGCAATAGCTCTGTCTTTTCTGGACACAAGAGAAAAATAGTGATGCATTATCCATACAAATAAACAACTCTACTAAAATATAGTGTCATGTACAGGGATAAACTGATACAGGCTATGCTTGAGTGTCCACTCAAACAATGGGTACTGTAGTTTTCATTTTTGCTAATGGAATATAGAATGCCTGACCAACAAACTCAAAGCCATAAGAATTTTTAGCAATTATCATTATTTTTTCCTTAATGAAATCTAAGACACAAATTCACAATTTTCAACAATCGGTGTTTATTCCATCACATCTTAGCTTGTCCAACATAGCAACAGTAACTAGGGAGGTAGAACAATGAATGCAGTATCAGTGTATCGAGGTATCAGCAACTTTTTTCTCTTGTGTCCTGTCTCTCTCATCTTTCTAACCACAGGTAGCACACACTAAAGAATGAAGTATAATAATATTGTGCTATTGTGTTTGGATAGGTTATTTCAATGTGTGTTAATCCTGAACTGCTAGATGACCCAAGGTTTCCTGCCGACGCTAAAGATAGAGCAAGAAGGATACTAAACGGCACAGGGGGATTTAGTATGGGTAAGCAATATGACATAACACTGTTTATTATATAATTACCAATGAAATGTCTATTTTTCTCTATTTCGAAAAATTGATATCTTCACACGTGAAAATAACATGTTATTTTCACGTGTGAAAATAACACCATTGCGATGGCTATTCAAAAATACACGGAAAGAATTGCCTGAAAAAGCCAAAACATACTTCATTGATAATTATATAATAAACAGAATATTACATGGGCGCTTGGAGATACGAAATTTATCTTCTCGTGTTGAAAATCTCTCACTCGTTCGCTGCGCTCACTTGTGAGAGATCTTTTCAACACTCGAAGATAAATTTCGTATTTCCGCGGGCCCATGTAATATCCTCTATTTATTATATAATTACCAATGAAATATCTATTTTTCTCTATTTCGAAAAATTGATATCTTCACACGTGAAAATAACATGTTATTTTCACGTGTGAAGATAACACCATTGCGATGGCTATTCAAAAGTACACGGAAAGAATTGCCTGAAAAAGCCAAAACATACTTCATTGATAATTATGTAATAAACAGAATATTACATGGCCGCTTTGGAGATAGGAATTTTATCTTCTCGTGTTGAAAATCTCTCACGAGTGAGCGCCGCTCACTCGTGAGAGATCTTTTCAACACTCGAAGATAAATTTCGTATCTCCGCGCGCCCATGTAATATCCTCTATTTATTACATAGACATGAGTGTTTTACTGGGAAATACAGTACGGCACTCATATTTTCGTACAAACAACATCCAAGACCTGAGTAACCAATTTTTAACTATATCTTCACTAGTGAGGATATTGATGACATCACTTGTGATGTTTTCCGGCACACTTGAGGTGCGTTGTAATAGTTTTTCTTTGTGGATTTGTCTATATGATAAAAAGAAAATTACATGTTGGCTTGAAGGAAGTTTAGGAAGTTTATCTTTGAGTGGTAAAAAATATTTCACCTCATATCTTCGTGCCACCGTGTAATATCCTCTATATCTTATGACTATCCAGGTAACCAGAAATAGTGAAGTAGAAATGACTTCATTGCTTATTTTCATTTGGTGGCCTGAGAATTGATAATTTCAAAAGGGAAAAGTGAAAAATGATGTCGTCTTCTAAGCCAAGTATACAGCCGCGTCAGTTAGTTTTACAAGGCTAGTTTTCCTGAAACTCCCAACAGTTATTCCTTTGGATATCAGATATCTCCTTAAGTCATAAACACTATAATTTGCAAATGAATAATCTTCCATTTCTTCTGATTTTACACTTGTTGATGATTGTTGATTTGATTTTTGTCCTAACTTTCGTTTGAACCAATCACAAAGCATCATTTATACACGTGATTTGTATGCAAATTAGCCATCTTTTTAGTAAGAAAAGGTGGATTAATGGATGGATGAATATTTGCTGTTTTTCCTATGTAAAATACTTGAGGGACAAAAATGTTTTTTTTACAATTTTGATGATGTGCCTCAAGTCACACTTTACTGAGTGACAAATCAAATTTTAATTAATTCATTGTGGGATAGGCGTGGGAATTTTACAGAAGTTGGAAATTGGTGCAATATACCTTGAAGGGAACCTTGTGTTTGTGTTTCTCAAATACAAAAATAAAAATAAAAAATTCCAAAACATTGTCATTTTGAATGTATTTGCAGACAATTTTTCCATGTTTGTAAGCACATTTTCAGTAGGCATTATTTTTTTTCTTTTCAATTTAATAGGTGCATACAGTGACTCTGCTGGCCTGGAAGTTATCCGTAAAGATGTGGCCAAATTTATTGAAAACAGGGATGGCTATCCAGCTAATTATAAGGATATCTACCTTACCAGTGGAGCCAGTGAGGGAATTAGGGTAAAGTCTTATCTGTGTATTTTACACCCATTTTCATAATTTTTTATTATTTGTAATTATTATACAACATGCATGCACAACCCCAGATGTCTGGACTTGGCTTCCTTCAATAAAACATCAAATTTCATTTTAATTAAATTTTATTGATGTCCTGAAACAACCTCTCAACTATAAATCTCATCCATAGTAATGTAAATTTTTAGGATTTAAGGTGGCTGACTACTTTCAAAAAAAATAAACAGAAAATTGAAAATTGAAACTTTTTTGACCTGAAATTTAATGCTGATTCCAAATATGAAAAGAAAAATGGGATGTCCGGAGCTTGTTTTTTAAAATAATCAGCATTTAATAGATGCCTACTCAAGAGTTTTTGGAGCAAAAATTGTGCCACCGGAAGTGATCAGAAAAAAATTAAGATTCATAAGATAAAAGTTCTTTGCAGACTCCAAGATTGCACTAAAGTGTAAGTGCAATTGCTAGTGTATTATTCTACAATAATACGTGGATATTTTTGACAAAACGACAAAGAAACACATCAATTTGTCATATTTCGTCCTTTCAGTGCTCTCAAAAAATTCATTAAGTTGAACAAAAATCCCTACAAAAATCTATTTCTTTCATGTGTTAGAAAAATCAATTTTTTTTTAAAAGAATGATATAACCTAGATTTTTAGGAGTTTTTTTCGAATAAGCTCATAAAAAGTATAGAGTCCCGTGCAAAATTTGTTTTGCCCCCTTGAAGTTCAAAATCGTTCTTCAATAAAATCAAGAAACTATTTTTGAGCGTGCACACATCATCGCACGCATCATATCGATCAACATTGAAAGTAGTCAGGCACCTTAAGCCTATGGCTTTATCCAATTTTGGCACTTCTAGTAATTTTCCTCGCCTAATTTTTTTTTAATTGGACAGCATGGAGACTTATTATATGTAATAATCATTTTCTATTCTGTTTTCTTACATGTAGTCAATACTAAAGCTTCTCCAAACAAGTGTGAATCAAGGTAAAGAAAGAGCTGGTGTTATGATACCAATACCACAGTACCCACTGTACTCAGCATCTTTGTCAGAGCTCAACTCCTATCAGGTAAAAATCCATCTGATCTGAAATAGTGGCATAGAAATGACATCAATGCGTTATGAAGCTTGCAAATTGCACAGGAGGAAATTAAATACATTCCCGCCATTGCAATGATAATATATAATTTATTAGTTATTATACACTGTTATAGACCTCTTATTAGCCACTTCCCCCTTCCCCCACCCCCCTCATTTGGTGAAAATCCATTTCCATCAATTCTGATTGGTAAGTAATAAAATGCACATGCACAACTTCAAATGAAATCCTTCAAAGGCTTTGTAATTTCAGAGCTTTTTACTTGAACAGATAATTATTCTACGCAAAAACAAGGCTAGGGTATTGAATTTTCTGGTGTTTCTTGAAGCACACTTTAGTCAGACATGTACAACAGTAGTACATATGCAGGCTGGCACCTAAATTCATTGGTAAAGAGCCCAAAAGAAATACATAGAAAAGAAGAAGGAAAAGGAAAATAAGCCTGCGCCATTGCAAAAGAAAAGAGCATAATTCATCATTGCATCCAAAATGTTTCACTTTCAGATATATTGCAAGTGTTAAAATGTCATTGAAGAAAGAAGACATGTTCTATTATTAGTAACTCATTGCATGGATTCAAATGCATAGGGCTTCTACAACTTTGCTATAGTAATAATAATACAATGTTGTTGAACATTTGTTGCACAGATCAACTACTTTCTTGATGAAGACAATAGCTGGGCTCTAGACACTGATGAACTAAAGAGAGCTATTGATGCTGCTAGATCTCAGTGTGTTCCGAGGGCTTTGTGTGTCATTAACCCTGGAAACCCAACAGGTAACGTTTATGACCACTACCATGTTAGACGGTAGGAAAAATACTATCACTTTCACATGAGAAAGAGTTTAATCTCCCAGAGGAAAGGGATTATGCTGTTCTTCCATCATAACTGTCATCACTATCATCATCACCAGTGCTATCACCGTTAGTCAACACTATCACCTGACAGTCACTATCATCAACATCACTATCATCACTATCATCATCACCAATGCTATCATCGTTAGTCAACACTATCACCTGACAGTCACTATCATCAACATCATAACTATCATCACTATCATCATCACCAATGCTATCACCGTTAGTCAACACTATCACCTGACAGTCACTATCATCAACATCATAACTATCATCACTATCATCATCACCAATGCTATCACCGTTAGTCAACACTATCACCTGACAGTCACTATCATCAACATCATAACTATCATCACTATCATCATCACCAATGCTATCACCGTTAGTCAACACTATCACCTGACAGTCACTATCATCAACATCATAACTATCATCACTATCATCATCACCAATGCTATCACCGTTAGTCAACACTATCACCTGACAGTCACTATCATCAACATCACTATCATCACTATCATCATCACCAATGCTATCACCAGTAATCAACACTATCACATGACAGTCACTATCATCAACATCAACATCATCACTATCACCATCACCAACACTTTTACCAGTTTTCTCAGTATATCGCCATCCCCAGCATCTTCATCATTTCTGTCAATTATCATTATATCATTATCAATATATAAATTCTTGGACTCAGAGCAAAAACTATTATAGATTATTATGAGATATTTCAACTGTATTGCACAGTTTTCATCAGTCAAATTAGAATGTATTGCACTTGTCATCTCATCTAATCATTATCAGCATCACTTTCATCACCATCATCATCCTATCTCTTTTCTTTTTCTATTTAAGCATTAATATCAGCTATAACTTTTTCATTTGTTTATCATTAGGTCAGGTGCTCTCCTATGAAAACATTCAAAGCATTATCAGGTTTTGTAAACAGGAAAAACTTGTCATGCTGGCTGATGAGGTAATCCATACTTTCTTGTCATACATTTTTATTATTACTTTTTTGTTTAAAAGCTAAAAATATTTAAAGGGAAGGGTGGATCAAATGTTACATTGTCACCCTAGCTCTCACTCACCCCAACTGCCCAGGGTTCATTTTTCATACTTTATTTCATCTAGGTTAATTAGGAAATTTTTTAATGAAAGTACACACACACAGACACTTGTATTGCTTGACACAATCCTTTCGCCAAAATATTCCTAGCATACAATATTTTTTTAGTGACAGTTGCAAGTATTCAACTTGTTTCAGTTGCATGATATTGATTAGTATTTAATAAACTGAGTTTGAATGACCACTCTGATTGGTTTAAATGCAGTAATACTAGACCAGATGATCTGAAATGTGCATCTTATTTTTTCTGAACACGAGAAGAGCTTGATCTTTCTTACAAATAAAAAAAAACAATTTTTTTAAATAGGCATAACTTCTCTTAGCAATCAGTTAATGTTAAAATCATAGCATGGGGGGTTGGGAAAGCATCTTCATTTTGGTCTTTAATGTTATGGATATTAAATCAAATAAGTGTTTATGGGTCATTGTAAGACTCATTATATTGTATTATTTTTTTGCTTCATCAACTTGGCAATAATTTTGCTTAATTATGACTTAGCTTTCAACCTATTCAGTCATCTTCAGGGCTTACAATTATTATCTTCAGAGTTTAAAATAATCATTATTACAATTTCTTAAACAAACTAGCATCCTGTTATTTAAATAACCTAGCTTTCAAACTCTGGGGTCATATTTAATTTGGGAGTTTACATGGATATTTTCCAAAGTGCACAGTAATCAACAGACATTTCTTTTGCATGTTAAAACTTTCAAACTACAAACAAAAACAATATCTTTTGCTGAAATAGATAACCTTGTTTTCACAAGAACTTACATTAGAGGCTGGTGTCTTGTGGTTTACACTGAGACATTTCTATAAATATTATCTCTGACTACCTTAATGATACAATGAACAATCTTGGCTAGATATTTAATAGGTCTAAGTGCAAGGGGGTTTTAGTTTTGCTGTAAAAGCCTTAGTTAGGGTACAAACATGCTGTGGTTAGACCATGGAAAATTAAAAAAAAGACTAATACAATACCAACTGCAGACTTAAAAACAACATGTTTTGAAAGAATATGATTATGAAAGCACCAAGCACTTAACATTTGTGTATAATTTTTGCCATGCCACACAAAACTGTGTGGAACTTACTGTACATTTATTTACAGTATATCCACATAGTGCAAAACTTCTGCTTTAAAGTTGTGGATTTTTGTAAAGTTGTTATTATTAAATTACGATTTTATCGATATCTGGCTTTTTCTGGCTAGCAAAAGAAAAGACAGACAGCTGGATGGGTATTTACTGAGGTTAACCATCAGGTTACTTTCATGTCTGCTGATAATCTAGGCTTAAAATGACATTTGTTCTGCTTGAAGAACATCTTAAATTCCTGAAAATTATCTTGATTATGTTGGTTTTTAAATTGTTTGTGGTGAGCTTGATGGAACTTATGCATGGTTAGATGGGTGGATGTTTAATTAGAAAATAAGTGTGTGGATGAGTGAATAAATGGATAAATGACTAGATGGATAAATGACAATATGAATGGAAAAGTAGTATTCAGCCATCCAGAACTCAATGGTATTGTTAGTGCAAGTAAATGTGTTTTATTAATAACAGACTGCTACTGACTGACTGACGGATGGACGGACGACTGACATGCAAACTGAATGAATGAATGAATGAATGAACCACTAAGACTGATAGATATAACAACTGTCTGGGGAAGGACAGACAGACATTGATATCAAAAGCATAGCTACATCAACATCTCAAACACTGACCAATCATAATGAGAGGGCACTCGATACCAAACATTATTATTATCTTACCTTCTTTTGAAGAGACTGATTGATTGATAGATAGATTGATTGATTGATTGATTGATTGATTGACTTCACAGGTATACCAAGCCAATATTTATGCCGAAGATTCAAAGTTCCATTCATTTAAGAAAGTTCTCAGAGACATGGGACCAGAGTTTGAACACATGGAACTGATCTCTTTCCATTCTACATCTAAAGGATTCCTTGGAGAGTAAGTCTGTATAACCCAGTCAGCGGGATATCTGGCCAAAATTGGCTTTTGTTCAACCACTTGTTACTTGGTACAGCTTTTTCTGGGCAGCTGAAGACAATAATCTATATTAAAAACTCATATTTTACCAACACCCCCTGTACAGGACTCTTCCGTAAAAAACAAAATTCACTGCTAAGCTGGTAAGGGGAGTCCCAACTGTCAATTGCTGAATGGAGTAAAAAAAATTCCTATTCATTTGTTAAAGAGAGTTTTTTATTTTTGTAGGTGTGGATTTAGAGGAGGATACATGGAAGTTGTTGGGTTAGATCCTGAAGTCAGATTTCACTTGAACAAAATGTTAACAGCAAAGCTTTGCCCATCTGTTGTAGGACAAGTGAGTTACATATCATGATTTTCACAATTTATTTTAATAGCAATTAGTTTTGCAATGGACCTAATCTACATAAAATGTAGACATAATATTTTCCCATTTCAGATCATGTGTCACACTAAGGTGAACGTAATGTTTATAAACATTGCTATTGTGATTTTAATGTGTCATCCATTTCAAAAACATGTTTGTCACCCTTACTTTGCTGTTTTGGATTATGCAGTAGAGCATTTTGCACTCACGTGAGAAGGCAGCCATAAACAATAGAAACTTTCAGCACAGTATTTGCATAAAAATAGAGTTCAATTCCCGGCGGATAGAAAATGTATTCTTTTGGTACCCCAATGGCCGCTGTGATGTCACATGAAAATGCTCTATAAAATTCTGGTGGGTCTTGCAATTTAAAAAAATCAACCAAAACAAACTTTTTCATCATCATCACCTACCTATTGACAATAGGTTTCTTTAATAAAGTTGGATGCATATTCATGTGTCTTCTAATGCATAATCATGCCTTAAACAAGAAAATTATACTTTAGGCAATGACACATGTTCTGAAATAAGAAAATATTTTTTTTACAATGAAGGCCATTGGTAAATGTTCGAAGCATCTGCTTAACAATAATTAAATCAGAGACAAACAAATAATATTGATTATATGGATCCTGATTGCAAATCAATTTTAAGAAACTTACAAGAAAACAGTATATTTGGTTTATAGGCCTATTTCTTTTTTGTAAAGTAATCAAGAGCAGTATTGCACTATTTGTCCTAGTATTTGTCCTCACCTCTGGGGTCTCAGATTCTATTTCTATACTCATCATCACTCTTTCTTAAAGGTGATTAAAATTTGTTATCTTATTGTGTAATGGAATTTTTTTTTTTTTTTTTTTCTAACAGGCCATGATGGGATGTCTTGTCAACCCTCCACAACCAGGAGAAGAGTCCTATGAAAGCTTCACACAGGTAAGGATAGATAGTACTCAGCATTTTTCCTTGTCAAATTTGTCTACAATTGTCAGCACTCAATTCTTAGATTTTTTTTTTTTTTTTGATTTTTTTTTTGATTTTTTTTTGATTTTTTTTTTTATTAACGTTGTTTTTTGTTGCTGTTGTTGTTGCTTTTTTGTTATTTATTGTTTTGTTTGTTTGTTTGTTTTGAAATGGAAGCATAACCAAGATGTATTTCATACTTTGTAGCAAAAAACTGCAGTCTTGCAGTCATTCAAAGAAAGAGCGAAGCTTGTCCAAGATACATTTAATAGTGTTGAAGGATTTCATTGTAATGAGGTCATGGGAGCAATGTACTCATTCCCAAAGATTGACATGCCCCACAAGGCTATCATCGAGGCTAAGGTACTTTTAAGAGAAAGTAATATAAAAAATATAATATTGATTGCTTTTTTTATTTTACTTTATCTGTTTCCAAAATATCCTTTAATTTTTTATCCATTATTCACCTTTCTCTTCCTTCCCTTCCCTTATTTTCCTTTCCTTTTCTTTTTTTCCACAACCCTACACAACCCTTAGCTTTTTGGCTTTAATTTTTTATAGTGTCAAAATAAATATTATGTATCTATCTATACACTCCTATCCTTTACTTTCTGTTGGTTTTCCTTTTGCTAATAATACTTTCCTCTACTTTCTTCTCTATTTCTTTCTATTTTTGTTCCCTTCCATTTCTAAACTTTTCTTTCTCATTTAATTTTCTTTTCCATCTTTTTTTCTTTTTTCTCCTTGTAACATCACCCCATTACCTCTCCATCTCTTCCTATTTTATTCCCTTTTAGACAAATTTTCTATTCCAAAGTTTAGTGGAAGAGTCTATTTAATGACATATAGTGCATAAAGTTGAAGTGGGGTTGAATTCATAATTGAATTTAGATCGTACATGAGGAAGTGGTTTTTTCCCTCGTCTCAAAATTCAAAATTCCTGTCTCTGTACTTTATAGAGAGGAATTGTAGTTGTTGTTTTGATAGTATTTATTGAGCATTGTATAGTTCCAGAAATCATCCATACCCACCCCACAGAGGAATTTGGAATTTCCCAAGAGTAGGGGGGTCAGAGAAAGAACAAAAATAATTACAGAGTTTGTATGGAAGAAAATTGGAATTTCTGGGGGGTAGGGGGTGTCTTAAAAAAATTCCTCCGTGAGGGGGGTATGGATAATGTTTGGAACTACACATTCCACGAATCAGCTTCTTAAAGAAGCAAATAAGCCTTACCATAATTTACTTACTTGTGTTTCTTGGTAGGCTCGTGGTCTTCATCCAGATAGTTTCTATGCCATGCAGTTACTGGAAGAAACTGGTCTCTGCGTTGTTCCTGGAAATGGCTTTGGACAAAGGGAGGGCACCTTCCATATAAGGTAAAATCGTTAATCTCAACTGCACCTATTCTTGGTGGTTCCTAACGAAAGATTTCTCTATGTTTCCATTGCTAATACCACAAAAATGGCACCAGGGCCGCCATGTCTTGTAATTTGACCCTCTTGGGAATGGTTGCAAAACATCAATCAGAGAATATCTAAAATGTGGCTGCCACTTTTATTATTTTAAGAGCTTAAAACTTCCAGAAAAACGTGTAACATCTTTAATTTTTGAGCATGGAGAAAAACGGGTAAATTTGATCTTTTTTACTCATTTATTTCCAGACTAACCATTCTTCCACCAATCGATGCCCTCAAGCCATTATTCGAGAGATTCAAAGCCTTCCATAAGAAGTTCCTGGACAAGTATAAGTAATTCAGTAGGCAGTATTGTGTGGCTTAGTCCTCAACCATCACAGGGTTAGTTAAATTTTATGCAAAACTAGGTTTTTATGTTAGGGAACTTAGCAAATAAGAACTTTCTACATTTCTTCAAATTATGGGGGTTTGTGAGGTTAGTTGGCTTTTTGTGATAGGTGGGAGGGTTAGGTTGAATTTTTTTGTCATGATATATTGTGGTATGATAATGAATAATTAAATAATTTTTGGTCTTTCCTCGTTAGGAGGAAATCCGTGAGTTTTAATCCATCACCTTATACACTGCTAAAGAATGGTTTAGCGACTAAGCTTGTAGAGATGGCTATTATATTGAGTTGTGAATTGGGTGTGTGAAGCTACAAAAGAGTTTCTCATGACACTACTTTCCCCTCAAACACTCGGGGATTACTCAGACTGCTTGGTAGAGCACGAATTTCTCTTTAAAATTTAACTTAAAACGTGTATTAAATTACAAAAGCAATGTGCATCATAAAGTCCTAACAAAAAGTTTAAATAATCTGTCTAACAATAATAAAGACTTGCCAAAATTCCCTGGTGATTACTCGGGCTGCATGGTGCGTCTCAAATTATTTTTTCACGTAACTTAAAATGTATTTAATACTGACAAAACCAGTATGCATCGAATTTCCATCAAGAATAAATACCCTTTCTAACAGTATCGCTTTGAATTCCCGATAGGGGATCACTGCTGGGGATTACTCGGGCTCTTTAACAATATCAAACGCTTTTTAGATAAATTAACATAAATATTTCTCATATTAAATAAGAGGTCTTGAGTACCAATGTATTAAATGATCATTGAGACCCCCAGATTATAGACACTTCACCATAATAGATGTGCAATTTATGATTTATTCCTGACCTTTACTGTATCCGATGAGAAATAAATAGGGGTGCATACTAAATTAAAAAATAATATGTTCTAAATGTGAAATTCATAAGTGTTTAGTGTGGTAAAGATGATTTCATATATAGTAGAACTAGTAGTAATGATAATAAATGAAAACATAGAGTTGTCTTTCTCTTTTTATTTTTCGAATGAAACCGAAAAAAATGTCATTGTGTCTTGCGGGTTAATGGGAGAAACCCTTAAAAATTAAAAATATTTTGTCCAGATTTCTAAGTACTTCAACAAGGATGTGGTTTCTCATTTCAGCATTTTTTCTGTCCTGTTTCCTGTTCATTTAGATTAATTTACTACTTTAGTGCAACTCGCGTCGCAAACTGCACGCATTATGTTATTTCTACTTTTTCAAGCTCATTGATGTTTGTATGCCATGGTTGCGCGCAGCTCTAAGTTTTGATTTCTTATGCCGCAAGTTACACGAGAAAAGTTTTTTTTTTTTAAATGCGATTTTTGTAATCTTGCGGCGGAATAGACAAAGTAGATACCAAAGAATGTATGTAATAAATTCACTTCATATAATAATAAATTATTTAGACTTAAAGATTTTTAAAAAAATTTCTTTTTCCTTTTATCTTCCATGTAAAGTCAAAATGTTTATGAATTTCTTCCTTGGGGCTTTTTCAGTTCATCGACTTTAATTATTTTCAATATTGCTATTGCTGATGATTTCCGACTAAATTCATTACTTCATTCACTGCAATCAAAACAGGATATTTCCTTTTTCTCTTTATATTTCATCAACCACAGCGCTGGCATTGTTCCCTGTCTTTCAAGGATAAACTAACGCACTAAATTGAAAATCTTACTTTCTAGTACATTCTTCAAGTCGCAATTCGGATTTTGGTCTTCAACGGGCACATACCTCGGGCGCTTTTTTATTAATTTCAAATATTGTGGTAAACACAGACAGGATGAATGCTCGTGTCGTCTCTAACCAAATATTGATTTAATCTACTTGTCAAAAAAAAAATTATCCGATTTATGTTTCTTTCATCCGGGTGATTTTTCTCAGCCGGCCTTAGTATCAGCCAATCGGATAACATTTTGTTCGTAGCTCAATATTTCGTCTCTCACTTCTGGGGCTCTGGTTCGAGTTTACTAGGTTTTTCCCTGCATGATTAGAGGTTTTTAGTCTCCGGTTATCCTTTTTCCGTTAAGCCTGCTTAATTCTAATTCGATATGAGTTATGGCTGCTTCCTGGCTTTGACCCCAGAGGTAGGAGAGGAGTGTAGTTCTGCTACCCCACGCTTCATTCCCAAAGACATTGTGTAGCGATAGACCTGACCACTATTGCCGGGGAAGAGCAAAATTTTTCTTAATTAAAAGAAAATTATGAGTTTTCGCTTGACGTAGGATGGTCTTAGAAAAACGTTTTGGCTGCGCAAGGCTTTTTCTGGTATAGCTTTCATTTCCGACATTTCATATCAGGAAGTGAGATGAGAGTAGGGATTTTAGAGGCACGCGCGGTGTCGGGGGTGGGGGCTGGAGAAGGGGGTGCATACTATTTGCCCGTTCCTTCCCCTTTTCTAATCCAGCTGCAAGAAGCAAGGTGAAATGAACTGGAAAAGTAAATAGTACAAGTAAATAATGATCATGTTTTTTAAGAGCCCGAAAGCCACATACCCTATCTAAAGTTAATGTGCGGCGGGTCATAAATCCTGTAAATAATAAGAGTGGAAGCAAAAAAAATTATGGTCACACACGTTTAAGCTAAAACATAATTGTTTTAAGTCCCTTAGCTGGGGACAAAAAAATTTAAGATTTCAGAAATATAGTCCTTCATTTTCGAATCTCGAGTGGAAAGGATATAAAAGTCGTACTATTTGTCTAGTACTTGCTTGCCCAATTGGTTGCAAAAATAATGCATTTATCCATTGGCGACAAAAGTCCAAAATTACTTTCCTTCGGCCAATTTATATTAATTAACCCTTCTCAAAATAATCTTGGATACAAGGCTAACAAGAAAATACAAAAGAAAGCAGACTTTCTTGAATTTTTGGCAATTTTTTCATATTTTCATTCTAGCATTGCTCGCTTTCAAAATTATTACGTTAGGTTTTAGCTACGAAGACAAGAGACCTTTATTACTTGAATACAAGATCATAGATTCTTTGTTTTGGCGATTTTTTACTTGGTCACTTGAAAACATTTTATAATTGTATTCTATCTTAGTATCGTAAGGTTTGAATTATTGATGTTTTTACATGGTGTACTAGACCAGCATACTGTAATTTTATCTTTCTTGTTTTCAATTTACTTCCATTAAGTTAAGAATGCTCTTCTAAAAGATGCCTACAATTTGGTGTCAGCTCAAGGAGTTTGTGCAAAAAAATCAAGTTTACATCTGCACTCGTTTCGACTCATTTTTTCTAGATCTACTTTAGGTAATTTAGGAAATTATTTTTAAAAGGGAGAAAATTTCCACTCCTGCATTTGTTTCATTAATTTTGCGATCAACAAAAAAACGCGGGAAAAGTTGAGCAGGCGCGTCCCTAGTAATCACATCGTTTTCCCGCCTTTTTTTTTTTTTTTTTTTTTTTTTTTGTGAAGAACCTCATGGCAGCTGACGAACTCTTGCTTTTTTTTCTTCTTTCTTTTTTACCGTGAGCCATGGAAATCCAATTTGGATCAGTATTTTTGATTCCTGTCATGGTCAACAACTCGAGACATCTTTTAAGGTAACTCGAGATGCACTTTTCTCTTTTTTTTTAAACAAACCTTTGATTTTTATGTAGAAATTGCACGGGATATTTCAAGCAATCTCGTTAATGCTACTTCGTTTCCCCCGCCTTGATAGATTTAATAGCTGGCCTCGTTACTTCAGAGTCACCATTTCCAAACACGAAATTCGGAAGTCCGTATTCCTTCTGGAACCACTCGAATATCTCTCGGTAAGTGGCCTTGTGTTGTTTTTCCGATTCGGAACTGTTTTGTTTGCTGCAAGAAGGCAGACGAACAAAGTCCTGGACGCCGATGTAATCTTTCTCTGGCGTGGTCTTGCTTGTATTTATCGGTTCACTAAAGTAGTCAGGAAAAGCGGTTTGCGCCAGTTGAAGTCCTTGTCGTTTAGTAGCCATAGCTCATTCGTAAATACAGATATGTAGTGGGTCTCAATATAAAAGCTACACTTGTAAACCGACAAAATGTTGAATATTCGCTTTAGAGTCAAACTTCATTAAGTGACGCCACAATGGCTGACTAAAATCGAAGTACTGCTTGGAGGTACAGAATAGCGCTAAATGATCTTAGGAGCATTGAGTTTGTTTGCTTTCTACGTTGTCCTACGGTGCTTTCCCGAGGAGAACTTGTCTAATCTCTTATCTCCTATTCTATTCCCTTTCAGTCGCTGATCGAAAAAAGGTTTCTTTGTCCTGCGTTGCGTTCTTTTCTCTGGATATATCGCCTTTTCCTTCGATATGTCAGGCCACTTGAACACAATTTTTCTTTGTTTTCCTTCCTCAATAAGCACTCAACTCCATCTAATTTTTGGTCCTATTTCTTTTCTTTAAGTGTGCACAATCCTTCAATTTTCACATCTGATGGTGTTATTTCTCGTTGTTTTTTCTTGATTAATTGACGAATACTCCTATTACACGACAAACAAAATGAACGAAAATTTCCGTTGGATGAATTATCCCCAGTAAATCGAAGATAGCAGGAATAATTCTCGGATTAAGATTTAAATTCGATGCAGTCACCGACGGAAAATGAAAAACAACGCATACCTTGTCAAATCCAGATTTTCTCTTTCAGTCTTGAAGCTCTAGTTTCTAATAAATTCAGGTTTAGTCGGTACTCTGACCACATCATTTACTCGGCAGTGCCGAAGTTCCTTCTGGGAAAACAGAGCAGATTTCACAAAAATGGGAAACAAGCGATTCCGTGACCCTCAAATGGCTTTCCTAGTAGCAACATTGTGATTGGTTGGAATATATTTACTTGTTTTTTGATTGGTTATGAACACATGTCAAAGTCGCAATCCACTTTTCTTGTATCACCTTGGTGATATGCTAATACCACTCACTGTAATACAATACTTTCCTTTATCTTGGAGTATTGTCATGAAAAACTGGATGGTTGATTAAGAAATTGCTTCGTTTTGTTTCAGTGTGCTTGGCGCTTTTAGTGACTAGCTGCTCAGAGAGATGATTTCAATTTATTTGTTCATAATACCACTATATAAATTATAACAATCAAACTTTTTTTTGTGCTATAACAGGTTTTTAATAAGTAAAGTTAATATATCTGTAGGCTGTTTTGTCTATACATTTCTTTCTAGGCAGATTATTAAGGCAAAATCGTGTAATTATTTTGCAAAGACACTTTGAAATGTCGAACACTCTTATAAGGTAAAACGGTTTTACTCCTTGCCCATAACAATATTATAACACAAAGTTAAACCTTATTTGTAAAAATGAACTGAAAGGCAAAATTAAGCGGATCTCTCGTGTTGATGGGTTTGACAAGCGTACATATGTAAACATCATGTGACGTGTGGGCTTACACGTCTTTTCTTAAATTCGAGATTAACGGCTGGAAATTGCGATTATAGTGAGAGGATAGTCCATGATATTATGAGGGGGAGAAAACGTTAATAGAATACTGCATATTGGTAATCTCTTTTCTTGCTTTCTCTTTACCTCTCGGTCCTTCTCTTTTTCGATCTTTTCCCTTCTCTTCAGTTTTCATTCGTTTAGCCATTCATACATATTTACAAACTTCCTCTTTCTAGATCTTTATCTATTCATCTAATCTTATTTATTCCCGTCCCATTTCAATTCATGAATCTCTCTTAAACGTTCATTCATTCAATCACTCACTCACTCACTCACTCACTCACTCACTCACTCATTCACTCATTCATTCATTCATTCATTCATTCATTCATTCATTCATTCATTCATAAATTCATTCATTCATCGATTCATCGATTCGTTCATTCGTTCTTTCGTTCATTTATTTTTCTTTTCTTAATTTTTTCTTTTCAATTCTTCGTACTTTATTACTTTCTTTTTCATTATTGCGAACTACTAGCATTAACCTTAAGTTGACCTTAACGTAGGGCAATTAGATGATGATAACACAGTAGGGCCAATCTAGTGTAAGCCATCAAAACTCCAAGTAGTAACTTAAATCAATAACCATATCTGTCACTTCCGTCGTCATGATAAGATTTTACGTATAGTGGTACAGATAAAAATGTAATTCAACAATGGTACAAATATGAACGGATGTATATGACATTCTACGAAAATCGATAATGATTCTTGTTTAGAGATGACAGAAAGACTAATTTCGTTATTTTCGAATTCTTCACTGGAAAAAAGTGACGCTTTTTAATATATAATTTATGTGTATTTGTTTATCTCTATGCAATAAAGTGCACTAAATAGGAACATTGTTTCTATAGTTACAGGTTTAATATACACTCAATTGCAAATTCATTGTGAGGTTCAAAACATAGATTATAGAAGCCGAGCCGACCGAAATGGTATATGGAAAATACATCAATTAAAATGTATCTAGTGATACAGCTCGTAGAGTGTTCATAAATTATTGCACTGACAGAAAGCATGGAGGCTTTTTAAACATGTTTCATATCGACTGCGTGTCTTAAATGAATATATCGATCAGAGGATGGTTATGCCATTTCCCAGAAGACATCTGTCATTCTACTCTTTTTCCTTCTTTTTTCCCTTCGTCCTTCTTTCGTCTCTTTTTCATTTTCTCTTTTCTTCCCCACACGGCTGGCGTTTCTATTTTCTTTCTCTCCGCTATTTTTCGTTTTTTCTTTTTCCTTTCTCGCACGCACTCTTTGACTGATTTTTCCTTATTCTTTCTTTCTTCTTTCCTTTCAAACAGTCCTATATTTCTTTCATTTTTTCTCTTTTTCCTTTTTCTTCCTTTCTTAGTCGTTGTCTCAGTTTTTGCTCTTTAGGCAGGCAAGACACAAACACTACAATTACAGCAAAAATCTAAAATTGCATTGCCTTGCCGCAAACCCGAGAAAAAAATACGAGACTCTTGAAAATAGCAGTATGCTTAGGCTAGTATCATGATCGACTTACGTACACTTAAAACTCGATGAAAAAAACATTGAGCCTTATATGACTTCATATAACGCTATTAAAACCTATTCATACCCTAAACAGTCAGATAACGAATATGGACCTTACTCAGGGTTGCGCGCTCACATTACCGGCCACAAGGTTGGAATAGGAGTTTTACAACGAGTCAACAAAGAAAAAAGGAAATACTTAAATTATAGAAAACGATTACCTTGCAATTCAAAAAAAAAAAATTTGCTTCACGTTATACATATATATATATATATATATATATATTATTACTTTTTTCGAATTAATTAAAACATATTCATACCATAACGATAACAATCAAATAACAAATATATAGATCTTGATCAGGGTTGCGCGCACATTTTAATCTGAGAAACGTGACCGGCCAGCGATGCGAGAAGTTTTACGACAAGGCGGCAAAAAATATTTATCAGATATGGATAATTACACGGAACTTTTACTCAAAACTATTGTAAAGGGAAAATCTTACGAGTTGGAAAATTACAATTCCCGACAAACGAAAAATATTTTTTTTAATAAACTGAAAGGCGACCGTTATATGACGATATCCTTTCTATATATGTCAAACTCTAATTCGTTAAATAAAATTATGTGTTCTTTAAAAGCAAAGGAAAACCTCTACAACGATAATTATTACCTTCAATGTTTTGCACGCTACATCCGCAATATTTGTTTTTATCTCAAACTCTAATTCGCTAAAATTATAAGCTTAAAAGTCCTTTGAAAGCAAAGGCGAACACCTCTATAACCACCGCTCAGGTGAAATGCCGAACTTCACATATGGCCCGAACCTAATCGAAACAATGGATAACAAGGCGGTCTTCTGTGATGCATTAGGTTTGGCTCATGCGAAGTCGGACATTTTACCTTAGTAAAGTAAAGTAAAGTAAAGTAAAGTAAATGATAGAATAAATGCATGGTCTTATTTACAGGTTGGGTCGTGAATAACATTACTGGAAATGGCTTTATGAACTTCCATCCACCATGATGTCTGAGATATTCTGGTGCGAATATAGGTAAGAAAATAATCCTTGTCTACTAAAATATCTGCATCCATGTAATAATGACTGTCATACCAACCACTTACTTAATGACAAATAACTAACAAGATTATTCAAAACGGAGGCGTTGTTGCTATGTTACTGTTGCTAAGCGATAAGTACAAAATCTTCAACAAATTTTATTCACACAGTGATAGTAATGCCTACTTGAAAAAACGTGAAATATATATCTACAATACGAAAACAGAAGAAAATGATATGTATTTGGGTAGGGTGGCTAAAGAAACTAACGTTTTCGAGTTAGCCACCATCACAAAAGCAAAACAAGTATAATATGGCAAATAAATTTGATATGGCATGTTTAAAAGACTTGTTTCCATTCGTAATAACGCGTGTTTATTTTCCCAGACCGCATGTCTTTACTGAGAGTGCCTCTTGTAAAAACACTTGAAAAAAGCATAAGAGCATGAGTCCATTTCAAACAAATAATCTTAGTAGTCCGTAATGCTGGAAAGTGGGAAAATACTTCAGCCCCTCACCCGTCCCCACAAGTAAATATACGAAGTTTATATTCTATACACAAAGAATCTGGAGGGATGGATGGATGGATGGATAAAAAGATGGGTGTGGTGTGGTGTGGTGCGGTGCGGTGTGGTGTGGTGTGGTGTGGTGTGGTGTGGTGTGGTGTGGTGTGGTGTGGTGTGGTGTGGTGTGGTGTGGTGTGGTGTGGTGTGGTGTGGTGTGGTGTGGTGTGGTGTGGTGTGGTGTGGTGTGGTGTGGTGTGGTGTGGTGTGGTGTGGTGTGGTGTGGTGTGGTGTGGTGTGGTGTGGTGTGGTGTGGTGTGATGGAACGGATGGATGAATGGCTAAGTAGATATTGAATACATAGAATATAAAACATAGCCTTAAGTACGGTGGTAATGACAGATATAAGCATATATATATGACAGCTGCCTAAAACTTGTTTACAACAAACTGGGTCGATCGAAGCAATGAATTATTGAATTTCTTGAATATGATGTGGCAAGTTTTACTAGAATGAAATTTCTTCATGAGTTTTATACTACAAATTCAGGAGGTTCTAAATAAAACACATGAGGAAAAATATGTATTAAGAAACGAAGAAATGAAGAATAAAAAATGAAAGGATATCAAAGGTTGGAAGAAAGAAAGAAAGAAAGAAAGAAAAAGACCAGACGAATAGCTTAATAAACATTCATGATTATTACTATACAATTTCTAATGTCTCCATAGTTATACAGGTATATTAGATATAAGAACCAAGAATTCATATTTCATGGGTTCTTTTGGCAGATGGGAAATGCTAATCAAAGTAAAATATCGAATCCTCAATTCTGATTGGTTGAACTTGAGTTCGTTGAGTTCGTTTTAGAGGTCAAATCAGCTAGTAGTGGGGTGCCTTGCCTTGATTAGTTTATACTATTTTATGTACTCCAATACCATCAAATTTGTTGTTGTTTTTTTTTTCAATATAATGTACATTACAATAATTTTAATCTTGGTGCGAATAAACTATTAATTGTAAGGTTTTGATTGGCTCTTTGATAATCTCTGATATATACATATATATAGAAAAATACTATATATTGCATCTGGATTGATAACTTGGTCAACCTAGAAAGCACATCTGTATCTAATAAAAGAAAATATGTTGGTTTCACCTACATTATGAATGAATCATATTGGACAGTCAAGCCTGCTTTTGGCTTTTTTATGTGATAAAAGATTTTCGATCATTATTGTTTACAATGTTTTCCCCCCTTAATATCTGGACACCATATGGTAAGACATATAGAATCTGTTTGAAAATTCTGTATTAAATAACACTATGGGGTGTTAACCTTATGAATATGAACCTTGTTAAAACTTATCTGAATTGACTTTTTTATAATAACCCTTGCCATCCCAACTGAAAAACGCCAATGGACCATTGACTTAATTAACATTCAGTGCACCATTGTATGTATTAACGTTTGTATTCAAAGTTGAAAGGATGGTTCTCGATTTTGATTGGCAAGCTCTCGCAGTTTCCCTCGAAATAGATCATTAACGAAAAATATGATCTAAAGATATAAAAAAATACTGAATAATGCAAGACAACTTTATTATTTTATATGTACAAGTTTTTGTACGCAAGTGCAAACATTAAGATTTGGATTTTCTCATGAACTCCTTATTTACTTTTGTTTGTTTTCTCTTGGTCGCTTGCAGATCGAGAGTCAATCAATCATGTCCTGGCTCTTTCATATAAAGTGCCAACCAGCTGTTTCAATATAGATTAAATTTCCTCTGATAAGAGTTAATCACTTGCTCAAGTGCTGTAGAATTACTACATCTCATCCTTCTAAGAGCTCACTTGTAGGGGCTCTTTTCAGTCTTTTTAGCTATACTTCCAATCGTAAGGGTTTGTCTTCTCTATTCATATTGGTGCCAAACGCGAGTGATTTCTTGTGCAATCTTCAAGAACGCATTCATAACAGTATCCCATCTTAAGCGACGAAATATTGGCTTTAAGAGAGAATTCTTTTCGTATTCAAGCAGTGAGCGCCTATTTCCTATTTTCCTGAAGAAAGGCTGTTGTACAACTAGGCTAACTGAATCTTTTTATTCAGAAGGTTTAACTCGTTTGGAAGTGGAGATGACCGATGAAAGTGGAATCAAAGTGTTAACCCAAAGCAAAACTTTTATTCAAAAATGAGGTTTAGGCCTTCATTTCAAAACTCATACGAAAGTCTAGTTTTTGGTGCTTTTTGTCATTATTGCTCATTATTGAAAAAAATTTCCTCTTAAGTTTTAAGACAAAAAAACTCTTAGTACTTGATCTTGAACTTGATCGCAATTCAAAGCAGATGCCACAATAAACAACCTTTCTATAGGCCTCGTTGGTCATTTTTATCCCATCTTGAAGGCCAACGCAATGCAGATATTGGCTGTAAGTTTTAAGAAATAAAACACGCCAGTGTTGTTGGTAGCTTACATAACCGTCAACTCTGGGACTGCTTCAGTATCTCCTCGTGAAGACAGCTGTGACCAGATACTTGACTTGATATTTACTGGAGCCAACGTGAATTGATGACTAAGCTCTTGTTAGCTCAGAGCACACTGGAGACCAACATGCTGGCCATAACGATTCTTTTAGGCCTTGTTAACATGGTGCTAGCTTTAACCACGGTTTTTGGCAACGCAGTTGTGATCTTGGCCATCATCAGAACACCTTCTCTTCACAGTCCTTCCAATATTCTCCTATGCAATCTTGCCTTTTCGGATCTGGGTGTTGGCCTTGCTCTCCAACCACTTTTTATCACCTATATCATAGATGAAAAACATCGAGATAATCTAACTGACATTTTTGGTACCTTTAGTATTTTTTTCACCGCACCTTCGATTATTACGATGACTTGTATTGCCTTGGATCGCTGCCTTGCACTTTATCTTCACATGAGGTACCTTGCTGTCGTAACGACCAGACGAATGGTTGCAATTGTCATAGTGATGTGGGTGTGTGACACCCTCTCTCTGGGGATATTCTACAAAGGAGACATGCAAATGGTGAGTGCAATTGTGGTGGTATGTTCCATCATAAATTGTACTATTACCATAGTTTGTTATTTTAACATTTACCGCACCGTAGGACGACATAAGAGACAAATCGCTGATCAGATGCGATCGATGAATATCCCGATTGTCAGACAAGGCAGGACCATCACCACAATGTTTTACATTCATGGGCTGTTCATCTTATGTCTCATACCATTCGTTATCACACTTGCCTATCACATAGCTACTCGGCAGAACAAGGAAGTCTTTAATTCTATTCCAATATTTTGTACTGCAACACTAGTTTTTTTAAGCTCTGCTATCAATCCATATTTATACTGTTGGCGCACAGAAGATGTAAAAAGAGCGTTCAAAAAGGTATTAAGCAATTTAAAGTGCCTTTCGATGGGAAATGTTGAATCTACTGCCATTCCCAGAAGGCGTATAGTGGTACGCGAAGTACAAACTATATCATGATCAGATAATATTGGTAGACATGGAGTGAACTGGTACGCGCAGTAAAAACTATATCATGATCAGACAATATTGGTATTCATGGAGTAAACTGGTATACGCACTGTAAACTATATCATGATCAGATGATATTGGTAGACATGGAGTGAACTGGTATGCGCACTGTAAACTATATCATGATCAGATGATATTGGTAGACATGGAGGGAACTGGTATGCGCACTGTAAACTATATCATGATCAGATAATATTGGTATTCATGGAGTGAACTGGTGTGCGCACTGTAAACTATATCATGATCAGATAATATTGGTAGACATGGAGTAAACTGGTATGCGCACTGTAAACTATATCATGATCAGATGATATTGGTAGACATGGAGTAAACTGGTATGCGCACTGTAAACTATATCATGATCAGATGATATTGGTAGACATGGAGTAAACTGGTATGCGCACTGTAAACTATATCATGATCAGATGATATTGGTAGACATGGAGTAAACTGGTATTCGCACTGTAAACTATATCATGATCAGATGATATTGGTATTCATGGAGTAAACTGGTATGCGCACTGTAAACTATATCATGATCAGATAATATTGGTAGACATGGAGTGTACTGGTATGTGCACTGTAGACTATATCATGATCAGATGATATTGGTAGACATGGAGTAAACTGGTATGCGCACTGTAGACTATATCATGATCAGATGATATTGGTATTTATGGAGTAAACTGGTATGCGCACTGTAAACTATATCATGATCAGATAATATTGGTAGGCATGGAGTAAACTGGTATACGCACTGTAAACTATATCATGATCAGATAATATTGGTATTCATGGAGTGAACTGGTATGTGCACTATAAACTATATCATGATCAGATGATATTGGTAGACATGGAGTGAACTGGTATACGCACTGTAAACTATATCATGATCAGATAATATTGGTAGGCATGGAGTAAACTGGTATGCGCACTATAAACTATATCATGATCAGATGATATTGGTAGACATGGAGTGAACTGGTATACGCACTGTAAACTATATCATGATCAGATAATATTGGTAGACATGGAGTGAACTGGTATGCGCACTGTAGACTATATCATGATCAGATGATATTGGTAGACATGGAGTAAACTGGTATGCGCACTGTAAACTATATCATGATCAGATGATATTGGTAGACATGGAGTAACTTGGTATGCCATGTAAACTGGTATGTTTCGAGTTAGCCACCATCAAAAAAGCAAAACAAGTACAATATGGCAACTAAATTTGATATGGTATGTTTAAAAGACTTGTTTCCATTCGTATTAACGCGTATTTAATTTTGACAGACCGCATGTCTTTACTGAGAGTGCCTCTTGTAAAAACACTTGAAAAAAGCATAAGAGCATGAGTCCATTCAAACAAATAATTATAGTAGTCCGTAATGCTGGAAAGTGGGAAAACACTGCAACCCCTCACCCTCCCCCACAAGTAAAAAAGAATACGAAGTTTATATTCTATACGCAAAATATCTGGTGCGATGGATGGATGGATGGATAATTAGATGGGTGTGTTGTGGTGTGGTATACACAAAGAATCTAAAGGGATGGATGGATTAATGGGCAGATAAATAGATGGGTGTATTGTGGTGTGGTGTGGTGTGGTGTGGTGTGGTGTGGTGTGGCGTGGCGTGGCGTGGTATGGTGTGGTGTGGTGTGGTGTGGTGTGGTGTGGTGTGGTGTGGTGTGGTGTGGTGTGGTGTGGTGTGGTGGGGTGTGGTATGATGGAACGGATGGATGAATGGCTAAGTAATTATTGAATACATAGAATATAAAACTTAAGTACGTCGGTAATGGCAGATATAACCATATATATGACAGCTGCCTAAAATTTGTTTACAACAAACTGGGTTGATCGAAGCAATGAGTTATTGAATTTTTCGAATATAATGTGGCAAGTTTTACTAGAATGAAATTTCTTCATGAGTTTTATACTACAAATTCAGGAGGTTCTAAATAAAACACATGAGGAAAAATATGTATTAAGAAACGAAGAAATGAAGAATACAAAATGAAAGGATATCAAAGGTTAAAAGAAAGAAAGAAAGAAAGAAAAGAGAGAAAAGAACGAAAGAAAGAAAGAAAGAAAGAAAGAAAGAAAGAAAGAAAGAAAGAAAGGAAGGAAGGAAGGAAGAAAGAAAGGAAGAAAAAGACCAGACGAATAGCTTAATAAACATTCATGATTATTACTATACAATTTCTAATGTCTCCATAGTTATACAGGTATATTAGATATAAGAACCAAGGATTCATATTTCATGGGTTCTTTTGGCAGATTGATTGATTGATTGGTTGAACTTGAGTTCGTTGAGTTCGTTTTAAAGGTCAAATCACCTGATTTTTTTAGTCTTGTTACTTCCATTTTGTTTTTCCAGTTGGGATGGGAAGGGTTGTTCATTATTGTTATTATTAAAAAGTCAATTCAGACAAGTTTTAACAAGGTCCATAGTGTTATGTAATACAGAATTTCAAACAGATTCTATATGTCTTACCATATGGGGTCCAGATATTAAGGGGGAAAACATTGTAAACAATAATGATTGAAAATCTTTTATCACATAAAAGAGCTAGCCAAAAGCAGGCTTGACTGTCCAATATGATTCATTCATAATGTAGGTCAAACCAACATATTTCTCTTTTATTAGATACAGATGTGTTTTCTAGGTTGACCAAGTTATCAATCCAGATGCAATATATAGTATTTTCTATATATATGTATATATCAGAGATTATCAAAGAGCCAATCAAAACAATCTCTTTACAATTATATGTTTATCCGCACCAAGATTAAAATTATTGTAATGTACGTTATATTCAAAACAGATTTTAATGGTATTGGAGTAACTAACATAGTTTAAACTAATCAAGGCCAGGCACCCCACTACTAATATTCGTTAATGAAAACCACCAATGACTTAATTAACATTCAGTGCACCATTGTATGTATTAACAATTGTATTCAAAGTTGAAAGGATGGTTCTCGATTTTGATTGGCAAGCTCTCGCAGTTTCCCTCGAATTAGATCAATAACGAAAAATATGATCTAAAGATATACAAAAAATACTGAATAATGCAAGACAACTTTATTATTTTATTTGTACAAGATAGTTTTTGTACGCAAGTGCAAACATTAAGGTTTGGATTTTCTCATTAACTCCTTATTTACTTTTGTTTGTTTTCTCTTGGTCGCTTGCAGATCGAGAGTCAATCAGTCATGTCCTGGCTCTTTCATATAAAGTGCCAACCAGCTGTTTCAATATAGATTAAATTTCCTCTGATAAGAGTTAATCATTTGTTCAAGTGCTGTAGAATTACTACATCTCATCCTTCTAAGAGCTCACTTGTAGGGGCTCTTTTCAGTCTTTTTAGCTATACTTCCAATCGTAAGGGGCTGTCTTCTCTATTCATATTGGTGCTAAACGCGTGTGATTTCTCGTGCAATCTTCAAGAACGTATTCATGACAGTATCCCATCTTAAGCGACGAAATATTGAGAGAATTCGTTTCGTATTCAAGCAGTGAGCGCCAAAAACTATTTTCTTGAAGAAAGGCTATTGTACAACTAGGCTAACTGAATCTTTTTATTCAGAAGGTTTAACTCGTTTGGAAGTGGAGATGACCAATGAAAGTGGAATCAAAGTGTTAACCCAAAGCAAAAATTTCATTCGAAAATGAGGTTTAGGCCTTCATTTCAAAACTCATACGAAAGTCTAGTTTTTGGTGCTTTTTGTCATTATTGCTCATTATTGAAAAAAATTTCCTCTTAAGTTTTAAGACAAAAAAACTCTTAGTACTTGATCTTGAACTTGATCGCAATTCAAAGCAGATGCTACAATGGACAACCTTTCTATAGGCCTCGTTGGTCATTTTTATCCCATCTTGAAGGCCAACGCAATGCAGATATTGGCTGTAAGTTTTAAGAAATAAAACACGCCAGTGTTGTTGGTAGTTTACATAACCGTCAACTCTAGGACTGCTTCAGTATCTCCTCGTGAAGACAGCTGTGACCAGATACTTGACTTGATATTTACTGGAGCCGACGTGAATTGATGACTAAGCTCTTGGTAGTTCACAGCACACCGGAGACCATCATGCTGGCCATAAGGATTCTTTTAAGCCTTGTTAACATGGTGCTAGCTTTAACCACGGTTTTTGGCAACGCAGTTGTGATCGTGGCCATCATCAGGACACCTTCTCTTCACAGTCCTTCCAATATTCTCCTATGCAATCTTGCCTTTTCGGATCTGGGTGTTGGCCTTGCTCTCCAACCACTTTTTATCACCTATATCATAGATGAAAAACATCGAGATAATCTAACTGACATTTTTGGTACCTTTAGTATTTTTTTCACCGCACCTTCGATTATTACGATGACTTGCA
Organism: Actinia tenebrosa; assembly: GCF_029948245.1. NCBI lineage: Eukaryota > Metazoa > Cnidaria > Anthozoa > Actiniaria > Actiniidae > Actinia > Actinia tenebrosa. The sequence goes on from NW_028292579.1 coordinate 22,732,385, forward strand.
TTGCCTTGGATCGCTGCCTTGCACTTTATCTTCACATGAGGTACCTTGCTGTCGTAACGACCAGACGAATGGTTGCAATTGTCATAGTGATGTGGATGTGTGACACCCTCTCTCTGGGGATATTCTACAAAGGAGACATGCAAATGGTGAGTGCAATTGTGGTGGTATGTTCCATCATAAATTGTACTATTACCATAGTTTGTTATTTTAACATTTACCGCACCGTAGGACGACATAAGAGACAAATCGCTGATCAGATGCGATCGATGAATATCCCGATTGTCAGACAAGGCAGGACCATCACCACAATGTTTTACATTCATGGGCTGTTCATCTTATGTCTCATACCATTCGTTATCACACTTGCCTATCACATAGCTACTCGGCAGAACAAGGAAGTCTTTAATTCTATTCCAATATTTTGTACTGCAACACTAGTTTTTTTAAGCTCTGCTATCAATCCATATTTATACTGTTGGCGCATAGAAGATGTAAAAAGAGCGTTCAAAAAGGTATTAAGCAATTTAAAGTGCCTTTCGATGGGAAATGTTGAATCTACTGCCATTCCCAGAAGGTGTACAGAGGTACGCGAAGTACAAACTATATCATGATCAGATAATATTGGTAGACATGGAGTGAACTGTTATGCGCACTATAAACTATATCATGATCAGATGATATTGATATTCATGGAGTGAACTGGTATGCGCACTGTAGACTATATCATGATCAGATTATATTGGTATTCATGGAGTAAACTGGTATGTGCACTGTAGACTATATCATGATCAGATGATATTGGTAGACATGGAGTAAACTGGTATGCGCACTGTAAACTATATCATGATCAAATAATATTGGTATTCATGGAGTAAACTGGTGTGCGCACAGTAAACTATATCATGATCAGATAATATTGGTAGACATGGAGTGAACTGGTGTGCGCACAGTAAACTATATCATGATCAGATGATATTGGAAAACATGGAGTAAACTGGTATGCGCACTGTAAACTATATCATGATCAGATAATATTGGTGTTCATGGAGTAAACTGGTATGCGCACTGTAAACTATATCATGATCAGATAATATTGGTGTTCATGGAGTAAACTGGTATGCGCACTGTAAACTATCCTACAATAATGTAATATTGATAGAAATGGAGAGAACTGAAAACGCTCATTGGAGACTATGCCATGTTTTGGTGCATGTTTTTGAAGCCATTCAACTGTTCAACCTTTTTGGTGCATTTAAATTGGATATCAGAGAACACAAGTCAATCTATTTTAATTAAGTCATTTTTATCTTATGCAATTTTTTTCATTGCGATTATGATGATCATCTTTCATGTTATGCACTTTTGCAGGCCATCATTACCAAACAATTCGCACAAAGCGTTGTTCTTCCGGAACAAATTGTTAACACTCTTTTTTCAAATGCATCCACTCAATGAATATTATGATGTCAAACACACTAAGACACACTTCTTCTTCCGGGGCTTTGTTTTCACGGTTCTCCGCCCACCTGGATTTCATATAGGTATTAAATCGTTCAATGTTTTGATCTGCGCGTCCATATTAAAAAGAAAGAGAAATATGACAAAACAACGCAAACCGACGCAAAAGGAAACAATAGCATCCAAAGTCAAACAATAAAGATTTGCGTGCGATACTTTTAGATCAACAATGTACACGTGCGTCATCTCTGTATAGGTGTTGATTCCTCTGTTATGATCCTCCCGCGGGAAAACGAATATGACACGGAATAAGCAAAGAGGCAAAACACGAATTAATACGAGAGTCGAACGGGTTGTTCAGAGGACATCAAGAAAAATAGCGTTGTATTTGTGCAGTTTTCTCTTGAGAAATATAAATTAGGCGATGTGAAAAATCAAAATATTCATCCTATTGTCAAATCAAAGCATTAAGCTGCATTACCAACACTACTATTTTGATATATTATTTAAATTCTGTGACCTTTTTGCTTGAATCACAAAGACACAGAAGAAAAGACAAAAAATGAAACAATAATGAGATGTGGAACAAATAATTCCTGATCAATGTTATTGCGTTTGAGACTTCATTATTCTTCGATCTTTCTCGCTTTCTACTATTCTGTTTGTTTTCCTGTTTTTTGTTTGTTTGTTTTTTTTCTTTTTCTTTCAATTATTTTGTTTTTGTTGATTTTTTGAATAGTTTCTGATATTTCAGATTTTCAGGTTGAAAATCTCTCCCCCCCCTCCCCATCCTCAAAAAAAAAAAAAAAAGAAAAAAAGAAAAACAGTTATAATTCATATTTTTCATCTTAAAATCTTTCTTTGGGGCCTCCATTCATCTACATAATTGTTCTTAAATAATTATTCTCTTTTCTTTAGGACTATGCTGTATATTCGTAAGAAAAATGCTATTAATTCACGTACTGTTGGCAGATTTTATCAGTCTAATCTACCAGTCATTGTCATATTTACGACTGCATTTAGACACAACATTAACAAGACTGCTACCAATTTCCAAAGAAATTTCCAATTTCCTTTTTCAAATGTTTCTAACCAAACGAAATTGTTTTTAAAATCATACATTTATCATTACGAAACCTCCTTGTGAAAGAATTTTCAATGAAGGAAGAATTGATTTTGACCTATACCAGTTAGGGTTCCGTTTTAGCTGAAAAATTCGGTTTTCCCTTATTTCTAGCTAGTCTTTTTGGATAAAAACGTTCAACCGTAATCCCTATCTGCGTCGCTTCTTGCACGCAGCATAAGATGGTCCTTGAAAACCCAATGAAGACGCTGGTTTGTTCGTGATTTGCCGCATACTCAGGAGATATCAATACAAATAATTACTCCTCAATATTGTAAACTCTGCGGCAACTATAAGGGACATCAAAAGCAGCGTGTCACGTTGCCTTAAATACATTTTAAATCTAACGTAACTCAGCTTCTGCTGTAAAGCTGGCTAGATAAGTGGGCCACCAGTCTAGTCCGCCACTTTCCATTCCCGGACAAAAATGTGGCCTCTGCTAGAACTACATTTTGCATGCGTGCTCATGTCCTACAAAAAAATGCGTTACGTGCACTAGGCGATAATGACGACTATTTAGTGAGAATGGCTAAATTTCTAATATATAGCCATACAAAGGGTTAAGAGGAAGTGGTCCAGATAATTGTTGTGAGTTTAGTTTTATGTCAGGACTGTTTTGTCACGTCGGGCACGGTTGTACGAAGGGTGGAATAGCGCTATCCAACGGATAAATCCTATCCAGTGGATAAATTCATTGGATAACAGCATCGACTCATCCACTGGATAAGGATATATCCGTTGGATAGCGCTATTCCACCCTTCGTACAACCGGGCCCTGATGGTTAAGCCTCTACACGAAATATCGCGTGCAGTTTGAAATAAATAGATGGATGGATGGATGGATGGATGGATGGATGGATGGATGGATGGATGGATGGATGGATGGATGGATGGATGGATGGATGGATGGATGGATGCATGGATGCATGGATGGATGGATGGATGGATGGATGGATGGATGGATGGATGGATGGATGGATGGATGGATGGATGGATGCATGGATGCATGGATGCATGGATGGATGGATGCATGGATGCATGGATGCATGGATGCATGGATGCATGGATGGATGGATGGATGGATGGATGGATGGATGGATGGATGGATGAGTGAGTGAGTGAGTGAATGAATGAATGAATAGAATTCCTTATATCTAACAGTTATAAATAGACATCATATTAAAAAGTTTTTACCATCCGTTATACTCTTATCCTCTTTCATGCCTATGCGTTCTCAGGCTCAAACACTAATTCTAGTATCTATTTTTTTTTTCTTTGTAAATACATATACATATATCCTGCATGATTGTAAATAGATTTCTAGTACTAAATGTTTTTATGTATTATTCTATGGTTAGAATAAAGGTTGTTGTTGTTGATAAGCGTTAGCCTTTCAGCATAAATCTCTCTGATCTACTACCATGGCTAGAACCAATATTACGACTGAATGAGTATTTTCGATGCTTGCAATCTCTTTGCAAGCGTCCACGGAATCGTTTTTTAGCATCTCACTTGTCTCCTATAATCATGTCAACGTTTTCGATAAAGATAACAGTTCGTTCAACATGATTTCCATTATCAACAAATTCAGGCTTCCTCACATATACACATGTCCCAAAATCTTGTTAAAAATCGTGGCTGTTTTTTTTTTTTTTTTTTTTAATGATTCTCAAGTAAGTGAAATATTCTAGATAGCTTTGTCTAGCCTTTTCTGGTTAATTAGTTTTTTGAGGGGGCCGCACACGTATACATACATGGCTTCGTCATTAACGTATTGGTAATATGAAGATCGTGACAGCGGATCATTGATTCGTGCCTTCAGTAAGCTTGTGAAAGGCCTGGTATGGCGTACCATATCTTTTAAACAACTATGGACTATGAAGCTTTAGGTTTAGCCTAGTGTTTACGTTAAATACTCTTATTACAGACATGTAAAGGTAGCTCGTGACTTAGATATATGTATTTGATGTGAGTAGGCTGGTTTATCTCTCGATTCCCTTTGCCTTGCCGTTTTCTATAACATGGACTTTTATCGTCTTAAGATTAAGATCAAGATAAATCCTTTATTATTGAGACACGTATATTTGGTTAATTGTATGTCCCTGGCCATATATTGTGGAAAATTCACGAACTCTGAATCTCCGCGCACTATACCATGCTTTTAAAACTCAATGAATCAGATAAACTACATCACTGACCTATACAAGTGTTTTAATCGTTCCTCATTTGATAATGCCATGCTAACCGTACGTGTTGCATCTCAATGAACATGAGCAAGTTTTTATCTTTGCTCAGTACTTATCACGTTGTTTTGATAGAGAATATAATCGACTAAGGCCCTATTCACACGTATCCGGATATTTTTTAAAGCGGTTTTTTTATTTTGTTTTTAAACAAAACTCGTCCACACGTAGTGTTTTGGAATCGTTTTCGCCCGTCCACACTTTTTTCATAAAGTTTTTCCATAAGTTGTCTTTTTCCATAAGTTGCTTTCTATAGGCCAAATCGCAAAATATTTCTATTTTATCATGATAACAATATCATACATAAAAACGGAGCTTATTTAGCTCTGACTTATACTAATTCCTGTGCATGACAACGACTAGATTTTTACTTTGCGTGTTCTTCGCTCCACCTATGTTGATAACGGAGGGGACAATTGATTGTTCAGTCATTATGATACACTTTTGTTTTCCAAGTTCACTCAGTTGAAAGAAAACGGGGTAAATACTGGGTGCGCCATACTACTATATCCTGTATACTATTCATAGCTAGTGTGTGGTATATTGAATGTTATATACAATGGTTCGTTTTGAGTGGTATAGACATGCACAACATATATCCGTAAAAAGTTAACTAACAAAATTGTACAAATTAGTGCAAAGTTTCGTAGATCTGCCGTCTAGTGAGGTCTACTGAACTTACTAATTAGTGCAATTTCTTACAAAGTTTTTTCACGGATATATGGTATGCACTCTACCGTGGTTGTATTTCAAGTAATTCTTGGTTATGCGTTTGTAAGGGAAATCATGTATTCCCTATCGTTTCATACTACCATTCGCGATCCTATCCCACGTATAACGATAAAAAGACAATTAACCAAGTATCCAGTTATCATGATATGCTTGAGTCTTCCACGTACATACCCGTGATAGTTTAATATCAAATTTGATAACTTATTTGCCTGTAACACAAATTCCAAATTTTTGCGACGTTTTCTTTTTTTTTTTTTTTTTTTAAAGAATAATTTTTGATCACCACTCACGTATAACTAAGACTAGACAAACAAGTGCCCAGTTATCATATTTTACTAGAAGTCTTCCACGTAAATTCCGTTGAGTTTAACCTTGAATGCAATAAATGTAAAGGCAAATTTTTGCGACGTGTTCCTTTTTTTGATTGATTGATTGATTGATTGATTGATTGATTGATTGATGTTTACAGTTTTCAATCCCCACTAACGCATATCTAAGACAAGACAACTAAGTGTCCAGTTATCATAGTATGCTTCCATAGTATAACCTTGAGATGTAATGAGTCGAAAACCAAATTTTTGAAAGAATAGTTTTTCGATCCCCACTACGTGTTAATAATAATTGATCATGAGAGACTCCCATTTGTCTTTACCTCGCTTTCTAAGACTAGCTGTTAGTTACAGGGCCGTAACCAGAACTTTTATAGGGAGGGTGCACATCGAATAAAATCGGACCATTGATCGTTTCTTTTAGTAAAGCAGAAACAAAAAACAAAAAAGGTAACCAAAAGAAAGCAGAGCCAAAACAAAATTAAATTAAATTAAATTGAATAAAAAAAAAGGTAACCAAAAGAAAGCAGAACCAAAACAAAATAAAATAAAATAAAAATAAAAATAAAAAAGGTAACCAAAAGAAAGCAGAACCAGAAAAAAAAGGGGTAGATGGATGAGTGGACCTTAAGCTTTTATGGGGGGGGGGGGGGGGGGGGCTGCACGTGCACCCTGTGCTCCCCCCCCCTAGTTACGGCCCTGAACAGGTTGAGCATCAGCATAATAAATTTATATTACAGTGTGTTTATTTTAAGGAGGATTTTCCTTCAACTTCAGAAAATTGGGCCATATGCCATTTTGGGAAGAATAAACGTTATTTTCTTCTATCTTTTCTATCTTGTTTCTTTTTTTCTTTTCTTTTCTTTCTCTTTTTCTTTCTCATTTATTTGTTGTTGTTTTTTTGAGCTATCAGCTATCTGTTTCTTTCTCTTGCTTTGAATGTCATTTGGGTTGGAACCTTTCTGAGTGGGTTCCCAGTGCTATAGGCGTACATCCGTTCTAGCACATTACAAAAACTCTTAATAACTACTTCAAAATCAATAATTTTTTTCAATTCTGTTATATGAACATATTTACATATCAAAAAATAAACATACATTGAGTTTGTATATTGACTTAAATTTGTGTGGAACAAATCGGGTATCATTCTTCTACAAAACGTGCGTCACAACTGAAGTATAGTACTAAAATAAATGCTGTTAGGAATTCGCTATTGGATGAAACAGTTTTGGTGCATTATGAAGTATGCAAGTCTCGTTGAACGATAAAATAAAGGAGCCCTTAGAATACCTAAAGAACACATGATCAAGAAAACAGACGTGAAAGTCTTGCGTCTAAACATCTATGACATCCATAAAACATTTAACTGATGCAATTGAAACGCCCACGAGTCATTCATATTATATTCCTTCAGTCTTCAACTACCTACGTGGTAATTTTGCAGTCAAACAGGTTCATTAAGCAATAATAAAACTATTAAACTATTAAACTCTCCTTTAATTAATTATGACATTCGTCAGTGAACAGTTGAAATGTAGTTCTTTACTCAGGGATCTTATCCTCTGAGAATGACGTCAGTATGATTCGTTTTTCTCCTCAACGTTTTTATGTTTTAGTCCATTGAGGTGTTACAGTTCTGTCTCCCGTCGTCCATATACGTAAAGTGAAAAAAATAACCAAAGGCCAGTACGTGGTCATGCATGGCGAAGACGAGTTCCTTAGCCGAACATTTTATCATTCCGATATCCTCGGGAACCCAGGGGTTCCCCGATTCTAGTTTTATTTTATTAACCAGTAAAGTAGATATTTATATTAGATAGGTATATCACTTAGCCATCATCCTTCCATTCCATCCCTTTTGATTTATCCAGTTCACTTCTATCATACGTTTTGGACCTTAGTTGAATGTTATAAGAGCCTTATCAATTTATACTTGTACTAACCAAGAGAATATTAAGTAATTACTTTATAATATTCTCTTGTACTAACTTTGCGCTACGCCCTTTTCTTTTCTACACGTCTTCTCTTTTCCCCTCTATAATTACTATGCTATGAAACTGTACTCTTAATACCCTCTTTTCTTCATCCTTTCTCGTTATCTTTCGGTCTTTTCCTACCCCTCCCACTTTCCCTGAGGTCTTATTTAATCTCTAGTTAATCTCTCATCAAATTGTGCTTTTATTGCCCTCTGCCTCCACCATTTCCGTCCGTCTACTGTTTTCTCTCCCTTCCTCTCCCTGTGGAGCTCAAATCAATTTCTACATAGTTTCTTTTCAAATACTTTCTCTCTCTTACTCTTGGTTCCTCAAAATCAAGGTGTGCCATATGCTAAAAACTTTATCACCATCTATCCCATCCCTGTGAGCCTCATCTAAGTGCTCTATAAATCAACTCGTACCGTTTGAATGGCATGCATGACGTGCGTGCTTGTGTGTTTGAGAACAAATCAAAAGGTATCCACTTTAACTTGTAACACATAAATTTAGACGTATTTGAAGGCAGGTACACAAAGAGATCAGCTCTTATATGCCTTAGGGGCTCAAGAACCACAAGAAGAGTATTTAGGAACATAAAGGACATAGACTTGGATGTTGAGACTGCAAATGCAGCAATTAACTAAATACTTAACATATATATATATATAAATGTTTGCCATTATTACTTTTTTTTTTAACATATATTATTAGGATTAATTTTTACTAAATAGATTTTATGGTCATACATTTGTAGATATATTTTTATTATAGTATATTTTATTATAGTTTTTCTTTTTCTCTTTTTTTTTTTATATTATTATTATTATAAATAGATATATTTTTTATTGTAGGATATATGAAGAGATAATTTATACGTCGTATATATCTATATAGATACCAAATACAATTTTTTTTTCTTAGTGAGAAATTTTATTTAAAAAAAAAAAAAAAAAAAAAAAAGAAAATATATTTAGGTTGACTGACTGTCCTTTCTCAAAGATTTCTAGCGCACGGTTGGATTGAACTATTTATCAAATAAGGTGTTGGTATTTGAAAACCCAACCACGACTGGTATCCATAGATATGATTATCCAAAGAAAGCGCTCATTGTTATGTATAGGGTTTTCCACTTGAAACATCTCTAGGAACGCTTGATCAGTATCGCTAATACAGTCGGTAATGCACCAAATTTCCTCTAAAATACTTGTACAAAGTCACGTTTGGGGTTCAATAATCTTTATCAGTCCAATATCTATCTTAAGATAAGACTTAATCTATCATCAATCGCTGGTAAGAATGCCGTGCCGATAATCGCTAGAATTCAAACAATAGCTAGTTGCGCGCACATCAAACTTGGACGCAGCATTCAGTCAAAACAAGAGAAGTGTTAAGAAAAAAAACCGTGTTAATCTACTAACGCCACTTCAGTCTTTGAAATCGTGGGTGGTCATGTTCCATCGAACGCGACACAGTGCTTTTGTACTGGACGTGGATCGGAAGCCTTTCTTCGTATTGCTTTATCTCTGAATATACTGATGTAGTCACGTCCCGGTGAAACATGACGGTTCCGCGTAAGCTTATCGGAAAACGTTTTTTGTTATATTGTTGAACAGTGTTTAACATTTACATGAGAATATATAAAAATCTATATATTTGTACTGCGCTTGTAATGTATCCAATAGACCGATCCCGAATTCGCTTGACTGACTACGAAACAATGGTTTGAAGTCGAGATTGAACTTTATACTTTTATTCATCAAGTTCAACCTCGACTTGAAACCATTGTTTCGTGACTAGTCAAGCGGATTCGGGATAGGTCTATTGAGCCGATCCTCTCAGTATATCAAGCAAGCTGCAAATTTAAAGACTCAGAACAAAACATGTGTATAGTTTATAATGTATAAATAATATTCTAAATGTTGCTACGTTCTTATATTAGCAATACGTGTTGTTAGGAGATACGGAAGTTCAAGTATGAGTTTTTAAGTTCGTGATATCCACATAATGAGGACTGTATCATTATCGTCATGTTCATCATCAAACGGGAACGCAATTACGCCTTATATGTATAGATATATATATACCTATCATACTTGATTGCAGAAAGGTTGTAGTATACAATAGCGCAGCGCAACCGTGACGTCATAAAAACGAAGACAAAGAGGAAATGGGGACAAACAAACTTACAAGTTTACTTTCAGCAGATAATTTTCACAGCCGATCGCAGTTGATCTTAGTTTACATGGGTTATTATTGTAACTTTAAGTAAAAATAATAAGATCGGTTCGTATAATCCTCGTAGCGGTTAAACAGAATGCAATGTTTGTCCGAATCTTTAAGCTATTTTTAGAATCAGTGCGCTGCGCTATTATACAGATACCTAATGTAAAAAATGTTTGTTTAACCACAAAATTTTGTGGAAAAAACTTTTTGAACTTGACTTTGTTCAATACTTAAATGTCTTTGATACAACAGAAAATAAACAAGACCAAATAAGTTTCTTTTTAAGTTTTGCATTTCATTTGATATCTTGAATCTCATTAGATATGTGTATAAATATATACTACAACCTTTCTACAATCAAGTGTATATAAATATTTAGCATATACCAGCTTGTGTACTTCCTAAGAACGCACGCGTTCATTGGTTAATTGGAGGTGAATATTGTACGATATTCACCTCTGAATCTCGGAATATTGAGTCGGCAACAAAGTGGCATCTGCCGGCAATCGTTTTGCTACAATTTCCGATGAGGAAATCGAAAAAATGAAAGTAAATGCCATTCCTATCAATACTAAAAAGGCAACGAAGTATGGCCTAAAAGTTTTGCTAAAAGTTTTGCGTGAATTTGTCTTATTGAATTTGAATTATTGTATATAAAAATAAGTTACTCTGTACACAAATTGGTATATGCTAAATGCTCGCGTCTCGGTAAATATTCCCCGATATTCACTTCGCCTTCGGCGAATAAATGCTAAATATACGTTTCATATATTATATATTTTATAGTCATTTTATCGTGCAAGGTTGACTAGTAAAAGTATACTAATTAACCCCCACCCCTCCCTCCCAGATCCACCCCTGCATGTTACAGACACAACATAACAAAAATACGATGGGCGGATAGTCTGAAAAAACAAGTCCATTAAATAGACTCGATAGCCAGTTTGATTAGGAAAATAGCTTAGTAGTTCGTTAGTTAATAGACTAGACTAACACAGTTATCGGTGAGAAAAGACGAACGGCGCGCAATTATTAGAGAGATCCATTATGTTGCTACTGCCTATCTACCGCCCATTGACTCTTGTTCCTAAGCTAAGTAGTTAACTAAGTTCGAAGAGTCATGTAATGGCAGAGATAAGGCCATTGTAAAAAACAGATTTTATTCAAAGTAATGGTTGATAACGAGCAGAGGTTGTGGCTTGTTACAATTGTAGCGTAGTTCAGTAGACTTGGAAAAAATAGAGTGATCTCATTTGGCCCGTGAAACAAAGTTGTATATTTAGTGACTATAACTTAAAGCAAACGAAAACAAACAATGGAATTTGTGTCTACTAACATGTATGCTTGCTTTTTCCGATAGGCTAAGTAATAAGACACTTTAGCATCAGTTATAGTGGGGGTATAGTTTGGTATTGAGCCAGCTAGAGCCATCTACAAAACTTGAACATAATAACGAAAATTGGAATTAAGCGGAATTTGAGCCATAGTTTTGCTGATTGTTATAATCGTTTTTTTTTCTTCTTCTTCCAGATATTCTTTTTCAAACAATATGTGAAGCTTTGGTACAAAAAAGCGTTTGTTCATTATGCCTTATATGGTGGTGCTGATAACTTCGACTCAGATAAGGTGATATATTTTATGGTCTTATATCTTTCATAATTTCTAATATTCAAACTTTATACGAATCCAGATGCCAAATTTGAATATCATCGTTAATGTTTTTTTCGCACCATCTGCTCACTTAACGAGTACTTCTCAAAATAAGATTCAAGTCTTATATAAAAATTACGAAAAGGCGCATCGTTTGAGGCTGACATGAATAATGAGGGCTAATAGCCACCTTAAAACTAAGACAACCTAATAGACACTGATGTCTTGAGTGCTAAAGGAAAGTATATTATCACACATCATGATTTGAATCTGTAATTGCACGTACGTTGTGGACGCCACATTTTATAGCAACAAAACCATTATATGTTGACTCTGAGATATACCTGATATACCTGATGCCGCCCTAAAGCTGGTTAGATTATTTATCAAAATATCTATATATATATAGCTCTCAGAACGTGCTTAAAAAAAGTTATCCTACATTTTCTATTGCACTTTGTTTCATTTTCTACAGATTTTATTAGCTTTAGTAGAGCGTTTAATTCACAAAATCAGTTGGTACATTTATAGCTTCGGACTAAATAAAAGAGAGTGATTCCTATTGGCTCTAACCGTACCCTGACTTAAATTAGTTCATAGTTTTCTTATGCATGATTTTATAAAACTAACGAACTTCTACTCCATTATAACCAAAATAATTAGCGCATCAAAAAAAGGTGATTAGTCAGCCGACTGATTAGCCTTTAAAAGTTCGGCCAAGGAGATACAGTATCATCACGACACTGATCATTAAAAAGGATCAGTGAGTTAGCTAGCTTATGCATAGAATATGTTATTTCTCATGCGAGTTGATATTTATAATGAGTAGGTATTCAGGTTTTGGGCTCTTTTCCGGCACGTACGATAAGATAGATGACAGTTGCAAGAGCTGTGTCTGTTGTATTTTTCCGGGTATTTTTCTATGAATACGAATTTTAAGGGCAACCTTTGACAGGAATAAGTGTTTGAGTTCATGAATTCTGAGAGCTATTTTTACTCTTTTCAGATAACATTCTATTTCAGTTTGACAGCCTAAGAAGCTGTTCGTTTTTTAAAACAAATATCGCCTTCTTTATGTGTAACCAACATCCGACTTAATTATTGACTTCTTCCTATTATCTCTCGTTTTGCATTTCCATACCGGAATGAAACTCCGACTTTCGTCTCATATTTCATTTCATTCATTTCCATTTTTCATTTTATCCATATGAATACATTAATAATGTCTGTCACGTTTAGCATCTTCTCCTTCGTCTAAAGATAAGGCGCGGATGTAACCTGTTCATATTCATATATTGTAAACATTGGTACAGTAGATCCTCCATAGTCAGCAATCGCTGGGGAATTCTGTGGTTGCTTTGACCGCTTAACAGAAGTTATTAGGACTTAACTCTTTCTTATTCACACATGTATACATTGGTACAGTACAACCTCCATAAGGCAACCATCGCTGGGGAATTTTGTGGTTGCTTTGACCGATTAACAGAGGTTATAGGGACTTAACTCTTTCTTATTCATACATGTATACATTGGTACAGTACATCGCTGGGTGATTCTGACTTTGACCGCTTAATAGAGGTTACGTATCTCTTTCATACTGTACATGTATACATTGGTACAGTAGAATATTTCCATAAGGCAACCATCGCTGAGGGAACTCTGTGATCTCTTTGATATCCGGTCGATAAATAGAGGTTGACCGGTTAATAGAGTTCATAGGGTATATTTCACTATTGAAGGGGCTATATTATATATATTGAAGGGGCATTATATTAGAATATATAAAGACTCTAATCTTTGAAGGATTTTTTCTTAAACCGATAATGTCCCACGTGTCAATACGTGTCGCTTTTCCCTCTTAACGTACCGTGAAAATAATAGACGAGGGGTTGTTATATATGGGAAAAACCACTGAACCATGCATGTATGAGTGTACGATCACCAACATCATTATCATCAACAACAATAACATATTTTTCATTATCATCAACATCATCATCAACATCATTATCATCACAACATCGACATCATCGTCGTTGTCATTACAACATCAGCAGCAGCATCTTCATCATATATCTTCGTCATCATTTTTATTATTCTTTATCATCAACAACATCATCTTTTTTGCAGCAGCATCTTCATCATCAACTTCATTATCACTATCAGCACCTGACATCAACAACATCTTTATCCTCATCTTTATCATCAAATGCATTATCATTATTGTCACAACACCCACAACATCAACAAAAATATCTACATCTTCATCGTCATTATCATCTTTACTATCATATAATTTATTTGATTTTTCTAAAAATCTTGAAGAATGCTGTTATTGGCAATTTTAATTCTTTTTTTTTTTTAATTGATGTTAGTAGTTATGAAACTAAGATAAACTATTTGACAGTTTTCATTTTTATTAGGGAAGGTCTATTCTTTTCATTGTTAATATTTTTTTATGTGTTGAAATCGTTATTTTATTTGATATTTACTTTGAAGTACATGAATATGTATAAGCGTTTTTTATTTTGGTGTTTTATTTATCGTTTTACTTTTGCTTTACGAACTACATTGCTGTATTCTATATGATACCTTGATTTCATATTTTGCATAATCAGATTTACTGGTGAGCTGTCATGCTTATTGTAATCAATAGGCCCTTTGCAGCAAAAAGTCACGTGATGATATATCATTTTGATAACGAATCAATTCAGCCAAAGGTCCCTTGAGGAAGGCTCTGCTGGATGGCAAACAGACTTTAAACTGCTTCGTATCTTGAAATGGAAAGTATCTTATAAGGGGGAAAAAAGCATCTTTGAAAAGGTTTTGGATAAGACATTAGTAATCCAGCAAAAAATCTTTAGATAAAGGGAGTCCAAATTTTTTTGCCATCCAGTAACAATCACGTGTCAATCTATTGCAAAAGGCCTATTCAATCTCTCTTAGTGTTTTGTTATTCTCCTACTTGTAATAATCTTCATCCAGTTTCCTCCGCCCTTTTTCCATAGCTCCTCAGCTGAGCACTTATCGTAATCATCATTACCATGATAAAATAATTAGCATTATAATAGCTACCATGATTTTGATGAGACCTGATGAGTGCTTTACACAATCATGGCGCGAAACATGCACGCCACAGAGAACCTGACTGATACTACGTTGTAGGTCCGAAACAACTTTCCATCGATATTAGTGGTTGTGTTTGAATGGAAAAGAAAGTCGGGTACTGATCAGCCTGTCTTTGTGCGGTAAATATTGTCTATATTGGTTTCGCATGTTTCGCCTCATAAAAAGAGGGGAATAAATTAAAATTAACTAGGCAATTCGTTTTTAGTGAAAGCCATTTCGATGCTGTAACTGTATGAAAACCCATTTCAATGCTATACAGCAAAAATAATTTTATAAGTTCAGTGTCCAAAACCATTAAAATATGTAACTAGTAAGAATACCTCATTTACTATCAAACTATCAAAAGACATTTCTTTTCAGAAAACCATTTTAATGTTGTCGTGGTCTTATCTTAAAAGTGTCTTAAGGTAGTGTTCAGCTATAGCATTTCCAATCAAATAATGGAAAATCTCTGACTGTGATAAGGAAAGCCCTTTCAATGCCACTCTGCTGTACATCTTATCGCAAAGATGCTATATTCCAAGTACTATAACAGCTACTATTAATAAAAAAAACTTTTTCTGTCAAGAATGACAGCTTTTGTAGAAAAGCCATTTCAGTGTTTGAGTTCACATTTTTAGAAAAGCCATTTCAATGCTCTTTAAGGAAAGCCCTTTCGATATATATAATTTCGTCCTTTTCAGTTTTCCAACAACATAATTATTATGCATTTTCCCCTAGGATAACCTCTGTACTGCTGCAAAAATATTTCAAATGATGCATAATTGGAAAACATTTTTTCCTTAGGATACCATTTCAATGCCATAGTTTTGTTACATTATCTTAATTTATTGCAAAAGAAGCTCCTAAAAAAAATTTTTTTCCGTCATGATTATTGGAATCATAGTAACGATAGACTAACGAAAGAATCCTTGGCATAAAGGCGATTAGTATTTTATTTTTAAGACTTCTAAGATGTCATCGATGAGAGCTTCCAGCTTTTAGTTCAGCTATCTGGTTTATCTTACATTACTTGAGTCCACCTTAGAATGGATGAAACAGGAAAAATCCTGCTTTGTTTACAAAAAAAGGATGATAAATTGTGATAGCGTGAGCCAGAGAAGACAGAATATCTGCGCTTGATACTGTCATTGATTAAAGTATGGCTTTGACAATTGGAATCTATGAATCGATGACAAGAGAGCTAAATATTTCGAATAAAGAATGACCATGGTAGGCCAATAGAAATGAATTATTTAGTATTTTCGCACGTTGCATTGATATAGAAAAACACGATAAAGTAAGGATGGATGGATGGGATGGGATGGATGGATGGATGGATGGATGGATGGATGGATGGATGGATGGATGGATGGATGGATGGATGGATGGATGGATGGATGGATGGATGGATGGATGGATGGATGGATGGATGGATGGGTGGGTGGATGGATAGAATGAAATCTATAATAAAAGGAAATTGAATGATCACCCAGCCCTCCCGCTGCATTTCCTTTGCCCTTGTCCCCGCCTGTTGTCAAGTTCCATATCAAAACACACATTGAATTTCAGATCAGACTCTCAGTCCTGATATCAAGAGGAAATGGTCGTGTCAAAATCTGTAAAGAACTTCACATCCATTTATTACTCCTTTCAAGAAGTCATTTATAAATGTTGTTTCTCGGCTCCAATTGCTTTGCCAGAAAAATAATCGTCATTTTTTTCCTTTCTAGCTAGAATAAGGTTTTTCTTCCTTTGATTTCCTATTGTCTCTTCTCGCTATATGGATAAAGAACTCTTTAACCTTACGATATGGCCTACCAAGCTACAGACGACCAGACACGAATTATCAGTTTTTTCCTCTGGTTTTCTATGTTCTCTTGCTATGAATAACTCATACCTTTAACCTTACGATAATAGCCCACCAAGCTACAGACGACCAGACGTGAATTATCAGGGGCTTTTTCTATTGATTTTCAAAGTTTAGAACGTGGGCGAGAGAAGAAGAAAAAAAAGCAAATGCGACAGCATGAATTTCAGTTTGGCTTGATAAAATATCCATTTCCCGCGACAAAACATTGCTTTTAAATAAACGCTTTTAGGAAAATTAATACAAACCTTCAGGAAAATAATTTTTTCCCTTTTTTATCAAAAATGGATAATCATTTCTTGCTTGTGTTCTTGGGGGAGAATAATTCCGGAAAATGTTTTGTCAAAGGAGTCAAAATACGTTTTCGTTATGCGCAAATCATCTAGGTTCAATCGTAATGTTAATTCAAACACAATATGAGTGGGAGAAACACTAACTGAATGGTGAATATTAATATGAAGTCTTCTGATGTAAAGTCTTTTTGAATATCATTATTTTTTACGACAACAACAACACCCAAAAACATCTCTACGAAAACATATGAAAATATTTATTTCAAAAATTGTGAGTTTATCATACAATAGTTAGATTAAAGAATATACAACTTTTCGAATATCATCTTTTTTATATATTTTAAGATCGTATTTTGACATTCTAGATATTCAGGAATTGATTTTCTAAGCCTAGAGTCATGGCTTATGCGAGAGACTACGTCTTCTAGTGAGCGAATTTGATTCGAATAAGACATTTTTTCTTATTTCATTCTTACGTTCATGTCTGGTGTTTACTGAATATTCAATTTCTCGTTTACCTACATCGTCAGCTATCGACTGGTTTAGCATTAATTGTACCAACGTCAATCTAGATTGGATTATTGATTTACAGCTAAGCTATTCGACCTTCCATTAACTCTGAAATTAAATATTCCTCGTTGAGTAGCAAGTGTTTTTCAGTTTCTGCTGGGCCAGCGAGAACTCGATGATCAGTGATCTTAGATTACTCGTTACATATATCATACAAAGCAGGGAAAGAAAACTAAAGATATTATTTAAAGGAACACTTTTAACATTTCTTACTTAAAGCGAAACTAAAAGTTCATGTTCATAGTTCAAAGTCTTTTCCTTTCAGATCTTGGTTGACTAAGCATGACGAACTATAATACAACAGTGAAAGGTCTTTAGTCTTCACTTGAGCGATGCGCTTTGATAAATATACATCAATTGTTCTCTTTTCGTTTTCCCTACAGAAGTGTTTGACCGCATGGTTTGAGTTCTGAGGCTTCAAGCCCTACGACTTCGGCATCGCCGTCTTTAGGTCTCTTCTATCCCTCACTCGAGTGAGCAAATCCCGCTTGAATTCATTTCATTCCATATTCCTTTCGATACCACTCCAAGATGCTTAGATCCTTTTCTGCTGATCTCAGGCAGCTTTGCTTCGCTCTAAAACTCTCTCTTCCAGTAAAGGAATCGTTCTTTTTCCATCCCTTGACGAATCGCCCGTCTTCGTTCTCCTGGTAGAAGAAATCCGGAAAAGCGCTTTGTGCGATCAAATAGTCTTCCATGGAGCTTGATCGCGAAGAGCATTTTGAAAAGTTCAGTCTTTCTGAGCTTGTAGGTCGCTTAACGCCTTGATCTGCCTTCATATTGTCGTTGAACGTTGAACGAAATAAGTCTAGTTTACTTTCTCTTGAACACTTTCTTCGCTCGCCCCTGCAGATGTTTCTTTGAGTAAACAACGTGTGTCCGCTAATTTTAGACGTCTTCTTTCGGTTCTCTTGAGCGAAAAGTCTCCCAAAAGTTCGAGTTTGTCTAGTGTGTTGAGATACGTTTTTTAGTTGTATCGTCGTTGCCCAGTGAACATTAAGTCCAGTGTTTATACTGCGCTAGATTCAGGCGTTTTTTTGGGAGCACAGTCTTTAGTGATCAACGAGTGTCTGTGTATTTGGATATGACGGATTGAGCCAAAGATGTGGTCTTATATAGTTACACCAGCTGGTCTATAACATGTGCGTGCGCATGGTTAATGGTTCAAAAATAGCCAAAGGTCTGATTATTCCAGATGTCCATCACGCTGTGTCAAAGACCGCGTTTATTTATTAGCCATTCTGACAACATCACGTACGCATTTCTACCTCATTTCTGTCTTGAAAACGCTAAACTTTAACCGTCCGCTTCTAGTAATCGGCTTTTTAGGCAATAAACATTTATTCTCTTTAAACTCGCCGAGTTTCTGGTCTATTTTTCTGGTGGCGATTTTTAGGGAATTTCGGTTCAGATTCCGAGAAAATATTTTAAAAATCATTCAAGATTTACCGAGGAATCATTTCGTTTGCTGATGAGATATTGTTGTGTTATGTTTTTCTTTCTAATTGATGAGCCTCATTTTAATTGTCGAAGGTATTTTATTTTCTGTTTCTAAGCATTTGCTTCTCCTTAATTTCTGATTGCGATGTAATGTCTCCAAGAAAACAGGCCCAAAAGGCGAAAAAATAACTCAAGGGGTGCTGCGGTGATGTAACACCGCACCTCTAGAGGTTTGAAAATTGAGTTGAACAGAAACTGAGGTTGTCGAGCGCTGCAAATGTGAACACCTGAGCACATATCGATCAGGCGTGTGTAGCCCATCATTATCGGTCATACATTTTACAAGTGCGCTTCCATTTCTGGTCGGGCGCTGGAAATGAAACCGTCTTTTAGGCGTGTTGATCATCATTATAGGCATTATTTCCAATTGTCTTCGGGTTCAGCTCACGCGTACATATAGGAAATTTTGCAGGAATGCTTGTTATGTAATGCTCGGAGAAGCGGAGAACGCGTGACCTTAATCAATGTGGCAAGAACTAAGTTCATCGTTCAAAACCAGTCATTAAAAATTACATATCGCGAAATAAATGATATCAAGACTTTATTATCGATGCAAAAAACAGATATCTTAATGGACACACGGAGTTGGAACTCTCAATTGTAATCAAAAGAACAGTCGGAATACCTCAGTAATTGTAGTGTTCGCAAAAATTATATCCCTACTCGTAAAATGTAAATATATTCCAAATAAATAGGAGAAATCATCACCTGGCTTTTTTTCTAATGCGATATCGACAACGAAGGATAGCGAAAAAACGAGATTCAAGTGATAATTTAGGGATCGCCAATTTATATTTATATTTATCGCCAATAAATAACCAAAGAATGAAATGAGAACATTTGAATTTACATTTCCTCATATAGAATATAGAATTCTAAAACAATTTTTTTTTTCTTTTTTTATTTTCTAAAAATAATTGCAGGCTTAGAAAATCTAAAAAAAATTCGGGAAAATCATTTTAATAAATTTTTTAATAAATAAATTTTATTCATTTTTGCCTTTATCGAACTAATTCTTGTATAATGAAGACTAAGTCAATAGGGCTGATGAATTTCGTTTTAATGTACTATGTGATTAAAGTAGTTATATAATAAACGCGCCGTGAGTGCGTCATCTTCGACTAAAGTGACGTCATCTTTCAACTATTCCTCTATCCTGAATGAATACTTTGCCTGCAAAGCCGCGTACAGCTTGCTAGCTTTTTCTTTGATGGCATATTAACGGCAGGCGAATTTCTAGATATTAACTGATAATGTATTATTACACCTTGAATTTCGGTTGTGCTGTAATTTTTTATACTAAAACTTGTGTGCGCTGGCGTTGCAAAAGACTTTTTACAGTATGTTACATAAAACATTCACAATGATAACATTCAAGGTTTGAGAAACTTTAAGGCGCGAAAGGTTAAAAAAATAGAACTAATTTTTAGTCGTGGACTTGGAGAGTTATGCATACTTCACTTAGAATTTCGCTATAGCATCAGCACATCTTCGGCAAAACTCTCTCGCTGCAGACGCTTCAGCGAAAACACTTGACAGCTCCTAGGACAGCGCCCTTGCAGGATGATATCTATGTATTTTTGAGGTAATGATATGCAGAGGACGCCTCTTTTTGAAAAGTTCTATTATATATTTCTATGTGAGTTTTGATTTTGCGGCGAATGTTCTAGGCCTCAGTTAAAGACCTGTGAAACAAAGGATGTAATTGTCCATTATCGTTATAACAACATTAAGATACGACTTGATTGCTCTTTTGATAATTGCAGTGTATAGAATAGCATGTAGTGATTATAAGCCTTTAGGAACCTTTTTGATCATTGGTATTGGTTATAATGGGCTATGGTGCAGTACCCATTTAATCCGACCGCTCGTATTGTAGTAATAAGAAAAGGATGGTCTGTTAAGTCAGTGCAGTGAAGAAACAATTGGCGCACATACCGCCATCATTAACATCCACTGATGATGGCGGTATGTGCCCCGAAACATGTTTGGATTAAAGAAACTTGTTTTATTTCTTAAAAGAATAGGATGATAATGAAGGACCGCTATTAGCGACAGTTGGTGTCGTGATAAGAAATAGGTTATGGTGTTGGACCTCTTCCCAAGCGACCGTTCGTGTTGTTATTAGAAATAGTAAGCCCTTTTTATGTAACCGGTTTGCAACATAATGGAAGAAATGGTGCTTATGAATTAACCTCTGTTATATCTTTAACAGCTATGAAGTTGGGCCACTTCATTTCGTTTTACCATAACCTCCCTAAGGCGACAGCGACCAACATTGCCTAGTTATTTAGCAGCTGTCACAGTGTGCATGGTTCCAAATGAACCCCTATAAAACGATCACCATACAAAGAATATTTCTAAAGATGGTCGTAAATAACTATATAATAGATTATGCTTTTTGCTCTCAAATTATCGTTGCTTGGTGCTTTGAATGGAGGCATATTGTGTCTTATAATATTTTTGAAGGTTTGAAGTTTTGTCGTTCTAGTACTGTTATTGTCGTTATTGGCTTGAAAAACATATTAAACAAATAAAGCAGCTTTTTCCGTGCTCCGTAAGCACGCAGGAAGTGACATAAGCACGAAAGAAGTGTAAGGAGAAGCACTAGCCTAAGTGCTTTATTACTGAACGGAGCACGGAAAAAAGCTGTTTTATTCGTTTTAATATATAGTTACTAATTTTATTTCTGTATTGAGTTTACTTACGCAAAAAGAAAGACGGTCGCAGGATCTAGCAGCACTTTGTGCGCGCAGATGGCGTCTGTGCTCGGTTCACTAATAAAGCACAGTTTTCGACCAATCAGCGCGCGCATACTATACTAACTATATAATAGATATGCATATATGTCCTTAAGGCAAATAAATCACAGAAAAACTAATCAGAATTCTCTGAAGGGGGAGGGAGAGGGGTTGATATTGGTACTAACCAATACCGGTAATCATAGCCGGAATATCAAACCCAAACTCTAGTAAATTCTCACCCAATCTTTTCCCTCCAATTAAGCTTTATAAAACGTTATGTCCCATGTTATTTTATTTTTACATTTCCACCATTATGTATTGACTACGAGTGGCGGGCGAAGAGCTTTCTAGAACAAAACGATTTTCGTGTTAGATGCGGAATGTTTGCTGTGTGATACTATAAGCGCAGCATGTGATATTGTATAAATTGTTATAGAGTTTTTTCTAACTAAAATATCAGTAATATAATCTTACTTTTGGATTTTTATATCAATAAGATTTCATCAGGATAAATATACAAATGCGTAAAAAAGAATGTTCGAGTTATTTTACTAGCTGAAATATCAGTTATGTAGTATCAGAAGACACCAATTCTAGTATTATTTTTCGAGTTTTTGCTAAGATTTAATATTTTATCGGGATAAAAATATAAAGGCGTGTAAAAGAAGAATGTTCAAGAATAATTTTCAGATAATGAAAAATCCGGTAAAAACAAAGTAATTTCGAAATTGATGATAATGATTTTCTACGCCTATCCGTTCTTTTGTGTGCTCAAGTTCTCTCAATGACTTGTATTGGCAGCCTACCAAAAAAGGATACAATATGATGAAAATGAAACGAAAATAATAGAAATTTTGACAAGTTATGATGTAGCAAAGTTACTATTAATATTGCTTTTCAATCGGTAGCTTTTTAAGAGTTGTCGTTGTTCTTATAGTCTTTCATTTTATTTCATTTTTCTACTTTTGAGTTCTTAATTTCTTTTTGCTTTTACTTGGTGAAAGACTTGTATATATGGAACAGAGTGAAATTAGTGATACAGCCTTAACTTTCTTTAAAATTTCCCTACATTTTCTCTTTCTTTTCCTTTTTGTTTAGTTAATAAACCTTAAAAAAATAAAAATTCATGGAAAATATCAAGAAACCGTTTATCATCCAATCTCTCGAAACCATTTTCTCAAGTTTTTTTTGAGCCTGCGCAGTGCGACTCATAGGTTCCACAATGATGTCATTCTCCATTTTGTTTTGACCTTGGCTATCCCCATCAGCTATCATTCAATAATAATTTAATTCGTTACAGTATTATATATGAAGTCATCTATCCGGTTGAGATTTAAAAAAGAGAAAAAAGCTTACTCTCTAAAACCAGCCCTTCCGTCGTTATATGATACTTTAAATCCTGGTTACATCACTCGAGATACTCCATTATGGACGAGATTACCCCAGATTGTTTTTTCAGCATCGAAAGCTGCCACTGTTATGTTCCACATATATTGACAATAGCTAACCTTGGCCTCACACTCATACCACTATTTTTACCAATATCTTTTCTAAAGTCAAAGCTCAAATCCTGCATGGTTCAATTAAATACCTTAGGATGGAGACTAAACTAATTTGTTTGTCAGTATCGAAAAAACCCTTGGCCTCATTCTTACTATTGTTTTACCAATATCTATTCAACAATTCAAGCTCAAATCCTGGTTTAATCAGTCCAAATACTTCATTATAGAGAATAGCCTAAATTGTTTGTCAGCATCAAAAATTCCAACTGTTATGTTTCTCATATTGACATTAGTTAACCTTGGCCTCGCGCCTCATTTATGCCACAATTTTGCCATTATTTCTTTCGAAGTCCCAGGAACCGACCGTATCCTTTTAATCTGATTGGTGTATTTCACTCAAAGGTGCTTAAGTTATTTTCTTTACTTCCGATGAAATAGTTGTTATCAATGGATTCAAATGTTTTTAGCCAAAAGTGGTTCTTAGACGGCTTCAGGTCTTTTTCCTTCGTGTTGACAGCTTTTAAATTTTTAATATTTTCAAATTTCTGAACTTTTCCTCCCTCTTTTTCTTTCTTTCTTTTTTTCTTTCTTTCTTTCTTTCTTTCTTTCTTTCTTTCTTATAAACTTTTGAAAATTTTCTCGAGATCATTTTCGTATTTTATAAAGTATTCAAGAGGAGTGGGGAGTGGGGTCACTTATTTTTAGATTCCATTCAGTTCAATAATTATGATTTTAAAAGCATTACTCCAGGCTTACTGTCTGGTTGCTTCAGGAGAACTGTCTCATAGGAGGTCAAGGTCACTGCGATTCACTAAGAAAGAAAGAAAGAAAGAAAGAAAGAAAGAAAGAAAGAAAGAAAGAAAGAAAGAAAGAAAGAAAGAAAGAAAGAAGAAAGAAAGAAGCCAAAGAAAGAAAGAAGCCAAAGAAAGCCAAAGAAAGCCAAAGAAAGCCAAAGAAAGCCAAAGAAATCCAAAGAAAGCCAAAGAAATCCAAAGAAAGCCAAAGAAAGCCAAAGAAATCCAAAGAAAGCCAAAGAAAGAAAGAAAGAAGAAAGAAGAAAGAAAGAAAGAAAGAAAGAAAGAAAGAAAGAAGAAAGAAAGAAAGAAAGAAAGAAAGAAAGAAAGAAAGAAAGCCAAAGAAAGAAAATGACCAAAGGCAACAAAAATCAGTGATTCACAGACCACACTCCCATCATGTGTCATTAAAGCCGTTTCAAAGTTTGACTAGCAATCAAAGAAACGGTAGCTCGAGGACATTGCATCTTAGACTTTAGTTTGGATGACGTGTTCATGAAATGTCATGTTCTGTAATTACTATAAAGTGCCCGCATTGGTGTTTACTTGACTTGTCCTTAGTTGTTGTTTCCACTTTGTACGATTGATTGATATCTGTGCTCTTTCGTTAGCGACGCTCGCGGCAAGGTGTTTTTTCTGGTTTTTCTTTTTTTTTTTTTTTTTTTTTTTTTTAACTTATATTTTCACTTCTTGGTTATTGTTCAATAAAGTACTAGTTATTGTTTAATATTTCAGTATTCTATTCAGGTTACTCCTGAGTATTTCATTGTCGCTTCATGTATTGTATTATTTTCATTTTCTTCCTTTTTTATACTTAAGTTGGTTGCATTTTCAAAATTTTTTTGTCAGTTTTGTCTTTTGCACACCTTTTTTTATTAGTTATTCATTTTTCTTCATTCATCTTATTAGTTTTATATTCTAAATCATTTACACATTTAATCTATTTTATTTTCTTTCAAGAATTCTACAACTCTTTACCTTTTCAATTCGATATTTTCTTTTCCAAGGACAATAACACTATAAACAGTTGACATCTGCAAGATCCTTTGAATTCTTTCTTATCTTTTTAAACCTCTGATTTCCCCCCTCCATGTATTCAGGCATTCCTATCAAGTATTATCAACATCTAGTATTATGTTTTGACAATCAAAATTTTGTTGATACGCATATGAATTATTGGCATAAAGAACCTTTTGTCAATAAAGTTATGTTCATGATTTATAGAACATTCTAGCTGTTTTCCTAAAGCTATGTTATGTTTATCGGCAAAGTGATAGATTTGATTGACTGCTGAGAATACTCCCGTGAGTCTTACTTATCCGGTGATTGCAAAAAGGATTTGATTTTGCGCACGAAAAACTTAAAAGGGATGCGAAAATTAATGGCATTCGTTTTATATTGTTTTTAAAGTTTTCTCTTTAAAATTTCTTTTAGTTTCTTTCCTTTATTTATTTTTATTATTTGTTCTGCAGTTTAGTTTACATTATTTCAATTTTAAATAATCTTAAAACAACTAAACATTTATATATTTATTTTTCTTCTAAATGCAACGAAAAAGTAAATCATTAAACCCAAGCTCTTCTCTCTCATCATATCGATCAGTGATGCCTTCTAACTCAAGTGCTAGAATATCTTCCCAGTCTCCATCTTTAATTTAATTCACTAACCTATTAAAAGCTTAATTATTTCCTTAAGGACAAAAATTGTCAGTTTATCAATGTTAGATCACTGTATTTTCGCGCCATTGATTATTCATCAGTTCCGGACAAACCTCATGCTTTCTCATGAATCACAAACATTTAGTAAATCTAGAATGTTCTTTGGTATATTTTATCGTAGATTTGTTTGTGCCACGAGTTTCACGCCATGAGAAAGATACAGATGCATAGTTACTCATCATCACGTGGAAGGAACTAGAACATTCAATCCGCTGTCCATCAAGTACTCTCGCCTCTAACCAGAATCTCATCATGTAAATCATAAGGTAAGGAATATTATTTTCGCCCCTTCAATCTGTGTTCTACTTTTTGAAAAATCGTTTCTATCGTTGCTTTAATTTATTTCCTTTCCTTTCCTATCCTTTCCTCTACTCTTTTTCTTTGTTTACATCGTTTTCTGGTTTTCTTTTAATGCAATATCGCTTTGGCTTGTTCTCCGTGAAATACTCTTCAACAATCACACAGCCTAATTGAAAGTACATCTCAGAGCACTATAGCAACCCATAAGAAACGGCAGATATGAAGTACCACTCTAAAGTCTTTTTCTTGACTTATTAGCACGTTTCTTTTTAACTATTTAAATAAAAGTCCCTTTATAAACTATACAATACTTCTTACACGAAATCAGATTTATATTTCATTAAACATTAACTCTAGCTTTCGTTTTGGAGGTGGGGTAGGACGGTTGAAATTTCCTTTGTAGGACGTGCAAAGGCACCTGGGATGTGAACATTTGAAGTCGGTCTAAATAGGCGAATGACAATCTATAAAGACATTCACTTGTCAAGGGTCCCTAAAGGAACCATTGTGGTGTGCGTATTAACTTTTTCGATTCGTTTTTGCCAATGAACAATGATATTGAAAGAGCTTTATTTTTCTGAGTATATTTTTCAAGGGTCTGATTTTTTAGGTAGGTGTTGCCGGAACCCATTAAAGTGCACGTAGCTATAACACTTTAAAAGAGAATACTGCGCTATCCGGGGTTACTACTAGAACGTTCTGCTGCTCAAAACTGACTTTGTCACTGTTATTTTTTCATAGTTTTAAAAAAATTCCTGAAAATAAACAAACATTAGGGAAATAACACGAAAACACGCTTTCGATCTCGCATATCACCGCTTTTTAATATTGAAAAGTTTGAAAGGTTTTTGAGGGAGCATAGATGGTATTGATAAACGTACAGTTCCTACTAATGCGGTACCCCATCGGCGCTCTACATATAGCAAACAGTAATAGAATATAGCGCTAGATTATTTCTAGAACATAGCTAGGATAGGAAGGCCACCGCGTTTATCGGAAATCTATTTAAGCACTACGTCCTCTTTAAATGGTGTAAAATATTGAGCTATATCTGTTCTTTCTTTTTTTTTTCCTGGTCGATTTAGTGCTGTCTAGAAGCTTCCTTTACTTAAGACTGGATAAGATTTCATTAGAAGAGATAAGTGAGCAACTATCGGGTGTTACTGCGGATGTGTAATGCTATTTTACAAGGTTCTTTTATCGCTTAAAACCTGATGAGCATGAGATTTCATCATAAGAGATGAATGAGCAATTATCTGGTGTTACTGATATGTAATGCTATTTTTATTGATAAGGAGGAAAAGTGAGGGAAACAGAGGATCTCTAGCTGATTTCTTCAGAGGCAACTAGCCAATCAGCGCAGAGTGGACATGCACAAACGTGTTGGCGTTACCCCGTGGGAAAAAAATAGCGCCTCACTGCTGGCTTGACCGATGTACGGTACTGTCTAAGTTTTTCGATCCAAAGAAAATCAAATAATATGGAGAACAACTAGTCTTTAATAAAAAGTATTACGTGGTTGATACAAAACATCTATAACAATGAAACCTACGTACGATAATATACTTCAAATTACCCTACATTTCACAGTGGCGGATCCAGGACTTTAAGAGGGGGGTTCATTTTTGCAAATCTAGGCACAATAATAACGTTCTCTTGCATCATCAGTTCCCATGAGGCACATCACTGGCCTAGGGGCGCTCCTGATAAGGATAACCTTTCCACCAGTCCCATTTCATATTAAATCTCATGAGTTAGTACCATACTTTCATTTATTTATTTAAAAATATATATAAAATCCAAGGTATCAGCCGGTGGGGGGGGGGGGGGGGTTCATTTGCACCTAATTAACCCCCCCTAAATCCGCCACAGTTTCATATTCCGGATGCGTTACCAGCGTGGTCGGTCCTTGTAGTGTAATGGTTAACACATCGGACTGGAATACCGAAGACGTGGGTTCTATTCCCGTCAAGGGCATTTGATATTTTTCTCTCATACTCTCTAAGTCTTTAATAGTTTGCCATTGAATATGACATAAAACTGAATTAAAACATTTGATGGACAAAACATATTTTTCTAAAAACTTCAAGGCTCAAAAACAAGTTGAGTACACCATCACATGTAGTACGTTCACATGTGAAGTTATCACCTTTTATTTTTTGCTCGTGATTTCTATAGTTTTATCATATAGAAAAAATTTGAATAACTCCTTTTAGTTATTTCGCCAAATGCGAGGTTTTCCCTGAATTCTGTTTATAGAGCGGTTTTCTTATGACTGTGAAAAACTCACGGCACGAACACGGTCATGACACGGCAAGGCATACATGTACACCAGACCAATCACATTGCACGAGAATTTACTCTTCATCCAATTAAATTTCACAGCTCGGAACACGGTGCGGACACGATCACGCCAAGGTCACGGCACTGTCCGACCAATCACATTGAGCGAGAAAAAAAATCCCCCAATCAAAAGTCTAGAAACATCACGGTCGCGGAAAGGCACGCATACGGCACTGATTTTTTCACAGTCATACGAAAACTGCTCTATTTTTGCGTGTGGTGTGGTGTGGTGTGGTGTGGTGTGGTGTGGTGTGGTGTGGTGTGGTGTGGTGTGGTGGGGTGGGGTGGGGTGTGGTGTGGTGTGGTGTGGTGTGGTGTGGTGTGGTGTGGTGTGGTGTGGTGTGGTGTGGTGTGGTGTGGTGTGTGCGCATATTGATTTCTCGCGTGAAGTACGAGAATACCAAATAGGACCAGCATGGATCAATTAGACTCCACCCTCTCCACGGTTTCTTTCTAAGAGTCCGATTTTCTTTAGTTTATCATCCATTCGTCTATGAAGATCAGCTCTTTGAAACTAGCTGTGTTTAACGTCATGTGTAATAGGTCACTCATGATAATATACTTGGTGTATTAAAGTTTTTGTTAGTCAGGTGACATGAAGCTCTTGAAAGGGGGCGGGATAAGCAAAACTCGAAAATAAATCTTCATTGGCAGGCGCAACGATTGCTGATATCAACAGGGTGCTAATTTGCATGTGGCATGCGCTAAATCCGCAGAACCGTATTACATGGCCACATACAATGTGCCATAAAAAGTACTAAATTCAAGCTAAAAAGCGCAAAGTTCAAATGTTCAAAAATCATCAACAACTATAAAAAGACTATAAAGGTTTTTATTAAATTTTATTTATTTATTGAGCTTTTATTATTGGGCTTCCTGTGTTGTAGATACGTTGCCCATTTTTCAAAATAATGTCGATAGTACATTTATAATATACATTACCTAAGTTCTTGTAATTAGCTGGAAAGTGGTGGGTGTCGACACTTGATTTTGCGAAAACCACTGAAATGCCTTACATTTATCTGATTTGCACATTTGAAATAATTAGGTATGTTTACAATGCGTTATTAATCACTGAAATCATTCCCATTGCAAAATTTTCGATTTTTCGATTTTCGGTAAGTTTATGATGACTAAATTCAAAGAATATAAAGAAATATTATATAAGAATATAATATAAGTTGTAACAATAGAACATTCAGGTTCGCGTATAGTGCACGAATCATTGCATAGTATCTAAAACGAGAGTAAAAATCAAGGTTCCCCAATTTTTAAAACATATCGACTCCTATACATCTAGACGGGAAGCATAGCACATCATTTTAATGTGAATCAACAGGTGGGTGTCGATAAGTATTTGGAAATATCTGAATGGGAATAACATCAAATTGTTGGAATTTCACACAATTACTCAGATTTTGACATTCTATAGCTGTTGTTACAAAGCGTCGATTTCATTTATATCTTAGCCAAATAAATAAATATGATATCAAAATTAGGCAAATACAAAGCGTTCGTATTTTACCTTGCCCTACGACGATGTTTATTGGTGATTCGAAACGACAACAAACTGCAGCCTACTATCATGAACAGAGATTCTTCGAATGTCCTCAGATAACCTTGGATAACTCAAGCTATTTCCTTCTAAATTCGTTTTAATATAAAAGTAGTCCTTAACATATATCCTGCAGAAAAATATTTTACCTAGAAGCATATTAGTGCAACGAAAGACGTTTGTTTATAATAGACTGAACAGAGCATCCATATTGGTCACTCTTCACATAAACGTGAACATGCGTAGTCAAATTAGCACCCTGTTGCTGATATCTATGATTAGAGACTTTGCATGCGCGAGCATTGGCGCATTTCCATCGCTTTAAATCTCAATAATTGTCTTACATACCAAGAATAAAAACTATTGCTTTTTTTGTTTATATACTGTGATAAAGTAGTTCATATTTATAAATGAAGAATTTGGACGACAGAAAAATTATTGGGATGCATTTTACTTTGACAATTTTTTTAAAAGTGCTACTACGACGAAAATCGCTCAAACTTGGATTCAGCTGAAACTTCCTAAGAATACTCTTTAAAGGTCCAATAATCACTGTATGAAGTGTTTTCTCGATATTCAGGACGAAAGTATGATATTTTTACGATTATTTTTTGGAGTCTGTGACGTCATACACTCAACATCGAACATCGCTCCAAACATTTCTTTGTAGTTTATGATCAAAATATCAGTAGTAAAGGGAGAAAGAAATACCCAAACACCCCAAAATATTAATTATAGTCACAAGTAATGTGAAATAAGCACATTAGCCACCCTTTGGGCTTCATAGGAATAAAATAAATTAAGGATTTATATGTGACAAAGAAATATATGTAGCAATGTTTGATGTTGAGTGTATGACATCACAGACTCCAAAAAATAATCGTAAAAATATCATACTTTCGTAGTGAATATCGAGAAAACATTTCATACAGTGAATATTGGACCTTTAAAGAGTATTTTTAGGAAGTTTCAGCTGAATTCAAGTTTGAGCGATTTTCGTCGTAGTAGCACTTTAATCGTATCATCTTTAGTAAAAGAAGTAAGTAAAAAAATTCAGTATTCAATTACGCCCTAACCCTAAAAATATTTCTTACCTAAATTACATTAATCATTTTCAAGATATCTTTTCATAATCAAAAGAAAACTCCTTTGAGAATACTAAGACAATAATGATAATTAGCTTAAAGCTGCCGAAAAGGATCTGGAAGTGTAGGTATAAAACGTCATCATGCTTAAGGTCTATTTCGCTCACACATACCACTACGTTCAATAGTCAATAAGTACGACACTTAGCACGCATTATGATCTTTTTAAACCCTTAAAAATCATTTCTAAACGATGTTTTTTATATTTACTTTCCAAATTACACCAAAAATATTTCCACTCTGCTGGATATTGAGAAGTGTGTGTAGGCGTGAATTTTATTTATCGACCATTGCAGCTTCAGCATATATATATGTGGGTGTTTTTGACGTTTTTGAAGCTAGATTTGAAGATTTCTTGGCCTTGAGGGTTAATAAACAAAAGTTTGTGGCTGGAAGTTGAGACGCCATCGTATATGAGTTTTTCTGTGGTGTAATTGAGGATGCAAACCAAAACCACCCACCCGTCACGAGATGTTTGAGAACCACATGTATAAAGCACTCAAATAGTGGACGAAAAATCACTCTAACCATTTACTACCACGCTTGGTGGTAGTAGAAAAGTAAATGATGGAGGGTTGATTTGAATAAGGTTGAAATAGAAGGATAAGCACATAATGTTAACCTGCGGTGTAGCTGAGGGCAAAGAAAGTGGGGGAGTATGAAAGGCGTTTAATAAAGTTCGTCTGCCTTGCCTTGTCTGGCTGGTTGCTCGTCTAAATTATGAAATACTTTGCTTTTTTCTTCCTTTTGACTTTTGGATGACAAAATGATGGACACTGATGGACATTATGTTCTCTTCATTAATCCATCCATCCATCCATCCATCCATCCATCCATCCATCCATCCATCCATCCATCCATCCATCCATCCATCCATCCTTCCATTCTTGGATCGTTCATTCATTTATTTATCCTTACTCATAATTGTTTTTATACTTGTTCACTCTCTGTTCAATCCATTCATTGTTTATTTATTTACATTATTTTCGCTCGCTATCTCTCTCCCTCCTTCATCTATCCATGCAACCATCCATCCAACTCACTGACGTTTCGGACGCTAGTCCGTCGTCGGAGTAAAAGAGCTCTTTTACTCCGACGAAGGACTTGCGTCCGAAACGTCAGTAAGTTTTTTCATATCTTCTCACGGTGTAAACCTTTTATCATTACTGTTTCATTAGAAACGACGACGCAGCTCACACTAGTTTTTAGCTAGTTATATCTTCTATATATTATAGGTTTTTCAGGATGACCGTTTCGAATATATAGCTGTAAGAGTCTTGGGATAGCCTTCTAATTTTATCTTTTTACTTGAGCAAAAGTTAAATTGTACGCTTCTGTGGAAATAAAATTGTAAGTGCTTAGTCGTTTAGGTTAACGAGAGTATCTTAGGTGCACGCTATTCATGAATTCCTTTACGTAAACGTGGAGTCTTTTGGCTGATCAATTGTTTGCAAACACAATCATATTCATTATTCTGAATTTCCTATGCTGGGCAATATTAATATCAAACGATCTTGAGTTTAAATTTTAAATTTCAGTGGCGGATCCCAGTATTTTAAAAAGTAAGGTTCAGCAGGAAAAGCTGGTAAGATTGGCTTCACCAAAGGGAGGTTTCAAAATGACTGCCGCGTAGAAAAAGCTGGTAAGATTGGCTTCAGAACTGGAGGTTCCGATTTCATTCTACTGAGCGTAAAAAACATGAATGGTTTTACGAGATCGTACAAAAAGGGGGTTCCACGCAACCCAAGGAACCACCCCTGGAAACGCCACTAAATATTCCCGATGTCTGAGTAGTGCAACTTGTTTAGCAGACGGAGTAGCACTTTGGAGGGTATTTGGGGAGGTAATCCTCGCCCCAGTCTCCCTTTGCTTCCTACGTAGACTAGAGACTAAGAGCTAGGTTATATAATAGTCATGCGCACTATTCCATTTCCATACAGGTTACTGCAGATTTCTGTTAGATATTTTCACCGTTTATTCGAGTTCCTTAGCTGGGAGGAAATAACTTTAGAATAGAGTTCTTTTAGTTTTATGTGGTCTTTATGTATATGAAGATAGTTAGTCAAATAAACGTTCAGTTCAGACGTAGAACTTTTGCTACGTCGGATCTAATCAGTTGCCTTTGAGATCGACTGAAACCATTAAATCAAGCGTCGCATGAAAACTATGCAGCTGCGCATATTATTTCTCCAAAGTCGCTGTAATATCGAGCCCTTTGTAATGGATGCATTACATTTGACGCGATGAAAGTTGGACGCGCGCTTGAATCAACGCTAAGAAAGTGGTAATTCAGAAAGTAAGGGAAAGTGCCGGCGCACCGGCATTCTGGATGAGCACCTCGTATACTCGATTCTAGAAACCATCATTCAAAGAGCAAAGGTGGACTGGTAACGATCTCATGGAGCATAGGATTGTGGGAAAAGGTTTTGATGTTATCCCGAAATCAATCCCTCAATACTTTGTATGCTTTTGTTACCAGTCTTCTTGTAAGCTTTAGAAAGACAGATAAGATTAAAACTGCGCTGCAAAGCGCCTTGGACTACTAAGTGTTTAGAAAAGGAAAAATTCGCGGTTTGTGCTTTGATATAAAATTCTTCTTTCTTTCTTTCTCTCTCTCTATTTTTGCTCTCACAAATTTAAACCAGCATTTTCAACAGGGAAAAATGGAAAAACAACACAAACACCTTAAAGTCATCTTAAACCATTTTAATTAGCGAAAAAAAACATACACAGAAAGAATGTGCTGCGAATACAAATAAAAGCAAAGCAGTAGTAAAAAGTCATAGATCTCCTTGTAATGACCATACCCAGCAATGTGCGTAAGTAGCGTTCCCATGAAGATTTTTGAGGCGCTAAAAGCTGCACGTAGAGACCTCGATATAATCTACTGAGATGAAACCTTTGGGATTAGACTCAGTAATGGGGACTCTAACAATCAGGCTTTGTATCATGTATTCACTTTGTTTTGATCAGCTAAAATATATAATTTCAAAATCCAGCAAGCTTTTATTTTACATTTCGAATAGAAACCTTGCTTTTTCTATAAGAATAAGAACGAGAACGAGAACGAGAACGAGAACGAGAACGAGAACGAGAACGAGAACGAGAACGAGAACGAGAACGAGAACGAGAACGAGAACGAGAACGACGACAACGACAACGACAATGAAACACGAATAAGAATAAATATAAGAAAATTAAAATTCGAAATTTGAAAATAGGAAAAATTAATGCTTAAAGTGAGACAATTGGTTTGTTTATGTAAGAAAGTGGTAAGTATGATATCCTTTAAGAGATTTCAAACATTTTAGGCGAGCTTAAAGCATATCCAGCACTCTTCAAGTACTCTAGTGAAACAAGTGACAAAAACAGTCATTTGTTGAAAGGCCTTTAATACCTCCCGCTGACCCTGTCTGCTACCAATACAACATATATTACGAGATATATTAGATCTGTTATATCTCATCTACTCAATATCTGTCTGGAAGTAAAAGCCCAAAATGAAAAACAGCTTTGGATCACTGATGACTGCTTTTTATATATGTTATTTTTCCTTTTTTCATTGACATCGAATCAACAGCATAACGGGAAAACTCACAAAACCATGATGCAACGATAAAAGCAGAGAAATCTTTAAAAGTAAAAAAAATCTTTGAATAAAATAGTTTACATGCAAAAAAAAAAAAAAAAAAAAAAAAAAAAAAAACACACACACACACACAAGGAACGATAAAAGCAGAGAAATCTTCAAAAGTGAATAATTTGTTTTGTTTTGTTTAATAAATAATAACCAATTCATATTTATTTCTTGATTTTATTTAAAAATAAAATCTCAAAAAAAATAAAAATAAATAAAAATAAAAATAAAAGCAGGCTTAAACCAGCTTATTTACCCCACAGCATGGCTATCATAAAAACCCTCTATATGCAAGCCATTGAATTGCGCGCGGTGTTTTTCGAGTGAGGTAACTGCCGTAGATGATTTGTACCATTAACATAAAAAAAACCGGTAGTTTCGTATATTGATTTTCTGTTGTCATCTAGTATACACCATCGCAGCCGTCATGTTATTCAGTCTATTCCTATAGCTATAAATGATCCTTTGATAAGCTTTCTTATCTAATAGCTCTACCTTAAAGAAGCCGAAATCCTTCTTAACTCCACGCAGCCAGGAAGCCCTATTTCATAAAGCGTCACATCAAAGGCGCGCTGAATCGTATCGGAAAACTCTTGAAATATCATTAAGAGAAAGACCAGTAGATAGAGGAAACGATAACTTTGATATTTGACGATTTTAAGGGCTTTTTGATGCATGATTAGCTTTCTCCTTTATATTATTCAAAAATTACTGTAGCTAGCTAAGGAACTAAACAGAAAAGAAATAACCTTTCAATCATTCACTGAAATAGAAAGCGGTAGGATGGATGGAAGATAGATAAAGGAAATAAGAAAGAAAGGAGAAGAAAAACGAATGTATAAAGACAAGCTAGAATGAGAAAAGAAAATGGATGGTAGAGAGTAACAGAAAGAGGCATAAAAGAAGAAACGAAAGAAAGCGAGAAATTAAATGAGCAAAAAAGGAAAGACAATATGAGAAAGAAAGAAAGAAAGAAAGAAAGAAAGAAAGAAAGAAAGAAAGAAAGAAAGAAAGAAAATAAACCCTCCGTTTCGAACAATTAATTAAATTTACTTGGCGTATATTGGCTTACAAGATAATCCATTTACTACAAGATGATAACAGTGTTTCTCATGCGATTGATAAGGCCCGGTGCTGACCCAGTTAGATTAACTCTTTTTTTACCACATGCCACGTCTGTAAATATACCAATGGAGCTGACTCACTCAGTCGCGCTCTGAAGTGCTTTGTGGATTTTGCTTGAGTTACAAATTTTATTATGTAACGTATCAGGATAACGTGAATTGAAGCGGTGAAGATTAGCTTAAAATTGTTTAAAGTTCTTCCGCATACGTTATTAGTTATATTAATTCTGTTTTAAACACTAATCTGGTCCTAATTCCCTTTGAGTGCTGCTTAAACATTTTTCTCAATTTATTTCAAAAACCTTTTTGTGAAGAGATTTTTTCCCCTTTCATGGAATGGATCCTGCAATCACTCTTGTAGGGTATCCTCCTCTTCTTTTTTATAGCTAGCTTGGAATTGTTTCGTTCTTTCGTTCGTTTCTTCATTCATTTGTTCGTTGATCCATCCATGCATCCATGCATCCATGCATCCATGCATCCATGCATCCATGCATCCATGCATCCATGCATCCATGCATCCATGCATCCATGCATCCATGCATCCATGCATCCATGCATCCATGCATCCATGCATCCATGCATCCATGCATCCATGCATCCATGCATCCATGCATCCATGCATCCATGCATCCATGCATCCATGCATCCATGCATCCATGCATCCATGCATCCATGCATCCATGCATCCATGCATCCATGCATCCATGCATCCATGCATCCATGCATCCATGCATCCATGCATCCATGCATCCATGCATCCATGCATCCATGCATCCATGCATCCATGCATCCATCCATCCATGCATCCATGCATCCATGCATCCATGCATCCATTACTGGTTCGTTCATTTATTTATCCTCTTACTCATTTACTTCTGAATGGATGAATTTCTTATTTCACTCTCTCCTTCATCCATCCACTCTTCCATCCATTCATTGTTTATTCCTTCTTTTTTCAACATCAAATGTATGTCGAATTCAGAGGTCTACTCCATCCCTGTGACAGTCGCTTCTAAATCTAGGCACGAAGTGCATTATTTAACAAAAGAAAACTATTCTACTCGTTTTCAGGTCATTCCTCCTTAACTGATATGAAATAATTCCCAGAATTCCTTACCTTTTTCTAAATTTGTAAATAGAGAACTGGTAAGTCTTCACTCAGACGACTCAGCTATATATGTTTCTCACTTTTCTTCTTTTCTTTTCTTTTCTTTTCTTCTTTTTCTTTTCTCTTTCTTCTTCTTTTTTTCTTTCTTCTTTTTTTGTGTAGAAATATTTTGCACTCAGCTATATATTTTTCTTTTCTTTTTTCTTTTTCTTTCTTTCTTTCCCTTTTTTTCTTCTTTTCTTTCTTTCTTCTTCTTTTTTGTGTCAAAACACTTTTGCATATACAATTTAGAAAATTGTAACAGTGGATACCACTTATTGCATGAAATATAAACCTATTAGCTCCATCTTTTAGTTAGAAATACAAGATGAAAAAATATCCTAATGTTTTTTAATAACTAATCAAATACACTGTAAAATGGCAAAAAAAACTGCCTCATTTCTTTCAGAAAACATCAGATTCAAATCTCATAACCTAAATGTATGTGAGTAAATGTATGTCTTAGCAAATTGAAGTATATTTACTTAAATCTTAGGCGTTTTTCCTTGTGAAGGTGACATCTATCAAGAATTCTTGAGACCTCCATCCATGAACCTTTCTCAGTATTTGAAGATGAACGCCACTGTGTCAATAAATTTGTAAGTATTTCTTTTGGTTGTTAGTTAATTGACGGAAGCCACGCTGATCGCATGAAGGTTGTAGTCTCTAATTGCCGGCCTTGTATAGTACGAGGCATTTTCTTATAGTTGTTTTCGTTTAGGTGAGAATTAAAGGGAAGAATAACACTCGTGTTCCAAGTCAAATTTGTAAAGCATAAAAGGCATTTAGATTCTTCGTAAAAGAAAAAGAAAAAGAAAAAGAGAACCAGCCAAAGAAGAGAAAGTGGCAAGAAAAATAGAATTACTAGTGCCTGAATACGCTATGATGAACTTGTTTTAAGAATATATCCCTGTAAATTTAGCTTCAACTAGGCTTTTAAATTCTGTGAGTTGATGAGTGAAAACTAAATGATTATTTTACGTGGGTAAAGAAAATAATATGGATGGGGAAATGGATGAAAAGAAGAAATAAAAAATGAGTGAATAAAGAACGAACGAATGATGAATGTATTGAGTGGAGAGATTCGAGATTCGGATGGATGGATGGATGGATGGATGGATGGATGGATGGATGGATGGATGGATTGAAACCTCCATCAGCAACTTATTACCTAATGAACTTAACGTGTAGGTTTGGATTATGATTTGTAATATTATTACTGAAGTGTTTTTAATTGCCTAAATTATTTTAAAACTCGCCATTTAATAGTCCCTTGTACTAACATCCTTTTTGGATTTTACACCCTTGCTGTGAAACTAGCTTGGATGTACATACTTGATGTTAATTATTAGTTATCCGATCAGTAATATTTTCTGGTGTTGGCGTAAACTCTTACATAAATTATTAAGCGGACAACCTTCATTGAGCGGACAGCTAGTTTCACGATTCCGAAATTTTCGTGCAATATTTACTTTAAAAAAAACCTTTCTTAATGGGACACTGCTCGGAAAATAACCGACATTCCCCCATATTTACTTTAAATAAAACATCTATATAGCGGAAACCTTTAAGCAGATACCTTCAATAAACAATAACAGCTCCAATAATGTTCGAAGTTTTCTTCTCATGTTAACTATAAAACGAACCCCTATTCAGCGGACCCCATATTAAACGGACAACAGACAAGGCAAGGCCCCAGAAGTAATGATAAAGGAAACACAGTAGATATACACAAAATTAAGCAATGAGACGTAAGACGACATCCCAAAAGTTGACTAAGCTAATAGAGTTTGACTTTAAAGCGCTGTTTTGTAAACTGTTAAGCAAAATAATTGACAGAAAAACAGGTGTATAGTTTCAGCTGTATAATTTAGCACCATACGCCGTGAGTAAGGTGGAGTTAACTGGAATGAATCTTAGATTTTTAGCCTTTAGACTGCCAACTAAAAACAATAGATAGACTGCATACTTTGAATCTAGATAGACTGCATACTTTGAATCTACAGCCTCTCCTTTTAACACTGTTATTAATTTATGCATCCATGCATCCATGCATCCATGCATCCATCCATGCATCCATGCATCCATGCATCCATGCATCCATGCATCCATGCATCCATGCATCCATGCATCCATGCATCCATCCATCCATCCATCCATCCATGCATCCATCCATCCATCCATCCATCCATCCATCCATCCATCCATCCATCCATCCATCCTCTGTTCAATCCATTCATTGTTTGTTTATTAATTATCTTCGCTCGCTCTCTCTCTCCCTCCATCATCTATCCATGCAACCATCCATCTTTGTTCATTCATTCATTCATTTCTTTTCATTCCATCTCTCCGTCTACTTTTTTTTCACCTTTCCTATATCTTTTATTTAATCTTTTTTCCTGGGCTCTCTAATCTCTCAACCCTTTCAGTACTCTCTTAACGTCTACTCGCTCTCTAAATACCAAAAGAATTATCAAAAGCTGAATAAATCTCGAGACACCACAGTGTAACTTAACCCTTTATTGAATTCTCGTTGCCTAAACGAAATCTTATTTAAATTTTAGAATTCAAAATTGACATCAAGTTGCATTCACATATGAATGGAGACGAAGTGAAATAGAAGAAAGGTAAGCACTCATTTTAATAATCCATGCGCAAGTTAGTTTACATTAGATATTTACTCACACCTTGGCTAATTAACAAATTGCCATTCTCAAGAAATAACATTTTGTTGATAAGACGAAATGCTTTATGTAGATTAAATCAAAATGGAAAATGAAACAGTGATCCCCCCCAAAACACATTCAATTAGACCAATACTGACGTTATCAACTGGTTTTAATCTAACTCCTTCCACCGGAGTAAATCCAAGCAGAATTCGATCCCACTTTTTCCACTGAAAACAATATTTGACAGGCAAACCACCTGATTGGTTGAGGAATTGCTTGTCACTCTTACCTTTCCGCTGTTAAATTACAACCGGTAGGTGGTTGTATACCAGTACCTTCGACGTACCGAGGCTATTGGACATGGCGGGTTTTAATGTTTGGAATAATTCCACGACCTCTCCTCCGGGATCGACTCAAGACACCACAGCTGATGAAGATCGATGCATCATGCCATTCGTTCACGGAATTCCCATCGTTATTATCAACTCAACCTTAGTTTTTGTTGGGACGTTTGGGAATTTTCTTATTATATCTTCTGTTCTCAGCACGCATCGATTGCGTCGTAGGATCTCAAACTTTCTTCTCGTAAGTTTAGCGTTCGCGGACTTATTTGTAACGATATGTGCTCAGCCTTTACACGCTACCTCTGTTGCGTTTAAAACATTTCGTAATTGTTGTGTTGTTAACGTGGACTGGGCATACGACGTTACCGTAAATTTTTCTTTGTTCTGCTCGCTTTTTCACCTCTCAGCCATCAGCATCGATAGAGCGCTGGTCGTGACGAAGCCACATAAACACCAGGAAATCATGAAGAAATATGGACTGAGAACAATGCTAATAGCTTGTTGGGGGATGGCATTAGTATTTGTTTGTATCCGCGTTCCTTTCCGTTCGACATTGATGTTGTCTATCGCGCTGATTGTCTTCAATTTCTTATTCATCTTGATCTGCTATACCGTGATTCTGTACCAGCTCACACGTGAGAAGGTGAACAGCAACGACCCAGCTGCTGCCATGTCCTCCGCCTCGAGGGATGCCCGCACAGAGAAGAGAGTCGCAGGAACCATCGCGATTATAATATTTTTTTTCTCCTTGTGCTGGTTTCCTCTGCTTGGTTTTTATATCTCTGTTGGAAAAGCTGTCCTTAGAGAACTGGGTGGTGTGACGTATATGTGGATACGAACTGCAGTCCTCTCCAACTCATCCATGAACTTCATCGTCTACAGTTGGCGCATTGATATCTTTCGTAAGGCTTACCTAAAAACAGTCAATAAGATGCTTCACAGACCTCGACAGTTTTTTAGAATTGCCAAACTGAACGCCAGTGTTGGTCTTTCTCAAGTAAGCAAGGATAACGACAAAGTGATGGAACTAACTGGTGACCTAGAGAAAAGTCAGAGCTACTCGAGAGATCCCCAAAGCACTGCAATGACCTCTTGTGCGACCAGAAGAAAGGAAGGGGACTCCAAAAAAGGCGCGCGCCGAAAAAGCAAGGTCGCTATTAATAACACACATGCGAAGATTTCCTCCCGTATTAAACCTGGAAAAAGTTGTAGAAAGATGGACGTCGAAGTCGAGGGAGAAATATCCTATTCCAATTTCATCATATCCAATCCTGTAATCATACTCGCGAACAAAACTACAGTGAACGAAAACCATGAGTGCTGAATGTAAAATCCTGTCAACTGAAGACATCGATATATTTTTAGAACCAGACTGCTGTTTTGGATTCTCTATGAACAAGATAGACGCTGTCTTCTTGTACCGACAAGTAATTGCAAATCCGGTATCTTATTTAGCGTTAGTCACAACTGTTTAAAGTATTGTATTTATTTCCTT
This sequence comes from Actinia tenebrosa, assembly GCF_029948245.1. Lineage (NCBI taxonomy): Eukaryota > Metazoa > Cnidaria > Anthozoa > Actiniaria > Actiniidae > Actinia > Actinia tenebrosa. The sequence goes on from NW_028292579.1 coordinate 22,773,977, forward strand.
AATATTATATCATATCATATGTATCCAAAATACATTGTACGACAAACTATTAAAAAAAAAAACAGAAATGATGACTAACTGTCCCCCTAGGTCAACTAAGTCAATTTAAAAAATATTGATACGCATTTTCATAGTTCAGTTTATTGTGGATAAAAATCATTTGCTGGAAAATTTCACCTGAACATGACTGCATGACTTCCCATTTCCTTTTATATCTATTTCTCTTCTTCTCTTCTTCTTTTTGTTTTTTTATTTTTAAGTCGTGATTTGTTCTGATTATGACATCTATCACATGTATGTCAATATACATGTATAGACCTGTACGTTATAGAAAGTCTAAATTTCTTATAACATCACATGTGTGCAGAGTTTTTCCAGGGGTCTCTTTTGATTTGAGAGGTTTTCTCTCGGTTCTCTTATTTTTCTCCTTCCGCAAAACCTCCGCAAAATTTCGATTTGGTCTGTGCTTTAGCCTGACTTTGATCAGCACAGAGGTTGTTTCAGGGTTCGATCTGCGAGTTAGCCGTGCCCTGACTTAGATCAACCCAAAGGTTGTTTCAGGTTTCGATCTGTGAGTTAGCCCTGTCCTGACTTAGATCAGCCCAGAGGTTGTTTCAGGGTTCGTTCTGTGAGTTAGCCATGCCATGACTTAGATCAGCCCAGAGGTTGTTTCAGGGTTCGTTCTGTGAGTTAGCCATGCCATGACTTAGATCAGCCCAGAGGTTGTTTCAGGGTTCGATCTGTGAGTTAGCTGTGCCCTGACTTTAATCAGCACAGAGGTTGTTTCATAAAATTTAAAGGTTTAGTTTTTGGTGCTAAACAATTAATCGACTAAGTTCAGCTATAAAACTAGAGCAGTCCAAATGCAAAGTTCAATTATAAATAGAATTTTAAAAATTCTTAACTTGGACACACACACACACACAAAAAAAATCTTATGAATTAATAAATATAATCAGACAATACCTCATGTCAAAAAACAAGACATTGATTGCCATGGCTTTTTCCATTGCCTTTGCTTTTATCTTACTGTATTTCAATATTTAGTTTTCCTTATGCAAGCTGCTCTTACGTTGATAGGCTTTTAAGACACAACACTTGGCATATACGTAGAACAAAGAAAGGAATAAATACTAATTAATAATAATTTATATAATTGACTTAAGATAAATCTGCTGACAGTTCATCTGTTTCGTTACCATAGCAACAAATGTAGGAAGTTCATCATAGAATTCCCTCGTCAGCCAATACAATTTACTATAGAATGTCTCTGTGCTGTCATTAGCTGATTCGATGATTCCTATGTATAATTTTTGGTTTTATTGCTTTACTACTACTACTATTACCTTAAATTTTCAATTTCGGTTGCTATTTCGAAATATCTTTGGTGACAGGTATTCAACGAGCCTTGGTTTGACTAGGCTCTTCCAAAGACAAATAGATTTGGTTGTAAGGACAATTCTAAGTCATTTGTAAACACTACACACTTTAAAGTGATAACAAACCGCCACTGTTCCTCCCCAAAAGGCATTTTTGAGCTTAGACTTATAGATAATGAAAAAGAAAGCTTTAATATTTGTTTTGAAGCTGTCAGTTAAGACAAAGCAGGTTTTGAATATGCGCAATTACTGGTACGGCGAATTAATGGACGATTAAAAAGCGAAACCAAACAATAAAAATTGAAATAATTATTGCACTGATTATTTCAAGTCGGATGTCCTAAATATTCAGGTTTATTGGTGAAATTTGGGAGAGATTTTACACGCAAGTAAAGTTGAAATATCCCCTAGACATGCATTTGGCGTCTTCCGGATGAACTAGTGTAGGAACAACACCAGTAACTGTCAACCGTCAAATCTTCCTTTTTTTCTTTGAAGACTAAATTTCCGGCAAAAAAGAATTGTAGACTCGTTAGTGTCGTCGTCTAACATGTTAGCGCGTCGAATCAATGTTAAGTATTAGATAAAATATAGCGCGACAAGTGATATTAAATATCCATTTCCTTTCAATTCTTTCTTTTTCCGTCTTTTTTATTTCTTAGGGCTCTTTCTTTTCCTGTGTTCTAGTCTCCTGTACAGTCGTGTTCTCCACTTTCTTTCCTTATTTCTCCTTTCTCGTTCCTTTCCTTTCCTTTCCTTTCCTTTCCTTTCCTTTCCTTTCCTTTCCTCTACTTTCCTTCCTTCCTCTTTTTCCTTCAATGTTTCCTCCAGTCTATTCTCTTTTCATTTCCCCCTTTGCTAAGAATTCTTCCTGATTTTTCTGCGGGTTTCTTTTTTTTACTTTGCCAAAAATACTTCGATATACCTCTGACTTTCGAATATGAATTAAATCGAAAGATTGAATCTCAGCGTGAGAAATGTCTTCAGCTTTTACTTTTTAGCCCGCAAGCAGGCAGACTTTTATTTTTTGTTCCTATTTTCCTTTTATTAGCAGACATGCGTTTTGGCGCCATTGTTTATAGAAGAGCGCTAAATGATACTTAACGACCATGCGCCCACAATCGTCTTGAAATTAAACCATTTTTACAATAACAAAAATAGTTAATCCAATGATTACGGGACTAAAATGACAGTGTATTATCGAGGTTGTTTCAAGTTGACTTAGTCATACTCTGACTTTGATCAACCCAGAGGTTGTTTTACAGTTCGATTAGTTAATGCAACATACGTATTTTACGCAAGCTCTTAAGTGTAAACCTGTAACACTTGGGGGTGGTTTCAGCGACAGATCCAGGATTTTAGAATGCGGGGTTTCAAAATGGCCGTCACGCAAAAAAAGCAGGTGCCGTCGAATTCACAAAGGTGTGCTCGAGTTTCATCATAATGGCCGTAAAGAATATGAATTGCATCACAAAATCTTACAAAGGGGGGTCCCATGGAACCAACAGAAACAAACCTCTATACGCTACTGGTTTTATGTGCACCTGTAACACTTGGGGGTGTTTTGTGCAACAGGGTCCATGTATGTGGAATACTTTAACGATGGGGCGGCCATCTTGAATCACAAGTTATTATGGGTCATCCAGGGTGCAAATAGACAAAGCTTTATTACAATAATGGCGTTGTTGACATCTACAGTTCATTACAAGACAATCTGACAAGAGATGAATTTAAATACATGAACAGTTCCTCAACTGAGGCAATTTCTCAAATATATCGTGGGGTCCTCATTTCAGCATTTTTGTTCTTTTTTGTCCCCTGGGCGGTCCATGATGCCTTGCGATTCAAGATGCCCGCCGCATCGTCGAAGTAGTCCATTGGAATCTAGGTGCGCAGTGGATTGTTTGTCGCAGCAAAAATTTCAAGTATTTCGTACTATCTCTTGTCAAAATAATAATATTTCCCACCAATAAACTACTTCTAAAATACATTTGGTAATTGTTTTCACGGATGTGGTCTATTTTCTATATTTCAGAGTTAAACGCTGTTGTTTATCGAGCTGAAAACCTGGAACTAGGAAATATTGGACTACGAACAAAATGTTCACTGATTGGCTAATTCGCTAAGTCTGAGACATAAGTAAAATGACCTTAAAGGGTATTCATTTTGATAACCCAATAGGACCATAATAAACAGATTTACCTACCATGCTTTGTACAATGAGAATATTTATTTTTCTAATCCGCGCAGATCGAATCAATCCTATTGTATATGTGTACTTAAATACGGTGTCCTGTTTGCTTGTCTAGCGAACAATAAGTTCCTAAGACTTTGATCTCTTGCCGTATTACAACTACGAAGGAAGTGCTAAAGGATTCGACAGTTTTTAAGCTGGGGAAAATTTTTATGATAAGTGGATCAAAAGCCATCACTAAGAAATACTCTTAGGACAATTTTGCGGCTACATGTGTGCAAAAATACGCAAAAATCTCTTTTTTATTAAGTTTTTTTTACAAAGCGCTCATTCAGTTTCAGTTGATACCCTGCCAATCACTACTTTCGAAACAAAATTGAATTGAATTGAATTGAATTATATCCTCAACAAATAACAAATATCCCATCTTATTTGATTTAATTTTTATTCATTTTTATTTGATTTCAAAACTTTGTTTATCGTGAACTTCATACATTTTCGCTGAATATTAGGCTATCGAACTGAAATAGTTAATAGACATTACAACACAACAAAATAACACTCTTGTGCTTTGCGGGAATAGTTTTTCAGTCATTTTATCAACTGTGTTCTTAAGATATTTTTCCTTCTGTGTTCGCCTAAGAGAAGACATTATTAATTTTTTAGGCATATTATGCTATTTAAGCAGTCTTAGATCAGCCCAGAGGGTGTCTAAGGGTTTTATTACTGACTGATGTTTGTTTGGATCGATCAGCTTAATAAAAACAATGATAAAAAATAAACACTTGAAATAAGGTGATAATTTGAGCTCTTTTTCTGTCAATCCACGGATATATGTCCACCTTTTGACTCCAGTCTTTTTTGAGACGTTTCAGTTTAGCTCACGCCAAACCTCCCATCAATGACACAATAAAACAATGGATCAATCTCAGCATATTCTCATTCCAGCATTTAAGAAACACAGGCAAGAAAGACTAGGCAATACATACCATTGTAACTTTAGTTCATATAGTACAGAAAATAACTAAAAAATGATAGACGAATTATATAAGCATTACCATCGTTTCTCTGCATTTCACTTTGCCTCTTCGAACCTCCCTACCAACCTCACCAATCACAATTACACTATTTGATTTATTTACCATTTTAAAGAATATTCTTTGCTTAATTTTCAGGGACGGCGGAACAGTTTTTAAAGCGGAGGGAGGGAGGGGGGGGGGGTGGGGAGGCTGCAGTCCTTCCCTCCCCTCCCTATCCCACACACCAAAAAATTCAGTTGACAATGAAAATGTAATTCTCGCAAGCTGTCTCCGCCTTCCTTGATTTTATCTTATTGAAGAGTTTTTTGTTTGTCGTACACGGATCCTTAATCTCTCTAATCGTAATTTCAACAGAAGAAAACATAAGCAAACACCAAAGGAAACAAATAATGAACAAAATAAACAAAAAAAGATATATGTTTTTGAGAACTGTCAATCCAATAGTTTAAAATGTTTGACTAAATACTGTTATTGATTTCATACTGATTCAGCTCTCAGCTGACTTGTTATATTAAATCAATTTTGTTTTAAATTTGTTTTTATTTTTTTCAAAGTTAAAAAGAATTGCAGAGAATGAATGAATTGTTCAATTTCCTTTTTTCGTCTTGTTTTTTTCTTTTTTTTGAGGTACAAAAATGCGGTAATACCTTGTGCGGTAGTACACTAGATTTCAATTCAAACCTTTTTTTAACTTTAATTGGAAAATAAGCATAAAATTGTTCCAAGGAAATGAGATGCTGGATATACACTTAATTGAAACTACTGGATACTTTGATCAGCCAAGAGATTATTATTTTGTGGTTTTGATGAAGGCATGAACGTGACTAGAAATAGATGTGCCTCCACACTCAAATGAAGACAAAACTCTCGCCTTTAGCCATGCCAATCTTGAAATTTGACCGCTGACAGAACTAGAACTCTCTCTCTTTTACTTTTTGGTTTGTTTTTGATTTTTATTTATTTGTTTTTTTATTAGTAAAACCAAAAAAAATTCTGTAAAGCTAATAAAGAAATAAAGAAATAAAGAAATAAAGAAATAAAGAAATAAAGAAATAAAGAAATAAAGAAATAAAGAAAAGAAATAAAGAAATAAAGAGAAATACAAGAAATAAAGAAATAACAGAAATAAATAGAAAAAAGAAATAAAGAAATAAAGAAATAAAGAAATAAAGAAATAAAGAAATAAAGAAATAAAGAAATAAAGAAATAAAGAAATAAAGAAATAAAGAAATAAAGAAATAAAGAAATAAATAAATAAAGAAATAAAGAAATAAAGAAATAAAGAAATAAAGAAATAAAGAAATAAAGAAATAAAGAAATAAAGAAATAAAGAAAGAAAGAAATAAAGAGAAGAAAAATAAAGAAAATAAAGAAATAAAAGAAATAAAGGAGAAATAAAGATGAATAAAAGAAATAAAGAATAAGAAATAAAGAAATAAAGAAATAAAGAACAAATTCAAGAGAAAGAGCAAGAAATAAAGAAAGAAAGAAATAAAGAAAGAAATAAAGAAATAAAGAAATAAAGAAAGAAAGAAATAAAGAAATAAAGAAATAAATATATAAATAAATAAATATATAAATAAATATATAAATATATATATAAATATATAAATATATAAATAAATAAATAAATAAATAAATAAATAAATAAATAAATAAATAAATAAATAAATAAATAATAAATTAATCAGTTAAGATTGAAACATGATTTTTGTAATGTGCAACCGAAAGTGACGTAAACTTTGAATGAAACCCGTCGATAAATGACGAACACAGTTTTGTGTCCGACTCACGAAACACCTAGCAACACCAAGGATCTCACCTTGATGAAATAGTCATGGAAAAAAGTCGAGTTGTTTCGTCAAAGGATGTGAACTTTGTGGAAGTAGCTCTCCTACTGCGTCAGTACTTAAGAAAGTTCTATATTTCGTTTTATAGTTTGAATACTTATTTATTCATGTATTATTCCTTTTAGTATTTATTAAATTAGCACTCAAAATCTTTCCGATCGAAACCAGTTTAAAGGAGGGAAACAGACACCAGCCAATCACAGTCCATGAAAACAGCCGCATTTCCAATAAAGTGTATAGTGCGCGAGTCTTTCATCCCAAAAGAGAAAAATGACTGACAGAAGGATCTAGTCATATTCTTTATTTAGTTTTGCATTAATTTACTAACAACAAACAATCACTCGATTAGTTCAAACTGGGTGTGAAAAATTTCAGTTTCGAATTGTTTTTCACTTATCTCTTGAACTTTGATCAAAGTCTCCTCACCGTTCGTAATAAATCCGACATAATGACAAACACAGTCAGCGAATATTGAAACGAATTACATCTTGTTGTTCTATGGATCAATCGTGAAGTCATAGATTATTAGTTTTGTAGATTAAGACAAAAGACGATATAGTGAATAGAGATCAAAAGTCATACTTCCGCCCTCATATGTCACACTAACCATATTAGTCTATTCTCTCCGTTGATTGGTGGGTTCAATCCCCAGTGATCGCGCGCTAAATAATCATAAAACAGAGACTCGAAGAGACGTATTTGCAGTCCCAGTTCCGTTTACAAACGAAGCGGATGCCTTGGGGTTTGGAGAATATGAGCGATACAAACCAGAACACGACTCGCGGAATTTCCAACGAAGCATGTTATCTTCCTCTGAGCCACGGAATACCAATTATGATTATCAATTTCACGTTGGTCTTCGTTGGAACGTTTGGGAATTTTCTCATTATTTTTGCTGTCTTGAATACTCATAAACTTCGGTATAGAATCTCAAATTTTCTAATCCTGAGTCTAGCAGTCGCTGATTTAATCGTGACCATGTGCGCGCAGCCGTTACAAGCCACTTCGGTAACTTTCAAGACCTTTCGGCACTACTGCGTTCTTGAGATAGACTTTGCCTACGACATAGCAGGGAACTTCTCCGTCTTTTGCTCGCTCTTCCACCTGGCGGCTATCAGCATCGACAGAGCGCTGGTCGTGACGAAGCCACATCAACATCAAGCGCTCATGCGGAAGCACGGATTGAAAACCATGTTGTTTATTTGTTGGGGAATAGCTTTTGTGTTTGTCTGTATCCGTGTTCCTTTTCCATCGACTCTTTCACTGTCTATAGCCTTGATTATTATTAGCTACATCATCATTGTGTTGTCGTACGCCGTCATCCTCTATCAAATCTCGCGCGATAAGGTAAAAAGTAATGATCCGGCAGCTGCTATGTCCTCTACGTCTAAAGATGCAATAATGGAGAAAAGAATCGCTGGAACTATTGCGATTGTGATATTTTTCTTCTCCTTGTGCTGGTTTCCTCTGCTTGGTTTTTATGTCTCTGTTGGAAAAGGTGTTCTTAGAGAACTGGGTGGTGTGACGTATATGTGGATACGAACTGTAGTCCTCTCCAACTCATCTATGAACTTCATCGTCTACAGTTTCCGTATCGTACATTTTCGCGTCGCTTACCTTAGAACCATAAATAAAATCCTAAAAAGACCAAGAGAAATTTTTGGAGGCTCCAAGTTCGCAACCAGTGGCGCAGTATCACAGGAAAGTAAAGATAACTATATCAAAGAAATGCCGAGTAGGCTGGAAGTGAGCCGGGATTACAGCAATGCCACAAGTCACGCGCAAACCACAAGGATGACAAATCCAAGCTTAGAGAATGACAGAGAAGTAGATGGCGCTTGCGTGATGGAATTAGACTCAAGCGTATCCAATTCTGGTCGCATCTAAGCATTTATACTGAAGTTACAGAAAAATAGGAAAAAAATTCAGCTATGTTTGAATGTTCGAATAAAACATTTCCTCCGAGGAAAGACTCTTTAGTGGCGGAAGACAAGAAAGGTCGACCTGGGGCAAGTTATGCTGTATTTCAAAAAAATTGACGCTAAGAACTAAACCTTGTTCGTACTCATATTGAGAAGTGAGCGTTACTCAATAGATGCTCTCTTTCAAAACAATTTTGCTTGAATCACTTGCAAAGCTTTTTTATTGCACAAACACGTCGAAATTTTTGTAATAGTTTTTTTAAAAATTGCTCAATACTGTTTGTCTATCTATCTGTCTATCATGCTGTTTCGAAGATTTCGAATGACAAAGCCTTGTGCTCATATTTTACTTGGACAGTTTTGAAAAAGACGATAATACGAGATAAAATATGATAAGATAAATACGCAGAGAAATGTGCTAATGATAATGAAGGGAAAAAGATAATACTTTGAAGGATTTGCTTAATTTGCGAGATGAGAAGTTTGACAGCCTTCGAGACCAGATCAACAGAGTCAATCCAAGAAAATGCGAAAGTATTTAAATTGCTTTTATAGTAAATAAAACATCGTCAAAGCGCTAAAAACATGGTAAGAAAGGAAGTTATCAGTAGATCTTATTCGTGGTGTTACAATGTTTTCCCAATTCAGCGTGATCAAGCTCCAGAAAAGTCATTTTCTTTCGGTTTTTTACTCTTCGAAAAATGCATGAGTATCTCAAAGGCTCAAAGGATACGAAAGGAATAATGATGTTATCCCGACGAGTTTCAAAAGCATAGCTATTCATTCCCCTAGAGGTTTGCCACGTTAGATAGGGCAAATTACGGGAGCAAGTTTTTTATTAAAATATCCAATGTATAAATGATGATAATGAAACAAAATATATCATTGGCTCACTGGGCATGTAAAAGACTAGCACCTCCACTGAAGAAATATAAATACTTTGTAACTTAAGGGTCAAATCCGGCTCTAGTCATTTGTTGGAACTAATATACCCGTAAAACAAGGACTATTCTATTTACGGTATATTACAAATGTGGCCAAAACCAACCTGATACCTCTCAGAGTGCCCTGCTTTAAACCGGATTACTTCATATTTTTCTTTTCGATTCGCGATTTTCCCCCCTCTCTACTCATTTCTTACTTCTTTGTTTTTTATCGATTTCGCAAATTGAACAGGCCTCAACAAAGTCAGTTCTAATATATATTTTTATAAAACAAATAATTAGACGAAAAATCGATACATGATCAGAAGCCAGCTAAGGAACATAAAAAAAAAAAAAACAAAAAACAAAAAAAAAAACCCTCTACTGACATGTAAGAAGTTGTTAAAAGCCAGTTAGTAACATACAGGTAATTCTAGATTCAATAGTAAAAATAATTGGTTCACAAAGGAATTCTATATTAATTTCTATAAAAACAATTGACTTTAGTAATAAAAGCACAAATGTTTATTGGAACTTATCAACTTTCTCTGATTAGACATGTAATTAATGAGGAGTCATAAGAAATGTAGAATTTAAACTTACAATGCCTTATATTAGTCAAGGTAGTTCATACACTTTATAGTTGTAACAAGAAACGTACGTCGTGTGAGCGAGTTCAAAGTGTAATTAATCCGCAGCTGAACAATTATTAAAGTGCAAATGAACCCTTTGACAATACATTCAGTACTGGTTCTGCATAAAGTAAATAGTTGATTGGTAAAATATTTCTTGATTTAAGTGATGCGTCTCTAAGTTATGAAGGTTTATACTTCCAATATGTAAATGATGGTGACGTCAGGTAAGGTATTTGAGTGTTTTTGTTGTAACTAGTAATACTAAATGCTGGCCATTTTGAAAATAAAAATTTTAAATAGCTTTCATGTAAACCATGAGTGAAATAATGATGCTTTTTAAATACTGTATCTATGAACCAGTTCGATTTTGTATATTTAATTAAGCCTTAATAGACGTCACGCTCATTAGCATATTGAAAGTATAAACCTTCATAACTTAGAAACGCATTACTCGAATCAAGAAATATTTTACCATTCAACTATTTACTTCATGTAGAATCAGTACTGAAAGTATTGTCGAAGGGTTCATGTGCACTTTAACGTAGTTTCCTTTTAGATTGGAATATAAAGTATTCGAGCTGAAATGATGCGATTTTTTGTATCTTACTCCAGAAAACATGAGTACAAAATTTCCTTCTAGTCCCGGATCTCCCATTTCAGATCCATGACAGACCAACTAAAAAATATAGGTGATAGACCCCTTGCACTAATTCCCTTTCAGGGGGTCAAAACAATAAAGTTTTTTTCTCTTGAAATTTGAAAACATTTCTCACGTTGCGTTCTCAAATCTTCAAGGCATTGTGTTGTTTCTCTTACGTGACATGGCTTTTCAACAAACAATTACTACCCGGGGGTAATTTTAATCAAATGGCTCAGCTTGTAATTATTAAAATAATTACAAGCTGAACCATTTAATGATCTATGGTAATCCCCATAATAGGCCTTTCGCAACAACAGGTCACGTGACGTACCCCATTAGAAAGAGACGTTGTGTCAAAATGAACACCAGAAATCGAAAGAGCATCTCAATATTACTGGAGCAAGCAAAGATTTAGCTAATAATGTTGACTATGGGAAAAATGAATATAAAATTTTGAATATAAAGCATTGAATATAAAATCGAATATTTCATAAGGATTTGTATGGGAAAATGTGTTGGATGGCATAGCATGCCATAGCTTGCCATCCAGCACATTTCCCCATACAAATGATTATAAGATATTCGATTTTGTATTTAAAGCCGTTTCAATCTCCTTTGTTACATGTTATAAGCTGAAACTTTGCTTTCTTACATATATTGAGGTGCTCTTTCCATTTCTGGTGTTCATTGTGACACAACGTCTCCTTTTTATGGGGGTAGGGTCACGTGACCAGTCGTTGCAAAAGGCGTATTGATATCTCTTTCTCTCAGCATACCGAGGTATTCATCTATAAGGTTCCATCAGTGTGATCTAAACATTACTTCACTTCAAATAATGAAATTATTAAAATCTAATAAATTCTGGATATGATTATGATATTTGTTATACATGGTTAAAATCTATCTTAAAGTTACATAGTCTTCTCCAATACCAGGAGGGACCCTCCTGTCCAAAACTAATGACGGCTGCGAGGAGATTAAGAGGTTTATTGTTTTTATAAAACAACAAATTATCGGTATGCCTATGCGGAGACCAGAGGGGGTGGGAGGATTTTGGGGAAGATCACATTGTTCTTATTCACCTGGAGGGCGGATTGATCAGCTACACATTGACAAGTATTAACTTTTATAGCTTACAATTTCGCAACAAAAATCATCCGCCTTCCCCTACCTCCGAAAGGCGGTAAATGAATAATGACTCAGAAAACAGAATATGAATAAATGTGACATAACAGTATATTCTCTTGATTCTAGCTATTTTCCGCTGTTCATCAAGATATCAAATTATATGCACTGAATACTAAAGGTGGTGTTATGCTCCAACATACAAACGCAACTGACTCTGAGTAAGACTCTAACTGACTCTTAGTTCATATTGTAGCTTTAAATGCAGACGAAATCTATTAGTAACTAAGAGATTTAAGAAGGTATTCGAGGAACTCTGCTTAGTACTTGCCTGGTCTTGCCTTTGCAAGAAATATGTTATGATAATTGCTGCATAGCTAAATATAGGATAACATAGGATACCATGAGTTCGGCTTGATGTCAGTCATTTTCGACCTTTCACCAGTTTTATCTTTAACATTTGGTGGACCAAGGGGAGGGATAGAAAGAATCGATGAGGCCAGGAACCCATACTGCGCGCGCTCTACTCTGTTTGCTCATGTCTTCTTTTGATTAAAAAAGTAAGCAAACAGCATGAATACCAGAGATTCCTTGCTCTTAGTTTATTTTCTCTTGTTATTTTATAATGTACTCAGTTTTAGAGTGAGAGGAGTGGACTCATCTCCTATGCCTAATGTTGCTAATGGGACTTGGCCTCAAGGGTGCCTCCCACCTCTACGGCAGCTGATTATTCATTCTTTAAAAGCGGGAGGGCTGGAGGAATCCATATGGACTACCATAAAATCAACAATCCTTCTTTCGTCAAAAGAGTAAATATCGTGACCCTACACATCGTTTCGTGAACTTAGAATTGAATGAAAATACTGATGACGACCCCTTTTTGACTGCCTGAGAATAAAAACTTGATGTCCCTCCCCTTATTTCTTTCGCTCCTTCCTCCCTTCTAAAAATAAATGCTCTCTAGGATCTCGGGATCGAATACCATACTCAGACTCTCATGTGAGTATTTTGGACTCTCTCCTCTCCTGTTCTTTTCCGGGTTTTCCGGTTTTGAGATTTATTGAAGTCGTCAGTGAGTGCGGTATTTTAGTATGTGTCATACCTAATAGGTAATAGACCCGTTGCATGTGACATCAAAGCAGCTCGATGTGGTGGACACAACAAAAGAATTCCAATCTTATGTGACTGAGAATTGGAACCTATCATTTTGTCCCCCAGATCGAGCTGCATTCTAAAGTGCTGCATGTATAAATATATGTGATTATTCCTGATCCCCAGCAATGGCAATTGCATTTTATAAGTAAAGGTAAGTAGAGCTCTTGTCAGCTTGTATTCCATTAGTAAAGCTAATAGAAAAGAGCTTGAGCAAATTTACCACACTTAGCTGTCATTCAAAATGGCAGCAGATTGTCAGGTGACTTGTCAACATTTGCCCCAAAGGTTAAATCTAAAACTTTTTAATGAGAATTTACAATTAATGTCTCTAGAGCAAAGTTTACGATCGACATGGGGCATGACTTGACGTGTCGGTGCCTCTAATATGCAGTGTCTTATCCGAGCAACTTACCTCCTGAATGCTCAACGCGGTATGTGGACTTTCGCAAAGCCCGCCGTCTTCTGTACATCTCTTCTTCGTCGGTCGCTCGACGACAAATTCTCGCTTTACTCGAATATGAAAAAAAACTCCTCGGGAAACAATAGACGGGTCGACTTGGAGCGAGATTTATGCACAGGGGAAGGGAGGGGGAGGGGGGTGGAGTACTACAGTACTACCACCCCAACTTGGGCGATGATTGTCATTACAGTGTGAATCGAAAAACCTTGGGCTCTATTGTTAAGCGCATTTGATCATATTCAAATACGAATTTGCGCCATATAAGTATTAAATTATTATTATTATTAATATTATTAATATTCCGCCAATCAAAATTGACTTTCTAACAACAAGATAATGGGAAAATTTCAAAAACGCTTCTGATCGGTTAAGAAACGTTCTTTTATGGATTAAGTGAGACTAGCAACCCAGACTACTCAGTTTAATTTAGCTTCCAGTCATACAAAATCTAATCTATATATCTTTTCTGCTGCTACATTGCGTTTGCATTTAGTATTAAAAAAAAAAAAAAAACCTAAAATATTCTTAATACCAATAATGATAAACTTGCAAAACTCCAATGCTAGCCTACAAAGCAGGCGTTCCTGTGGGAACGGGCGACATTTGTTGGGCAAAAACCTTGGTTTTGGGCCAATTTTCTTACGATACTATAAATCGCGCAACTTTTTGGAGTTGACTGGGGGGCAAACAAGCGGTCAAAGCATGCCAAAATAAGTCCTCAAACTATTGTACTTTACTATTACTACGACATGAAACCAGAAAAAAGAGATCAAAACAATCTCCAAGATTGTACTAGCCATTAAAAACGTAGCTATAGCAACCTTTTATTCAAAAGGATCTGTGGGCGTCCTGTGTTTTAATTCCCATGAGGCATTGCCGTCGTAGTGTCGGAATGGCGTCCCTTGTCAACTGTCGTGTTTTCTCGTCGTCTTCACAAAGATAAACTCATTTGAGGTAAGAAAACTCTAATATATAAACTAAATTATACAGAAATGAAATCTTAATGTTTGAATGTACCTATTGTCGTTAAAAAATGTGCAAATTTACTTTTAATATAGTCATGTTTTGATGAATAAATGTTTACCACGTGTTTGACACAACAGCTGATAAGATCTACTACATGTTTTTGGTCGTTGATCGTAGAGTTTCTTAGACTTAAACTCTATATTTGCCTTCAAGAACATAAATCGTAATATCTAGTATAAAAACTGAGTCATAAAATGATGATATCTGTCATATTTTCCGACTTAGCCTTCAATAAAGCAAACTATCCGACGTGGTCGATCGATGAAATAAAAAAGTGTGATATCGATTCTTACCGATGTTTACCGATTTGGTTTCCTTTTCGCAGTAATGAGGCCTATTTATGAAATAAATCAATGTATCTTTAATAATAAATCAAATGCCCTTATATTAAAGTGATGCATAAACCAAGCTATAGTTGGATTGACGGTTTTCGCCGCCATTTTGACGAGTAGGCAAGGAATAACAAGGCCAGGCTACTAAGCCCCATACATTTCTTGCAAATTTCTCGAGCGTGACGCGACACCTCTTCAAAAAGTCTCTTTTTTACAGTTTCAAACTTTATGTATAGAAAAACCCTTCCAGGATCTGAAAGGTAAGACTATAACATAATTGTAGCGTGAATATCTAGCTTCAGAAGGCGTTATTTAGCTTTATTATTTAGCTTAATATTATATAATAGCCCAATGGAGCCCCTTCATATGTGTCTCAGTGTTATGGAGGCAGGGCAACTGACAAGTTCATAGTGAGAGATTGTGGATTTTTAGATCTAGTAGAGCGCAATGACCAAATTATGGCAGACCATGGCTTCAAAATTAAAGAGGAGCTTCTGATGAGAAATGCAACTTTGTGTATTCCTCCTAGCACAACTGCAGGCTTGCAAATGGTTTCAAGTGAAGTGAGAAATACATCACGTATTGCTAATGTAAGGATTTATGTAGAACAAGCCATTGGCCGATTGAAGCACTTCCATATCATGAAAAATGTGCTTCCTCTGAGCCACCTTTACCTATGTGATGACATAGTAAAGGTTGTGTGTGCACTGACTTGCTTACGTGGACCTTTGTGTGAGTGACTGCACTAATTGGAATACAATATTATAATTATATTTTTCGACAGAGAACAAACTAGTGGAAAACAAATACACTTTGTACAATAGTATTATATGATGTTATTGATACTCTATGGATTGAGTGTCATAACTCAGACTGACTACCATGCCTATATTAGTTTGTTTTGTTTATCAAACAGTTATCTACATTAGTCAAGTGATTACAACAAGATCTAGTCCCAAACAGTTTTATAGGACAGTGTGAAACTTGATTTGATTTTTTTGTTTTTCATTGAGATGAGAAACTCTGTTCAATATATACATGTATTTAGTTTGATTTAGGCATTTGTTCTCAATGTACAATAACAACTATTATTAAAAATCCAAGTTCTCTAACTTTGAAAATTTTAAATATTAAAAATAAATATGATTTATTTATACAACAGTTTGGACATCTTCAGTAATATATACTTATCAGTTATCCATCCAGCCATCATATCCTGTAAGCATGCACTGCAAATCCATTCTTCATCTGGTTCAATGTTCATGACCTGAATACATTTGAAGTGATACCAGGCTGAGCAGTGGTCACAGCAGACACTATTTTCAGGTGAGGATTCAGGTAGTTCCTCGCCCTCTACAATAAGTTTCTCACAGATTGGACAAAAGTAAATTGTCCTCAATCCTAGTAAAACTTTCAGCATGTATGATTTAAAGAATACATCAAGTTTTAGCAAAGCTCTCTGCCAAAAGTCAGGATCAAATTCAATTGCCTCAACATGCAACTCTTTGGGGGTCCAGACAAGGAAGTAGCACTTGTGGACACCAGTGACAGCCATTTGTCCAGTTACCTGATAATAGTACTTATGCTCTCTTTTCAATTGAATTTTATCATTTGAATACTCCAAAAAGTCGGTGTCACTCCAACTTTCCATAAGAGTGGATTCACATATACTATAAGGACTCTTGATCTCAAGCACAGCTTGACCACAACATGAACATGATATAAATCCATCTGGGCTTGCACCAATGTATGGTTTATCTTTAACAACATATAAGCCAGTTTTTGACAGTTTGCAATTTGTGTGGTTTGCAAGACCAACAGCATGAAGTTCTCGCATTGCTGTATCTTCATTGTCCTTGCCCCATCTAATAGCAGGAACATGGTCCAGATTCTCTGAACCATGAACAAGTTTGGACAATAAAGGAGTTGTTTTGGGCTTCACATCTCCTCTATTTCTTGTAAGTGCATCTACTTTAGTGCATACATCTTTCATGTTGGAAGCAGTTATCCTCCCCATTCTGTGTTCTTTCCACAGGTAAGAGGATGACTGTCCTTTTGTTTCTCTTTCAATTTGAGAAACATCCTCATCAGTCAATGATAAGCTCTCCATAAAGCCTGACATCTTGTCTTGGTCACTTATTTCTACTTGAATGCCATTACAATAATCCTTGACAAGATTGGACATGCACAAATTCCTCTTTGGTTGACTGTGGCGATCTGATTCCACACTTTTAAAAATCTGCGCATTTGGGGCTACATTTTTAAGGCCATCTACAAATCCTTTCTTCTTCTCTTCACTGATGTCTCGTTGGCCTTCCTTCCTTAGATCAAAATTCTTCCATGCTCTGCTTATGATTCCTTCAGAATCTCCAGGCTGGGGTTTTGAAGCCTTGTCTCTTCTCAAGTTCAAGTCCATGATTTTACAAGGCTCAACATCTTTGCAAGTTGACTGATTCCAACCGCATGGAACTGAGGTACATGCAGGATTGTTGTAGCCACACTGAACTGCATGGTTGACTTTGTATAGCAAAGCAATCATGTGGTTACATGTTGCACTTGTGCCTGCTATACAAGTACACCAGCCACACACAATAGCTCCATTACTTTTTACCGCAACCCAAGCTTCATGAGGATCTTGTCTTATCCTCTGAGATGGAGTGACTTTGCTCTTGAGGACACATATATCATCATTATTCTTCAAATAATACACAGTGTCAACAAAGTTGCTTTTCCAGTATGAGAAGGCCTTTTCATCTTTGTATTTTCCTATGTATGTGGCATTGAACTCTTAGTGTAATAGAATAAAAGAAAAGATTTTACCAAGGTCAACTGATGGCCATTTGTTCATGTCATCTAGCCATTGGATATCACTGGCGCTGGGATCCTTGATGGTGCATTTTGTTGGTCGACTCTGGTATTCGCTCTTTATGCTTTCAATCTGCTGCTCAACGGATAGCTTGATCGGTAGTTTAAACTCATAGGCTGAAAAAGCTCTAGCAACCAACTCTATCTTTTTACAGGTGACCGAAACACCTCTGATGTTTAGGTAATCCTTTAGCGATCCTAAAGGTAAATCTAAGAAGTCGTCATATGTGTAGTTCGTTTCCATCTAAAAAATATACAAATTTAAAATGTCAAATCACCAAAAAATATGGTTGCATCTTATAAATAACAATAATGTAGCTACCGGCGTAACCATGGCTAGGGTTTTATATGGATCTCTGACAATCTTTAATAGTTCTTAATTTGATCGTAAAACTATAACAAACATAAAAGAATACATGAATTACTTAAGGTTACAATCACAATTGTGTTATCTCTAATCAGGCATGATTTACAATGAACAATGGTATATACGGTGTGTCTAAATCATCCAAAAATGTACAATCGATAATAAATCATATATGTGTGTGATTACAAAGTAATTGTATAAGATTTTACTGACCTTGTCTAGCCATATACTTGCTCTTACAAATCGCTCCTCGTGGTCCGTTGACCGACAATTGAAATTTGAGATCAAAATAATGATGTACTTATTATATGCTTAATAACTATTTAAACATTCCACGACTGTTCATGGCAACAGTCACAAATAAGATAGAAAGATATTATAAATTAGCGGCTTTTTAGTCCATATAAGTATCAGTTATGATACGCCTTACACGAAGCCATCAAAAGAACACTCCTGGCATACGACCACGCGGTCGAAGCCCTGACAAACATCGGCTAATATTAAGCTAAATAACGCCTTCTGAAGCTGGATATTCACGCTACAATTATGTTATAGTCTTCCCTTTCAGATCCTGGAAGGGTTTTTCTATACATAAAGTTTGAAACTGTAAAAAAGAGACTTTTTGAAGAGGTGTCGCGTCACGCTCGAGAAATTTGCAAGAAATGTATGGGGCTTAGTAGCCTGGCCTTGTTATTCCTTGCCTACTCGTCAAAATGGCGGCGAAAACCGTCACTCCAACTATTATAATGCTATTTTCAGTTGAGCTGGCCGTTGTTGATTGGATCGAGTAAAGTTTGTAAAGTTGACTGTTACACGCCCCCAAATATTGTTTTGAGATGCATGAAGTTATGACTTGTCACGCTTCAAAAGCATGTTTTGCCGCCTAAGAGCATTCCATTTTGCACACTTCTGAATATGAAGTATCAAATAAAAGTGGAATATTTGTGCGACTACTTTGTGGAATGCGAAATTTATCCGCTATCTATGTTATGGAACCTGGAAAATATCCAGTTGTGATATTTCCTCCACATTTAACAATTTCGTTGATGATTTTCTGTCTCAAATCATTACTTAGAGCTTTTCCATGCTCGTAAGTTCTCCTGCTCTTGCTTAAAAGCATGATAACAAGGCAAGTTTGCATGTCAAGAAAAACAAGTTCACATGTCAAGTCTAACAAGTTCATGTGCCAAAAAAACACACTTGTCACCTATCAGTACACTGTTTAGCAGCATCTGATTTATTGACGTCAAACTTGCCTCGTTCAAGTAAAATTTGGCCAGTGGCCAGCTCAACTGAAAATAGCAGTAAAAACACGACAGCAATAATTACTTCCAAAAACTACATGTAGCTAGAACGGTATAAAGTCAACCAGTGAAATACACAAAGTGAATATGATGCCAAATTACAGCACCACTGAAGAACACATGGTTGACTTAGCAAACAGGCTACATGAAACACCTAGTTTGAGAGGGAACTAAATATTTTGAAAGGAACCAAATAAAACTATTATTCATTGGCAACTGCAGCTTTTTATTCTAAAATCAGTCACCAGTAGTGTTTCTCCTCCATTCAAATATTGAATATGCCAATTTAACAGTGGATTCTGGAAAAGATGAACGATTTTTCTGAATTGAAGACCCTCTTTTTTCAGCCAAAATGCCTCATATTCCTCAAGGTAAATGACCAATGCCATTGGGTTTTGGTTTCACAGTTTCTTTGATTTTTCATAAAAGTCATCCATTGAACAAAAGATCCAGCATCCTGTTCTTGAACATGATGGTCGGTCTTGTTTGTTTGAGATTTTGTTTGCTCCACCTGCTCTTCCTCTTTATTGAGAAAACTCCTTCCAATTTTTGCTTCTGTCCTTGGTAATTGTCTTTACTGACTTGTCTACCATTGCATGACCATTTTCATCTTTTTAAAAGCAAAGTTTGAAGGATGGTCTATGAAGTCAATTAGAAACCAAAACAGGTGTCTCCACCACTTTCTTGACTTCAGTCCAACAGCGTAATAGCTGTGCAATTGATCACTTCGATCAACGCCACCCATGTTAGCATTGTAGGCCTTCACTACTGGAGTGCTTGGCACATTTATGATTGTTTCATCTCGTTGTTTACGCCGCACAGTGTCCATCTCCAACAGAATTTGACTGGCTGAATAAAGATTCGCCTTGCTTTAGGCGCTTAACGTTGGGTTGTTTTTTCCCCAATTCCTTCGGATAACCCGAACTGTTCGCTTTTATTGTTCCACATAAATAGGTATTGTCTTTCAACAAATCTTCTGCTAGCTTAATAGATGTGAAATAGTTATCACAGAAGACATGATGGTGTTTTCCTGTAATGGTTCAGGTTAAATCGTTTTCAACATGATAGCCAAGACCATGTTCAACTCTGCCATCTTTCTTTCCCGTATGAACTTGGAAGTCAAACATGTAGCCGTTTGAGGAATCGGCGGCCTCCCAGACTTTAATTCCTCTCTTGATCGGTTTGTTAGGTATGTATTACCAGGGCTCGAAATAGAAAAAATATTTAGCCTGCCACATAATTTTTTTTTGGCAGGTTATAGCAAATTTTGACTTGCCAAAACTTTTTTTGACCTGCCAAGCAATGAAAAGTAAGCAACTGAAGTTAAAAAGTGTTATAATTTCAACTTTTCAAAACATACAGTTATCAGTTTGACAATTTGAACAAAATAAACATATATCCATGTCTTCTTGGTAACTTTTCTCTATATTTACATAAAGGCAAGCTATCTCTGTAAAATCCCATCAAAAGGGTAGATTCAGTGGTTAACTATTTGAAAAACTTTGAAGAAAAGTTTTACTCAAACAAGACAACAGTTCATGCATCATCCTCTTCTATCAATAATAGTTTTTTGGCAGTTTCAATAACATCTGATTGAGGTAGGGTTCTCTTTGATCCAGAAGCTGTTGGTTGTTTTCTTGGTCCACTTGGTTGTACAGAAGGTCTTCTTTGAGTGGCACACTTATTACACCATCTTAAGAGTGCTGCTTTTGGATCATATTGTTCTATTGCACTTCCCTCCTCAAAGATTCTAAGCAGATTTTCAACTCTCTTTTCTCCTAAACAATTTCTCCAGTCAGTGTGCACACGATTCATTGCTGAGAACAATCGCTCAAGAGTGGCATTGCTGATGGGAACAACTAACAGAATCTCAACAAGATGTAGAATATTGCTGAGTGAGTCTTTCTTTGAGGAAGTGAAACGTTTTGCCCATGTATCAGTATACTTTGCATCTTTCAGCCCTGTTGTTGCCACTAATTCCTTTACATCATCCCACTCACTTTCAATCCTCGTTACATCACATCCATTTGCAGTCAGGATTTCTTGAAACCTTTTAACAAGCAGCCTCAACTCCTCTAACCCATATGTTGAAGAATTGTTTGCTTCTGCTTGTGGATAAAGTTCAGTATCGAGTACTTTAACAAGTGCATTGAACACACTGTCGGACTTGTCAAATCTTTCATTGAAGCAGTCAAGGATACTACAGAGGATATCATTGTTGGCATTTTGAAGACTTGTCTTGGCCTGGTCAGCATACGTCAGTTTGACTTCCTGATACACATAGTCAGAAGTGTCAATCTGCTCAATAAATCTCTTGACACGACCAGTGGAAAAAATAAGTTCACTTGATGCATTTAGCTTTTCCATGATCCTGAAAATGGAGACTGAGCTCAGCTGCTGGTGTTAACACCTCTAAAAAATATTCCACATACAATGGAAACTTGGCATTCCTGTATTTATCATACATTCCCTTGAACTTTGCCCTGTCTGTGCTTTTGTATGTGGTATCTTCACTCATATGGCTGAAGTGAGTAATGAGAAGGCCATAGTTCTTACTTATCCAGCTTAATGCCCGTATTTTATGTTCCAGCCACCTAGTACCCTGGGCTTTGACTGGTGGAGATACTGACATTTCCAAAGCTTCTCCTAACCCTTTGAGCTGTCTCATCTTCTTTGGGCTGTTTTTGTATAAGTAGTACACTTTAACAATCATATCATTAATGTCAGAAAACACTGTTGTTGGCTTCAGAGCATCCGCTATGCCCAGCTCAAGTTTATGACTCACACAGTGAACTGGGACTAGCCAATCAATGCCCTCATTTTTCATAAGAGTGGCAAGTCCTCCCCTTAATCCAAAGTTGACTGATGCTCCATCAGCCCCAAGTCCCACAATGTGTTCCTTTAGTGAAGGTATACCATGATCTTTTAGTGCATTTCTTATTGTTTCAAGCAATCCTTCAGATGTAGCATGGTCAACCTTTTTAAGTGAAAAAAATCTGATCTTTGGTTTTCCTTGCACAGGATCCAGATATAGAATGTAAATCAGTTCTTTCTCTGTGTTACTTGAATCTGTGCTGCCATCAACCAAAATTGAAATGTGGTGGACTTTCTTTTGCAGCAACTACAAACAGGACATCAATGCATATTATTGTCAAAATCATTCATTTACAAGCCATATATTATTTACAAAAATATTAAATACTAAGAACTAAATAAAAAATAGATATAAATATATATAAACTTTGTAGTTATAAGCACAAAATCTAGAAATTTACTTGGCAAAGAAGTAGAACAGGAAAAAATAAATTGCCATATAGTTTTAACTGATGAATGTCTTGAAATTTGCCCTTAAAAGTGGTTTTTTTTTTCTAAATATTTTCTTTACTATTTCATTAATTTCCTTTAATAAAGGAACATTAACATCTAATTAAGGATATCGACAAATAAACAATCAACTAAACAACAGAGAGGCATGCTTTAAAAGTATAACTAACCTGATTTAACTCTTCTTCATACACTTCTGCAATGGAGTCAATAGATTCTGCACATGCATGATCGTTCAGGTAGGTAACTCCCAAATCAACTCCATGTTTTTTCTCCAATTTAGCAATTTGAACATACTTTGTAAATGGAAGTTCTTCTTTTGCAACAACATATGCAATTTCTAACAACTTAGAAATTCTTTCCTTCTCTGTTTCGTTCAGCTTGTAAATTGCTCTGCAGATTGTTGTTGCAGCATATGAAGGGAGCGGACCAGCTGTCATCCTAAACTCTTCCTCTTGCTCTAGTTTCCTAGCCAATTTGTGTGAGTCACTGTTGAGATGGGTTGTTACAGTGTCTTTCTTAGTATTAGATGTACCAGAGCACCATGCACTGTTGTAGTTCCGTTGCGCTTTTATTTTTGACTCGTATTTCAAACAGATCTTACATCGAACCTTTGTCACAAACGTACTTCCATTTCGAGTCTCAGATTCTAAAATCTCAAGCCAATCATTGTATCCCCACGAGAGAAGTGTAGACTTCTTTGTACTTCTTACGCATTTTTTGTTACTCGACGCCATTTTGTTCTGAGAAATGTAGCTGCTATGTAGTTTTATTGCAGGCTCAAACACAGGAGGCCCAAGTATTGAAAAAACACAAGACACACAAGTTATAATAGAATGCTTTAATAGTCTAATAACTCAAATTCACAGAACAAAAACAAACGTGTAACACACATACACAAAACATTTTAAATTTTCATGCACAAGATTCAGTGTTATTGATACTTAACAAACATTCAACTTTACTCAACAATTGCCTCCTACTGTTTCAGGGTATTTCACCATTTCATCAAAATATAAACGAGAATGTACTTTCTATATATTACTCAAGAACCATGCCTTGTTCATACATTTATTCATTGTCACTAAGTATCAAAGTATCGCTGCTAGCATCAGTCGCATTACTCTCCGTGTCAGATAAATCGGATTCTTCATTGGCATGAAACTTCAACACAACAGTTGCCTTGTTGTATCAAGGGAGCACGTTAAAATTTTGATTGTGTTGGTTTATCTTCGATTTTATCGCACGTATTCTAAGATATGACAGGCATTCCTTGTAGTGCTTGTTTACGTGCGCGCGCTACACTTTATGGCAGGCGTTCCTTGCTTCAGTCGGGCTAGCGAATTAACTCTGAAAACCGACGAATTTCTTGCGAGGAACGGAGCGACGTGTAAAAAGGGAGGGGAGTGAAACTGTAAACCACGTTACCCTTTTCAGCCAATCAAACAATCCAAAATGAAAATATTTTTCGCTCTATGCTGGTAGCAGTATCTATAGAAACGGATTACGTGACAAATTCAAAAAAATGACGTGTAACGTCAAACAGATGAAAACAAACAAATTGGCTTCCTTGAGCGAAGAGCAAAACAAAGTTTTTAATCTCGTAGAAAAAGGTTTTAGTGTGTTCATTAGTGGAATAGCTGGAAGCGGAAAATCATTTTTAATTAGATATATTTAAAAGGAGTTGACAAAGGGAGCAAGCATTGTTTTTATCACCTCATCAACGGGCATTGCGCCTCAAAATATATGAGGATCGACAATACATTCATCAGTTCGCCGGCGTGATAGGAAAAAAATCGGCTCACGAACTGGTGAACATAATCAAGAATAATCCTACTGCTGAAAAGTTTGCCTGATCACATGGCTTTAGCCCTTTTTCGTTACACTCGGTCTTGTAAACTTAATATGCCTCCGTAGTTTTGATCGGCTTCCCCATTAGATATGGAAAATAAACTAGTGATTATTCTGTAAAAAAATTCAAAATTCAAATTAACGATTTCAAAAACATTCAAACGAGTGACTCGACAGTTCATCTTGAACATAAACTCATACGCTCATGTTACGTAAATTCATAAATTCACCTGACTTCTAGTTTCGAAAAAGTACTTACGTTCTAACTTGATCGTGTAATCCAGCCATCAATGTGCATAGCAACCGCCTGTGTGCATAGCAATCTGCTACGAGCATAGGACGATAAAATTTCCACCGTTTCACTCCCCTCCTATTACACTCGTCATTCCCTTCCTTACACGATCGTCACGATCGTAGGCCATTCGGATCGGCCGAAACCAAAACACTACGAGGAACGCCTGTCACATGATGGATTGCGCGCGCTAGATAGATCAACCAAGAACAATACCTTTCCTTACACAAACAAAATTTTAATGTGCTCCCTTGGTTGTATACTTGCTTTATTGATGTTATCTCCTTTAGTTCTTCTGCTCCTTCTTTGATAAACATCCCAGCTTCTTCAAAAAGGACACTGCTGAGCTTCTCTAGGTTGTCCAGAAAAGATAGAATCCTGCTGTGGGTTCCGAAAACTCCATCTACTCGAATTGGACTTGCTGAATGTTTTTCATGAACAAAATGTTCAACAACTTTTTCAACTACTTTGATTTTCAATTGTAGAGTTCCTTCTTCTTCTTCCGTGCTGGTAGATGGCTTTCTTGTAAATGATATGCCATACTCTTCAAAATGTTGACATAAGAACGTCATTCCTACGAATACTTCTACGTACTCCGGCATTTTCTTACCCACGAGTACTTCAGGCACCCAAATGCATGATGGGTAAATTACATGAGAAAACCGCTGTCCACATTCAATCAAACATCGATGAAAATTGCAATTCCACGAAGAAATAACTATTTCTAAATCAATAATACTTCCAATTTTATATTTATTTATTTTCTTTTTGATTATGAAATCGTCGCGGAATTCATTGCACAAAAACAGTAGATATTTTTGGCCTGCCATTTTCTTTTGCTTCTGGTAGTCCATAAATTTTTTTGGCCTGCCAAGTACTAAACTTGGACCGTCATTTGGCAAGTGGAAGGCCGCTATTTCGAGCCCTGTATTACTTCATCAGAAACCTTCCTATATATTTGGTCATGGCTTCGTCTACACTAACGTTCCTTGTTAGTAGGTATTCTTCGCAGCACTGCTGTAACACACGATCAAGAACGGTTCAATTTTCGTAAAGTCTGTCATGTCGCGGATCTTCTCGTGAAAGGGCTTTGGAGTTGTTATTGAGATGTAGATTTTGGCTCAGTTTGTCAAAACGGTTTCGTGGCATGATTTTTTGGATTTCTGGGACACCAAGGAATGGTTTTCTTTGGACCAATATGGCCGCGAAGAAGGCAGCTATTTTATTCCAAACATGACATAAAGGCCGAGGAAAGCTTTGATCTTTTTGGCTGTTGTAACACGCCACTTAGGATTGGGCTTCACAGCAATGCATTGTTCAGCATACAGGTTAGTTTCTTTGACAATAAGTTTGATTAAATCCTCTGGAAACAATGAAAAAAGTCCGGTACGGTTCCATCTTCTGCGAGACAGGGCCAGAGCAAGATACAAATGGAACGACATTCACAGCTTCACTGCAATCTCCCCAAGTGTTTTCATCTTCCTGTGGCTCGTTTTCTTCGTCATCTGAGACAGAAAAAAACAGATAAATCTTCTGTGTTCACTGTTGAAACAGAAATATGTGATTCAGAGGAGTTTGAAGCAGAATCTGAGTCGTTTAAGGCTTGAATATCATTGTTCGTAAATCCCAAGAAATCTTCCGAGTCACTATCGCTCTCCATTTCCAAACGTGTTTCTTCAACTATGATTTTCACTGAAAACTTGTGCGACAACCTATGCCATATTTGGTATAAAAATAAATGTAAACTCTTCTATTATTGGTTAGATTACAATAGAGCATCAAACAAAGATATAACATGTCTTTTGATTGGCTAGAAGAGGTCACGGTAAATAAAAAGATATTTATGAATATTATTGAACATTCATTATCACTAAAAGCAGCCATGGTTTTAGTTTGTCTAAAACGTTTTGCAATTCACAGGAATTTTGATCTAAAAATCTTCATTAAAATCTTCAAGAACGTGGATGATTTTGGGATTATGTCCGCAACAGTATTCTTTTTTGTATTCCAAGGAGAAAAATGGAGGTAGCTGGGAGTTTTCATAAAAAAAGTAGAAAGGACCCCTTAAGCTTTATCGTAACAAAGTTTGGTCAACCCATCATGTTTCAGTTAAAAGTTATAACCAGTTTTTTGTTTCTTAGGGTAATGTCTGCAGCGATGGAATTGACCAGATAATAAATAATATTGTAAAGAATAAATGATAAATGATACACTAGATAAAAGCACAAAATATGAAATAGAAAAATAAATGGAAAACTGGTAATAGATAAATCCTTAAAAAGTATGAGAATCTAGGTTGGAAATATATTACTTTTATAATGCAGTAATTTTATTATTAATCATAAGGTATTGACTATTAGCTATTGTAAGATTCAAGAACATAAATAGTTTTATTTTGAAATTATCTGTTTTTGATTTCTTTAGATCGTCATCCAGAGAATTCCAAACTGTTGCACCAGAAAATCTTACATTAAAATATTCCATAGTTAGTTCTAGCCTGATGAAGGAAATAATTTGCCTTTGAAGCAAATCTAGTATTATAATTATTTATTTGACTGGCACATAAGAAAACACAGCAACAACACAGGTCAATGCTAATGATAAAATAATCTTTTGAATTGTGCAATGCACTATAATTCTGCTGGCACCTATAGCACATGTTGTACTTTTGACATTTTTTTTATGTCTCTGCATTCTCTACCACTTTGCTTGTGGTAAGAATTCTAGCCCTGTTTGTAATCGGGGTGGGCTTAATAATGGAATCTTTACTTTGTCCTTGAGTTTTGATCCTTTGCAACAGAGAGAATGGGCAAATGTTTCAAAAACTCTACCAGTCACACTTCTGTAATTTTGTGGCAATCCTTTTCCAGCTCTCCATTGTGTCGCCTGACCTTTTTATTTTCTGTATTGTGAAGAAGTGTGCTTTTCCTGTTTTTGAGGTGTGGAGTTGACTTCCCAATGGATTATCCAAGCTTCTATTGTTAAATGTTGCTAAAGACACTCCCGTAAATAAACAGTTCAATGCTAATGATAAAAGAACCTTTGAAATTGTGCAATTGGCTGTCATGCTCATGGCACCTTTAACACATGTTGCACTTTTGACATTTCTTATAATATGTTTCTACATTCTCTATCACTTTGCTCATGGTAAGAATTCTATCCCTGTTTGTAATCTGGGTGGGCTTTTTAATGGATTCTTTACTTTATCCTTCAGTTTAAGTTTCTTTAACAAAACCAGCTTTGGACCATAACTCTTGCTACTCTTGAATGTAATTCGTTTCACTTTAATGATGCATCTACACATTTTTGTTAATACTTTTGCTTTAGTTGGAGGAAATACTTATTCTTCATTGTTTATATCCATATCTTTTTCCAGTTGTGTTTTTTTTGCTCTTCTGGGCTACTTGCAATGCAGAAGCTGTCAGGTTTTTTTAGACTGAAGTGCCACACAAATCAGTTTCTGTTTACAAGAAATTATAATACCTTTAATAGATAACAAAATGAACAGAACTAATAATATGACTAAAGTGCAAAGAATGTTAATGCAACATATCTTGCAACTGATCACAGGTAAACTGCAAATATAAAGACGAAAAAAAGTAGTGTGTTAAAGCCACAGCAGCAAGAAAAGCAAAGGTTTTCATAACTCCAGAATACCGGAGCAAGAAGAAATACAGCAAAAAAACGTCAAAAGCTTCAAACAGCAATAAATACTTGATCATCAAATACATCAGTAACAGCAAAAGCAATCTTTTTTTTCCAAATTCTAAATCAATAAATATGAAAGTTCTCGTTTCACACAAAACAAAATGCATATTTGGGCTGCTCTGATTACTATGATATGGGTTTATCATTTTTAGCGACAGGTCTCAGTTTTGTCTCAGTTTTGTTCTCATGTTGTGCTAATGGTGGTTTTGTTGTGGAAAATTAAACCAAAAACTGAAACAAAGGCGAAAAATGGAAAAATGAGGTAAAAGTGAGAAAAGTTACTCCCTGTGAAATACCTTCCTCACTCTCCTCTCAAGTCTCTGGATTGCTGATAGTTTCTTCTTGTGATTGTTATGGACTTCAGTGGACACATTGAACAGAAAACTATTATTACAAAATAGATTGATGGCCATTGGACACGTGGTAGTAAAAGTACTTTTGTCACCTGAAATTGAACCAAACATTGAAAACAGAGAAAACTGGGTAAAAAGAGGTAAAAGTGAGAAAAGTTACTCCCTGTGAAACACCTGCCTCACTCTCCCATATCTCCGGATCCCTAATTTAACTTCTATGGAGAATTTAGAACAGAAAATAAATGATTACAAAATTCTAAATTCCAAATTCTAAATCAATAAATATGAAAGTTCTCGTTTCACACGAAACAAAATGCGTATTTGGGCTGCTCTGATTACTATAATATGGGTTTGTCATTTTTAGATTGAACATGTAGCGACAGGTCTCAGTTTTGTTCTAATGTTGTTCTAATGGTGTTTTTGTTGCGGAAAATTAAATCAAAAATTGAAACAAAGGCGAAAAATGGGGGAAAACGGTGAGGTAAAAGTGAGAAAAGTTACTCCCTGTGAAACACCTTCCTCACTCTCCTCTCAAGTCTCTGGATTGCTAATAGTTTCTTCTTGTGATTGTTATGGACTTCAGTGGAGACATTGAACAGAAAACTATTATTACAAAATAGATTGATGGCCATTGGACACGTGGTAGTAAAAGTACTTTTGTCACCTGAAATTGAACCAAACATTGAAACAAAGAAAAATGGGTAAAAAAGATGAGGTAAAAGTGAGAAAAGTTACTCCCTGTGAAACACCTGCCTCACTCTCCCATATCTCTGGATTCCTAATTTAACTTCTACGGAGAATTTAGAACAGAAAATAAATGATTACAAAATTCTAAATCAATAAATATGAAAGTTCTCGTTTCACACAAAACAAAATGCCTATTTGGGCTGCTCTGATTACTATAATATGGGTTTATCATTTTTAGATCGAACATGTAGCGACAGGTCTCAGTTTTGTTCTCAGGCTGTTCTAATGGTGGTTTTGTTGCGGAAAATTAAACCAAAAATTCAAACAAAGGCGAAATATGGGGGAAAAAAGATGAGGCAAAAGTGAGAAAAGTTACTCCCTGTGAAACACCTTCCTCACTCTCCTCTCAAGTCTCTGGATTGCTGATAGTTTCTTCTTGTGATTGTTATGGACTTCAGTGGACACATTGAACAGAAAACTATTATTACAAAATAGATTGATGGCCATTGGACACATGGTAGTAAAAGTACTTTTGTCATCTGAAATTGAACCAAACATTGAAAACAGAGAAAAATGGGTAAAAAGAGGTAAAAGTGAGAAAAGTTACTCCCTGTGAAACACCTGCCTCACTCTCCCATATCTCCGGATTCCTAACTTAACTTCTACGGAGAATTTAGAACAGAGAATAAATGATTACAAAATAGATTGATAGCCATGGGAGACGTGGAGTTGAAGTTGGCTTTGCTGCTTTAAATTAAGCCTAAAATTAAAACCAAAAGGAAAAAAATAAGAAAAAAAGTTGCGTTCTGCATAATATATGTTTAGATGTAGATGATGACACTGAGGTTAACATTGTGAATGATGGAAATTGAAGCCCAGCGAACCCAATCCCTGGTCATGTCATGAATCAAGATGAAGCAGGTCTGAGAAATCATATTAAAGACACTCCATTTTGAATATTTTTCTCCAAATTTATGAAAGTAAAAAACCTTTTCACATTTCCCCCCATGATTTTATAAAGTTGGCTGCAACGTGAGTGATGTGATACAAAGATATCCGGTTACTCAGCATGTAACATAAAATTCCTATTTTGTCAAATATTTCATTTAATAACTTTTGAAGCAATATCCTTTACTGTGTCATATTTTGGGTTTTCAAAAAACACAAGAAGAACAAATCTCATTCCATATTCCATGATTTTTAAGTAGGTCTGACCCGGGTGCAATGGATGCAATGTCATCTATTAAGCACGAGTTGCAAGGAAACACGTAAGATCCAGTGAATTGTTGTCAAATGTGTTTTAATAACACCAAAACTAAAATCAGATACAAAAATAAGATTAAACTAGACAAAATCTAACCTAGCCTAAACTAAGTTGACCTAATTTATATTACAAAGAGTTCGATAGCTTGCATCCAGAGGTTTTAGTTCTTGTTCTTTGTTCTTGTTTTTTGTTCTTCTTCTGTGTAGTACTCTGTTGATCAGCTATTAGAACGGTAGGCAACTTGATGACTTGTGCTAACTGAAGGGTCAGCTCTGGTCGTTCTCTTTGTATAATTAACTTATTTCTAAACATAGAAAATACACTATTTCTAAATATAATTATTACATCATTCCAAAATGTTCTTATTGCATGCTATTTACCACAACTTCTACGGAAAGCTTTAGAATGTTTTCGAATGTTCTACTCAGTTCTAAATAATAACAAGTATTTAACAACTAAACAACTAATACAATAATAATATGGGCTGATTGGCCCTCATAACATCTTCTTCAGAATCGACCTCATTGTCATCAAAAGAGTAAGATTCGCTATTTCAATTGCTTCATCATTGGATAAAGTTTTTCTGCTAGCTGTGTCATAATACCGTCCAACTGCGCTGTTCTGTACTGAGTTTGAGCTTACATTGCTCCCCATGACTTTAATCGCCGAAATTACAGCGGGAGTAAGGGCCGCTGAAAGCAAATTTATTGCTTCTGGATCGGCTAAAATCGCCAGAACCGAAGTGGGAGAAGAAAGCGTAGTTTTACCTTGAATATCTTGTGAATTTTCAGCCATAATTCCACCTCTTGCAAAACTGCAAACCAACCTTGTGGAGCGAAATTAAAAATGGCAACGATGATGGAAGACCACAGGGGTTTGTGGATACAGCTACCGCTGGCCACCCGATATGTCGTTTGTGTTTTTTTCGTTATTTTTCCTTTGTAAAGTTCGGTTGGAGTTGAAAATAAAGGTGGCAAAACATTGTTATATGGACTCGAAATTTCTGAAGTATAACTTACAGTATGAACCGAAAAATTAAATGGTTCACTGAGTGTACTGACTTATAATCTTCTCATTCATTTCTGGAGAAATTTTGAGTTTTTCCCCCCAATAAATGGCAGGAAAACAAACGGAAGGCTGTAGAATTTTTATCTTGGTTGTGAATATCTTGAATTCTAAAGGAAGCTAGAAGCACATCAGTTTTCTTCTCAACTCATGTAATAATAATAATAATAATATTTAATGCTTGATATTGCGCATTCTAACATTCTAGATATGATCAAAAATTTGCTACGAATAATTAAAACTAACCTTGGAAAACAGCAACTCTACATTTTGTGGGCTTCTTAGTTTTTTTCACCTGTGGTTCGTCAACTAGTGAATTTAAGTTTTCATCATTGATGTCGGCAAATCGGGGCTTTGTGGTTGGATTTTCGCCGTCTTGGACTGTTAGGCTTGTTATCGTTGCAATTACCTGAAGCTTCAGCTTCTAAGTTGAGAGACACATCAAAGAGTAGAAAGTCTCTTTCCATTTTCCTCAAAGTTTGAAGTAAGAATATAGTGGAAGATTATGAAAACGTTTTTGTAAAAAAGGTGTCAATCAAAAACCATGTCTTTATCGGCCAAATAGAGCATAGATTTTCAGCCATTCAGAGTGGGAGTACTATATAAGCTATATTATAAAACGGTATAAAGTCAACAAGCGAAATACACGAAGTTAATATGATGCCAAATAACAACATCACCGAAGAACATGTGATTGACTTAGTGAACAGGCTACATGAACAACCTAGTCTGACAGGGAACTAAATATTTTGAAAGGATCCAAAATAAAACTATTATTCATTGGCAACTGCAACTTCTTTTTGTTCTAAAATCAGTCACCAGTAGTGTTTCTCCTCCATTCAAATGTTGAATGTGCCAATTTAGCAGTGGATTCTGGAAAAGATAAAAAGAAATTTCCCATCTGAAGACCCTCTTTTTCAGGCCAAAATGCTGCATATTCCTCAAGATTTAAACCAATGCCATTGCGTTTTGGTTTCACAGTTTCTTCAATATGTTCATCAGTATTCCTCAAGCAAAAGTTATTTTTTGTTATTTATTAGCAAAATATCACTTTTATTGTTGCTCGCTCCTTTTTCCCCGTGAAACCCATCAAAGATACGCAGGTAGTGATCAATTCCACGTACATCATAGACTTCTCAATTCTTGTCATGCTTCTCTTCTGCAACTTGGAGCTAACGACAATATTTGGCTTGTGAGCCATAGACAATAGGATGTTAATATAATCTTGCGAAGTTCAATGTGTAAATAACACCATGTGGGCAAGTCCCAGACACCCAACCACCTGAACACCACAAACTAATCCGTTTCTGTTTACCAATAATTATAATACCTTTAATAGGCAGCAAAATGAATAGAACTAGTAATATGACTTAAGTGCAAAGAAGGTAAATGCAACATATCTTCCAACCGAACACAGGCAAACTGCAAATATAAAGACAAAAAAAATAGTGCATTAAAGCCACAGCAGCAAGAAAAACAAAGGTTTCATAACTCCAGAAGACCAGAGCAAGAAGAATTACAGCAATAAGGTCAAAAGATTCAAACAGCAATAAATACATCAGTAAAAGGTAACAGCAATCATTTTCCCCCCCAAATTTTGAATCGATAAATATTAAAGTCCTTGTTTCAAATGAAATAAAATGCTCTGATTACCATAGTAAATGATTATCTTTCCCATAGTAATCGTATGACTATCCACATGACGTCAGTAGGAATCCTACAGCATTAACCAATAGAGTACCAGCATTTTCTTATGTGTCATTTATTTACAGAGAGCGACACGAGTGATAAAAATTATATAACTTACACTTATTACCCAGATCACTTAATAGTTCCTATTATGAGTAAATCATGTTGTGTTTCTGCAGCATTGCTGTGTTCAGGTAATGTGGGAATGTTTGCAGTAAAGCGTTCAAGTTTGGATGAAATATCAGAAAGTGCATTGACAATATCTTGCTGTGAAGATAAAGGCATTACTGGTGGATGACGTGATGCACGTGGCTATTGTGAGAAAATTACGGAATTCATAGAGAGGTAGCTATTGATAATGGATGATGTGGATAATGCACCTGTTGTCATTTGTTCTTTGACTTTAGCAATAACTTAATTTGTGGACAATTTCTTCAGATATGAAGTGAATATTCCTTCCTATGAAAAATTGAAAAGTGAACATAAAAAAGAGGATTATAAATGCTAATTAAAATAAGAAAAAGTAAAAAGTATACAGGCAGTCCCACGCGAGAGGAACCAAAAAAAAAAAAAGATTTTTAAAAACAACACTTAAAAAATAGATTAATGATACATAACATGCTTATTGCACCAAACACTCCTATAAGATAATGTACCATCCTTAACTGTAAATATATGTGACATTTCTAATTTTTTTTTTTTATTACTATTATGTAGTTTAGTGTTCATAAAATAAAGAGATGTCAAGTCCATGAATACACTGTGTCAAGCTTTAAATACCTTTTCAATGGCAGACTTCCATGGGACTTGAAATGGACCTTTTCCCTGAAGCTGTAAAGGGCCAAAGAAGATGCAAGAGGTATGGGGGCTGTGAATATCATCCCTTCTTGGCCAGTCAAAGGGCTGGTCACCAACTCGGTGAAGGAACTTGAATTTTACAAAATGACCATTTGAGTCAAGCACTCTGACAATGTAAAAGCTAGACACAAAGTCAACAGCATGATATTCATCCTGCTGAATACCCTTTGGTGGTATTGGGTGCAGCATGTTGAAGCACAACTCGGAGATCATTAACTTCCGAAAGACAGGAAAGCTTGTATTAGGTACTATCTTGGTTTTGTGAAACAGACATCGTGTTAAGAGGCGCACAAAAACCCCATAATCATAAGCATTCTTCTGTTGTGGTATTTCAGTGGCCTTATTTGCATTAAACGTCTGCTTCTGGATGTCAATTGCATTGTTCGCAGCTTGTAGAAGTCCCATAATCTTTTCAACTGAATGCTGCCATGCTGGTTTCACACAGGATCCAGCCAAAATATCAAGAACCACAATGCATTGTTGCTTGGGATTAACAACAAGGAGAAACCAGTGTAGGGAACCTTGTGTATAGCAAGGAATGATAATCAGATCTTGTTCAAGAAGCTTTTCTTTACCTTGCAGGATGGTATCAACTGGCCTGGGTCCCACACTTCTCTCAAACTCTTCCCATGACAAAACCTCTTCTTTGATGGATTGATGAGTTACTGGCTTCATTGTAGCTGTCATCAGATAATTCCTCAAAATGACCACTGATGCCACTTGCATCTTCACTCTCTGTGTCCGTATGAGAACTGTCAGGTGAGCTTTGTAACTGCTTGGATCGAGAATTGAAAGCTGACTGGAATAGAGAGGACAGGTTTTGAGACCTTTCAGTGTTGGCTCAATACAATGGAATCTCTTTATTCCTGTAATAGGTTTTGCTTCTCTGAAACACTTATCGAGTGCCAGCCTTTTGCTTGATTGGAGGATGTCTACCTTTAAACAGAGGGTGATTTTAATAGACTTACAGAAATTCTCAGCAGCTTCTGCAAACTCCTTGGCATTCAAAACAGTTGATACGTTTCTGGTTAACACTGCATTCGATACCACTCTCTTTACTGTATCTCCTAAGCCATCCACAACTCCCTTTCCATGGGAAGTAGCGAAGAAATGCCATTTGATGTTTAATCCTTTTCTTCGAAGGATGCTGTAAAAACTTGGCATATATTTATTCTTAAACTGGGAGCTTGGGCCATCAGAGAAGATATGTACTTGTCCTTGAAATATGAAGCTTATTAATGCATAAACCTGTCGTTGGAGCAAGCTTGGCAAATGTTTGAACAAATTAGAAGATTTTCCATCCCATTTGTCAAACCGCTCCCACTCTATACAAACAGTGTTAGTGCCTGTTGTGGCACTCTTTGAAGCAATATGCTTCAGATCTAAATCTATGACAAAGTTTGTCAAATAGTTATCTTCAGGCATATGGTTGTGCCCTTATGAGGCAACAAATATCTCTTTTATCCAGGATGTTCTTTCCATCAGTGAAGTCAGCTATTTCCTCCAACAAAGTCGTGTTCAATGGCTCATTTTGAGTAGGAATAGTAGGTTTTTTGGTGAAGGAGCTTGCTATGTTTTTGGGTAGACCACGGATGATAATATCAGGACTTTGAGTTGCTTGGTTTTGTTTGGAAGTACTTGTACTGAACTTTCCATCAATTAAATCATGATCATTAACTTCATCTCCAGTTGAAGTTTCTTCATCTTTATCAGCACTTGAAGAATGATGTCTGATAACAGTCTTTTGCTTGCCAGGGACAGACAGACATACATACATACATACATACATACATACAACAACATACATACAACATACACTAGACAGACAGACAGACAGACAACAGACAACAGACAGACAACAGACATACATACAGAAACAACAGACATACAGACAACAACAGACAACAACAGACAGAACAGAAAGACAGCAGACAGAAGACTAGACAGACAGACAGACAGACATGACAGACTAGATCAGACAGACAGACAGGACAGGACAGACAGACAAGATCAGACGACAGAAGAGAACAGAAAGACAACAGACAGACAGGACCGACGAAGACAGAAAGACGACCGACAGACAGAACAGACGACAGACAGACAGACAGACAGACGAAAGACAGACAGAGACCAGACAGGACAGACAGACGGACAACAGGACAGACGACCTACAGACAGACAGACAGACAGACAGACAAGACAGACAACAGACAGACAGACAGACAGACAGACAGACAGACAGACATGACAGACAGACAGACAGACGCAGACAGACAGACAGACAGACAGACAGACAGACAGACAGACAGGACAGACAGAAAGACATGATTCATACAGACATACATACATTACATAGACAACATACATACAACATACAACATACATACATACATACATACATACATACATACATACATACATACATACATACATACATACATACATACATACATACATACATACATACATACATACATACATACATACATACATACATACATACATACATACATACATACATACATACATACATACATACATACATACATACATACATACATACATACATACATACATACATACATACATACATACATACATACATACATACATACATACATACATACATACATACATACATACATACATACATACATACATACATACATACATACATACATACATACATACATACATACATACATACATACATACATACATACATACATACATACATACATACATACATACATACATACATACATACATACATACATACATACATACTACATACATACATACATACATCCATACATACATACATACATACATACATACATACATACATACATACATACATACATACATACATACTACATACATACATACATACATACATACATACATACATACATAATCTACATACATACATACATACATACATACAATACATACATATACATACATACATACTACATACATACATACATACATACATACATACATACATACATACATACATACATACATACATACATACATACATACATACATACATACATACATACATACATACATACATACATCTTTATTAAAGTGTCTAATCGTTCTAGCGCCAAAGGCACTAATTGGGGACACAAGTGATTAATTAAAAATTAAAATTTCCAAACAATCTTAGTTAATGCTAATAATCACATGATTTACAATTCATGAACTACAAAAAAAAAAAAAAAAAATTAACTAAAATTTGAAATTATTTCTAAAATTATTCCTAGTAAAAAAGACTAAACTAAGATTATTCTTGCACTAAGTCATACATAAATAACAATCCCTACCACAGCCCTCTAATACAGCCGATATATCCTTTTTTCTTATCATTTTTTTAAAGGCTGATAATGTTGAAATATTTCTTTCCTCCTTACTTAATTTAGCCCACATCGCTGGTCCTAGAAATCTAATAGAGTGCTTTCCATAAGCAGGGAACTCATCTTGACTCTTGTACTGACTGTTCGTTGCAACAAAGACATCAGTATTACTAGCTCTCGTAATGCAATGCTTCGTTCTGGTACCAGGGACAGTCACACACCTTTCCCATCTCTGGAAACCTTTCCAGTCACATATTTCTTTGACGGACATCTCCGGGACATAGACAACCTTGATCTTGGTGCATTCTTCTTCTGCAACATTAGCAAAATATTCAGCGCTATTGACCACAGCTTTTCCTTGGAGGATGGATTTCCAGACTCTCCTTTTCACTTCAGCTGCAATTCCATCAACTGCACCCTTCCCATGAGCAGTTTCAAAAAAATTCCATGTGGCTTTTGCTTGAAACTCATCTTCGTATGCGATGATGATTGACATGGTGAACTTGTTTTTAAACTGTGAGCTCACACCATCACTCCAGCAACGCACTTTTTCAACTTCAAGAACAAACTGTCTTACGTCTTCTAGCAGTAACTTGTTAAAGGCATAGATACTTGGTTTTGGGTGGTTTAAATCATCGGAAACAAAAGCATAACACTTATGTCCCATATCTGCTCCATCCTTAACTCTGTAATAAACTATTACAGGGAAGATTACAGGCATGATTTTATCTTGCTTTGTTATCTGCTATTTTATCTTTTTTAAGTATTTAAGCTCACTGTACTTCCTTTTGATATTATAAACATGTCGGCTGAAGGACTTGAATTGTTCTCTGAGGTCATCAATAGCATCCTGCACTGTTGATTGAACCATTCTCTTTGTCAATTTTCTGGAATTGGTGGAAGGAGGATCACATACTGTATTCTTGACAAATTCTTCACTTCGATTTGGAAGGTCTTTAAGATGGCCAGATGTACACAGCCCTAAGAGCAGAAGATCAAATATTCTCACGGTACATGCAGGCGCATACTTGTTGATCTTGAGCTGTCATTGGCTGTACCTGAGGAGGTCAAAGCTGTGAAAATTTAAGCGTGGTTTTCACTAGCGACATAAGCATAAGCACAAGCATAAGCGAATGAGGACGGGGCTGACATAAGCATAAGAGTTTGAGCATGCGTACAAGGTGTGCAAGCTTATTATTTCGGTACCAGGCTTTCTCTAACGTTAAAAACAAGATGGTGGAAAAGTTGTCAGTGGAAGAACCTTAGATGTTATCCCAGAATAAGACGTTTCACTCCTATTTTCCTCACTATCATTTATTACTTCAGCTTCAACAAGATTACTTGCAGAGACACGGGGCTGTATATATGGACCAAGCCAAGACAAATAGGAATTCCCCATTCCGAAATTCAAAGGAAGACTGGTGCCGAATCAACGCCGCTTGGAATTCTGGGGCGGAATTTAGGGACGCAAGATGGCGGCTTGAGAGAAAGTATGGGGAAATACAACTGTTGCGTTCCGAATTGTACAAATAACTGGAGAAATTCTCCTGGGTTGAAGTTCCATGCACTTCCGGGAGATCCTAAGGTTCTTAGGGAATACAAACAGCTGATAAGAAACGATAATCTCAGAGTATTCTCGACGAGCACAAAGATATGCGGTAAACACTTTCCAGAAGGAGAGAGATGTAGTCGTACTCAGTTGCCATCGATATTCACCTGGTCTAAGACCGTACATAAACGACGTGAAATTGTCAAAAATGAAGTACCAAAGAAAATTAAAACACCAGGGAGTTCCACTTCAACAGTTATAGAATCGACAGTGACTTCCATAAACATGGACGATCAACATATCCTCGAAGAAAGAAAGTGTTTACCACATATCTTTGTGCTCGTGAGGTTTTTAAAACTAGTTTTAGCATCCTTCCCTAAATAAACAAATAAACAAAAAGATTCAATTATTTCATTTTTATTATACACAGAGAGATTCCAATACTGATTTTTAACTCTTTCACCAAAGGGATCCCAGCTCAAAAAATACTCCACACAACAGAAAACCAGCAAAATTTAACCCCTTTTATTCAAACTGATATTTAAGCATGAAGGAGTTATTTTCATTAATAGGAACCCCATATTCAAATGAAAGGTTTGGAAGTGTACTTTCTATTCATGGTGTTGGTTCGGCAAATGAGCATCTCTGACATGAGATTGAGGCTGTCAATGTTACATTTTATTGAAAAAATCACAGGGACATAAAAAATGCCAAATATGTCAAGTTAAAAATCACTTCTTTTAAAGAAATCAATTAAAAAACACTTCTTCTAAGTATTTTATAAATAGTTTATATAAATAATGGGCTTTCATGAAGATAAAGGTTTAAAAATGTGTAAATATTTACAAACGTGTTCTTAGTATGCATTGCGATGGGTTGGCTAGAACGTAGGTTTGCTGTAGAAGTTTTCAAATTATATGACAAGGCATTTTTTGATATAAAAAATGTCAGTCCAAGAACTATGGTTAATCAGATATTTCTGTCAGCATTACATATGAAAGTTCGGTGCCTACAACCTACAATTTGGAAAGAGTAGCCATTATCCGGAATGAATTGACAGGAAGGATGGATTACTCTTTCCAATATTCTACCTTGGTATGCCATACTCTGAAACAGTTGAGTTCCCTGCTGATGCACAAATACACTTTACAGCAGTCACACATGAATGTTGTCTTGGTTAATTTATGAGAAACCTCTCTCTTTGGGACATCTGGGTGAGAAGCCATGTACCGGCGCCTTCTCTCAGTGCAGACTTGACAGGTGTGGTCACAGCCAATACCCTTGACAGGAAGATGGTCTCCAACATTGTCAAGTCTGAAGGGGTTTGCCTGCCTTTTCCTTCCAGGTCTCAACCTTTGCATCCTCCAATTCCCAACCAGCTGCAGTATTAACTCCTCTCTAAAGGTTGCAAAGGATCTCTTTCTCTTTCCAGGGGGGGTATGATCTACAAAAAACCCTTCAGTGACGTAGGAGTTAAAAGCCACAGCCTCAAGGAATTTCATAACTAGTCGCATGTACCAGCGCATTTGCCTCCTATTCTTCATAACAATTGTGAGTTGATCATTACTATCTACTCCACCCATGTTAGAATTATAGTCCTCTATCATGGAATGCGCTTGTACATCAACCAAATCATATCCACCACCCCGTCGTCTTTGGTTTCGCTGAAGTGTAGTTACTTGATCTGGAGAATGAATGGAGGACAAGAAATGGACTAATTTGTTGTCTTTCCAGCTAAGGGCAACAATGCCATGATAACTCCTATGTTCAAAGCTGCCTCGTGGTCCCATCGTCGATGCTTTGAGATTTTTCAAAGCTGGTGGAAACCCTTTTCTGTTGGAGCGAACAGTACCACAAACATAAATACTACGTGGCTGCAAATAAAGGCACAAGGCAAGACTGTTGTAAAAATTGTCAATGTATAAATAGTGTTCTTTCCCGTGTAAGTCACTAGTTAGACGTGCTACAACAGCTCCTGACTTTCCTATATCTGAAACTTCCTGTTCCTCTCTAGCTTTGCCAAGATAGACCTCAAACCTGGACAGATATGCTGTTTCTGAGTCACACAGTTCATAAAGTTTGATACCCCAGCGGACGGGCTTTGATAAAATCCGTTGCTTAAAAGAAAGTTTTCCTTTGTAAGGTATCATACATTCATCAATGCAGATTTTTT
Source organism: Actinia tenebrosa (assembly GCF_029948245.1). Lineage (NCBI taxonomy): Eukaryota > Metazoa > Cnidaria > Anthozoa > Actiniaria > Actiniidae > Actinia > Actinia tenebrosa. The sequence continues at coordinate 22,815,372 of NW_028292579.1, forward strand.
TCCCGCAATTGAAATTTCTTTTGAAAGTCAACTGCATTTCTTCAACGAGAGGCCTGATCTTAGCAAGTTTATCTTGTCTAGCAACTTCATCTACTCTATCTCCATCCAAACTATCTGGATCCGAAAAAGACACATAACGATTTAAAAACTGAAATCTTTTTAATGTAAAAACATGCTGAAATCCAGGTACTAAAAAAAGCCACTTTCTCTCATCTTGTCTAAAGTAGTTTTCATAATTAGGAAGGTTAACGTCTCTGTTCATAGTAAGCAACAGCGCAAGAAATGCTTTGAGTTCCCTAATATCAGTCAATGGCTTATCTGGGTCTTTTCCTGTTTTAACCGTAAACCAACGGTTTGTCCAGCCAACCACCTTTAGCAAGAATTCATCAGAAATAAACAGCTTGAAAAGATCAATGGGTTGTCCTTCACCAGGCATTTGGTTGATTGTTGGTCCACAGTTTCTTCTGTTAAAAACAGTGCGCGGCTTGTCTTCATAAAACGATCGAAAGACTTCTCCATCACGATCATTTCTCCAATCAATATTGTCCAGTATTTCATAAACAAAGCCTCCAAAATCTTCTTCATCACTCGATTCTCCAAAGATATCCTCTAAATCCTCGTCAGAATCACTCTCTGAACTTTCTGAGTCCTCTGAATCACTCATAACAACGTTTGGTTTTTAAAAAATGGCGCCCGTAAACGCACGCTTCATCCGAACCTTTCATAGCTTCTTCATCAAAAATATCATATGACACAATATGGCGGAAAGCACGTGCCTTTGGGGTTTCAGCATTATAGATTTCGTCAATATGATTTAGGCCCCTCTAGAGCCAATTAACCGGTAGTTTCCAGCTCCCAAACATCAAACGATCGAATTCCCGGAAAACCGGGATAGTTCGTACGGGAAACAAAATTACAATCCCGGAAAAGCGGGTTACTTTGGTGAAAGGGTTAAGACTTAAATCACTTGAATCCTAAATATATTTAGTGTAATCCTAAAAATATTTTGTGTAAGCTTAAATTTTCATGAAATATTGAAGGGAATGTGATATCAATTTGTTATTCGTACGTCCCAGCTATCGACATAAGAGTTTTTGCACTGCTCCTCTGTAATAGAAATTTAAAAAATAAAAAACTTGATGCTTCAATTAAAAAAAACAACAGTGAACTTAGAATCAAATATGACAGTACAGTGTGCCAAGAATCCTTGCCACAAGCACTACAAAATTTTCCTGAAGGAAAACCAAGTTTCTGCACGACGTCTTGCCATGCTAATTCTTTTTTAGCTTTGTCTTTAAAATCATTCTCACAGTTTCTGCTAAACTTTTGTCCAAACTAAGCCTTGAACGGTCCGATTTCTTTGTTGATGTTGGGACAAAGTTCTTTGTGATTGGTTTATCGGCTTGTGCTTGTGCTTATGCTGATGTTGGTCATGTCCTAACTGGACATAAGCATAAGCACAAGAAAATCAAACTTGTCTTGTTTTTCTTGTGCTTATGCTTATGTCGTCCCCGTCCTCACTGGCTTTATGCTTGTGTTTATGCTTATGCTTATGTAAAAACCACGTAAAAGTGAGTCCAATATTAATTCCAGACTCCTCTACAAATAGATTATGAGATTTTCTGATGTTCACAAGCAGCAAGCTCTTCTGTTTTTGTTCTTTTCCATTGAGTGTCTTGACTCGATTATCGAACCACTGTTCTAGTGGAGATTTTTTGTACCTCATTCAAGTTTTATAGGGGGACTGGGTGCTATGCATAAATCCGCAGACCAACTTTTATGCTGGCGCAGAAATAAATTTCATTCTCAGGAATATACACTAAATATGAATGTAAAAGTATTAAATGATTTTATTGGATTCAGCAGTGAAGATGAAAGAAACACTGATGAGTATGATAAAAACAATCAATGCATGTATCTAATTATTTATTTATGTACAACATATATGGATACATAAGCATTTATAAAATACATAAAAAATGAATATTGTAGCTGTTTCGGCACAGGATTACTTGGAACACTTTGATCATTTTTTTCATTGAGTGATATTCATGCTGGCCAATTTAAATGAAATCACTCCATGGTACAATTTTTCATAACAGTAACATTGGTTTGTTTCAAAATCTGTATGGCAATATACTTCAATTCATGACCATGAGTCGCTGTCCATCTGATCTTGAAATTCCTCTTCAGTGTGCCACTCATCATTACTGGTGTCTACACATTGTGTGCAGTTGTCCTCATCTTCATTTATAGGTTCATTCTGTCCACTGTTGCACTCTTCATTGTTTTTCTTCTGTCCATTTACTTCATTGGGTTTATTCTGCCCTGCACTTTTGAACTCTTTGTTGTTTTTCTCCTGTCCACTTTCTTCATTGAGCTTATTCTGCCCACTGTTGCACTCTTCGTTGTCCTCATTCTGTCCACTGTCTTCATTATGCTTATTCTCTTCACTGTTGTTGATTTGATCCTCATCCTCATTATTTTTGTCTTTTGATGCACTTTTTTTTACTCTTTCGTTCAGCCTTCTTGTATGCCATAGAATAGCCATACTTTTCCCTCTTACTTTTCATCATTTTTGTTGTCACCTTCAGCCTTTCTTTAATTACTCCATCTACTTTCATTAACATTGGAATTGCCTCTTCAGTGGAGAATGTCAGTATTTGTAAACGTGTATTTGTAAGCATATAAACTGTATCTCCGAGTAGCACTCAGAAATTTGGTTTTTCGCTGCCGCCAGTCAAAAATATTGAAGGTAGCAACTGATTAGGTTTGATTGACGACAGTAAAAAACAAATTTGAGCATGCAGCTCACAGACACAGATCTTGCATGTTTATGAAGATTGCAATAAAGAGCATGGAACAGCAATCTTGATTCTAAGTTGCAGTTTCAAGAGGGATAACTAAATTTTTGGTGTTGCTTGACTACAACTGGTGGTTGACTTTAAATGTTTCAATCCTTAGATAATGTGGAAACAATGCATCCCACAGAGACATGTGAGCCAGCTGAGTAGATGCTAAGCCACAGTTGTAGTACCCTCTCCTTTCTCCAGAACAATAGAGTTTTCTTTGAGAAGCAACTCTGTAGCCTTGACATTTTTGACCTCCCTTCTTACGGAGCTCAGAGACTTACGTCCATCTTCCCCGAAGACTCGGCACAGTGAGAAATTTCTTACAAATGTGGGCGTGTCAGTACACAAAAGTGGGCGTGGTAGAGACATGAATTTTTAATGACCTGTCACAGTTCGATGAGATCCGTAGTATGTACCAAGGTTTTTCGTACGAGCCACAAGAAGGTACTGTCATGGGAAGCCCAGCATTTGCTGACATCCATATTCTTTACATGAAGGTCTTCAAAGAATAGGCCCTACAGACATGCTGCGTTGAGAACAAGCCAAGCGTTTGGAAGCGCTACATTGATGATACCTTTATCATTGTTGACTGGTCCAACATAGACATGCTGTAACCCCATCTTAACAGCCAGCAGCCCACCTTCCGGTTAACCATGGAGACAGAGTAAAACAATATTGCCTTCCTTTACACCATGGTACACAGGGAACCCAAAGGCCGCCTTTCCACCAGTGTCTACCATAAGCCAATGTACATGGACCAATATCTCGCATACCACTCTCACCATCCACAGACGGTAAAAAGTCATCAAATGTCTCTATGACAGAGCCCTTCATATCATCACAAAGCCAAATACAAAGGTAAGCGAAACAACATCTTGGGTCTGCATTTATGTCTAATGGTTATCTTTTTTTTCTTGCAGAGAATCACTAAGTCCAGAATTCCCACTCAGACTGCAGAACAGAAATACAGATCTGTTTCCGTACTGATACCTGAAACCACCCTACACAGACAAATAGTTAGCCCGAAATGCCCAGTCCCTTCTGGCCGACGCAACAGAATAGTTTACAATTTCCCATGCAGTGAGTGCGACAGCATCTACATTGGCAAAACTAAGTAACCAGTATAAGAAAGACTAAAAGAACATGAGAGAGATAGACATCCGCTTAGCTTAATACCTCTGACCACTCCCCGGATTAGAAGAACATCAAGTGCATCGACAGACACAACAACTGGTACACACGCAGAACCAGAGAAGCCTTTCATATTATACTCCACCCCAACATCATCAATATGGACAGCAGAATTGAAAAGCATGGAGAGCGACCACCGTGATACAAATGAATAAGTATAATCTTTGATTTTTGAACACCATAGATAATCCTTTTTATTTCATTAATCTTCTCTTTGTTGCTTAACTGCTTGGCAGATCTGTCTCGGATGTTTGTATAAAATGGCAATGGCAGTTTTTAATTGGGCATCACAGAAAACACTTCTCACATGTTTTTATTGAAAAGCTGAGTTGTGTTGCACTTTGAATCATGCAGCAAACAGTGTCGGAGCCACTTTCTGAGTAACTGATGGAAGGACATTAATATGCACAAACAAGAGTACAGGTCCTAACTTGCTTACTTCTAAAGTGCTGAATCCCTTAAAGTGCCTACTACACCTAAGTCAAAATTTCCATCTTTGATTCTAAATGGTTTGAGTGATGCATCTCAAAGATCTCAAGGTTTATACTTCCAATATGTTAATGATGTGACGTCAAAGGAGGCGTCATTAAATATGCAAAACTTTTCTTGGACAGTAGAATATCCTGTATAAAACTTCATTGTCTTACTTAGGATTTAAAGAATTTCCATGTGATGGCAGATAAACTGAATTGCCTCCTTTGACGTCATTCAAACCATATTAAAATAATGTACTATTCAGCTTTTCACTTCATTTAGAATCAATGCTGAAAATTTTGCATTAGGTGTCATCGGCATTTTATACTGCACTACCCCTGTGATGAATTCTGATTGGTCCTAGTCTGCTAGTTTTGCCTGCTATTGTAAAACTTATTGAAACAACTGATCAGGATAGGAACACAGTCTTTCCGACTTTAATAAAATGCTTTATTTAAACTTTTACAAATCTTATTTTATTTTTTCCCCTTTGTTTTAGGGACAGAGATATAAAGCCCCTCTTCTAGCACCTCCGGCTGTACCTATGATTTTACACTGCCAGTTGAAAAAGTGAGAATAAGATTCATATTTTTGTTATTATTTTATTCATTTGTAGCCCATCCTTGGTCATGATTGTCCCCCATCCCTGGTCATGATTGTCCCCCATCCCTGGTCATGATTGTCTGTCATCCCTGTTCATGATTGTCTGTCATCCCTGGTCATGATTGTCCCCCATCCCTGGTCATGATTGTCTGTTATTTGTGGGAAGCACTGGTGGTGTGCGCTGCTAATGCACCGCCTCTCACCAATGCGGCCCGAGTTCGAGTCCTACCGATCTCGATGTCGTATGTGAGTAGAGTTGTTTGTTGGTTCTCTCCTGTGCTTCAAGGGTTTTTCTCAGGATTCTCCGGTTTTCCTCCCTCCTCAAAAATCAACTCCTAAATTCTAATTCGGTCTTTGGGCTTTCACTTAGTTTGGAGCCTAGCTCTGTTGTGATTGTCCCACGCTGTGATACGACAGCGAAAAGCTCTGTAGATTTTTTTTTTAGATCCCTGTTTATGATTGTCTGTAATCCCTGTTCATGATTGTCTGTCATCCCTGGTCATGATTGTCTGTCATCCCTGGTCAAGTTTTTCTGTCATCCCTGGTCATGATTGTCTGTCATCCCTGGTCATCATTGACTGTCATCCCTGGTCATTATTGTATGTAATCCCTAGTCATGATTGTGTGTCATCCCTGGTCATCATTTCCACTGCTTATAACGTTATTATTTGAGCATGGTTCTTTGTGTATTTCGAAAGTGACATTAGAGATGATGTTGATAATAATGGTTATAGTGTTATATCTTAGTAGAACACTCACCTTGCTACATCAGGATAAACCTTTATTTATTGCAATCATTTTATTCTTTTTTAGACATGCCTGGTTTTGCTATGTAATGCATATGTGAGCTGAATGATGAATGGCCAAGACTTCTTTTTATTCTTACCTCAAGTACACCAAAAACCTACATGGTTTCTTCTTAATTTGAAAAGCCTATGAAAATGATCAGAATATTTACACACAAAAAAAACACTCGTTTTAAAAGTTATTCACAAATTTAAGGGGGGATTTATGCACTTTCATTTTCATTATGCTTCAGTTATGAATTGGTAGACTAGTTAACAGCAAGGGAAAATAGCTGTATGACTAAATATACAGCAATTTGAAAAAAGGTTAATAAAAGATTTTGTTGCATGTGTTGGCTACTAAGGTTACATCTGTGTTATACATGTACGTGATGATTGTGCATCTGTGTTATACATGTACGTGGTGATTGTACATCTGTGTTGTACATGCACGTGATGATTGTACATCTGTTGTGCATGCATGTGATGATTGTGCATCTGTTGTACACGTGATGAGTGTACGAGTAGAACAATAATAAATTGTTTTAAAATATAACTTGTGCTAGTATCGTTTATTTGGCCATGTAACTTGGTGTATAAAAGGTTGCCATCGGGGTTAGTAGTTACTGACAATTGGCCCAAAAAATTGTAGTTAACTGACAAAAAACCTAAATTAGTGGTTAATAGTTAACTAATATTTCATAATTTTGATTAATATTGTGGCTAGCGCTCGTAAAATTATTAACTGACATAAACCTAAATCCAAAATGGCGCACGGCCGATTGTGTTACATGTAAACGAGGCATCCAGGGCCAAAAGCAAAGAAATAATATCGTATCATTGCAAAGTATACACTTGTATTGTCTTTCTTTTCTACTTACATTCAGGAACGCGACAATTTTGCAGCATCAAATTATAATAAAATGCTGTTGATTTGTAAATTTGACCCTGGATGCCTCGTGTTCAACCGGCCGTGCGCCATTTTGGATTTAGGTGTATTGGGCTGTAAAAAAAAGTAGGTAACTGACATTGGCACGCTCTCATAATTAACCTTTTTTGAGATTTTGAATCTATACATTCTAGTATCTACTATTCCATACCCCTCCCCTCCTCTGATCCCCCTCCCCCCTCCACACCCATCCTATTCTGTCTTCTCCGAGAAAACGGAAGAAAACTATGGATGGTCTAACAGCTATGTGTATATTCGTTTTTTACTTTACTTGAAAGTATTGTTTTTGGGTTTTAAAAAATTTCCTACAAATATAAACAAAGATAGGTTGAAAGCCAGGCTTATTTCATGTCTTAAAACAAAGACGTGTGAATCAGGAATCCTGCTTTGAAGTATCAACAATAATCTTCAATCATAATGGCTTTTTCATTGTCTACATTATATGGGCATTGACTTTTAACCCGAAAATATTTTAGTCTCAAGGGGCGCGTGTTTGTATAGGAGCGAGAGCACGTTATTTGTTAGTCAAAATAGTTTGAATATCGGGTCAAAACAATATTCACTGTAGAAAATGAATCAAGAAAATACATGCTGTGCAGCTTCTACAGCTTCTGTAACGAAGGATGAAAGGTAAGGTCGATGCTCAATCGCATGGATGAACATAATGACAGGATTTTAGAGAAACGTAGGTCTTGTTACCAGCTTCCTAAGAAGTTTACAAAGTGCTTTAATTTGGTTGATGTTTACGATCAGTGTGATCATTTCTCTTTTCGCGGTTATTCAAAAGAATTTCTACAGCTGATGTTTGTGTTAATCATTTATTTGTAGCTTGATTTTTTTTAGCATTAATATGAATTTTGCTCTATTTTTTTCGCAACTCATTCAACAATTTGCATTATTGCGGGCTTCCTGAGGTATTCTTTAGCTTGATAGTTTGCACAGGAAGCCCAAATAAGGTTTTATTTTAACTCGTTTTTTCCTACATTACCAAATCATTGAGAAATTTTGTTAGGCCTACATATGGCGCGTATACAGATCTATTAAATAACTTGATTTCATTGAAAAACTCCCGTAATAGAGAAAATGCGGAAAACACTATACCGCTGACCAAACCCTATTTTCCTCAAAGATTTCGACCCCTATAAAATGTTTTATATAATTCTAATCAATAAAAAAAGTTCAGAACCATGTTGACGTGGTCTATAGCTTTCCAACAAGGTGTGTTGTGCGTGGAAAATCTAAATATTTCGATTAACGAAAATTTGGACTCACTCAAAAAACGCTTATTTTAAGGTTACAATTTCAAGCGGCTTGTTTTCTATGAAATACGATAAAAATCCAAAATATTTTCGGGCACAGATTTAAAGGTCTATTAGTACTTTTTAGCAAATAGAAAATATTTTGAATAACAACTTTCTTTCATATTTTAAAAAAGCGATTTGTGACGGGTGGAGGAGTTTGGGCTTCCTGTGGTGAAAGTTACCTTAATGTTGAAGTTTATGATACCAATTTTCATGGCTAAGCTTTAACAAATGTACAATATTCTTACATATTCCTACCGAATAATTAACGATATTTGCAATATAGATATTTTTGTCGAAAGGAAAAGTCAAAAACTTTGTGCCTATTTTTCTAACCCTACCACAGGCATCCCAACACTATGTCTGTGTGAAATGCTTTGAACGTATTTATCTAAGAATGCTTTGAACACGGGATTATCTGTTAGAAAATAAACGTTTTCGTAATAACTTATTTTATTTTATTATATAATTACCAATGAAATATCTATTTTTCTCTATTTCGAAAAATTGATATCTTCACACGTGAAAATAACATGTTATTTTCACGTGCGAAAATAACACCATTGTGATGGGTATTCAAAAATACACGGAAAGAATTGCCTGAAAAAGCCAAAACATAGTTCGTTGCTAATTATATAATAAACAGAATATTACATGGCCGCTTTGGAGATAGGAATTTTATCTTCTCGTGTTGAAAATCTCTCACTCGTTCGCTGCACTCACTCGTGAGAGATCTTTTCAACACTTGAAGATAAAATTCGTATCTCCGCGCGCCCATGTAATATCCTCTATATCATCATCAACTTATTTCCATGTTTTCAGGCTTGATGGTGCTTAACGATTGAAGCAATACATTGTTTGCTATGGAACAATTTCTATCATCTAAGTTTTGCTTCACATTGCAGTCTATTTTCAAGGTAAGATATATGATAAATATTAGTCAATTATTTCGAAGTGAAAGCGCACGTTATTTTTAATGCGCACATAGAGTAATGCGCTTTATTATAAATGTTTTTCATAAATTGCTGAATTATCTATGACACATTGCAAAGCTACTGTGCAGCAGTATTAAATTTTCTAGAAGTTTGTTTAAGTTTAAGCATTTTGAAATAAATCAGTTATTTTAATCGACCTTATAATTGTGATCGCTTGGGATTCCTGTGGTAAGAGATAAAAATTCCGGTTAAATTTTAGAATAAATTATTTTGAAACAAATAGATGTATCGTAAAGCAAATCACTTTTTCTCGGTAAATCCGACGTAACTTTTGCCATTTTTGCATTATTTCTTACCCAAAATCGTGATTATAAACTGCTGCTGCCATAGTTTAAACGTCACCACAGGTAGCCCAAACTCCTTCACCCACTAAAAAACGCTTAATAAAAAAATGAAAGTAAGCTTTGATTCACTTTTTGTAACGTTTGACAGAAAGAACTAAGTGAGCCTTAAATCTGTGCCCAAAATTTTTTAAAATATTTTCTTTATTTTATAGAAAACAAGCCGCTTGAAGTTGGAACCCCAAAATAAGCGTTTTTTCGGTTGGTCCAAATTTTCGTAAATCGAAATATTGAGCTTTTCAAAACAAAGCACAGCTCGTTGGAAAGCTAAAGACCTATCCAACATTGTTCTGGACTTATTTTTTTGATTAGAATTATATTAAAGATTTTATAGAGGTCGTAATTTTTGAGGAAAATCAGTTTTGGTCAGCGGTATAGCGCTTTTAGCATTTTCCTCTTTTTTTGTTCTTTTTAAACTTCTTTGTCAATAGAACTGTGTCATATGATAGATATATATATATACATCATATGAGAGCATAAGAAAAGTTTCCAGTTTATTTGGTAATGTGGAGAAAAACGAGTTTAAATACTACACAT